>NC_134583.1:39419722-40044166 GCF_037038515.1 Microtus pennsylvanicus
TATATCCATTCATTTACCAGTTATTATATTTAAATTTACAAAGGGCATAAACTTAAATAAAATCCTCTGGAATGAAAACTCGGGCTATTTTGTATCAGTTTTTACTGCTCTCCCTCCCACCTTTAGTATGTTAAGAGAGCTCTCTCTTGAACTCATCTTATGGCCCAAGCTGGCCTCACACTTGATTATTTATCCTGGGTCTTTTGTATTCTAGGATTCTGGACTTGTGAAATAAAATAGCTATTATTATTTTCTTGTGAATTGTTTCATACCATAATCATCTTTCTTAGGTAACACAGTGACTATAACATTTAAAAATTTCTTTGGCACAATATGTAGCCATACAACTGTTCGTGACAATGCTGACAGTTAGATGTCTGTACTATGCATTGTAGGATGTTTAGAAGGTTCCCCATCTTTCATCTGTGGAATAGAAACAGCTCCCCCTCTAAACATGATTTAAAAAAAACATAATGCAATGAAGCATGGTTGTACTTCCCTTTAATTCCAGCACTCAGATGGTAGAGGCAGGCCTAAAGGAGGTCTATAGAACAAATTCCAGAACAGACAGGGCTGTTACATAGAGAAACGCTGTCTCAAAAAAAAAATCAAAAAATAAAACAGTATATTGAAAACTACCTAGCATTTCCCAAGAGGAAATACCACACTGAGAAAGCATCATTTCAGGCTATAAAACTGGACGCCTAAATAAACAAAATTTATTTTCAGAAATCCTCTAGCAGGAAAGTAGTATTTTGTGTTATTTAGCAATAATTCATAACAATGTAAAGATGCATCATTCTACTTGTCCAAAAACTAAAATTAAGTCCCTGGGCAATTTTGACTTTTTATGACAGTAACCTACCTTTTCCTTTAACAAGTTTTTTCAATTATTAATAACAAGAAAAGTGTGCATGCTTATAAATTGACACATATGCTATCGTTATTGGTAATTTTTAATTTCACAGGGTAAAAAGGATCCCTAGTTCTTCGTACGCAGTTAGCAGGCTGCCCTTTAGAGGTCTGATTTCTTGCCTGTTATTTTTTTCATTGATACACATTAGAATATGACTTAAACTTATGAAGAAAGATAGATCCATGAAAATGTCCAGGTGAAAAAATACTGCGGGCTCTGAAATTATTCAAGGATTCAGTTAATCTCATATATATATATATATATATATATATATATATATATATATATGTGTGTGTGTGTGTGTGTGTGTATGTATATATACATATATATGTATATATATATATATCCTTAAATATGTCAAAATACAAAAAATGAACTGTGACATATTTATTTTATGTCCTAGATCATTTCTTTATCCCTCTCTTGCACCACCCTCTTCTATTTGAGGAAGTGCTATTCTCTAACATATACTTTCAGGTACAAATTAGATGCAGAGTTTGAGCATCTAATGAAGATAGACTCACAGAAGGTCTAGGGTTAAATGACAAGTTCAGATAATCACTTTCGACATTGTATTCTATTGCCAAACTCCCGAAGAAGTTCACAAATCATATGGGAATTTCTAAGTCACAAAAATCTTGTAGAAAAGAGGTAAAGAACAGTGCCAGTTATAATAAACATTTTTAGCAAGACATGATTATATACCTCTATTGCCATTTGTATTGATGGAAAACAAGGCAAGGATTTTAGCTTTTATCCCACGTTTAAGAATATATTACTAACCTGCTTGCTTAGGATGATGAGCTACAATGCTCTAGCTTCTCCAAAGAGTCCATCCTTCACTTATCTAAGGAGTTCTGGCAATAAGTATATAAATATTTTTATTTGTAAATCTTCATATTACCTTAGTCTTTGAAGCTTTTAATAAATCATTCTGAACTTTTTTGTCACGAAAAATTTATCTAATGAGATTGTATTTTATACATACAATTTTACAACACTTATTATACAGACAGTCCAAATGATTATGAATGTCCTGGATTTAAGGATTCCATACATAGATAATACTTACTTTTTCTTTTGGAAAAAATCTATGCATACAATGTGGAAGACCTTGAATAGCACAAAAGTAAGAAGTATAAGAAATTCATTGTGAGAGATTTATAAGGACAAATTACTAATTTCTTCTCTATGGTTTATACAAAATGTTAAATTTTATATTGGTAACTTGTAATAGTATTTTATTTGTATGTAAAATTTCTTTATTCTTGTTCTCAAATCCTAATGATGTATCTTGCCCCATGTAAAACATTTAACTTTCTGCCTTTCTTTATTGCAAGTAGATATAGTTAATCTCATATAGCAGAAAAAGAAATCCAAACATATAATAAAGTGAACATTTTTCATCTAGCAAACATTATAGAACTTTTTACTAACATTTTCAAAATTACTGTAACTAATTCTCAATAGCACTATTCAAATTAATACACACAATTTCTGGTAACTATTTAAAAATTGTTCATGCTCATCCTTCACTGCCGTCAGTTCTTAAGTGTCCAAATAGCAGTTCTCTGAAGACCACAAAACACAGCACACTTAAGCTTGAAAGCAATTAACCAGAGCTACTTAAAACATTGTAAACAAATGCTAATTAGCAAACTTCTAAAACAGAGTGAATTATAGAACTGGAGTTCTGTCAGGCAGCAAAATTCATGGCCACACATATGACAGAAAACCTTGAAGATTTTCTTTATGTCTTTAAAATTGGTTATTTCCTCCATCAGTGAGCCTAAATTAGAAAATGCGGTGGCAGACACTATAGTTTCTTCCCTATGACTACCACTGCAAACTCTTAGTTAGAGATAATTATAACTAAATACAAAACCACAATCTGTCTCTCCTTCCCTCCTGAGGATGGAAGTGTGTGAAGGTCATTTGTAAGACACATCACATAGCTGTCTTGCTATAAGTAGTTGTCCTTCCAAAAAGCATGTGGGAGAGGACGTTACAACTTGGCAACCATAAGCTCTTCAGAGGCTTAGAAACAACTTGTCCTACAATTACGAAATAAAGTGAGACATGAAGCAGAATCATAATGACTACTTGGAGATAATTTCATTCTAGAATAAAACATTTATATAAATAAAGATGGCAAATATATGATCAATATATAACATTTGCTTTATAAAATATAATATATATTAATGACTATACAAGGATAAAGAATTTTTACTATATTAAGAAATCTTGAAGCCATTGTGTAATAAATGTGTTCTAAAACAAAGTATGAAAGGATGTAGAAAAGTTCAAGATAATATATTATTTTATGTAATGCACAATATCAAGCACTATGAGAATTCAAAAAACAGACACTGTTCTAAAATTAGACCATTTAGAAAATACTTATTATTAGTTATTGAGCTGTTTCTTAATCTGTAATAAGACCCAAAAGTGGGATCCAGAAACTTTTCATTTGATGTTGTGAAGTTCCGCCCAGCTACACTTCTTCCCTTCCATTTCAGACCCTGCACCTGAAAAAGCCTGCAATCAGTGCTCCCCCCCTGAAGAGCATTTAAAGCCCCCTCTTTGTGGTTTCCCCTCTTGGTGATTTTTTTTCCTTCCCATGGGACTACCTGGAAAGTATTTACTCAGATTACACATGGATTTATTAATTTGGCCAGATCCGATTTATTTCATCGTAAAACAGATGAGAACATGAAAAGGATTAAAAACACTTGAATTATAGTCCAAGAATTTCAGCATGTCACCATTATTGAGATTGGAAGTAAATTTATCCTGTTTGTACTCTGATTAACTCTTCGATGAGCATGTATCCGTACAACTAGAACACTCTATGACCATGAATATATCTGTCTTGATTCATTGTAAAAAAATTCTTATGTGTGTTTATAGTCTACATTTAGTTTTTCAGACTTTTGAAGTTGACTTTTCTGTGGTGTATAGAATTCAATGTGAATTCTTCCCTCTCTGAGTATCAATGAACTACATAAGAGTTCTTTTTGAGAAACTGCTTTTTCCTTCGTTTTGAGACATCATATTTGTATTAAAAATAATAATAACAATAAGCCAATTTAGTCAGTCAATATAGTAAGTTAGGAAAGAGGAATGGGTAAACATAGTGTAGAATAGATAGGTAAATGGACACACAGACACAAATTCAGACATAAGTGTATAAATACAGCAATATTGTATAAGGAGTACTGATATTATACTAAATGTTAGCATATTCTATGTATCATTTTCTATTTATTCTTTTCTACAGTGTCTACTTATTTTTCTAAAGTCATTAATAAATATTACTCAATCATAAATATTAGTAATAATTTGGTGCACTATTTGTCAACATCAGTATCTCTTGCAACTCTTTTGTTTTGCTTTTTATTGTACTTCCAGAATACTGTTGCATAATAGAAATGGTGGCATTTATCTTTATTCACAAAATGAGAAAGATGTCAACATTACATTGGTAAAATTGATCATAATAATTTCACTGTACAGGATTTGATATCAAACTGAAGAAGTTCTATTATAAACATAGTGGCTTAATATCAGAAAACAAGGACATTTACTATATCCTTGCAATCATTTCTCATCATGTAAGGATAAAATCAATACAATTTTGAATTATATTATGTGTGAATGTTTGATTTTGAAAATCACTCTGAGTAGGTGACCTGGTGTCATTAACTGAATTTTATTTGGAGATGAAGTCAGAATTTCCAGCAATTTCTGAAATGGCCCAAAACATATTTTTTTTTCATTTTGTTTTATGTATTTATATAATGTATATATTCTTCTTTGAAGACTATAAGTCAAAATGTCAATCAACTCAGAAAATATTAACAATGCTGTATATCTTGCAGTAGCAATTACTCAGTAAACATATAATTCTTTATATAAATCAAATAAGCATGTCCATTCCATTAGCATGCAATTTCTTTACTGTTTAGTGAATAGCAAAATTATATGACTAAAAATATGTTTATTTATTTGTTATTTATAATCAGCAAATTTTTAACTTGGATACTTATTTGTATAAACTTCAGCTCAGGATCCAATAATATTTCTCAAGTAAAAAATCATTTAGAAACCTTGATCTTGCAAGTAGCATGAAATAAACTATTTATCTAAAAGCATTATTAAGTCTATATTTAAATAATTCTGTATTAAAAACGATGTGGCATTGTGTCTGCTTACAACAGAAAAGATCCTGAGTAAACTGTTACAGAGGCTTTGGTTTACTGTTAATTCTGTCTTGTCCTTCAATATCTCTTTTCAGCTTCCCTGTCCCCTGTTTCCCACTCTGTTTCCTCAACTCTCTTCTCTTACTCTTCTTTGTGGTGACCCCTTCCATCTATTTCTATTTCTTCTCCTCCCTTCCTCCTACCTCTCAAACTTTTATGAATAGTGCATTTTCCTAGAGTATGCCATCATTTCTTTGTTGCATATCAGATGACTCCATACTCACTTTAGCTATCTAAAGAAAAAAAACAACTAATTCCCAATTAATATATTGCATTGAGTATAATACAAATAGTTCACTAAAGAAGTAAATATAACTAATATAAATATCCTAAAATCTTCCTAATATAACTTTTTTTTACCTTTTTATTGATTTTTATTGAATGCAACATTTTCCTTTGCTCCACTCCCTGCCTGTCTCCTCCCCCTTCAACCTACCCTCAAGATCCCATGCTACCTATTTGCTCAGGATATCTTGTCTTTTTATATTTCCCATGTAGGTTAGATCTATGTAAGTCTCTCTTAGTGTCTTCATTGTTATCTACTTTCTCTGGGATTGTGGTTTGTAGGCTGTTTTTTTTTTTCTTTATGTTTAAAAACCACTTATGAGTGAGTACTTGTGACATTGTCTTTCTGTGTCTGGGTTACCTCACTCAAAATAATGTTTCCTAGTTCCATCCATTTGGCTGCAAAATTCGAGATGTCATTATTATTTTTTTCTCCTGTGTAGTACTCCACTTTGTATATGTACCACATTTTCCTTATCCGTTCTTTGGTCAAGGGACATTTATTTAGGTTGCTTCCAGGTTCTGGCTATCACAGACAGTTCTTCTATGAACATAATTGAGCACATGTTCTTGTGGTATGATTGAGCATCCTTTGGATACATACGAAAAGTGGTATTACTGGGTCTTGAGGAAGGTTGTTTCCTAATTTTATGAGAAATCACCATACTGACATCCAAAATGGCTGTATCAGTTTGTATTCCCACCAGCAATGCAGAAGTGTTCTCTTTTCCCCACAACTTCTCCAACATAAGTTGTCATTAGTGTTTTTTGATCTTGGCCATTCTGACAGGTGTAAGATGGAATCTCAGAGTAGTTTTGATTTGCATTTCTATGATTAAGGATATTGAACATTTCCTTAAGTGTCTTTCAGCCATTTTAGATTCCTCTGTTGAGATTTTTCTGTTTAGGTCTGTACTCCATGTTTTTTATTGGATTATGTGTTCTTTTGATGACCAATTTCTTGAGTTATTTGTATATTGTGAAGATCAGACCTTTGTCGGATGTGGGGTTAGTGAAGATCTTTTCCCATTCTTTAGGCTGTCATTTTGTCTTGTTGTTCTTTGCTTTACAGAAGCTTTTCAGTTTCAGGAGGTCCCATTTATTAATTGTTTCTCTCAGTGTTTGTGCTGCTCAGGATATAGTTAGGAAGTAGTTTCCTGTGCCCATGCATTCAAGTGTACTTCTCACTTTCTCTTCTATAAGGTTCAGTTTGGCTGGCTTTATGTTGAGGTCTTTGATCCATTTGGACTTAGTTTTGTGCATGGTGATTGATTTGGGTTTATTTTCATTCTTCTACATGTTGATATCCAGTTATGCCAGCACCATTTTTTAAATATACTTTCTTCTTTCCATTTGATATTTTTTGCTTCTTTGTCAAAAATCAGGTGTTCAAAGGAGTTTGGATTGATATCCAGGTCCTTGATTTTGTTCCATTGGTCCTACTGTCTGTTCTATACCAATACCAGGCTGTTTTCAGTACTATAGCTCTGTTGTAGAGTTTGAAGTCAGGTATTGTGATGCCTACAGAACTTCTTTTAACATACAGGATTGTTTTGGCTATCCCAGGTTTTCTGCTTTTCCATATGAACTTGAGTACTGTTCTGTCAAGGTCTGTCAAGAATTTTGCTGGGCATTGCATTGAATTTGTGGATTGCTTTTGGTAAGATTGCCATTTTTTTACTTTATTTATTCTGCCTACTCAAGAGCATGGGAGATCTTTCCACCTTCCTGTGTCTTCTTCAATTTCTTTCTTCAAAGATTTAAAGTTCTTCTCATACAATTTTCCCACTTTTTGGTTAGTTTCTTTGGTTAGTTTTCTCAAGATGTTTTATGGTATTTCTGGCTATTGTGAATGGTGTGGTTTCTCTGATTTGTTTCACATCCCTTTTATCATCTCTGTACAGAAGGGCTACTGATTTTTTGAGTTAATCTTGTATTCTGCTACATTACTGAAAGTGTTTATGAGTCTTAGAAGTTCCTTGGTAGAATTTTTGGGATCGTTTATGTAAACTATCATATAATCAGCAAACAGTGAGAGTTTAACTTCTTATTTTTCAATTTGTATCCCCTTGATCTCCTTTTGGTGTCTTACTGCTCTAGCTAGGACTGCAAGAACTATATTGAATAGATATGGAGAGAGGGGACAACCTTGCCTTATTCCTGATTTCAGTGGAATTGCCGAGAGTTTCTCTCCATTTAGTTTGATGTTGGCTGTTTGCTTGCTGTGTATTGCCTTTATTATGTTAAGGTATGATCCTTGTATCCCTGTTCTCTCCAAGACCTTTATCAAGAAGGGATGTTGAATTTGTCAAAAGATTTTTCAGCTTTTGTCAGTTTGTTTATAAGGTGGATTACCTTGACAGATTTTTGTATGTTGAACCATCACTGCTTCTCTGGGATAAAGCCAGTTTGATCATGATGGATGAAGATTCTGATGTGTTTTTGGATTTAATTTGCCAGTATTTTATTTAGTATTTTTGGACCAATGTTTATGAGTGAGATTGATCTGTAATTCTCTTTCTTAGTAATATCTTCTTGTGGTTTGGGTATCAGGGTAATTGTAGCCTCATAAAAAGAGTTTGGCAATGTTCCTTCTGTTTCTATTTTGTGGAATAATTTGAGGAATATTGGTATTGGCTCTTCTTTGAGAGTCTTATAGAATTCTGAGCTGAAACTATCTGATCCTGTGCTTTTTTTGGTTGGAAAACTTTAATGACTGTTTCTATTTCTTCAGCAGTTATAGGCCTGTTTAATTTGCTTATCTGGTCTTTATTTAACTTTGGTAAGTGATATTTATCCAGAAAGTTGTCCATTTCCTTTAAGTTTTCCAATTTTGTGGAATACAGGTTTTTGAGATATGATCTGGTGATTCTCTGTATTCCCTCCATGTCTGTTGTTATGTCCCCCTTTTCAATTCTTATTTTGTTAATTTTTATATTCTCTCTCCGCCTTTTGGTTAGCTTGGATAAAGGTTTGTCTATTGTGTTGATTTTCTAGAAGAACCAAATCTTTGTCTCATTGATTCTTTGTATTGTTTTCTTTGTTTCTATTTGGTTGATTTCAGCTCTCAATTTGATTATTTCCTGCTGTCTAGTTCTCTTAGGTGAGTTTGCTTCTTTTTGTTCTTAAGTTTTCAAATGTTCTATTAACTCATTAGTGTGGTATTTTTCCAGCTTCTTTATGTAGGTCCTAATATAACTTAACAGCACTTTTGCTAAAAAATTATAAACAAGTGTAGTTTATTTAAGCAACACTGTGTTCAGTATTAGAATTCCTTTGATTAATTGTAACATATTACATTAACAACTTTTCAGAGTAAATTGTTATCCCAATAGTTGTTAAGGAGATATTTGATGAAATTCAGCACACAATTACCTTAATGTACTATTTTTCCCCAAATCTCTACTAAACAAAACATACTTAGATTGTTACAGCACTAAAGGTAGAATCCTAGTACACTCAGAAAAGAAACAGAGGATAAAATAGGAATAATTTCTGATTTCTATTATTTCTAATGTTTAAATTTCTTCAGAGATACCAGTGATATAATTTAAAAGGAACATAATTAAAATGATACCTAAATGTTATTTGAATATATAATTATGTTTTTTTTTGCTATCAGGAAAATCAAAAAAACTACTTAAGAGTTTGTAATTAATAAAGTAAATCATTTATCTAAATAAAAATAACAGCACTTTCAAAAGAAAACTGAGTAAAAGATAAATATAGAGCTGAAGAGATGGTGACACAGTTAAAGAACACTAATCACTCTTTCAGAAGACCTGTGAGTAATAACCAACACCCATGTCAGGTTACTTGAAAACCACCGATAGTTCTAGCAGCATGGTTGTTTGATGCCATTTTCCTCACAGGCATCTACACTCGCGTGCAAACATCACCTAGTTTCCTACAAACAAATGCATGTGCATAAACATAATTAAAAGGATAAACTATTCTTTTAAAATATAATAAATTAAAGGTCACATTTATGCTCACAAAATTAAAAAGATACATCAGAATAGACATGTCAAAACAAATATCATCTATAGATATCTATGGGTATTCCAAATAACACATATATCTGAAGATCCAAATCTAGCATCCACAAGTGAAAGAACACATGCAATGTTTGTTTTCCTAGATCTGGGCTTCTTAATTCAGAATGATTGTTTACAGCATCATCCATTCAATTAGATAAATTTCATTACTACATTGTTATTAACAGTTGAACAATGTTTTACTATAATAATATAACACATTTTCCTTATCCATTCATTGGCTGATGAAATTCTAGGCTTCCATTGACTAGGTATTGTGAATAAATAACAATGAACATGGATATGTAGTGTGTCTAAAGTAGGGTGTAGAGTCATTTGAGTGTTTAGGTGAAAGTGATAGTATTGTTTCTCTTGGTATGTAGTGGTATATTATTTGTATTTTGATAAATATATGTTGCCTGAAGACCAGAAGCAAAGCTAAAGCCACTAGAGGTCAGGCAATAGAGATGCATTTAATCCCAGGACTTATGGGATAGAATCAGATGGATTTCTGTGGATTCTAGGACACCCTGGGCTACACAACACCAATGCAGAAACAAATCCAGGCTCACAACTTTAGTTCCAGTTTTAGGGAGTCACATGCTTTTAATCCAAGCACTAGAGAGAAAACAAAATCGGAGGAGAAAGGCTTAGTCTTCTTAATTTTGTGGTTACCACAAATGGTATTCCAAATAACACACATGCATGGTGCCACTGACAGATGTTTAAGGTTAAAAAATGTTTCTCAGTCATTTGCATTTCATCTTTTTGGAAACCCCTGTTTAGATCTATGCCATGTTTCTTGAGGTTGGGTTTTATGTTTTACTAATATTTAGACATTTGACTTCTTTGGATATGTGACATATTTATTCTCTATCTGACATAAAACTTGTAAAGATATTCCACATATTCTTTAGCTGTCCCTTTATCCAAAAGTTACTCTTCTTTGCCATACAGAACCCTTTTAGATGTTGTGGGTGGATCCATCTCACAGAGGGCAGTGCCACCCATGGATGGGTCATCCTGGATAGTTTAAGAATGCAGGTTAATTAAGCCCATACGAACAAGCAACATTCCTCTAAGGCTTCTGGATTATTACTTCCTACATGATCCTTTGCTTTTTTGATTATTTAACCTGATTTCTCCAAGTGATAGACTATTACTTCAAAGTGTAAAATAGCAAATCAGTTTCTCCTAGGGTTGCTTTTGGTCATGGCATTTTATCAGAGACATATACATACTGTTTCATTGTTTAGTTTATATATGGATTAACTGCCTACCAAATAATGAAATCACTCATTCTGCATGCATACAGCCAGTCTGTGGTTTTATATATCATTGTATGAAACAGAACAGCCTTTTATTTCTTGCATGTCTTTTAAGAATCATAAAATCTCACTGGTAAATTTTTCCTTGCATGTATATGAAGTTTCCATCCTTATCACTTCTGACTAGTTTGAGTTCAAAATATGTTTTGTCAGATATTAGAATAGCTATATTGATGTGGAATTAACCTCTGTATTCTGTGAATATGTTTTATTACCATTGGTCAATAAAGAAGCTGTATGGCCTATGGCAGTGAAGAATAAAGCAAGGTGAAAAATCCAAGGGGAGATAGAGAAGAAGAGTAGGCAGAGTCAAGAAAACACCATGTAGCTGCCAAAAGAGAAAGATGCCTACCCTGGAACCCTACTGGTAAACCATGAGTCTCATGGTAAAATACAAAATAATAGTGATGCGTTAATCTAAGATGTAAGTTAATCTAAGAAGCCTGAGCTAATAGGCCAAGCAGTGCTTTAATCAATACAGATTCTGTGTGATTATTTAGGGTCTGAAAGCCGGAAGATGAACAAGATACCTCCACTACAAAATGGTGCCAAAATGAGGCAACTAAATGCACATAAAACCTGAGAGAACTTGAAAAGGAATTCTACACACACACACACGCACACGCACGCACACACACACATGCATGCACGTACGCGCGCGCTCACACACACACACACACAGACAGACAGACAGACAGAGATAGAGACAGAGAGACAGAGAGTTTAGAGCAGCTTTTAGGTAGCTGAATTTGTTTTTGGATAGACTCTGCTTGCTGGCATCAAGGAGCAGCAAAACAGCTCCTTTAAGAGAGGTCTTTCTAACTATCATTGGCAGCCAAAGACTGTGCGGCTTCTTCAGGGGAGAGCTTCCTGGTTTGTGATAGTTGCATAAACAGTTCTGGCTCTTTCAGTAGGCCAGACATTAAAATGGGATCTGTGAGCAGCTTGTTGCAAATTGCTTAATGGTGGCATAGACCAGCTATGATACTGGAGCTGGGGCAGTGTACATGGCTCTCAGAGGCAGTGAACATACTTTCACCATATTGGACTAGGTGGAGCCAGCAGGCAGGGTCATAGAGTTGATCCTAGACATGTCTACTTAGCATTTAAAAAAAAAGCACTCCTGATCAGAAAAGATTACAGATACATATGCAATGCAAGCAGATTCAGATGAAGAAGACCTCTAATTGGGTCATGGTATTGAATATATGTACAAAGGCTTGGGAGAGAGAAGAAAAAGAGTATAAAGAGAATAGACAGCTATAATATAAAGGAGTACAGACAGTCATAGATTAAAGGAGCAAATATAATAAAATGAATATTAAACTTGAAAAAAGTAATAGAATAAGAAAAATAAGCCACACAAAGATCTAATACACACAGAGATTTTGGATTATGAATATTATTAGTTTTTCTTTGAATTTTTGACTGTGAATGAGCTAAATAAAGAGAGAGATTTCATTGTATGGGCTGGTAAACTAAACCAACATATATGTTTTAAAAGTATCTTGACTTCAAAATTTGTGTCTAAGAATATGTTGCTTTGGAAAAGAGGTTCTGCTTTTGTCTTCATAGAGCATGGGAACCTGTAGATTCCTTCAAGATTAATGTGGCTTGATGGACCAAGAGCCCCTGAAAGATCTCAGTAAACTCCCCAAAATCCTTTTTCCAACAAAAAGTAGGAACCAGCTTGGAGAGAACTATGCCCATATTACCAAATATTGTCCATAAATGTTTGTTTATATTTAAAAGGAGATATGCTATAGAATTGGATACTTTGCATTGGTGTGCATGTTGGTCTATTGATATCAATTTTAGGTCAATTTTATTATATGTATTTTTGCTCTTGTTTAAGGTACTGTGTTTGTGCATCTCAATTAAAAATTTAATACATAGTTAAAAATACAGACCAATAGTCATTTATAATAGCCAAACTTGTAGTCATATTAGTTAGGTGTTCTAGATATACATATTTCAGATGGATAGGTATTGATCAAATCTTTCAAAGATATACAGAATATGACACTTAAAATGTTTTAAAAACTTAAACTTTCCCTAACAGTAAGAAATGTCTGCTTCTAGCAGCACCAATTACTTCAGGAGATTGATGGGCATAGAAGAATCATTATGTAATTTGCCTTCAATGTGACAAGGCTAGCCATTTGCCTGGATGGCTTGATGGTATGCTGTATAAACTGGACATTCAGGACTCACAGAAAATGACTGCTGAATTTGCCTAAAGAAGATGAGATAGTCCTTCAGGGTTACTGCTTCATGAAAAGCCTGCCAGACATTCTGCAGGACACAGAAGAAAGTGACTGATAAACTGCCAATATAGTCAGAATTGTCTTTAAGATTTCCTGATTCATGGAAAAGTCTGCAAGGTACTATAGGCCTATAAATGCCCCAATTTTACAGGAGAACTTTGTATGACTGTCCAGGCAGCAAGATGTCTCTGCCAATTCTAGAGTTTTGGAAGTTGTTTACAATGAACTTTCTGTTTACTTAGAGAACATTATATCCTTCTGGGATCTTGGATGAAGTTGAAGAATAAAGAGTTACAATTATAGTTTTCCATAGTTATGATAAAAGATAAAGTAGGAATAAATATTGTAACTATAATTATTGCTTGATAATTATTTTGTTATGTGTAACTTTACTATATTAAAGTTAAAACCCTCCTTTTTATTTAGAAAGAAAATCAGATGTAATGTGGGATTCCTCTATGTATGCTGTTTTTTATTACCATTGGTTAATAAAGAATCTTCTTTGGGCCTATGGCTGCATAGAATAGAGCAAGTTTGGAATTCCAAGCAGAGATAGAGGAGAAAAATAGGCAGAATCGAGAAGATGCCATGTAGCTGCTGAAGGAGAAGATCACATACTCTGGAATCTTACTGGTAAACCCTGAGTTGTGGTAAAATACAAAATAATAAGAATGGGTAATTTTAGGATGTAAAAGTTAGTTAGCCTGAGCTAATAGGCCAAGTAGGGTTTTAATTAGTAGATTTTCTGTGTGATTATTTCTGGTCTGAGCAGCCAGGAAACAAACAAGGAGCCTTTGTTCACACTGTTTATTAATTTGTTAATTATATTTACTTTGAATATGGTTTTCGATGTTGTTTACTTAAGACCAATGCTATAATTATTAGATGTTTTTACTAGAGTCAAAAAAAGCTGAAACATGTTTTTTAATGCAATGTTTTAATTAGTATCTTTTTATTTGGGAATTGAGACCTTTAACACTCAGAGCAGTTATTGAAAGTTATGCATCAATTCTTGTCATTCTGATGCTTCTGCAATGTTTCCTTGGATCTCTGCTTGCTCCCTGCTTTAACATTGTTGTTCTACTATTTCTCCTTGGCTGTGCTTATACTTCATCTATTATTTTGGCCAAAGTTGCCTTTGTAGTCATTGATTCTGATAAATTGATTTAGTCGTGGGAAGTTTTTATTTTTTCATTCAAGTTAAATAGGTTTTCCAGGTATAATAATCTGGGAAAACAATTGTATTCTTTCAGAACTTGGAGTATATATTATTTTTATTTTGACTTTAAAGTTTTCCAAGCGCTAATCAGAATTATACTGATAGGCCTGACTTTATAAGTGACTGTCATTTTCTTTTGTAAATTATTAATATAATGTTTATTATGTATTTTAAATATTTTGATAAAATATGTCATTAAAATGTTCTTCTCTGGTTTTGTCTATTTATTGTTTTTAGGCCTCATGAATTGGATAGTCAAATCGTTTTCTAGGTTTGGGTAATTTCTTTCTGTGATTTTGCTGAAGGTATTTTCTATGCTTTTAGTATGGTTCTCTTCTTCTATGTCCAGAATTTGTAGGTTAGATCTTTTTGTGATCTGTCCAAGGTTGTTTGTTCGGTTTTCTCATTTGTCCTTTAATTTAATTTATCATTTACCTTTAATAAAGTGATACAATTTCTTTTTTATTATTTAATTTATTTATTTATTATAGATTTCTGTCTCTTCCCTGCCGCCGCCTTCCATTTCCCCCCTCCCCCAATCAAGTCCCCCTCCCTCATCAGCCCAAAGAGCAATCAGTGTTTCCTGCCCTGTGGGAAGTCCAAGGACCACCCACTTTCATCCAGGTCTAGTAAGGTGAGCAACCAAACTGCCTAGGCTCCCACAAAGCCAGTACTTTCAGTAGGATCAAAAACCCATTGCCATTGTTCTTGAGTTCTCAGCAGTCCTCATTGTCTGCTATGTTCAGCGAGTCCGGTTTTATCCCAGGCTTTTTCACACACAGGCCAGCTGGCCTTGATGAGTTCCCAATAGAACATCCCCATTGTCTCAGTGTGTGGGTGCACCCCTCGAAGTCCTGAGTTCATTGCTCGTGCTCTCTCTCCTTCTGGTCCTGATTTGGACCTTGAGATTTCTGTCCAGTGCTCCAATGTGGGTCTCTGTCTCTGTCTCCTTTCATCGCCTAATGAAGGTTAATATTCAGGAGGATGCCTATATGTTTTTCTTTGGGTTCACCTTCTTATTTAGCTTCTCTAGGATCACGAATTATAGGCTCAATGTCCTTCATTTATGGCTAGAAACCAAGTATGAGTGAGTACATCCCATGTTCCTCTTTTTGGGTCTTGCTTACCTCACTCAGGATAGTGTTTTCTATTTCCATCCATTTGCATGCAAAATTCAAAAAGTCATTGTTTTTTACTGCTGAGTAGTACTCTAATATGTATATATTCCATACTTTCTTCATCCATTCTTCCATTGAAGGGCATCTAGGTTGTTTCCAGGTTCTGGCTATTACAAACAATGCTGCTATGAACATAGTAGAGCATATACTTTTGTTGTATGATAAGGCCTCTCTTGGGTATATTCCCAAGAGTGGTATTGCTGGGTCCAGGGGTAGGTTGATACCGAATTTCCTGAGAAACCGCCACATTGCTTTCCAAAGTGATTGCACAAGTTTGCATTCCCACCAGCAATGGATGAGTGTACTCCTTTCTCCACAACCTCTATAGCAAACGCTATCATTGGTGTTTTTTATTTTAGCCATTCTGACAGGTGTAAGATGGTATCTTAAAGTTGTCTTGATTTGCATTTCCCTGATCGCTAAGGAAGATGAACATGACCTTAAGTGTCTTTTGGACATTTGAACTTCTTCTGTTGAGAGTTCTCTGTTCAGTTCAGTGCCCCTTTTATAATTGGGTTGATTAGCCTTTTATGGTCTAGTTTCTTGAGTTCTTTATATATTTTGGTGATCAGACCTTTGTCAGTTACGGGGTTGGTGAAGATCTTCTCCCAGTCAGTGGGTTGCCTTTTTGTCTTAGTGACAGTGTCCTTTGCTTTACAGAAGCTTCTCAGTCTAGGAGTCTCATTTATTCAATGAGGCACTTAATGTCTGTGCTGCTGGGGTTATAAGAAGGAAGTGGTCTCCTGTGCCAACGTGTTGTTACGTACTTCCCACTTTCTCTTCTATCAGGTTCAGTGTGCTCGGAATGATATTGAGTTCTTTAATCCACTTGGACTTGAGTTTTGTGCATGGTTATAGATATGGATCTATTTTCATTCTTCCATAGATTGACATCCAGTTTTGCCAGCACAATTTGTTGAAGATGCTCTCTTTTTTCCATTGTATACTTTTAGCTCCTCTATTGAAAATCAGGTGTTCATAGGTTTGTGGGTTAAAGTCAGGGTCTTCTATTTGATTCCATTGATCGACTTCTCTGTTTTTATGCCAATACCAAGCTGTTTTGAATACTGTAGCTCTGTAATAGAGTTTGAAGTCAGGGATGGTAATGCCTCCAGAAGATCCTTTATTGTATAGGATTGTTTTGGTTATCCTGGGTTTTTTGTTTTTCCATATAAAGTTGATTATTGTCCTCTCAAGATCTGTGAAGAATTTTGATGGGACCTTGATGGGGATTGCATTGAATCTATAAATTGCCTTTGGTAGAATTACCATATTTACTATGTTGATCCTCCCAATCCAAGAGCAAGGGAGGTCCTTCCATTTTCTGGTATCCTCTTCAATTTCTTTCTTCAAAGACTTAAAGTTCTTGTCAAATAGATCTTTCACTTCCTTGGTCAGAGTTACCCCAAGATATTTTATGCTATTTGTGGCTATTTTGAAAGGTGATGCTTCTCTGATTTCTCTCTCTGTTTACTTATCCTTAGTGTAAAGGAAGGCAACTGATTTTTGGGAGTTGATCTTGTATCCTGCCACATTACTAAAGGTGTTTATCAGATGTAGGAGTTCTTTGGTAGAGTTTTTGGGGTTGCTTATGTACACTATCATATCATCTGCAAATAATAAAAGCTTGAGTTCTTCCTTTCCAATACTATTCCCCCTGATCCTCTTTTGTTGTCTTATTGCTATTGTTAGAACTTCAAGTACTATATTGAAGAGGTATGGAGAGAGTGGACATCCTTGTCTTGTTCCTGATTTTAGTGGGATGGTTTTGAGTTTCCCTCCATTTAATTTGCTGTTAGCTGTCGGCTTGCTGTAAATAGCTTTTATTATATTTAGGTATGACCCTTGTATCCCTAATCTCTCCAAGACTTTTATCATAAAGGGGTGTTGAATTTTGTCAAATGTTTTTTCAGCATCTAATGAAATGATCATACTTTTTTTTTCACCATATTTATATGGTGGATTACATTGATAGATTTGCATACGTTTAATCAGCTGTGCATCTCTGGAATGAAGCCTACTTGATCATAATGGATAATTTTTCTACTGTGTTCTTGGATGCGGTTTGCCAGTATTTTATTGAGTATTTTTGCGTCGATATTCATGAGTGAGATAGACCTGTAATTCTCTTTCTCGGTTAAGTCTTTGTGTGGTTTTGGTATCAGCATAACTGTAGCTTCATAAAAGGAATTTGGAAATGACTCTTCTGTTTCTATATTGTGAAGTACATTAAGGAGTATAGGTATTAGGTATTCTTGGAAGTTCTGGTAGAATTCTGCATTGAAACCATCTGGTCCTGGGCTTTTTTTGGAAGGGAGATTTTTGATAACAGTTTCTAGTTCTTCGCGACAAACAGGTCTATTTAGATGGTTCACCTCTTCTTGGTTTAGCTTTGGTATATGTTACTTATCATAAAAAAATGTCCATTTCTTTGCATTTTCCAGTTTTGTGGTATACAGGCTTTTGTAGTAAGATCTAATGATTCTCTGAATTTCCTCTGTGTTTGTGGTTATGTCTTTCTTTTCATTTCTGATTTATTTGCATGTTCTCTCTCTGTTGTTTAATTCGTTTGGATAGGGCTTTGTTGATCTTGTTGATTTTCTCCAAGAACCAACTTTTTGTTTCATTGATTCTTTGGACTGTTCCCTGTGTTTCTATTTTGTTGATTTCCGCCCTCAGTCTTCTACTCCTCCTAGGTGAGTCTGCCTCTTTTTTTTTTCTAAAGCTTTCAGGTGTGCTGTTAAGTCCCTAATGTATGATTTCTCCATTTTCTTTAAGTGGGTACTTAATGCTATGAACTTTCCTCTTAGCACTGCTTTCATCATGTCCCATAGGTTTGAGTGTGTTGTCTCTTTATTTTCATTAAATTCAAGGAAGACTTTAATTTCTTTCTTAATTTCTTCCTTGACCCAGGTTTGGTTCAGTAGTTGACTGTTCAGTTTCCATATGTTTGTAGGTTTTCTGGGGTTATCATGTTCAGTGTGGAACCAATTTATACAATTGAAATTGTATTTCAATTGCCTGTGCTTGGTATTTAAGACGAAACTTCTATATTGGCTTTCTATTTCCTTGTTATAGGCATGTGTCTTCAGCAATTCGGTCAAGAAACTTGGTACAAGTTTTCTGTGGAAGTATGGAGTGATCCTTTCATTTCTAGGATGTAAAGTGTGTCTGGATGGTTCCAATTAGGCAGTTTGCAGGACTCATTACTTGGGGTCAAATTTTATGGCTCTTGTGGATTTGTTTAAGTCCCAGAAAGAGAGAGACAAGTTGACAGAAGATGACTGTCCTGGGCAAACAATTATGGGACTAGAGATAGATCCAAATGGAGGGAGAGAGAAAAGGAGAACACAGATATCCTACCTATCCTTACATGCTTGCACACCACTTGCATTTTATTTTGGTTTTTACAATTCTGTATGTGAGTAATTTTTTGTTAGTTTCACCCCTCCTTTTTTTCTCACCAACTCCTCCCAGGTCACGCTCAAACAGTTTTATACTCATAACCTTTTCATTAATTACTGCTAATATAAGTCCTCTATAAAAAGTGAAATAAAAGAACTAAATGGTGACTAAAATGGGTAAATATCAAGAAAAGTAGGGAAGAAAGCACTTGAAGAAGAAATTCTCCCTCTCTCACTTACACTCATATATGAATTTTATGTATGGAGAAAAGAAAATGTTATACTATTAGTTAGAAATTATTGAAGTATTGAAATATATCAATTTTATACAATGTTGAGATTACAGAAATTACACATGATCCAACCTATCTCCTTAGCATCATTAGTTGAAGAAAAGCAAGTTATAATTTGGTAGTTTGAGGTTGAGGTCAGGTCTCCAGAAAAATCATCTACTGTTTTTCATATCTTTCTTGTGACCCTATTCTGGGGCCCAGACTTGTACCTCAAATTATTACAAGATAATTAAAATGAAAATGAGAAGAGTCCCAGAAAGTTTGATTAATAAGCTATTGAGCAACCTCTACAGGGAAGAAGGTATCTATTCATTGAAGTATTTAGAACAAATGAAAATTAGTAGGTTCATGATCTATGTGCCAATGGGGGAAATTAATGAAAATTTAATGAAACTTAAGTAATAAAATCAAGCAAAGTCACACTTTAGTTGACATTAAACCTTTAAAATAGCTTAATGTACTTGGCCTATGCTGTCACTGGCCATTTCCTATATGTGTGCCAATGATAGTAGATATTTTATTTTGTTTGCCTCCTGATATGAAGTCATAGAGTCAGGAAAGGCAATTACTATAGAACATACACTGTAGGGTGAATCACCGTTCCCTTCACATACTCATTTTAAAATGCTTTAGAATATGAAATTAAACTCTAAAATAGTCTTTAAAACAGATGATTTATATGACACAAACACATATTTAATAGGATTTTATTTTCTCATATTCCTTTAATTCTCTTACTTAATTGAAGCATAACAGGTGTCATTTAGAAAATTGATTATCATGGGATAATAGTAGTTTATAATAACAAGTATCTTCACAAAATGTTCATGACTGAGAGACCCTCCTTTTTGTTGGTGGACAGCAATGTTTTATCATTAGCTCAAATAATTTAAGAATTCTTCACTTTAAATTAATTAGATCATCATGCATTTAAGGTTCTGGGAACCTATCAACTTACAACCAACCTCTTTTATTTGGCAGGTGAAATGAATTCCTTCAAATTCTAGCAAATATCCTTTGAAGGAAAAAGACAATATCATGATAGCACTAATAGCTTTATGCTATTTGTATGCATGTATATATATATATATATATATATAATATTATGTATAATGATGTATGTATATGTGTATATAATGTTAATTCAAGAATGAAGAGGCTGGTTTTCTGAGGATTAATTTCAAATGAACTAGCCCAAGTGTATATGAATATTGATCAACATGTGTTAAAGGGATTCTAGACAAGCATGTCAGGCTTTATTGCATACCAGCTTACCTGCCCTTTTCCACTCCTAGATAATTTGTTCACTGCCGGGCATAATAATTTTCTCAGCAACAACAAATTTACTTCCTTATCAAAGATGAAAGAACAATCATTGTGATACTCATTCAGTAGACCCTTATACTGAAAAATATCCTTTATAAGAAACTCTAGATGAATGCAACTTTAAAACAAAAGAAAACCTATAAAATATTGTTTTGGCTAAATGATAATTTTTTGAGATTTATTCATGCTGTATATTTTGGCCTCTCTGGTGTGATGGATTATTTGGCTTGAGCCTCTCAAGCAGCATTAAAACCTGTATTGCTAATTTTTCATAAATCATTCTATAACAGGTGAGTCTGACCCTTACAAAGTCAGCTCTTATAAGTTAACACCCATATCTTTAGACAATTTGAGAAATTTTCAAGAGCTGATTTCTGCTTCTGCCATGTGCTTGCATTTCTAGCTTTATGATATGATATCATATGTTGACTCCTTAATTCCCTTTCCAAATCTCTGCATATCCAGTAATTCTCATGACAGTATGTGCAATCTCTGGTTTACATACTAGTATAGTCCTGATAACTGACTGGCACAAAGATTGCTCTGCACCTATGTGTGTTTGCTAGGATCTGTTGGGTTCACCGGGCTCCTGCATGTTACAGACTCACTGGTGCAGAAAGTTTCTCACTCATCTTTTAGAACTGACAAAGTTCTAAAATGAGAGAAAATTTTCCTGCACAATGGACATTTGACTATCTGAAGCCTGGTAAAAGGTCTGCCAAGATTTCCCTTTTAGTAGTAAGGAAAGTATCTTGAGTGTTATTAATATATTTGGCTTCTAATGCTTTGTCTCTGAAGCTTTCTTGGAAATAACTACAAACTCACACTGAATAGATAGATCTTCTTTGTGACCGTCGTTTTAGCCTACATAACATTTTTCTAAAACTGGGTATCCCAATAATTGAGATATAAATATCAAGCTGGTGGCTTAGTTTAGAGTAAAATAAAGCAATACAAGGTAGACACTTGCCCAAGGAAGAGAGACCAACACACTGCTTATTTTTCACTGTTTCACATAGTTTGCTTTTATAATAATTCATAAGCACTAGAAGTAACATAAGAGTTTGGGATGATCTTCACCTCTCAGAATGTTCCTATGTGGTTTCTGGACTGAAACTATTATTACAAAAGTTACCAAAACAATGTCTAGACCATAAACATACAGGAATATATGGCAATTGATGAAAGTAAAATAAAGTGATTTAAGACAATAAGAGCATGAGTGATTTGTGGTGGTAACTATCATTGCACTGGCCAATTGTTTGCAGGCTGAGACAAAATAAGGGGAAGATGGGCAGAGGGGATGATCAAGAGATAGGAAGCATATGAATGCTTTAGTTTCTGAAAGGATATCTATACATTCACCATTTGATTATTGCTGTAGTACAAGTATTTTAATTTACTAGTTTTCAAAGATGTATTAGTGCATATCATGCTCAAACAAGACAGGTAATTGGTTTCAGAGTGGGAGAATCACTGAAGCAATTTGTCTTCAAAAAATGAGCTTTGAGCTACCATAGATGAGAAAGAAAGTAGCTTTGCTATTTATTTGGAAGACTACTGAAACATTGTTTTGGTAACTTTTGTAATAATAGTTTCAGTATTTGACATTCTTGTTTCAACTCCTATAAGTGAGACATTGTCAAAATTACCCATGAAACCTATTTGGAATAACGGTGTATGGATGATCTGGATATGTACCATTCTGAGAAATAGGATTTATTTTGTATGTAACAGCAAGTGACATGACTCAGTAAGTAAAGATGCGTATGCCCAAGTCTGGCAGCCTGAGTTCAATCCTTAGGATACACAATATGGAAGGAAAGACTGTTCCTGGACCGGTTCTTCTACTCACTAAGTGTTTGCAGTTATACACACATGCATGCACTCATACACACATACACACTCAAACACAGAGTTACACACACACACACACACACACACACACACATATATATATATATATCACATATGTGATGAATGGATGTGGGATTCCCCTCTGTATACTGTGAATACCATTGGTTAATAAAGAAGCTTCTTTGGACCTATTGCAGTACAATAGGTCCAAAATAGAGCAAGCTAGGAATTCCAAGCAGATAGAGGAGGAAAGAGTAGGTGGAGTCAAAGAGATGCTATGTAACCAGTGGAGTAGAAAGATGCTCATGTACAGGTACCGGTAAACCAAGAGCCTTATGTTAAAATAGAAAATAACAAAAATGGGTTAATTTAAGATTTAAGAGCTAGCTAGACATACACTTAAGCTAATAGTCCAAGCAGTGTTTTAATTAATACAGTTTCTATGTGATTATTTCGGGTCTGGGTAGACGGAAAATTAACAAGCAGTGTTTAATTACATAAATGCACATATATACACATACAAATTACACACATACACATATTATATATACATACAGGCAAATAAACAAATGAATTATGTGATATGTGTTTTAAAATAAATTTGCATAGAGTATTTGTTTCATTACTTCTGTCCTCCTGCTTGATTTGACTATAGCATATTTTGGGTAAGGCTAATCCTTCAGTCTAACTCTAAGGAGACATTCAACAGTGAGCACTGCTTAATGTAAACACACAACATTCAACCTCCATAGCCAGCATATCATTCTAATGAGAAATAAGTACTAACAGCTATTTTAGGGTTAACAAACAGGCATCATAACTGCTGAGTATCTTTCCAACAGGCATTTAGGAGTAGATCAAAGCTCTATAGTGACCTTTACCTGTATATTTACAATAGGAACCAAAGCTTGTCCCCATTTGAAGGATGTTTTAGAGATCTGTCTTCATCTTGCAGATGAGAGAAATGCAGAACTGTCTTGCTGTCGTCATGCCAGCTGATAGATACTGTAAGCATGTACCTTTATTGTTGTACGAAGTGCAATATTCACTTATTTCACACCACAGCTTTCTCTGTGCAGTAAGTCTTTATGAAGTATCCCACTTGCTCTTATTTTTAAACTGCAGGTTACTGTGCATGTGCTCATCAAAGTACTTTTCTCTTTGATTGGGTAGTCCAGAGGTAATAGGATAGCAGACATAATAGGGGATAGCAGACATAATAGGGGGAAATATGACAACAAAGGAAAATGTACTTCAGGTTGGAGAGCTGGGCTGTGTGTCTTAATTTACATCCCTGGAATCACTGTACATACAAACTGATAGCAGCAATAGTTTCTTTTGGTTTTGTACATTGTTTATGCACATATTACATATGTATCATTTTATATCTATTTGATAAAACATGCAGAAATTTGACCTATCAATGACCATTCTTGAATTGCATTCCTCATATGAAGTTGACATTCATAACAGTGTTGGGACTTTCTACTGTTATTTTCAGTCACAATAGAGAATTTTAAGTTTTTATGCACAAATATAACATTACCACTAGTTTCCTGATTGAATGACAAGAGATAAGTAAAGATAAAAGAGGCCAATGACACAATTGAGTGAAATTAGAAGTTATAAGTCGTTATGTTACTCAACCCAAAGGAACTTTATAATTAAAAGAATCATATAACCATCATTCTTGTGAGAATTCTGAGTTAGAAAGCATTGATTTTTCCAGAGGTTAGTACTAATGGTGCAATTCTTGAGTTTAAAAAATATACTTTGAAAGAAGATAAAAAAGATCTTCTAAGTACATATAGTATAATAAATGAATACATATACTATAATCACAAATAGCATAGCTCAGTGTACAAGATAAATTATGTACACATTCATCTTGTAAGGTGTGGTTTCACATCATGATCACATAAAAATAATGCTATTTTAGAATTTTGATATCTCTTTTTATTGATTTTTACTGAGCTTTACATTTTTCTCTGCTTCCCTCCCTACCTCTCCCCTCCCCCCATTAATCCTCCCCCAAAAGACCCCATGCTCCCAATTTACTCAGGAGATCTTGTCTTTTTCTACTTCCCATGTAGATTAGATTTATGTATGTCTCTCTTAGTGTCCTCATTGTTGTCTATTTTCTCTGGGATTGTGGATTGTAGGCTGGTTTTCTTTGCTTTATGTTTAAAAACCACCTATGAGTGAGCACATGTGATACTTGCCTTTCTTTTTATTTATTTATTTTTTTATTGAAAAGAAAAAAAATTTCCGCCTCCTCCCAGCCTACCATTTCCCTCCCCCTCCTACAGCACCTCTTCCCCTCCCCCCACTTTTCTCCTCCTCCCTCTCTAGTCCAAAGAGCAGTCAGGGTTCCCTGCCCTGTGGAAAATACAAGGTCCTCCCCACTCCATCCAGGTCTAGGAAGGTGAACATCCAAACTGGCTAGGCTCCCACAAAGCCAGAACATGAAGTAGGATCAAAACCCCGTCCTTGGCTTCTCATCAACCCTCATTGTTTGCCATGTTCAGAGAGTCCGGTTTTATCCCTTGATTTTTAGTCACAGACCAACTGGCCTTGGTGAGCTCCCAATAGATCAGCTCCACTGTCTCAGTGGGTGGGTGCACCCCTCGTGGTCCTGACTTCCTTGCTCATGTTCTCCCTCCTTCCGCTCCTCATTGGGACCTTGGGAGCTCAGTCTAGTGCTCCAGTGTGGGTCTCTGTCTCTATTTCCATCCATTGCCAGATGAAGGTTCTATGGTGATATGCAAGATATTCATCAGTATGGCTATAGGATAGGGTCATTTCAGGTTCCTTATCCCCAGCTGCACAAGGAACTAACTGGGGACATCGCCCAGGGCACCTGGGAGCCACTCTAGGTTCGAGACTCTTGCCAACCCTAAGGTGGCTCCCTTAACTAAGAATTGTGCTTCCCTGCTCCCCTATCCAACCCTCCTATATCCCAATCATCCCGTTTCCCCAAGTTCCCCCCATCCGCCCCTTCTCACTTTTCTCTCCGCCTCTAACCTTACCCCCATCCTGCCCCACCCCCAAGATCCCAGTTTTTTGCCCAGCAATCTTGTCTACTTTCCATAGCCAGGAGGATAACTATACGTTTTTCTTGGGGTTCACCTTCTTATTTAGCTTCTTAAGGATCACAATTACAGACTCCGTGACCTTTATTTATGACCAGAAACCAATTATGAATGAGTACATCCCATAATTTTTGGGTCTGGGTTACCTCACTCAGGATAGTGTTTTCTATTTTCATCCATTTGCATGCAAAATTCGAGAAGTCATTGTTTTTTTTTACCGCAGAGTGTTACTCTAAAGTGTATATATTCCACACTTTCTTCATCCATTCTTCCATTGAAGGACATCTAGGTTGTTTTCAGTTTCTGGCTATTACAAATAATGCTGCTATGAACATAGCTGAACAAATACTTTTGACATATGATAGGACATCATTTGTGTATATTCCCAAGAGTGGTATTGCTGGGTCCAGGGGTAGGTTGATCAAAAATATCCTGAGGAATCGCCACACTGCTTTCCAAAGATTTGCACAAGATTGCATTCCCACAAGCAATGGATGAGGGTACCCCTTCCTCCACAACCTCTCCAGCAAAGGCTATCATTGGTGTTTTTGATTTTAGCCATTCTGACAGGTGTAAGATGATATCTCAAAGTTGTTTTGATTTGCATTTCCCTGATCACTAAGGAGGTTGAGCATGACTTTAAGTTTCTTTTGGCCATTTGAACTTCTGTTGAGAATTCTAAGTTCAGTGCTCCATTTTTTAATGGGTTATTTAGCATTTTAAAGTCTAGTTTCTTGAGTTCTTTATATATTTTGGAGATCAGACCTTTATCTGTTGTGGGGTTGGTGAAGATCTTGTCTGACTCAGTAGGTTGCCTTTTTGTCTTAATGACAGTATCCTTTGCTTTACAGAAGCTTCTCAGTTTCAGGAGTTCCCATTTCTTCAATGTTGCCCTTAATGTCTGTGCTGCTGGGGTTATATGAAGGAAGTGGTCTCCTGTGCCCTTCTGTTGTAGGGTACTTCCCACTTTCTCTTCTATCAGGTTCAGTATGTTCAGACTGATATTGAGGTATTTGATCCATTTGGACTTGAGTTTTGTGCATGGTGATAGATATGGGTCTATTTTCATTCTTCTATAGGTTGACATCCAGTTGTGCCAGCACAATTTGTTGAAGATGCTATCTTTCTTCCATTTTATACTTTTAGCTCCTTTATCGAAAATGAGGTGTTCATAGGTTTGTGGGTTAAAGTCAGGGTCTTCTATACGATTCCATTGATCGACTTCTCTGTTTTTATGCCACTACCATGCTGTTTTCATTACTGTAGCTCTGTAATAGAGTTTGAAGTCAGGGATGGTAATGCCTCCAGATAATCCTTTATTGTATAAGATTGTTTTGGCTATCCTGGGTTTTTTGTTTTTCCATATAAAGTTGATTATTGTCCTCTCAAGATCTGTGAAGAATTTTGATGGGACCTTGATGGGGATTGCATTGAATCTATGAATTGCCTTTGGTAGAAGTGCCATTTTTACTATGTTGATCCTCCCAATCCAAGAGCAAGGGAGATCCTTCCATTTTCTGGTATCCTCTTCAATTTCTTTCTTCAATACCTTAAAGTTCTTGTCAAATAGATCTTTCACTTCCTTGGTCAGAGTTACCCCAAGACATTTTATGCTGTTTGTGGCTATCGTGAAAGGTAATGCTTCTCTGATTTGCCTCTCTGCTTCCATATCCTTTGTGTATAGGAGGGCCACTGATTTTTTGGAGTTGATCTTGTGTCCTGCCTCATTACTAAAGGTGTTTATCAGGTGTAGGAGATCTTTTTTGGAGTTTTTGGTGTCGTTTATGTACACTATCATATCATCTGCAAATAATGAAAATTTAACTTCTTCCTTTCCAATTCGGATCCCCTTGATCCCCTTATATAGTCTTATTACTATTGCTAAAACTTCAAGCACTATATTGAAGAGGCATGGAGAGAGTGGACATCCTTGTCTTGTTCCATATTTTAGTGGGATGGCTTTGAGTTTCTCTTCATTTAATTTGATGTTAGCTGTCGGCTTGCTGTAAATAGCTTTTATTATATTTAGGAATGACCCTTGTATCCCTAATATCTCCAAGACTTTTATCATAAAAGGATGTTGAATTTTGTCAAATGCTTTTTCAGCATCTAATGAAATGATAATATGTTTTTTTTTCTTTCAGTTTATTTACATGATGGATTACATTGACAGATTTTCGTATGTTGAACCAGCCTTGCATCTCTGGGATGAAGCCTACTTGATCATGATGGATAATTTTACTAATGAGTTCTTGGTTTCGGTTTTCCAGTATTTTGTTGAGGATTTTTGCATCAACGTTCATGAGTGAGATTGGTCTGAAATTCTCTTTCTTGGTTGAGTCTTTGTGTGGTTTTGGTATCAGCATAACTGTAGCTTCATAAAAGGAATTTGGAAATGACTCTTCTGTTTCTATATTGTGAAGTACATTAAGGAGTATAAGTATTAGCTCTTCTTGGAAGTTCTGGTAGAATTCTGCATTGAAACCATCTGGTCCTTGGCATTTTTTGGTAGGGAGGTTTTTGATAACAGCTTCTAATTCTTCACGACTAACGAGTCTATTTAGATTGTTTACCTTGTCCTGGTTTAACTTTGGTAAATGGTATTTATCTAAAAGAGTGTCCATTTCTTTTACATTTTCCAGTTTTGTGGCATACAGGCTTTTTAAATAAGATCTAATGATTCTCTGAATTACTTCTGTGTCTGTGGTTAGGCCCCCCTTTTTTATTTCTAATCTTATTAATTTGCATATTCTCTCTCTGTCATTTGATTAGTTTGGATAGGGGTTTGTCAATCTTGTTGATTTTCTCCAGGAACCAGCTTTTTGTTTCATTGATTCTTTGGATTGTTTTCTGTGTTTCTATTTTGTTGATATCCACCCTCAGTTTGATTATTTCCAGTCTTCTACTCCTCCTAGGTGAGTCTGCTTCTTTTTTTTTCTAGAGATTTCAGGTGGGCTGTTAAATCTCCAATGTGTGCTTCCTCTGTTTTCTATAAGCGGGCACTTAGTGCTATGAACTTTCCTCTCACAACTGCTTTCATAGTGTCCCATAAGTTTGAGTATGTTGTTTCTTTGTTTTCATTGATTCAAGGACGACTTTAATTTCTTTCTTTATTTCTTCCTTAATCAAGGTATGGTTCAGTAGTTGACTGTTCAGTTTCCATGAGTTTGTAGTCTTTCTTGGGGTAGCATTGTTGTTGAATTCTATCTTTAATTCATGGTGATCTGGTAAGACACAGGTGGTTACTAATATTTTTTTGTAACTGTGGAAGTTTGCTTTGTTACCAAGTATGTGTCAACTTTCGAGAAGGTTCCATGAGCTGCAGAGAAGAAGGTATATTCTTTCCTATTTGGGTGGAATGTTCTATAGATGTCTGTTAAGTCCATTTGATTCATTACCTCCATTAATTCTCTTATTTCTCTGTTAGGTTTCTGTCTGATTGACTTGTCCATTCATGAGAGAGGAGTGTTGAAGTCTCCTACTATTAGTGTGTTCGGTTTGATGGTTGGCTTGAGTTTTAGTAATGTTTCTTTTACGTACATGGGTGCTTTTATATTAGGGGCATAGATATTCCTGTTATGAGTATAAAATGTCCCTCTCCATCTCTTCTGATTGATTTAAGTTTGAAGTCAACTTTGTTAGAAATTAGTATGGCCACACCTGCTTGTTTCTTAGGTTCATTTTCTTGATAAGCCTTTTCCCAGCCCTTTACTCTGACTAGGTGCCTGTCTTTGTGGTTGAGGTGTGTTTCTTATAAACAGCAGAATGTTGGATCCTGTTTTCGTATCCAATTTCTTAGCCTGTGCCTTTTTATAGGTGAGTTGAGACCATTGACATTATGTGATATTAATGACCAGTGGTTTTTAACTCCGGTCACTTTTTTAGTAGTAGAGTTTGTGTGTTTCCCTATTTGAGTTGTGCTGGTGGAAGGTCTCTAGATGTCTGAGTTATTATGGTCATTGTTGGACTCCTTGGTTAGTGATTTTCCTTCTATTACTTTCTGTAAGGCAGGATTTGTGGCTACGTATTGTTTAAATTTGTTTTTATCCTGGAAAAATTTGTTTTCTCCATTTATAGTGAATGAAAGTTTGGCTGGGTATAGTAGTCTGGGCTTGCATCCATGGTCTCTTAGTTTCTGCAGTACATCTATCCAGGACCTTCTGGCTTTCATGGTTTCCAATGAGAAGTCAGGTGTAAATCTGATAGGTTTACCTTTATATGTAACTTGGCCTTTTTTCCTTTGCGGCTCTTAATATTCTTTCTTTATTCTGTGTGCTTTGTGTTTTGATTATTATATGGTGAGGGGATGTGTTTTTTGATCCAGCCTATTCAGTGTTTTGTATGCTTCTTGAACCTTCATTGGTATATCTTTCTTTAGGTTGGGAAAGTTTTCTTTTATAATTTTATTAAATATATTTTCTGGACCGTTGAGCTGCACTTCTTCTCCTTCTTCTCCTCCTAAAATTCTTAGGTTTGGTCTTTTTATTGTGTCCCATATTTTCTGAATGTTTTGTTATGAGAGTTTGTTGGACTTGCTGTTTTCTTTGATCAGTGTGTTTATTTTTTTCTATGGTATCTTCAGAATCTGAAATTCTTTCTTCTATCTCTTGTCATCTGTTCGTTATGCTTGTTTCTGTAGTCTCTATTCATTTACCTAGATTTTTCATGTCCAGCCGGCCCTCTGTTTGTGTTTTCTTCTTTGCCTCCATTTCAATTTTCAAGTCTTGAACTGTTTCCATTATCTGTTTGATTGTTTTTCCTTGGTTTCCAAGGGTATCATTCACTGATTTATTCAATTATTTAAACTTTCTTTTATACTTCTCATCTATTTCTTTAAGGGCATTATTTACATGCTGTTTAAGGGTGTCAATCACTTTCATAAAATCAATTTTTTCTACTTCATCTTGATTAAGGTGTTCATATCCACATGTTGCATGGTCGCTGTGTTCTGGTGGTTTCATGTTGTTTTTGAGATTGTTGGGTGTATTCCTGCATTGGTGCCTTCCCATCTCTTCCTCTGAATGCTCCCCTATGGATCTTCTTTTACAGGATCAGGTCTCTTTGCCTACTGATGTATCTTCCCAGTGATGGCACTCCCCAGTGATGGCTGTCTTGGTGCTCCAGTGATGTCTTTCCTGGTGCCAAGATCAGATCTCTGTGCTGTTTGGGTAGCTTGTAAACAAAGCACCTATCTTGCTTGCTGCAGGCAGGCTATTGAAACAAAGGACCTCCCCCCTGCCTGGTGCCCAAAGGATTTGGTCCCAGTGCCCAGACAGGCTGAGCTGGGAGAAGTTATGTGCCCAAAGAGGGAAGAGAGGCACAAGGCGGGGGGGATTCTGGATAGAAGCTGGGTGGGATAGGAAGAGAGAGGCAGTATTGGTTGGGGGTGGAGTATAGGCCCTGCAGGAAGGCCAGGAAGTATAGGGGGGGATGAGGAACGTCTGAGTTTCAGGGCCCCGGGCTGCTGCTGCGGGTCAGAAATTCACCCCACTGATGGCTCTCCTGGTGCTGAGATCAGATCTCCGTTCTGGTTGGGTAGCTAGTAAACAAAGCCAATACTTATCTTTCTATGCCTGGGTTACCTCACTCAAAATAATGTTTTCTATTTAGTTTTATTTTGTAGTTAAACTGTAGACAAAGTATCTGTAGCTATTTTCATATTAACTTATTTAAAGAAGCATAATAAAAATCAAATGCCTACCATTAAGGTTAGCAAGAATTATGTTTTTCCTTGATAGACTCTATAATTCCCGCATAAAACAGCACTTTCAAAGCATAAATTTGCCTATTTTTATTAGTGTTAATATTTAAAGATACTGGTCCTTCAAGCACTATGAAAATAGATATTACTACTGTATTTTTCATGTCAATAGTTTTTAGTATATAGGTATTATGAGAAATGGCATTTGAAAGGTGAGAAGTGACTCCATGTGAATTACCTTCTCTGTTTCACGTATATACTGTTTTATTTATAGAAGACTAGACCATTCGTTTGTTCCTCATATGAGTAATGCATTTAGAATTATTATAGAAAGTTACTTTTTTTTACTGCTGAATCATCTTTATACTATTTTTGTTGCCTGAAAACATATCTGTAGGTTTAATTTATTTCCCAGGTTTGTAATTATGATGCTATTTTTTTTTAGCCTGAGTTTATGTTGACCTATATAGACTGGAATTTGAATTTAATATTTCTAGTCACTAGTCTACTACAGAGATAATTAGTGGCATGGATGGAGTTTTTGACATTTGCTGTAAATTCAGTAGGGTTGTCCTCTGTAATAGCTTTTTAGCACTTTCTGATTTTGTCCTTGACACCCTGCTTTGAGTTCAGCTGCATCTGAAACCCTTCATTCTCCACATTATGATGAAGGACCCTCAGCCTTTGACCTCTGTGCACTACTGATATGGAGAGGGTAGAAACTAACAATCAACAGTACCATCAACTCATAAATAATACAGGATATCCCATTAAACATTAATCATATTTTCATGTTATTATCATTTTCTATAAAATAATTAAATGTCCATTAACAAAATATTATTTCTACTGATTTGCATTTCTTCATCTAATGGTGTTAAAGTCATTGAGTGATATTTTCTACTTGGAAAAATATGACTTTGTGTGAGCAATTTAGGTTATGTAGTGATTTTTTATTTTTATTTTAATTATTTAATTGAATACTATAAACTAGTTAACATAAACATTATTTCAAAATCATGCAAATATACTGTGAACCATGAAAATAATTGTACTTAGGTAAGAATAGAATTATTTGAAATGCAAAGAGGAATTATATATAACTTCTGTAGAAACATAGGATAACCTTAGTAAAATACCCAAAAACAGATGGTAATATTTCACCTTTTATTTATTTCATATCTTCTTTTAATTTTAAGTTATTAACAATATATATCTTGGCTGTTGAAGATGTTTTTCCCATGAAATAAATGTGTATTTCATGCTATTTAATTTTTCATCTAAATAATTGTGACTTTAGATTATTACTAAACAATTTTTCGTAATAATGTAAGCACAGGAAAAGTTCACATTGTATAATATGAAAATCATATAATAAATAAAATTTAATTAGACAAAGAATTGATTGTTGAAAAATTATTTCTAAATACAACAATATTAATTTTAGAATTTAGAGAATTGTGTGGGAAAAGGTTATACATTTCTGGTTGGGACCAGGCAAGGGTCATATGTTTAAGTTTAATGAAATCATGCCTGTAGATTTTTTTTTCATTCTTATCTCTTTGGGAGGCCACCACTCAACTCCCAAATGTCACATGGAGCGGCTTATTCTTACTTATAAATGCTCGGCCTTAGCTTGGTTTGTTTCTAGCCAGCTTTTCTAACTTAAATGAACCTTTTAATCTTTGTTTCTGAGCTTTTTTCTTTCTCTATTCCTGTATACTTTTCTTTACTTCTTACTCTGTAGCCTTTTGTGTAGCTAGGTGACTGACTCCCAATGTCCTCCTCTTCTTCTTTTCTAGGTTCTTTTCTTTCTTTCTTTCTTTCTTTCTTTCTTTCTTTCTTTCTTTCTTTCTTTCTTTCTTTAAGATTTCCACCTCCTTCCCTCCTCCCATTTCCCTCTCCCTCCCCCTGGCTCTCCAGTCCTAAGAGAAGTCAGGGTGACCTGCCCTGTGGCTCCTCCCTGCTCCATCCAGGTCTAGGAAGGTGTGCATCTATTTTTGATTGTATTCAATAAAACATTCACTAGGAAGCATAAACTATAAAAAGAAGTTTCCCATTACAAACAAACAAAAAACTATCCAACAAGTAGTCTAGATACTCACGAATATCATCAACAGCAAGGAAAAGCAATCTGTGAGTGATAACTCTATAGATGCCAAATTGCTTTGAAGGGACACAGGCCACAGAGTCACTGTAGCAGCAAATGTAATGACATCTTTATTAATATTTTTAGAAATACATTTCCCCTAAAACGTGTAGTTTTGTTTGCTAGAAAACTGTCTTATCTCCACTGGATTGCATCCTTTTCTACAGTCAAAAACATTTTGTTCAAGGCAACATGGTGTAGAAAAAACATGACATCAGTTGCACCTGAGACTGGATTTAACTGTCACAAAAATAGAGGGTGATGTGGGTGGTGTGAAAGATCCTTCTGTCTATGTTTTGCTTTCATTGGTTAATGAATAAAGCTGCTTTTGGCCAATTGCTTAACAGAGTAAAGCCTGGCTGAAAGAGATATGTAGAAATACTAGGCAGATCAGGGATAAGCCATGTAGCCGCCATCAGGAAACAGACTCACCAGAACCTTGCTGCTAAGCCACAGCCACATGGTGATACACAGATTAATAGAAATGGGTTAATTTCAGACATATGAAGCTGGGCGGTGGTGGCACATGCCTTTAATCCCAGCACTCAAGAGGCAGAGGAAGGCAAAGTTCTGTGAGTTCAAGGCCAGTCTACAAGAATTAGGTTCAGGACAGGCTTGAAAATAAAAGGGGTATATGAGTAAGCCAGAAATACACTTAAGCTATTGGTCAAAAAGTATTGCAATTAATACAGATTTCTGTGTGATTATTTTGGGAGTCTGGGTGACTGGAAAAGGAACAAGCAGTCTCCCCCAATAGGTGGACACTGGCAGGAGGTGTGAGGCAGCCTGACAAGGAGGCAGTTTGTCAGTCTGTGACTTGAGTACAGAAGAGAGCGTAGCAAGCATCTATGAGAACATTTAGGAATCTGTCAAGAACACCATGGTTACTGGTCCCCTCTTTGCTAAGAAGGACTTTTCTCCCCCTTACCTTGGTTTGTGTTTAAGCAGCAAATGAATGTTCTCTTGAGTGAAAAATGAGGAGGGAGTTTGAAATCCTAGGAAATTCATTGTATTTAGAAGATCTTGCTTTTTTTTTCTTTTAGAAATGTCTTTTCTCCCTTAAACTCAATAGATCAAACATTGCTGTATTAGTACTAAGCTCTGAAGATCAAAGATGTATAATCCAAGGTTCTCATAAGAGTGATATTTATACTATCTATTGCAGTTTTTTTTTAATAAATTGTAAAGTGTGGCTTACATATAAAACTCAAAGAACCTTGAACACTTGGGAACGGAGAGTAGAAGTAACACGGGTCAACTAGACAAAGTTGGATAAAGAGTGGTTAGAGAAGATGGATAAATGTAAGTGAGAAGGTACTAAGTTATGAACATGTTGGATGAATCAATTTTAAAATCTGATGTTCAACATGAAGACTATAGCAATTAATATTGAACAATGGTAATTTAAGAAGAGAACATTTTTTGGTGTTCTTACTATAAAACTTTGATTTGTCGAACTCTGGTAATTTCTCTACTATGAATATGTTTCAAAGAACAATGGCTTAAACCTTTTAATGTGTGTGACAAAATCATTTTAAAAAGTAATGAAAAGTGCTACGAAAATCAAATTTCTTGTCAAAATGCTAGTTTAATGATCACTTAATTTAACTTTATAACACATGATTCTAGCTAAAAATACACAAGCATTCATATGATACTTAAAATACTCACTACGCATCGATAATTCTGGTAGACGAGAAAAGCATAGCATGTTTTGTGCCCCTTTCATTTTCAAGAAGCTCGTAGATAAAGTACCTAGTGACTTTGGCTATTAAAACAACATTTTTGTAGCTGGAGAGATGACTCGGCCATTACAGGTTAGGATCACAACAAAAAAGACAAAACCATTTTGTAATTACAAAGTATTCGTAATGCCTCCATCTGCAAACTGTTTCCCACAAACCCTTCAGTTATTCTCTAGTTTCAGCAGATATTTCTTTTTTTATTTCCCCATTTCACTGCTCATCAAGTTGACCCTTAAAAACTAGAATTCAATTTAACTATCAAGTGCCTGCTTATTTGTTCATCTTACATTAGTAATTTAAATACAACATCGACCAAATTGTTACTAGTTTTGTGCCATGCCCCCTCAATCCTGATATAGTTACTTTTAAAAAATGTATCTTTATGCTTTTATTTTTAAAATTTGTTTTAGTATTTCACCATTTTTATTGTTTTGCATGAATATATGTGTTTGCACCACATGTGTGCCTGGTGCAGGCTGAGATCAAAAGTGACGGTGTCAGACCCCTTGAGTCTGGATTGGAGGGCTGTGAGCTACCACATAGGTGCTGGAAATCAAACCCTAGTCTTCTAAAAAGCAAGAACTGCACTTAAACAGTGACTCATCTCTCCACATGATAGTGATTTTATTTTCAAAACATTTGAATCATTGCATTTCCATTTGCATAAGAAGAATGAGTCCATTTTGACCAGGAAGAGTAAAGCTTGCACATCATCTTTGCCTCCCTGAGGTGAGCTGCAGGCATCCTGCTGATAGGTGTCATGTTTAAATCATAAATATTCAAATCAGTATTATCAATATCCTTCAAACATGATTCTGTTCAACACCTATTTGGCTGAAATCAGCAATTTGTTATTTCCATGAATGCATTGTATAATAATCTACAGATTATTTCAGAGATATATAATTATGAGAGGTTTTTCATGAATTCCATAACAATATTTAATTTATATAGGCCTCACTTAATGTAAGAAATTCATTAATCTGATAAAACTGATTGTAAAATACTTTACAAATTATGTTCTTCCAGGGTACACTTATTGATTTAGTGAGAATAAGTCTGATTCTTTTAGCTAAGTATAATTGTGAAAAAAGACAAATACTTTTTGTACATATCCTTAAATAGAACCTAGGAACAAGAGAAAAAAAACCAAACAACCAACCAAATAAGCACAGAAATCTTCTGTTAGGAAAACAGACTGCTAGAAGGCAATTAAGGGACTACTCTATATAAATTCTTTTACTGGATGGTAAAACAGATATAAACATGAAAATTCAACCAAGAAGTTGAAAGAAATAAATGCTTACTGCTATGTTTTATTATCGAAGAATATCTAAAGAAAGAATTATTAAAGCACACAGCAGAAACATCACAAGATAAAAACCTAGAGGCAAAAGAAAGAAATATAGTATTCTAGGGCATGATATACAGATACTATAAAGAAGGGTAAGATTGAAAATGTATAATAAAAGATATGCTATCTAGAGACATTTGTGTAGCAAAAAAAATGCCAGGAAAGATTGCATTTTAGAAAGAAGTATGTATGCTAGTAAAGTTCTCAAACTTCATGACTAAAAAATATCTCAAGTTCTCATACAAAAATAAATAAATGAAATATAAAAGGGCTTATCTGGCATCAGACTATTCCTCTGAAATGTAGAAATTTAAAAAATAGCAGAATAACATTTGCATTTATTGGAAGTGTGGGTGTACTTGATCATGCAACTAGTCCCTTTAATGGGAGCTCTACTTATGACCTAATCACCCCTGAAGAACCACTACCTAATTTAGTTCCTTGGAAGACTAACTCATAATTCCCAATGGGTCCAATGACATGGAATGGACATGTTAAGTAGGTGCAATGAAAACACTGTCACCACCTGTTTCAATCAAGTGGTCTCAGATAGCCTGAACAACTTTTATATAAAATTTTTCAATAGTTTGGATGAACAATTTTACAATCAAACTTGTTTCCTTAGATTTCAATTAATGGTTACAATAATGGTCAGTTTGTTCCCTTACCTAACTATTCTTACTTCCCCATTACCTACTTCATGGTTTTCAGTTTCAGGAGATTTTCTGTTTCCAGAGGTCCCAATTATTAATTGTTTCTCTAAGTGTCTGTGCTACTGGGGTTATATTTAGGAAGTGCTCTCCTGTACCAATGCGCTCATGTGTACTTCCCACTTTTTCTTCTATGAGGTACAGTGTGGTTGGCTTTATGTTGAGGTCTTTGATCCATTTGGACTTGAAAAGTCACTGCATGGTGAGATATATTTATGTCTGTTTTCATTCTTTTACATGTTGATATCCAGTTATTCCAGCACCATTTGTTAAATATGCTTTCTTTTATTGATTTGAATATTTTTTTTGCTTCTTTGTCAAATATCAGGTAGGTGAGTGGATTATTATCTGGGTCTTTGATTCAGTTCCCTTGGCCCTCCTGTCCTCCTGTCAGTTTTTATGACAATACCAGGCTGATTTCAGTACTGTAACTCTGTAGTAGAATTTGAAAGTCAAGGATTGTGATGCCTCCAGAAGTTCCCAAACTGTATGGGATTGTTTGGGCTTTCATGGGTTTTTGTCCTTCCATATGAAGTTGAGTGCAGCTCTTTCAAAGTCTGTGATGAATTTTGCTGGAATTTTGCTGAACATTGCAATGAATCTGTAGATTGCTTTGGTAAGATTGCCAATTTTAATATGTTAATTATACCCACCCAAGAGCATGAGAGATCTTTCCATTTTAAGTTCTGTAAAGCAAAGGACATACTCAACAAGAAAATATGGCAGCCTACAGAATGGGAAAAGATCTTCACCAACCCCGCATCAGACAGAGGGCTGATCTCCAAAATATACAAAGAACTCAAGAAATTCGTTATCAAAAGAACAAATAATCCAGTAAAAAAAAAAAAGGATACAGACCCTAAACAGAGAACTCTCAATAGAGGAATATAAAATGACTGAAAGACACTTAAGGGAAATGTTCAACATCTTTACCCATTAGAGAAATGCAAACCAAAACAAGTCTGAGATTCCATCTCAGACCTGTAAGAATGGCTAAGACCAAAACACTGATGACACCTTATGATAAAGAGGATGTTGGGTAAAGAGAACACTCCTGCATTGCTGGTGGGAGTGTAAACTGGTACAGCCCCTTTGGACATCAATGTGGTGATTTTTCAGAAAATTAGGAAACCACTTCCCTCAAGAACCAGCAATACAAATTTTGAGTATTTACCCAAAGGATGCTCAATTGTACCACAAGGACATGTGCTCAACTGTGTTCATAGCAGCACTGTTTGTCATGACCAGAAACTGAAAACAACCGAAATGCCCCTCAACTGAAGAATGGATAAGGAAAATGTGGTACATTTACACAATGAAGTACTACACAGCAGAAAAAAATGAAATCTTGAATTTTGCAGGAAAATGGATGGATCTAGAAAGCAACATACTGAATGAGATAACTCAGTCCCAGAAAGACAAACATCATATGTACTCACTCATAAGCAGTTTTTAATCATAAGGCAAAGAAAACCAGCTGGAAAATCACAATTTCAGAGAACCTAGACAACAATGAGGATACTAAGAGAGACATATATGGATCTAATTTACATGAGAAGTAGAAAAAGAGCAGATCTGCTGAGTAAATTGGGACTATGGGGATCATGGGAGAGGGTTGAAAGGAAGGGGAGAGAAAGAGAGGAGAGCATAGAAATAATGTACAGCTCAATAAAATCAATAAAAAATGTAAAAATAAAAGCTTACTTTTTTATTATTTTTTGAGACAGGGTTTTTCTGTAGCTTTGGTACCTGTCCTGGAACTAGCTCTTGTATACTTGGCGGGCCTCGAACTCACAGAGATCCATCTGCCTCTGCCTTCTGAGTGCTAGGATTAAAGGAGTACATCAACAACATCCAACAAAAAATTATTCTTAATAATTAGAACTGTTTATTCTTTGTTCCCAGGTCCGTTTCCTCTCAGCTTCCTACAGTAATGACACAGATACTAGAAATGAGGGCTTTATAGATTTCTATAATTCTGTTTCATTTCCTTTTCCTAGACTGTTACCATTAACTCCTGATATTATCTATTTATTAGGATTTCTCCTAGACTCTAGTGGTGAGAATTATTCTCTGTAAAACAGTTATGTGAATTTGTAGTATTGTCATGAATTTCTGTGACTGTTTCAGCCTAGTCACAAGATGTTCAGGCAGTGTTCTTGAGAATCCTGAATTCATGGTAACACCATAAACATCAAAGGCTTTAGGAGCTGATTCATGTTCACTGTATATTTTTAACAACATACCCTCTGGCTTGCCCAGAGGAGAATCATCAGGGAAGTTTTACTTAGGTAAATGACGTTTCATCCATAGCTCAAAAAAAAATTTTTTTTTGACTAGCAATAATTTATTTGTATAAGGGAAGCAAGGAGAGCAGGTAGCACGTAGGCTTCTGGGGTCATGCCCAAAATATTACAGGGAACTATCTATTGGCCTTGCCAAAAATGGGTTAAATTCCCCATGGATATGCCAGAAGGAGAACTTGTTTGTGCTGTTCTCAGGCCTTGTCCCTTGAAGAAGTCATATTGCTCCCTGCAGTTGTCATCACCTTATACAATAAGATTTTAACCTGAGTTTGGGGGAGACACATCTATTCAGAAAGTAAAATCCTTCACATTAAATCCATTATGATCCTATATGTCAAAAATCCAGTGATAAAATGGTTTTATTGAAAGTGATCATAATGAGGAGCCAATGACATGGCACAGAGATGTGTCTCTACTGCATGCAATGGCTTTTTGGGATCCTATTCTCTTTGGATTTATACCATGCTCAGCATGGTTGTAGTGGGGAGGGCCTTGGACTTTCCACAGGGCAGGGTGTATTGCCTCTCTTAAGATTGGAGTGGGGTGGGGGGAGGGTGTGTGGAGAGAGTGGGAGGGAAGTGGGAGGAGGGGAGGAAGTGGGAATTTGGTTTGGTATTTTTTAAAGTAATAAAATAAAAACTATAATAAAAAAGAAAGCAATCATAATATTCAGAGCAGATATAAAGAAACAAGATGATGAGCTCAGCAAGGAAGATAACAGTAGTTTGCAGTCTGCGCATATGCTTGATTCAGTTCATATGCTGTTTAAATCATGGTGGATGATGCTAGCATAAGAAAAACTCAGGAATTTTTCAGTGTGAGTTTAAAAAAAAACATTTAAGTAAAGCCAAGGAGTGGGAAGTTGGAGGTTGTATAGGGAAGCACTCTTCCTAGGGCATTGGAGAAATGAGGAGTATGTAAACCTCATCAAACCACGTGAAAGCTCTATTAGAGTAATGTATTAAGTGAAGAAAAAAGTCTATTACTATTTTATTTCCAAAAAGGAGTGCATATGTTTGATTAGATAGTGGGAATTGGAAAACTTCTCTCTAGCAATGGAAAAGGAAACAGGATACAATGATTATTCATCAGCCCACTGGTGCTGAGCCCTGCTGAGCAGGTGGTGACTCAGAGAACTGTATCAGATTTTCTCAGAGGAATTTGGTAACTTGCTCATTGTTTTCCATGCCCTTAAAGGTTTACTGGTCAGATGATTATATTCTGAGCATCATGGATCCATGAAGTGATCCCTATGGAATCCAGTTGTCCGGATTGTTCAGCAATGTTTGGTATATTCGGGTTTCTGATTATGTACAATCCAGTATTGTACAAACAGTCCAGTATATCCCAAACAGTCTAGAGATATCACTCATTTGAGAAAGCATTTCCCTGTAGTGCAGAGGGCCCTGGGTTTAATTCCCAAAGCTTACAAGGAGAAAAGATGAATAGAATACAGATAAACTAGCACCTTTATAAAGGACAAAGGTGACTTAGTTTCAGAAAGAGCTTCTAATATGTACAATTGGAATTGTTGGAAACATATTAGAAAACAAAGAATTAATCTCTGAATAATTTTAGATGTCCCATGTATGCTTTGTTATCAGAGGTTTTCCTCTGTTTCTATGCCTTTTTATACAGTTTGACTTTATTATGAAAGATGTTTACCATACAAAAGAGATAACTATTTGAGTAAATATATATCTTTCACTTGATTTTAAAAGTTTGCAATGTATATCTGAATCAGAAGTGTGGTATATCACTGAAATTTAAGCTTTAATGGTTTTTATATCAGTTAAAAGTAAAAATTAGAAAAAAGACTTGATTTAACTCAGAAACCTTCCCACGAAATAGAATATGAGTGTGAAGGCCAAGACAATGATCATAACATCCTCACCTCTTCTCAGTTTTGGTATCTATGAAATGGGAACAGTGGTTACTTTGGGAGCAGTTCTGGGCACTCTAAGGCCATCTCCTTCCTCAGCTTTCAGTCTTTTGTGCTTCAACTTTCAGTGAATACCTACACGGGGAAATGTAGTAAATGTCTTCAGAAGGACCATCTTAGGCCTAAGTTCTGATGTAAAATCCTCCTAGTCAAAGAGGAAAAATAGAGATGCTTATGCTAGAGAAAACCCTACAAAGTTAATATGCCAAATTCAAACAATGTATCACAATATAATATATGCAAGGGACTTGACATGGAGTAGATTTCAATTAATAAAATGTAGAAATCCACACAGGAGAGATGACTCACTGGTTAAAAACATTCATTGATCTTACAAGAACCTTAACTGAGCTCCCATTACCCACAACATGTGACCCACAGGTGCTTACAAATCTAGGGACCCAACATTCTCTTTATCCCCCTTCATCATTTGCATTCATGTACACATAAACCTTAGGGCACATATGTTCTCTCTCTCTCTCTCTCTCTCTCTCTCTCTCTCTCTCTCTCTCTCTCTCACACACACACACACACACACACACACACACAGACACACAGACACAAGAGATTAAAATTCTTTTTAAAAAGTATAAAACATTTCATCAATTCAGATACCATACTTACCATAACAATTTTATCCAGGAACCCAATGTAAACAGTAATATTTCCATTAAAAAGATAAAAGATATTTGGGAACTCCCATTGATTCCATGAACGAGGATAGGAGTGGAGATGAGTAAAGTGCTGTGACATGGCTGTACATATGGGTATATAGGTATGCTCTCCCTGTTTTAACCTGACTTTCTTGGAAATATTTTGTCAAGAATATTGTCTTCAGATTCACAGAAAACCTGGAGAAATGTGGTTTGTCTTAGAAATAAGTGTAGTGTGGGACTGTCTTAGAGCTTTGGTGTAAGCAAAGCTGAATGATTAAATTGGGTAACATTTCTCCCCTAAGTCTCAGAAGTCGATATGGTGCAGTGGACTTAGATCTTTTCTTTGTTGCTTTTATGTTCAGGAAATTGCTTCACTAGAAATAAGCCTTTTCTTTAAGCTGTAGTTAAAGCGAATGTTTTATGTTATATCTCTAGGTTGTTGAAAGTCGAAGGGTTTAATTCTGTGGCTTACTTTAGTTATTTAGTTATTTAGTTACTTTAGTTATTGTGTATATTTGGGCCATACGTTTGATTCTATACTTTCTAAAGTTTTGATTTATTTAGTTTAATTTTTATACTTAAGCAAATAATGGTAACAATGTAAAATGTTCAGGAAGGAAATGAGGGGTCCTCTACCTCTGTGACCATCGTTCCTTTTAACACATGATCTCTCATTGAGACTAAAGCTTTCTGCCAGCCTGACTGGACAACCATCTCCTGGTATCTGCCTGTCACCTTCTACAAATTATAGGTACATCCAGCCATAACTGGCTTTTTAACTATGTGTTATGATTTAAACTCATGCCAAAAAGGAAAGTGTGTTTATCTAATAAGTCATCTCCCAAGCTCTTATAACTTTTTATTTCTTTAGCTTCAAATTTATTTAAAAATTTATTTATAAACATTTCTGAATTAAGAACATATGTATACAATGCTAAAAGAAACAATTGCTCCTCATAAACTAATATATCACATTGGAGGGATTTTGCCTCTTAAATTTCAAGCTTTCAACATTTTTTTTTATCAATTATAGCTTCAGTATTGTCATTGTTGATTTAAAACAGTACTGAACTATGTTCAGCTGCCCTACTTTTCCTAGTCATCCCAATACAAATTTGTCCCCACTGGTCATAGATCCATTTCTGTACTAAAGTGAAACATTTTAGAAAGTGAGAGGACGTTAAATATTTCTAAGGCAATCTCATTTCAAACCTGAATACATCTCTATATAATGTCCACCAAAAAGGATATTTTTTTTTTCACCTTTAACACTTTCAAGAACAACTTCAATTATTTAGAATTGAAGATGTATCAGGAATGATAATACATCCAGAAGTTCCTTTACTGTAGAGGATTGCTTTGGGTTTTTTGTTTGTTTTGTTTTTTTTTTTCTTTGTTATTTTATTGAGAAAAGAAAAAAATAAAAAAACAAGTTTCTGCCTCCTCCCAGCCTCCCATTTTCCTCCCCCTCCTCCCACCCTTCTCCCCCTCCTCCCACACTTCTCCCCCTCCCCCCACTCCTCTCCCCCTCCCTCTCCAGTCCAAAGAGCAGTCAGGGTTCCCTGCCCTGTGGTAAGTCCTAGGTCCTCCCCGCTCTGTCCATATCTAGGAAGGTGAACATCCACACTGGCTAGGCTCCCACAAAGCCAGAACATTAAGCAGGATCAAAACCCAGTGCCATTGTCCTTGGCTTCTCATCAGCCCTCATTGTTCGCCATGTTCAACGAGTCCGGTTTTATCCCATGCTTTTTCAGTCACAGTCCAGCTGGCCTTGGTGAGCTCCCAGTAGATCAGCTCCACTGTCTCAGTGGGTGGGTGCACCCCTCGTGGTCCCGACTTCTTTGCAATTGAGTATTGCTCTTTCAAGTCTGTGAAGAATTTTGCTGGTATTTTTCTGGGATTGCATTGAATCTGTAGATTGCTTTTGGATTGTCAATTTTTCTAATGTTGAGCCTACCAAGAGCAAATGGAGTACTACTCAGTGGCAAAAAACAAACAAACAAAAACCCAATTACATCTTGAAATTCGCGTGCAAATGAATGGTACCAGAAAGACCATCCTAAGTGAAATAATACAGACTTAGATAGACAAACATGATATATACTCACTCATATGGATATTAGATATAAAGCAAAAGATAACCAGTCTATAGTCCACAACTCCAGATAAGCTAGGTAACAAGGAGAACCCTAAGGGAGACATACATGGATCCCCCATATATGAAGGAAAAACAGACAAGATCTCCTGGAAAAAAATGGGAGTATGTATGGGGAAGAGAAGGGAAGGTGGAAGGGGAGGGGAGAAGAAGAGAGAGGAGAATGTAACATTCATGGTTTGCCTTTTTCAGAAAAATGGAAACTTGGGATATGAATTTTTTAAACAAAACCAGCTCCTCGTGTATGTAGCTTTGGTGCTCTGAGATCACATTGGAATGAGTGTTAATATATAGATAATGGGCAGCATTTTACATAGATCAAGAAGTGGGACTGGTGTCAAACACAAGCAGAGCCACTGTGACCAAGTGCCATGGAAGGTGGAGGAGGCCACCAGGAAGATAGAGGCTGAAGACCTTGTAGTAGCTGAGGAACTTTTAGTGGAATCATGACTTTATTTTTACTTAAAAAAGGAAATTAAAGAGATAGTTGAGTCTTCCCTGCTTTTCAGTATTCTCAGAAGCTGTAACAAATATTACTGACTTTTCTGATGAAGAACTATCTTTGTTTTGTACAGTATAAAGTAGGTTAGCATTTTCCTCATCATGGTAAAGAGACTGCTAGGGAACAATGTTTTTCATATAGTTGTGAAAATTATACCATCATATTTTTGTTTTGTGTCAATAAAATATACTTTAACCCCCCCCCCAAAAAAAAAGAATTAGAGCCTGGATTACATTTAAGTCTTCATTTCCTGATGTCAACCCATTTCTTCAAGTTTGCCATATGCATCTTTACATTAGATAGGCACAAGCCATGTAATTAAAAACGCAGATATTTGAAGAAAATCATCCTACAGTTGGCAGGTGAAATAATAGAAGGCTCATGTGTTTGGGCAATCAGTGTTGAGCTGACTGTGCTGTGCTGTTTGGAGGTGTGAGCCATTGAGAAACTGGAACAGATTGAAGGAAGTGCCACTATGGGCAGCCTTGAGTGTTATAATCTGTTTTGCTTCTGGTTGACCTGTCTCCTCACTGCTTTGCTTTCTTTAACAAGGTGAACTATGTCCCCTTTCCTGTTTCTAGTTGTTTTTTGTCAAGTATGTGGTCACTATGATGAGAAAAATTACCATTACACTCATCACTTTCTTTTGTTTGTTTGTTTCTGCTGCAATTTCTGCTAATTCTTTCCACACCCTGCTTTCAGATATTTGACACTCTTTTTGCTTTTCTTTATTGTGATTATTTTGCTCAAAACTTTATTAACATTTATAGGTAGTAGTGATTATATCATGGTAAATATATTATAAGATATTTACAAGATGAGAGAAAGATTTTCTGTGACCAAGCTTTCCCAACCTACATCAAATTCAATGGAAAATCAGCAATAATTTTATTTTGGTTTGAAATAATTGTTCAAAAGCCAAAATATTACAGTTTTGCATAAAATAATTTTGTTCACATTTTTAAAGTGCTTCCTTACATTGTGTCCATTCAGGTTATTTATCTGAATGTAAAACCAAGAACTTCTTTTTATTCAAAGTCAGTGTCTATTTGTTAACTTGCTTTCATAACTTCCCTTTACAAAGTTGCCATATAATTTTCTTACCTATTACTGCCTAAGAACTTGTGCTTGAGATACCAAAGAATCACAAGTCTTTGAAGATACTCCATATTGTCATAAACTTAAGGTGTAGATTGGAATGGATTCTGTGGAAGTGTGATTTAAAAAAGATAGAGTAAAACTGTATAAATTGCTGAACTCACAACAGGCTACAACTGTTGAAGATGAGGATTTTAATACAACATTGAGTGTAGTAAGGAGGTTGCTTGTTTGGTTCCTGGCCACCTGGCGAACTTAGACCTGAAATAATCACTCAGAAACTGTATTAATTAAATCACTGCTTGGCCCATTAGCTCTAGCTTTTTACTGGCTAACTCTTACATGTTAATTTAACCAATTTCTATTAATCTGTATATCACCACAAGGTCGTGGCCTACCAGCAAAGTTTCATCATGTCTCTCTACAGCGGCAGCTCCATGGTGTCTCTCAAACTCCTCCTTTCTTCCTCCCAGCATACAGCCTACCTTCCCCTGCCTAGTTCTGTTGTTCCCTGGCAGCTCTTTATTTATTAATCAATAAAAGCAACATATAGACAGAAGGACTTTCCACACCAATTGAGTGCTACTGACAGTTTCCTGGTTAGATGTCTGAAATCTAACTGGTACAACTGTATCCCTTTGGATGATTTTGCTGACTGCTATATTTATATAGCTTGAAGGATTTCATAGTTTGTCTCTAGTAAACAATGGTAGTCAGCTACATGCAAGAACTGATGCTATATGAATCTGATGAGGAAAAAATAGCAAGTAGTTTAAATGGATCATGATAATTAATAGGTAAGAGATAAACCTCACAAAACTCAGTGAAAATTCTGATACATTATTGGTCTGAGTCACCCTAGAAATAAACATCAAGATAAAGGACAAGTTGTAAGGACTAAGGATATGGACCACTAGTAAAATGCCTGACTAACAAGCATGAAACCTTATGTTCAACACTCTACATACTAAAAACTAAAGTTGCTACATCATTTATAACATAAATGGTGACCTAATGTGTAGTACTACTTTTAGAGCATATGCAAATACATATAATACATGTATGTAAACTTCATATACTACATGTATTGCAAAATAAACAAACAGGTCTAAGTGAACACAGAGACTGAGAAAGATCTGTGGCAATTTCAGCTTCCCAAAGCAAATATATCATTACCTAACAGGTCCATTGATAACACTGGAGTGTCCATGACATAAAAAAATATTCTTGTAGAGCATAACACTATATATTCAGGTAGGGACTCTTTTTGAGAAATAGCTTCTGGTGATCCCTGACATATTAATCTGCCAACAATGAGGTTCAGTATATGTTGTAACACTCTGATATTAAAATCAGTGGTCTACAAGAATTTCAACTTAAATTGATATCAGAAATTCTGAAAAGTAAATAAATTTTCATTCATCAGTATTAGTTTCCTTTGACATATTTGATGGTTATCACTAGTGAGCTGATTTTAATTATCTGAAGCACAACTCTAAGGCACATCACAGAATTTTCTTCAAATGACTTTAGAAGATATCCCCAGAGGTTGAATAGTAACACTTAACATTTTGTGCATGACCAACAGTGCTGTAATGGACTGTAGGTCTAAAGAATATGATGGAATTCATCTCTGGTACTAAATATCTAGTCAACTACTCATGACAGGTAAGGCCATTGAACATAGGGAAGAGCATATCACTACCACGTTTCTATACCAATATAATTTCTAAATGCATGCTAACTGCTTGTCCTAGGCACACAGATAACAGTAACTCTTGTCCCTCATCAAAGATGTTTCTTTATGTAACAGACAGAGACTATTATATAAAGCTGCAGTTCTTCGCAGTGCAGACACTGACCATGGGATGCTCATACCCAGCTGTTTAATCACACACACACACACACACACAGACACACACACACACACACACACACACACACACACACACACACCCTCCAATATAGGATCAGGAAATATCAATGAAGAGCAGGAAGAAGTAGTGTAAGAATCAAAGGACCAGGACATCTGCTGTGAAACTGTATCTCCTATAAATGACAGGGAAACTACACCTATGATATCTCAATATTGTGGTTACCTAAATAATACCTGAATGGTTGCAACATATTTGGCATGCCGATATAGATGGGGGAAATCTCATAAGGCCCCACTCCTCCTTGAAGAACTAAAGCCAACTACTGACAACTGAAAGTGGGAGAAGCAGTCTTCCCCAAGATGAGTCCCCTAATTGGCTATCAAACACCAAGCAAGCACCCCTAAAAACTCACATAAGAACAACATTAAAAGGACATATGGTGAAATATTTATGTTTTAATTTGTATATAAAATGTATTTGTATATATATGTATAAATGTATGTAAATAATGATTACAAAATTATAAACTTGAAAGAGAATTAATGGATCACAGGAGAAGTTGAAGTGGAATGGAGGGCAGGAAGAGTTAGGTAAAGTACACATATGCGAAATAAAAAGAAGAAAACTGTTCATGAGGGTGCTCGTGATAAGAAAACAGATAGAGTGGGTAACTTAGCCTCATGAATTATTTTCTCACAGTTTTGAAGTCAGAAATCTGAGATGGATGTATGCATTGCCAGGTTTTGATGAGAGCCCCTATCCAGGTTGCAAACAGCCCTTCTATAATATTCTTGCACAGTGAAGTATAACAGAACTCTGATAAACTTTCATAAAGACAAATATTCCATCACGACCCACATATCTCTCAGACACCCATCCTCCTTTCACCATCAGACTAGAGATTTGATTTTTAAACAAAAGAGTTGTCGAGCATACAAACATTAAGTCCATGCTGTTCTGCCTCCCCCCACACAAATATATGTTCATTATGTATGCAAAGTACATTCCATATCCCCCATCTCAAAATCTTAGCCCACCTGAGCAATAATTCTGGACTCACAACATTATCTGACTCAGATAAATGACACACCCAACATATTACCTTGGCCTGTTCTGTTTCTGAGGTCCTGTATTCCACTAGTATCACATTGAAGATTAGGATTTCAAAACACCAATGTTAAATTCACACACACACACACACACACACACACACATGTTCATTCAATAATACTGTATTTTCATATTTCTTTTCATATGTATTTTCTTGGAATCATGTTAATTCAGGTTCATATTTTTAACTTTACATATACTATGAATCTGAAACAATTAAGGAAATCATTCTGAACTTCTCTTTGAATCTATATACCTCAGAGGATTGTTAATATTAAATAATGTGTATAAAATAAATAGAAACACAGAATTACTAGCTTCCTCTTTTCTCTATGCTACCCCCAAAGAAATTTAAGACAAAAATTAGTAATTGTTTGTGCTTTAGTAAATTGAATACAAAGGCAATTCATCTCAATTTGGAAAAATTCAGTCATTTGGCCCCCAGTGCCCACTGATAATGAGAGTATTGTGGTGTGTGTGTTTGAGTAAGCTTTTTGGATGTCTTTATAAGAAAGAATGATGACCTTGAGCTGCATAGAACATTTCGTACTTTCTCATGTTGTACTCTTACTCTCTGCCTCCTTAAGAAAATGCTTCTGCGGCAAGAACATTCTGAAAGTACACGTCGGAGAAGCTCTCATGTTCTGCATCTTAGGACAGTCAGGTGCATTCACACTGTGACATGTTTGCTAGGTTCAGTAGAGTTGTGAAAAAACAAGCAAATCAGTGGGCTACTTTCCAAAATTAGAAAGAGACTTTAAAGACTGAATGCCCAATTTTCTTACAAAGTTATAACAAAGGCAAGAATCTGTTTTCATCTTTACGTTGCTTGAGAAGCTTACCTTTCTAACTCACATTGCAGTATTTACATGACATTGGGAGCTTTGTTTTTTCTTTGTTTTTTTTTTATAAATTTTTTTCTCTGTCTGGTTTATTTTTGTTGTTGTATTTGCTCATCTGTTCATTTATTACAAATGTATATTGTGTCTCTAATGTCTGTACAGAGGATAAGGTAATAAAAAGAAGCACTGTGGTCATGTTTATTTTGTTTTGTTCATAAACTGCTTACAGATCTTTGTGGTTTAGTTATCCATGTCAGTGAAGGAATACAGTAAGTCACCTGATTTTGATAGTACATAAACCCAAATTGGTATGGTAGTATAATATTTTTAAACACATTATAGTGTTTAGAAATTTAAAGATTAGGAAGATACTCTAGCTTTCTCTTACTGAAATTATTGTACTCACTCAGGTCCTGTTTTTTCTCCTCTTGAAAATACTGCAGTCATACTGGTTTGTAAGCCGAGAAGCTTTTTTTTAATTAATTTTTTAATTAAAAATTTCCGCCTCCTTCCCGCCTCCCTTTTCCCTCCCCCTACCCCCACTCCCCACATCCCACTCCCCTCCTCCTCCCTCTCCAGTCCAAAGAGCAGTCAGGGTTCCCTGTCCTGTGGGCAGTCCAAGGTCCTCCCCCCTCCATCCAGGTCTAGGAAGGTGAGCTGATCTAAGAAGCTTTTGAGTCCATTATTGCATTAGAGTTTCAAAATGTCTATGTTCATATATTTGTCTGGCAGCTTACCACACATATTTTCTTTGAATGATTTTCTACCTATGAGTCCCAATTTCTGGGAAGATGTCTTCCCGTTCTGTATTTGCATTGGATGAGAATCCCTTCTCAGAAGTGTCTTGTTCTCCTTTCCCCTAATGATTTCCATAGTCAGGGAGACTTTTTAAAGTTACTTCCTAAGATTTTTATGGGATGACTGTATTCTGTGAACTTCATCGGGATTCAGAAAAACTGAAAACACAAGAATTTTCAGAATATTTGAACTATTGCCATTCATATGTATTAAATATCTTGGTACTAATATTTTTAGAATAGTGGTCTGCACCATATTTCCATTTGTTTTCCTTTTTCTTAAGTTTTAGGTATTTGTCACTGTGGCATTTGCAGAGAGCCAGGAGTCTCCCTTAATGAATTTCTTACTTCTGTTACTTTTTTCAGTTTGGTTCTTCTACATACCTTTTATTTCTTTGTTTTCATTACTTTAAGTCAACTTATACTGTCTCCAATTATTTTCTCATATCTAAGTTTTTTTATTTAATGAATTTGTAGTTCACAGTACAATATTTTATTACCTTTCTAATAAGCTTAACGTTTTTGTTAGACATTATAAACATGTTGCCCTGACTGTGTCATGTTGGGTTTAATTGCCCTTCCTTTAACTTGAATTTGGATTGGTCTGAAAAGTAAGCTGCTTGCTTGTTAGTTAGCTCATTTTGAGGAGTGCCTGTAAAGTTTCTTGGGATGAACTGTATTTATGCTACAAATGAATATTATTCTTTGTTACTTAATGTCCTGTCTGTTTGTCTAATGGACACTCAGGAGTCCCCAATCCCTTGCAAACTTTCATAATTGTTAGACTTTTTTTTTAAATTCTAGACTCCATGCTTGTTTCTGATTAGTATTCTTAAAGATTTTTTGTCTTCATTTGGCTTATAGACACCTAAATTTTCAGAGATCTTATTTTATTTATTTATTTATTGTTTTTTTTCAAGACAGGCTTTCTCTGTAGCTTGGGAATCTGTTGTGGAACTAGCTCTTGTAAGCCATGTTGGCCTTGAACTCACAGAGATCTTCCTGCCTCTGCCTTCCAAGTGATGGGATTATAGGTGTGAGCCGTCATTGCCCAGCTTCTTCAGAAATCTTGATACAGACTTCTGGATTCCTTTTACCAAGTTACTTTCTCTGTTCTTTGCCCTGCATACTCTATCTACCTTAGCTTCAATTTTCCCCAGCATGCATTTATAAATCTCCACCTCAGAATGCTTCCCACTTTTCCTGGACTGTGATCTGGAAGCAGCTCTTGTTAGAATGTAGGTATAGAATTACCAAGACTCTTGCACACATTTTTATCATTTTCTCAGTTTTGCACTACCTTCTTCCCAGTGTTGTTACACATACACTGCCCAGGTTTACATTTGCTTCGGAAGTGGAAAATACTTTAACAAGATTCCTATATCTAATGGTGGTAGTGATGTTCTATTTTTCATATTTATAACCCTCAACAAAGGTTAATACTTGGATATATCTTATATTGTTTATTAAAATACAGCTCAAGATTTTCTTCATGTTCTTTTTGTCACTCCCCCCTAATTCAATAGTAACTGTTTCTGCATCAAATGAAGTAAACCCATCTGTAATGCAGAAACTTCTGTTTGTTTTCTCTTAGTACTTCAGCACTCCCAGGCTCTCGTGCCCTTTCAATTCCTGGATGATCATTTGTAGCATTAGTCTGTGAATTAGAGAGGAAAATGATTGTCTTGCATGATACCATTGCCTTTTATTCCATAAGACAAATCAAATGCTGTTTCATTTATTTAAGTACTACTGCCTCTTCTATAAAAAGCACATGTCTATTTCTTGGTTTTGAGTTACAACTAAACCTATTCATAGTCAAACATGCACATAAGATGTAGAATAATTAATGCTTATTTTTTTAAACCATTAAGACCTAACTTCTTTCTCATAATCTCAAGATACAATACTACTGGTTTTCCTTATCTTAGTTTGAGGATAAAACTTTCCTGCAAACAATGTACTCTTCATGTGAAGACCTCATTGCTGGTCAGTGGTACTCCAGTATAGTGTCTAGGTGGAGAGTTATCAATAGAGGATTATTGTTTTAACCTTTATTTCACTGATGTGTGGAGATTCCCTTTGCCACCGACAGGCACACCAGTGATAGTTGTGTGCTGAGATGGACTGAGGCAAGGGCTGGGCCTCTCTACTAATCAGGTCAGGGTTGGTCAGGGAAAGCTTTTTTTTTTCTCACTGCAGTTTCTGAAGACTTGGATGAGTGATTTCTGCTGTCTAAGTCTGGCAATTGCTTCTGAGAGCAAATAATTGGAGCCAGTTGCAGTTTTGATTACCTTCTAGCTTTAGAAAGGGAATATTCTATATAGAACCATTGATTATTCTATCAAACATTCCCTTAATTAACAAGCAGCAAGAACATTTGTAATGGTTTATTCAGTCATTAATATTGAGAATGAAAGTGACACATATTTTATTCTATAATAATTTACCATGAAAAACATTGTATTTGATAATAAAATCATTTATTATAAGGAAAAAAATGGTTCACTTTTTTCCAATTACCTACTTTCTGGTTAAAAAAAAACCCTACTGAATAAAATGTTTTAATTTTGGCTATGAATGTGAGCAAGCTCATGTATGTAAATTATGAGATTTATATTTGTTTCTACTGTGTCGCAGAAATAGAACAAATAGTGAAATAAGCATTAAATGATAAGTGAAAAAATTCAAGTATATAAAGGACAAGCATTGTGATTTCCATAAACAAAACAAATTTCACAGCTAAATATTTATATTTAAATTCACATAGGAACATATGCCTGAAATTCAGAAAAAAAAAAAGTAGTACCAAGTTCTTTTCTTTTCTTGAGAGTAGAAAATTAGTGACTGAATTCGGATGACAGTTGTGTTTGACTTGTGGCTCAAATTGATGCCTTAAGGCTCATACTTGTTCTTTAGGTTGACAGAGATGGTACAATACTGACAGAAGCAATGTCAGTGGTGAAGACTGAGGTCTCAAAAGGTAGCTTGAAGTGGACCCGACATTTGCTGTGTAGCTTAGTTCTCACATCATTCGCATATACGTAAAATGAAGTTAATCACTGCTTCCACTTCATAGCATTTATGTCAAGGTTAAAGGAATGCATGCAGATTTGTGCTGCATATGTATATATGTTTGTGTGTTCACATAAACATATAAAGAGATGATAGATGCTGAATACCTCTTGATACAGCCCCTGGCAAAATGTTAATCTAACTCTTTCATTGTTGCTGTGGGAATAACATTTGTCCTCTCCACAAATACATGTTGTTTGCTTAGCTCCTTAACTCACAACCGCAACCCTTAGCCTTACGGAGACCTTCACAGTCCTGCAGAATGTGATGGCTCCTGGTTATAGGCAGCACTTCTGGCCAGTATGCTTTCTAGTTCTTAGTTTCTTTTTCTCATTGCAATTCTACCACCTTTCTCTCCTCTTAGTCACTGAACTTGTGACTGTACATAGAAACTGACAGATGTTTTTTCAGAGGTGACACCTACTGCTTCCCACAGCTGTTATCTGACAGGTTTCAGGTCTTTCTGAGGAGAGAATCTGAAAAAAAGGCCATCAGACAAGCAAGGCAACAGTTGCATTTGGCGAAATTACATACTTCCTCTAGGGAAGGAAACAGTCAATCTCCCCATTTTTAGTCAGAGTGACACTATCCACCTCTTTTGCAAGGTGCAGCCACTAAGTTAAAATGCTTGATTGACTGAAGCTGAGTAGGAAAGGGTAAATGTCAGGCATTTAAGATGAGCCCAGTGGCAGCTCTGTAGCAGCCTGGCAGGTGCAGTGAAGTCTAGAATTAAATCTGACAGAGGAATGGTGGGCAATGAAGGAAGGCTGTGTCAGCCGGCACTGGAATAAAATAGTCTGTGCTCAGAGGTTAGTTTAAGGATGGAAATGCAGAACCATGGCCTAATCTGAGTTTATAAAAACAGCTCAGTATATAACAGAAGTGCAGACACTGTTTTCCTGAAATCATAACTGCTTTTATATGCTTTTAATTTTTATTTTATTTAATTTAAAAACTTTCATATATATGTAAAATGTACCTCCTCATATCAACGTCATGCTCTCCTTTTATAATTTTTATTAATGTGTTAATATTAAATGACCCATTTAGAGAAATAATTTTCTATGTTCAAGGGCATGAGTGTCATTTATTGGAATATGGGAACCTACCAGGAAGTACATTTCTAAAGAAAAATGACTCTACTCACTGAAACCTCCAACTCCCAGGAGTTCCTCAGTGAGGGGGGACCTCAGGAACCTCCAGCCCAAATGATGGGTTTTTACCTGGCTTCCTTATGTGCAGAAACCACAGCCACTCACTTCATGTGTTCAATAGCCATGTCTAGTCCATAGGACAGAGCTTAACAGAATTCTTCCCATCTTTTACCTTATGTTTTCCTTCTCCCCTTAGAGACAGTTCCTGAACTTTGACTGGACTTTAGATAGATGTTCCAATTTTTAACTTTTTTATTGATTTTATTGAGCTATATATTTTTCTCTGCTCTCCTCCCTTCCTCTCCCCTCCCCTTCTCCCCTCTCCCATGGTCCCCATGCTCTCAGATTATTCAGGAGATCTTGTCTTTTTCTACAACCCATGTAGATTCGATCCATGTATGTCTCTCTTAGTGTCCTCATTATTGTCTACATTCTCTGGAATTGTGAATTGCAGGCTGGTTTTCTTTTCTTTATGTCTAAAAGCCACTTATGGGTGAGTACATATGATATTTGTCTTCCTGGGTCTCTGTTTTCTCACTCACTATGATGTTGTCTAGATCCATCCATTTTCCTGCAAATCTCAAGATGTCATTTTTTTCTGCTATGTAGTAATCCATAGTATGATGTAGTGTAAATGTACCACATGTCCTTATCAATTTTTCAGTTGAGGGGCATTTAGGTCATTCCTATGTTCTGGCTATGACTAACAATGCTGCTATGAACATATTTGAGCACATGTCTTTGTGGTATATCCTTTGGATATATACCCCAAAGTGGTATTTCTAGTTCTTGAGGAAGATTGATTCCTAATTTTGTGAGAAATTGCCAAACTGATATTCACAGGGGCTGTACCAGCTTGCACTCCCAGTAGCAATGCAGAAGTGTTTCCTTTACTCCCGTCCTCTCTGGCATAAGTTGTTATCAGTGTTTTTGATCTTGGCCATTCTTACAGGTGTAAGATAGGTGTTCCATTTAAGAATGAAGTGTTAACACAGTTTTGCATTAACTACCCACTGCAGTAAGAAGCATCTCTGTTAAGACTGGTAGCAGCCAAAACCTACAGGTATAATCATTAAAATCATTTAAAAGACAATTGGAAAACTGTCAATTTAAAGAAACAGAATCAATAGGTTCTACCCAAGGGCTTATGAATTCTCTAGACATAAGTTTTGAATCAAAAAATATTCTAATCCTTTTATTTAAAAATAATAATAGTTCTTAAATTTTTCTAAAGATCATGAAACTTTATGGATTTTTATCAATAAAATATCCACTTTAAATGTCAGAAAATTATAGAAAAATAAATACTCTATAAAGAAAAGGAACAGATGATAGAACAAATAATTGTAAAGATAGTTATATAAAAGGAGTATATGGAGAGTATTGTTTTTTTAATGTTTTAGTGTAACAATAAATAAAATGTCTTTAAAAATCATTTTTCTAAATAAAACAATAAAATATAATAAAGGAACTGGCTTTACTGTGCTGAAATTTGCATTTCATATGATGCCAAGCTCTCTGTTGCATATTAGATATTTTTAATATCAATTTCTTTCCTACTTAATTTGAAATGAAAACAATTGAAAGTAATATTTGAACTACTTGGGATAGAGAACTAATTGAACCATCTGTATTTGATTGTGTTTTACTTTTTGTTCTTTGGGGACCCACTTCCCAGCTCTCAAATAAATACAAGGAAACTTATCCTTATGAATGTCTGACCTAGGCTGGACTTCTTTCAAACCATCTTTTCATAAATTAAGTTATCCCAAGTGGGAGAAAGAATTGTGATTGGCATGTAAAATGGTCTTTTACTATTCTCTATTCTATATTCTTTTCATTCCTTCTTACACCATGGTTGGTTGTGTCACTGGTGGCTGGTCCCCATGTCCTCCTCCTCCTTTGTCTCACTCCTCTCCTTCTCTTCTCCCATTAGTTTTGTTTTCTCTGTCCGGCATCACCTCCTATTTTTCTTTCCTGCTAGCTATTGTCTGTTAAACTCATATTAGACAAATCAGGTGTTCAGACAGGCAAAGTAGCACAGCTGTACAGAGTAAAACAAATGAAACATAAAGGTATGCAACATCTTTGCATTGTTAAATAAATATTCCACAGCAAAAAAGAATGTAACACATACTTAACTAATATTCCACAGCAGTCAACTAGAATCAGTTTTCTCGCTTTCCATAATTTCAGAATACTAAGGCGAGGATTGCTAATTTTATTCTGTCCTCTTTTATTTCACTTCTGTCTAATAACTTCCCTAAACCAGAATTAGCTCAATCCAATGCTTTTCTGTGGAGATGTGAGCCAGAGAGCTGAGGCAAGCTAGGGATTAAATATTCTAAGAAAAATAGGTAAGATTGAGTTAGATAAACAGTGCATTTCATTTAACCTACTACCTAAGATGTTACCATTTTAACATAGAATTCATACAAAGTTGATGAAGTGATACTCAAAACTTTATTATTCTTCTTTCACCGCCTGATGAATTGTGGGAGCCTAGGCAGTTTGGATGCTCACCTTACTAGACCTGGATGGAGGTGGGTGGTCCTTGGACTTCCCACAGGGCAGGGAACCCTGATTGCTCTTTGGGCTGAAGAAGGAGGGGGACTTGATTGAAGGAGGGGCAGAGGGAGGGAAATGGAAGGCGGTGGAGGGGAGGAGGCAGAAATCTTTAATAAATAAATTAATTAATTAAAAAAACTTTATTATTTCAATGGCTAAGCAATAAAAAAATCATTAAAAGTTTTTATTTTTTTAAGTTTTGTAATGTTTAAGTGCATTTTCCTTATGGAAAATTTTGATGTTCATAGAACATTTTAATTTTATTAATAATCACAGATAACAAAAGTATATGCTCAACTATGTTCATAGCAGCATTGTTTGTAATAGCCAGAACCTGGAAACAACCTAGATGCCCTTCAACGGAAGAAAGGTTTTAATTAATTGACCCACATCAGTATCTAGTTTTATGCTATCTGTAAGCTTTTTATATAACAAAAAAGCTCCTTAAGTAATTTCAACTAATTTTTTTATTAATTTTTATTGAGCTCTACATTTTTCTCTGCTCCCCTCCCTGCCTCTCCCCTTCTCTTCAACCCTCCACCAAAGTCCGCATAGTCCAAATTTTTTGAGAAGATCTTGTCTTTTTCTACTCCCCATGTAGATTATATCTATGTATGTCTCTTTTAGTGTCCTCATTGTTGTCTGATTCTCTGGAGGAATTGTGATTTGTGGGCTGGTTTTCTTTGTTTTTTGTTTAAAAAATACTTATGAGTGAGTACATGTTAATTTTCTTATTGTGTCTGGGTTACCTCATGCAAAATAATGTTTTCTAGCTCCATCCATTTTCCTGCAGGTTGACTGAGGTTTCTGTCCTGCCTGATTTCTGTCCTCCCACCAGGTCCCACAGCCATTTTGCCCCAAAGAAATGACACAGAGGTCTATATTAATGATAAACTGATTGACCCATAAGCTCAGGCTTCTTATTAACCTTTATAACTTATATTAACCCATTATTCTTATCTATGTTAGCCACATGACTCAGTACCATTTTCAGCGAGGCAATTACATCCTGCTTCTTCAGTGGATGGACCAGGACTTGGGAGGAATGGGCTTCCTCTTTACCAAAAATTTCCTGTTCTCATTGACCTGCCTTTACTTCCTGTCTGGTTGTCCCACCTATACTTCCTGCCTGGCTACTGATGAATAAGAATTTGTTTAAAACATGACGGACAGAATATAGACAATTGTCCCACACTACCTGCAAAATTCAAGATGTCATTTTTTTTTCTGCTGTGTGGCACTCCATTGTGTAATTTGTACCACATTTTCCTCATCCATTCTTTGGCTGAGGAGCATTTAGGATGCTTCCAGGTTCTGTCTATGACTATGACTATGAACATATTTGAGTACATGTCCTTGTGGTACAATTGAGCATTCTTTAGATGTATACCCAAAAGTGGTATTACTGGGTCTTGAGGAAGGTTGTTTCCTAATTTTGTGAGAAATCACTACACTGAAATCTAAAGGGGTTGTACCAGCTTGCACTCCCACCAGCAATGCAGAACAGTTCCCTTTACCCCACAACATCTCCAGCATAAGTTGTCATCAGTGTTTTTGATTTTGACCATTCTTACAAGTGTAAGAGTTGTCTTGATTTGAATTTCTCTAATGACTAAGGATGTAGAACATTTCCTTAAGAGTCTTTCAGCCATTTTAGATTCCTCTATGAGAGTTCTCAGTTTAGGTCTGTACTCCACTTTTTTTTTTATTGAATTATGTGTTGTTTTGATGACCAATTTCTTGAGTTCTTTGTATATTTTGGAGATCAGACCTCTGTCTGATGTGGGGTTAGTGAAGATCTTTTCCCATTCTGTAGGCTGTTGTCTTGTCTTGTTGACCATGTCCTTTACTTTGAAGAAGCTTTTCAGTTTGAGGAGGTCCCATTTATTCATTTTTTCTCTCAGTGTCTGTGCTACTGGGGTTATATTAAAGAAGTGGTTCCCTGTGCCAATGTGTTCAAGTGTACCTCCCACTTTCTCTTCTATAAGATTCAGTGTGGCTGGCTTTGTGTTGAGACTTTGATCCATTTGGACTTGAGTGTTGTACATGGTGATAAGTATTGGTCTATTTTCATTCTTCTACATGTTGATATTCAGTTATGCCAGCACAATTTGTTAAATATGCTTTCTTTTTCTGTTTGATATTTTTTAATTAATTAATTTATTTATTAAAGATTTCTGCCTCCTCCCCGCCACCACTTCCCATTCCCCTCCCCCTCCCCCGATCAAGTCCCCCTCCCTCATCAGCTCGAAGAGCAATCAGGGTTCCCTGACGTTTGGGAAGTCCAAGGACCTCCATCCAGGTCTAGTAAGGTGAGCATCTAAACTGCCTAGGCTCCCCCAAAGCCAGTACGTGCAGTAGGATCAAAAACCCATTGCCATTGTTCTTGAGTTCTCAGTAGCACGAGCAAGGAACTCAGGACCGCAAGGGGTGCACACACACACTGAGACAATGGGGATGTTCTATTGGAAACCCACTAAGGACAGCTGGCCTGGGTCTGAAAAAGCCTGGGATAAAACCGGACTTGCTGAACATAGCGGACAATGAGGACTACTGAGAACTCAAGAACAATGGCAATGGGTGTTTGCTATTTTTTGTTTCTTTGTCAAAAATCAGGTGTTCAAAGGTGTGTGGATTAATATCTGGGTCTTTGATTTGGTTCTATTGGTCCTCTTGTCTGTTCTTATGTCAGTGCCAGGCTGTTTTCAGTACTTTAGCTCTGTAGGAGAATTTGAAGTCAGGGATTGTGATGCCTCCAGAAGTTCTTTGGTTGTACAAGATTGTATCTGCTATCCTGGGTTTTTTGCTTTTCCATACGAAGTTGAGTGCCAAACTTTCGAAGCGTGTGAAGAATTCTGCTGGGATTATGATGGGCACTGCATTGAATCTGTAGATTGCTTTTGGTAGAATTGTCACTTTTACTATGTTAATTCTACCTACCTAAGAGTATGGGAGATCTTTCCACTTTCTGGTGTCTTCTTCAATTTCTTTCTTCAAAGATTTAAAGTTCTTTGAAGTACAGGTCTTCCACTTGTCTGGTTAGAGTTACTGAGATATTTTATGCTATTTCTGCTATTGTTAAGGGTAATGATTTTTTTCTGATTTCTTTCTCAGCCTTTTTATCATCTGTATACCAGAGGGCTACTGATTTTTTTGTTAATCTTATATCCTGCTACATTACTGAAAGTATTTGTGAGTTGCAGAAGTTCCTTGGTAGATTTTTGGGATTGCTTATGTAAACGTTTTATCATATTATCCTCAAACAGTGAGAGTTTGACTTCCTCTTTTTTTTGATTTGTATACCCTTGATCTCCTTTTGGTATCTTATTGCTCTAGCTAGGACCTCAAGAACTATATTGAATAGATATGGAGAGGGTGGACAATCTTTTCTTATTTCTGATTTCAGTGGAATTGCTGGGAGTTTCTCTTTATTTAGCTTGATATTGGCTGTTGGATTCCCGTATATTGTCTTTATTATGTTTAGGCAAGTTTCTTGTATCCCTGATCTCTTCAAGGTCTTTATCATGAAGGGATATTGTATATTGTCGAAAGCTTTTTTCGCATCTAATGAGATGATCATGTGGTTTTTATTTTTCAGTTTGTTTATATGGTGAATTATGTTGCTGGATTTTCATATGTTGTACCATCCCTGCATCTCTGGGATAATGCTGACTTGATCATGCTTTCTGATGGTTCTGATGTTTTCTTGGATTCGATTTGCCAGTATTTAATTTAGTATTTTACATCAATGTTTATGAGTGAGATTTGTCTGTAATTCTTTTTCTTAGTAATCTCTTTCTGTATATTGGGTATCAGGGTAATTGTGGCCTCATTAAAAAGAGTTTGGCAATGTTTCTTCTGTTTTTATTGTGTGGAATAATTTGAGGAATATTGGTATTAGTTCTTCTTTTAATGTCTTTTTTTAAACTCTGAAAATGTTTTAATTTTGAATTCAAAGAATGACTTTTATAATTGTAAGAATTTTTTTTATTTTTTTGTTTTTTTTATTTTTTATTTTTTTTATTGAAAAAAAATTCTGCCTCCTCCCCGCCTCCCATTTCCCTCCGCCTCCTCCCACTCCTCTCCCCTTCCCCCCACTCCTCTTCCCCTCCCTCTCCAGTCTGAAGAGCAGTCAGGGTTCCTTGCCCTGTGGAAAGTCCAAAGTCCTCCCCCCTCCATCCTGGTCTAGGAAGGTGAGCATCCAAACTGGCTAGGCTCCCACAAAGCCAGAAACTGAAGTAGGATCAAAACCCAGTGCCATTGTCCTTGGCTTCTCAGCAGCCCTCATTGTCCGCCATATCCAGAGAGTCCGGTTTTATCCCATGCTTTTTCAGTCTTGTATAATTCTGAGCTTAAACAATCTGTTCCTGTGCCCTTCTTGTGATGTTGTGTGTATTCTTACCTTTTCTACTCATTTTTTCCTCTAATATCTGTGGTTGGCGTTGTCTGAGATTCTGTTGATTAATCTTCTAGGTGCCAGTGAATCCAAAGCTCAGATTGTGGTAAAGCCAGTGCCATAGTTCTAGTTACCCTGTTGTTCACTCTTTGTTCCTGGAGATCACTCAGTCCTCCTGGGCTTTTCTCTAATCCCTTGTAGTTTTCTGACTCAGGCCTACTTTGTCAGAGGTTACCCTCTTTGACCTGTCTTTGTAAATTCTGTTCTGGATCCCCTCCTACAGACATCCCTGGCTTGGAGTTTGTTCTGCAAATGTCTCTGGCTCCACTCTACTTCCTTGGAGTTCCCAGGCTTTGGTGCACCCAGAACTGCACAGGACCTGGTTTAGACTTACTCCCTCAGAGGTCCCAGACTCACGTTCAGACCTGCAGAGGTTTTTGGTTCTTGCCATGTCCCTTTGATGTCCCATACCAATGCCTAGACCCATAGAGGGCCTGGTTCAGGCCTTATCCCCTTTGAAGTCCCAGACTCATGCTTTGACCCACAGAAAGATCTGGTTCATGCCTACTTTCTCAGAAGTTTCAGATTCACATCCAGATTGGCAGAGGTCCTGGCTCAGTCCTAATTCCTCAGAGGTCCTAGACTCACACCCAGACCTACAGGGGTCCTGGCTTAGGTCTACTTCTTTGAAGGTCCCAGATCATGTCTGAACCATCAGCAGTCTCTGGCTCTGAAATTTCAATTACTTTTTAAAACACTACCAAATGTGAGATTCTGTTTTATGAATTTTATACATTAATGAGATTTGTAGATGACTTTCAAGAAAAATAAGTCATATAGAGAAGATCAAAAAAGTGCATTGCAGTAGTATTTGTTTAGTAAAACTCTTCCAATATACTTTAAATGATCTTTAATTTGCTTTATACTCCATCCATGCACAACTACAAAATATATTCTGGAAGATAACATTTTATCATAAGCTCTGGAAACACATTTCTAAGGGGCTAAAATACCTTGCATTATTAAACTCTCACAGCAATTTTTGATATATAATTAATTGCTGAATCATCAATGAAATGGAGGCTTATAAATGATGCAGTTATTAGCAGAATTTCTTCAGTTTGAAAAGTTTAATGTCTGGTTATAATATATGATTATGAAGCTCAAAATAGTAATATGTTGCTAATGGATATATATGTGTATATATACACATATTGTGTATATATATATGTATGTATATAAATGCATGCACATTTAGTTAGAAAATTCTGAACGATATACAATAAATTCTATGGTAAAAGATATACAGAGAAAATCAGGAATAAAAAATAATAGCTTATTAGGGCTGTAAATAACTTCTACCCCTGTAATATTTCACTTCCTCCAAGGTTCCCACAAAGGCTTGCACTTGTTCAATATTGTGCTTCTCAGTGCCTGGGTATGACTCCTCTTTAGTGATGAATACAGACATCCCAGTTCTTATTGACATAAAGCCTTTTGTTGACTGAGATTTTCTCCTGCCCAGTCCCCACAGTCATTAAGACCCAAAGAAATCACACAGAGGTCTACATTATTATAAACTGATTGGCCAATTAGCTCAGGCTTCTTATAACTTACATTAGCCCATTATGCTTGTCTATGCTAGCCATGTGGCTCCATACCTTGTTCAGCAAGACAGCCACATCTTGCTTCTTCCTTGGCTGGGCCAGGACTTCAGAGGAATATGGGCTTTCCTCTTCCCAGAACTCTCCTGTTCTCATTGACCCACCTCTACTTCCTATTTGGTTGTCCCACCTATACTTCCTGCCTGGCTACTGGCCAATCAGCTTTTATTTAAAACATAATTGACAGAATACAGACAACTGTCCACACCAGCCTTTAAATGTATACTTGAGTATGTGTGATTATTTTCGGGATCATTTTGAAATAGTGAGGAACTGGGTGAAGCATTTTATGTTCATTAAATTTGTCTTAAGTAACAGGTGCCAATACATAAGTCTGAAGTCACTTAGTCATTTCTGAATGCATTAACCTTTATTCCTCATGTATGTATATTGTCTGGTTCTCTCATTTAGAATAAAAGGCATCTGGGAATAGTCTGGTTTATAATGTATACATTATTCAGTCATCTCATGAGCTTAATAAATGATTGTTAAAGACTGTCATTGCCAACATTATCAGTGACAATAATTAGTATTATTACTAGAAGAAATAATTAAGCACAACTTTTCTTTAATGTAGAAAGTACAGCTAATATATATTAAGATTACTCTGTACCAATATATGTGCATGTATATTGAATGATTATTTTTCATGCTTCTATTGTAATGTTTTCTTTGATGTCAACCTTATATTTATCTTATACTTCAATACTATTATATGATTATAATTATTAAAATAATTGCATATATCTAAATATTTTATTCAGTATTTTATACTTATATATTTTATTGAAAATATACTATCCCTTTTCTTCTTCCCTTTTTTCTCTTCATCCCCTTTCAAGTCCCCTTTCTCCATCTACTTCCCTGTGTCCCCCTAAATTTATACGTTTTTTAAAAAATTATTATTGTTACATCTGTATGCACACATGCATGAATAAATCTTGCTGAGTCTATTTTAGTTGTTTGGTATAATTTCTGGGATGACAATTTTGCATTGGATGACAAATTAGGAGGCTCAACCCTGGGAGAGGCTAATTCTCCCTCTCTTAGAAGTCATTGATTACCAGTAGTTCTCTGTCTACACATAGAAATTCATAATATTTTTCTCCCTTATATGTTAGCATGTCTATTGATATTGCATTGTCTCAGTCTGGTTATATAAGTCATTTCTGAGAGATATTTTTATAACAGGATTCTTGATATTCTCGTTCTTAAGTCTTTCTATCCTATTTTTTGCAATATCTGCAAGTCATAGATTCAGGAGCTGTGATTTAGTTGTGTCCATCTGGATTGGCTCCTTATGATACATTGATCTTTTTACTTCTTCCCATCTTGGTTTTTCTTGATTGCCTTACACTTCATTACTTTATAATTTATTAAATACATTATAATTTATTACCTTATAAGATGATTTATAATTGCTTAAATTTTATTAATGTTACTTACATGATAACAAGCCATCAAAATATGTTAAGCAACCAGATATATATTGAAGAAAGGGAAAATCAGGAAATGTTCCAACTTCTCAAGCTGAGTACATTCAGGTAGACAATTGCACTCCAGGTATATACCACTGACAAAGAGATCAGGTCTGGAAAGGTCATTCCACACTGTATTGGCAAGCGTTGTGTTCAGATTATTTTCCTGATTCTTCAGAATTTTGAATAATACCAAGCACTAACAGCTAGCAGCCTTTAAAGAACCCTATTGTGTGTGTGTGTGTGTGTGTGTGTGTGTGTGTGTGTGTGTGTGTGTTTGGCTTCTCTTTTCCTGTAAGAACAAATTCTTACGTTGCTAGAAATAAATTTTTCAGGACTCATAAAACAGAAATTAAATGCAAGCCAATCACAGTTATTAACTAGATACCTTGTATGAATGAATGATTCTTTGGCTTTGCGTTTTTAGAATGCACATAATTGGAAATACATTGAGATTTCGGGAATGCACCTTTTTAAATTACAGATGTTGTCCTTTATTTAATGGTAGTATAAAAAGCCTATAGTTTGAGTTACTGACACTATCTGTAGAAGTAAATCTATTATTTATTCATTTGTAGGTGTGATAAATGTATGGGTGCATATACATGCAGGCACATATGCACATGTTAAAAGTCAGAGATTGAAATCAGGTATCCTTCTTCATCATTCTTCATCTTATTCTTTGAAGCAAGTGCTCTTACTAAACTGGCTATCCTGGCTGGCTAGGAAGTTCTAGGAGCCCATCTTCCTGGCTGGATTTATATGTGGCCTATACTGCTGGTCTGTTTTCAGGTGTCCTGACGAGCTGATTTCACTCAAGCCCTAATGATTGTGTGTTAATTTGTTATCTTTACCAGACTCATAAAAGCTTATTTTTAAATGCTTATTCCCATAGCTAAGACAGTACCATCGAATTGAGAAATTATCACATTTTTTCTTTTAAAAATGGCACATTTCAGATTTACATATACTTCAATGATTGGAAGTAAATCTCATGTTCATCTTAATCTGTAATGATGTTAGTGTGCTGTCCTAATTATACAATAAGCCTAGTGCAGAACCATGCTCCCTCTCTCTCTTTTTCTTGTTTATTACTGTGATCCTACTTTACTATAAGAAAAGAACACAGTTCAAATTGGTTCGTTATTTGTGGATTAAATAGCAATATTGGTGTCTCAACTGTCCAAAGCTAAAATATTGATCACTACTACTAAATGTACCATTAAACACAACATTCAGTGACTCCCCACAGGCTTTAAGGAACATTACTCACACTAGAGAAAAGGAGGTGACAGATAGGGTTCAATTAACACCTATTCATCCTTAAGAATCCTTATAGAATATCACTTATCAAATAATCATGAACCTAAACTGGAACTTTCCCCCCATGCACTTTGATTAAAAAACTGAATCACAGACCTTACAGGTTAATGTGACAATTTACATTCAGATTAGAGTTTTGGTTGGTGTGTAAATTTTCTTGTTATTACAAGCTTATTCATGTTGGTTGACAAGAGATTAACTCCTATGAAACCCCCAGTTATCAAGGAATTGATAACTCACCTTAAATTATTATTAAAACTTATTTTACTTTAAAACGATAACCAATGGTTTTCCTGTTTTAGAATGCCTCCTCTTGCTGAATTACTTTGTGGTGATGGTGACTGAGCCGTGTGTATGCTAGTAAAATGATCTGACACTGACCCATTTCTCTAGTCCCCCCTTTAAAGATTGAGTAATATACTGAGTAGGTAGCTCAGGCAGGTCTTGAATTTATGATCTTCCTGCATAAGACTCCTGAGTAGTTATGATTATAGGCAAGTGCCACCACACCTGATGATAATTTAAATATTCTAAGGCAGTGTTTACTAAATATGATTCAAAAGTACTTGCTCCAATGAAGTTTATACTGACTTATTGTAAAATCCAGCAAATCTGGGAAAGTTTGAATGCAATTAAGTAAAAAAAGGCTGTGTTTGTATTTCTTAGACTATTTCACCATATGTTACATTGTACATGTTATAACATGCAGTATTTCCAAAATGATATAAGGAGAACTTTCATTGAATAATAACTCTAATGATTTTCTAGGAAATCCATTATGAACAATAAGTGTACTGCCTATTCTCTAGATTTTGAATTAGATATTCACATTACCATTCATTATGTTGTTACTGAAACTCTAAAACAGAGAGCAGATTCTGAGTATCTACAATCAAGTAGAAATCATCAGACACAAGAATTGAATACAGGAGTGCATGTCAACCCTCTGTTTTACATCAGTTTCTGCAAGGGAGGACCACATATTCAAAACGGTGCTAACGCAGAGGCATGGTTATGAGAACCATCAACCTAAAGAATGTTGGGATATTAACTAGTCCCACAAAAGGGGGATATTGCTACCTCTGTCAACCTACAGAATCTCTTTTAAATTCAAATTCTCTTTAGAGATACACAGTGGCATCACTATGCCAGGTTGGCATCTTGAGTTAAGGAATATACAAAGCAACAGATGAATTTCAAGAAGGAGTCTGCAAGATAGTTCTCAAGAGCTTTATCTGCTGCTAGCAAGGAGTAGGTACATGGTTGAACGTGCCACTTGCCCCATGCCCACTGACGCATCCCTTAGTTCATCCAAGATATAGGCTTATTAGCTAAAAGGAAATGCAGAACTAAGGAGGAAAAAGGCTGTGTTTCTGGACCTCCTATGTGCATTGAATGGTGGAGTTTACCCTAAGTTAAGTAGTTCAAGAGATCAAGATCATAAAAGGTGCCACTTAAGATGGTGGACAGAAGTGGGCAGTGTTCTAGGGTACTGTATATTTTATGTACAAGAACTAGACTACATTGATACTCTGATAAGTGATGGGTGATGCCTCTGAAGAAAACACAATTCTTCCTCACATAAATAACCAATGTTTTCGAAGCTAGTTTTGCAAAATAGAGGTACTAACTTGATGGGAACTGCTCCAGGTGTCTCTTGTTCACCTTGAATTTGACTTTGATTGTTTTGTCCTGGAAAATTGCAAAAGACTGAAGAGAAAGTGGAAGAAAGCTAACAACAATAAAAACCTGGGTTTTCTCAATTGGGATTCTGGCATCCCAATGCAAGCCCAAAATGAATGGGAAGGATGAGCAAGTGCCTGGATATAAGTATGACTTCAAACGTTCTGTTGATTGGCGCTGTTAATCACTGGGATATGGTTTTGGTTCTGTTTACCTCCTTAACTGTCTTGCTATGATGCTTTTTTAAAGCAATATAAAGCTAAAGGATATTGTATAAATTTATTTCAACAATCTGAAAGGCATGATCTGAAAAATGTCTTGAACCAGGAGATTAGAGAAAAAAACAGTTTTATTTTACTTGTATCCTATTATTTTCAGCCTCCTCAAAAAGCCAGTTACCATAAATTATAAAATAATTTTATTAATATAAAAACAAAATAAGCTTAATAATTTCTGATAATTTTTGGCGAATTATAATAATATAAAAACTGTATATATGGATTATACTTTTGCATAGCTTATATGTAAGCTTATGAAATATTGATGTAATTTATTTGTGGTAAAATATACATATATTTTAGACTGTATAACATATTAAGCATCATGAGCATTTGAAATTGCTAAAATTATGTATTTTCCCAATTCATAGCTAAAAGATCAATTATATTATTAATTCTATTTTATTGATGTCTTCTACAATGCCAGAACCAGAGAGATAATGAAAAAAATCTCTGTATCAATTAAGAAAAATAAGTATATAAAAAGAGGAAAATCACGTGCGAAATAAATGTAGACAGCCTTTATATGTTAAATTATTAAAAAGTCATATATAATCTTTCTATATCATGTAGCCAGTGGCAAAGACATCAATCTTCTCATTATCTGAACATTGAAAGTGATGAATGGATTATGTTCTAATGAGAGGATCCAATTACTAAGAGCTGTGAAGAGGGCATGTAAAAGCTCTTTGGCACCGGTGACCATAGATTATCATTAGCAACACTCTCCTCTGCACACATGAAGATATATAGTCTTCTTGATTCAGATCTTTAGAGAAATCCATGAGATAATTAATTTATTATCTCCTTCAAAATAAAAAAGGAGAAATATTACAGAAATACAACATCTATGAAAGGGCCAGCAAAAGTCAACAAGTGTTGTAATTAATATAATTCATGTGTGATTATTTTGGGTCTGGGCAGCTGGGAAATGAACAAACAGCAAACTCCTGCACGGTCTGATAGCACAGAGTTATTATCCTAGTATTGGGACAGTAGGGCAGGAAGATTCTGAGTTCAAGATCTATTTGCTGCAAGCCTGGCTACAAAGTGAGTTTCAAGCAGTGATTTTGAGACAGTGTAGGGTGACCCTAAACAAACAGCTAAAGGAGCAGTAGTCTTTATTGACTATTGACTTTTAAGATTGATATCATTTCTTCACTGATTTAAGAGCTGGGTGACTTCTCCTAAGCCCCTGCTATCAGGTGAAGACACATGAAGAGATGCCAACTTTAGCAGAAAGCAGTCCGTCATCAGGCATAAAATCATGCATGCCCTTAATCAAGGATTTACCAAACTTCATAACTGTTGCTAGTACACAGGCAAGTGAAATGTGGCCTCTATGTTTGATAAAGGCCAATTTATCAGACGCTATAAAAAAGTGAAGGAAATTGAATCTGAAAACTTTGATATTAGCTGATATTTCTTTTCACACTCAAAGGAGATCAGAAACTTGTCTAGCATAAAAAAGAATGACATGTAATTTTTTAAAAAGAAATGATAATATTAGTGATTTAATTATGAGTGGTCTATAACTAGAGTATCCATTTTTATCAAAGTATACTAATTTTTCATGAAGTTCTTTAGTGTGCATAAATGTCAATAATTTGACTTCACAACCAATCTCTATCCCTAAGCACATAATATAGGACTCATAATAATTAATTCTTCTTAAACTTTATACTTATATACTATGTAAGTATAGAAGTAGTCCTAATATAGGAAAACTAGTCTAATTATTTACGATTCTTAGTAAATATGTGCTGAAACAAGGTGAAACTGGCACTTGATATTCTCTAGCATGCTGGAAGTTTCAAAGGCTATGTTAACAACATGATGACGTTGATTTAAATATTTCTATGTGTTATATGTGTTTTAATTCTTGTAGAAGACTCAGATTCTTTTTATTGTTTGATATGTCATAAATGTGTATAATATGTATAATGTGTTTTTATCAAACCCACTCCCCTTTCCTCCAGCTCCTCTTCATCCTCTAACACCATTCCCTTTTCATATGCTCTGCTTTAAAAAGTCACTGAACACAATTCGCATTGCTGTATATGTATGAATGTAGGGCCATCTATTGACACATGGATAGCCTATAACTAGAGTATCCATTTTTATCAAAGTATACTATTACCATACATATAACCATATTCCTGAAGAACAATAACTGACATTCTCCTTTGCAACAATCAGTTGGTTTGCACTTGTCAAAATGTCATCAGTGTCTTATAAGTGGGTATGAATATTGTTCATACAAAGAACATTAGGACTCAACTGTTCATGTATTTACCAGCTATATTCATCACTATAATGAACTACTCTATAAAAGCTACATAGAGTACTTAGAGATTCGTTCAAGACCAAGTAGTATATGGCAGATATAATTTGTGGAAGCTCATTTACACCTCCTGAACTGAATCAAAGTAAAACATGATGGTAGCAGAGTCCCTCAGTCTCCCAATTGGTACTTGACAGGATGTACCAACATTCTAAGGATCTGTCACTAATATCATACACTAAAAGTTCTAGAGCACCAGAGACCTAAATGTAATGTTCTCTAATAAGATGTTTTTCTTACAGTGAATAATCTTGAATATAGAGTTTGAGGTGTGGGGCAGGAACAAGCCAGATGGTTACTACACTCATGAGCACCCAACTGAAGTCATAGCCAACACAACAGAAACTTTAAATATTGTTATTCACTCTTTTGTGACTCCCCCTGGTATTATGGCAGTCCCCTATGCTCATCCACAGAAAGGAAATAGTTTTGATATTCCAAGAATAGTCTGGTGGTTACAAAGATGAGACTATGAAATAAAATACCTCTTCCAAATATACCTCTGAAACGTCAATTCTATAAATATTTGTCCTTGACATTGCTAAACAAAGATTTCTAAATGTTTTCTATTCAGTAAAGAAAAATTTACTTTCAATGAATATTTATTATTTTATTAATTCATTTTCTTTAAATGTTAAAATAACAAATGCAATATAAAGATTAGTATTCACAATACCATAATTTTGAATATTGTGTTCCTATATCTGCATTTCAAAGGTAAAATAAGGTCTCTAGAAAGAAAGGTGAAGGCACAACGAATTTATTTTATATGTCAGACATGTCACCTTCAGGCACAATGTCAGATTTCAAGGGCTGTTCTTATATTGTACACCAAGCTGGGTGGTTTACAAAAGAAATTTATTTCTTCACAGTTTTAAAGGTTAGAAAATAAGGTGCTAGTAGAGTCTTGGAAAGAAAATCTGCTGCCTCACTCTTGGCTGCCAGTCCCTGGTATTTTCCTTGGCTAGCATATCTCTCCCTTTCTCCTAACCCTTCCCTCCCTCTCCCACCCTTCCCTCTCCCTCCCTCCCACCCTTCCCTCCGTCTCACTCTCCCTCTTCCTCTCCCTCTCCCCCTCCCTCTCCCTCTTTCTCTGTCTCTCTCTCTCTCTTTTTCTCTCAGTCTCTCTATTTATCTGTGTGTGTGTGTGTGTGTGTGTGTGTGTGTGTGTGTGTGTGTGTGTATGAGTTGTGTGTCCTTAACAAGGCATTATTCATATTATGGATTAGGACCCATACTACTGACTTTGTTGAACTCTATTAGATTTTTAAAGATATCTTTTCTACATTTTTAATTTCTACAATATTGAAACCTAACATGTACAATTCCAGTCGTTAGTGGGAATATTCAATTGGAGCAACAGAAGAACGAAGACAGAAACTTAGATCTTATTAAGCATTCTAAAAGAGACCACTCAGTGTTTTGATTAACACACATTTGTGTATCAATCTAATAACAGGAAATATTCAAGCATTTGACACAGTATAAGAAAAAATTCCTATAAATGAATTCAGATGTTGTATATGAAGATCACTGAGCTTATCAACTCCTGGTTATTCAGTATAAACTGTATGCACACTTTAGATATAGCAACTTAGACTAACAGCTTAGTGCCTTGCTTTTATTTTCAGAATTTTTTTTGAAAAGCAACTACGAAAAATTTCATCATACATATTGATAAACTGATTCTAATTTTGAAATTTCCATTCACCAAATTTTGCATTCTAATAATACTCTTTACTCTTAAATATAGTAATACGAATTTGTTCATCAAAGAATTTCTTTTTTTAAATAAGATTTTCAATATAACATATTTTGATCATATTCTTTCCCCTCCCCAACATCTCTAAGATTTTACCCATCATCCTACCCACCAAACTTTATTCTTTTTGCTTTCACTGTCCATATCACCAAAACCAAAGATCAAAATAAGTAAACAAAACTAAGACAAAAATCTGCCAAAACAAACAAATATCAAACTAACACGGAGTTCATTATTATTGTGTTGGGTCACCACTTCTCAGCATGATGCCTTCCCTGGACTGTAGTTTATATGTCAGCGACCCTGCAATGTATACAAAAAAAAAGAAAAAGAAAAAGAAAATAAATCCTTAAAATACAAAAACAAAACGAACAACAAACAACAACACCTTATTTTCCATTTCTTATTAGGCATCAATTGAAAATAGCTTCTTGAATAGGGGTGGAACTTTGAGTCTAGGAACAGTTCAATCTTGTTGAGTTGTTGGCCAAGTAGGTACAGATACAGATACTCCCAACACTATAGGTTGTTGTTAAGGCTATTGATAACTTTCCACAACCCAACACTAAGTTCATATTGCTAAAGACATAAATGTTTTTTTTTATCATGGTGTGGGTAGTTTCTTTGATTCTATCAGAAAGTAAATGGAATCACAATATTAGCCATCTATAACCACTCCAACCTACAATAGAGACCTGAATGAAAGATACATGGGCACAATAGTGGCAAAAAATTTATGAAGTAACTAGCTGCATTTTTTGAATTTTGAATTGGATTTTCAGCTTATTCAATGAGATGCAACAGTTCCTGACACTACTATAATGACCCAAACCTGAGACTACAGAGGTCATGAGTCCTTAGGCAAAAGTAACTACAATTTCTCTGCTAAAGCAACAAAGAAACAAAACAACTCATAAAGGCATATTTGTTATACCCACAGATCAGTGTATCACTCAAATCTTAGCAGAGGATTTCTTATGTATCCTATGCTATTATCATTAAGTAAACAAAGATATAGGTTCAAAAATAGAATATTTTAAGTTTCAAGTCTGTTTCCTTAGGCTCAATAAAAAAAAAACCAATTGGGGTGAATCAGTTACTTTTACTCTGATATTCTGACAATTTTAGTAGAGTGGATTTTAGTGTATTTCACGTATATTCACTTACGTGACTGTTCCCAGCAGTTACATAGTGTGCTGCATTGTATTTTTATCATTTTCTGTTTGACAGTTGGTCTGTAGTTTGTTTTTTCCATTGTGTAGATTTTGTTCATCTTCTGTAGACATTTCAAAACCATGTCTCTCTGGAAAAGTCACAATATGAGTTCCTCTGAATCACACTGGGACCGAATAGGAGCCATCAGTCTAGAAGGGTTTAGATAAATAATCGCGCTCCAGAAACAACACATTTTCTTCTTTCTTAAAGCTATGCCTGCCTACTACCAAGAAATTACAATGTAAGCAACCTTAAATTCATTGGCCTAAATTAACTGTATGATTATTTCTAGTTCCCTTGTGGCCAAACAAATTGTGGGAACATGGGTAGCAATAAACCTAACTCAACCGGAAGTGATTTACATTTCCCTAAGTATCTTGTTTTTCTCCAAGTGGCTCTTTGATACCTACAGACTATTTTTCCTGCTCGAAGTTCCCTAGAATACTTCCCACACACGTTGTGTAAATAGCAAAGGATTTCTGGCTTGACTTGCATGTATTTCTCACACCAATTTTCTCTAATTTGTTCAAGGCCTTCTTTTCCTTGGGGCTTGCTTTATGTGCAGCAGCTGGAGAACTGTTTACAGCTATCCATAGTCTGGATGATACAGAAAGGGGATGGTTAGTCCAGGATCCCTATTACTAAAAAAGCAGAATGGGAGCATAATAGACTATAAAATAAGTAATTAAAGACAGAAACATGAGAATTTAGACCAAAAAGATTCAACAAGTTAAGGAACCACCAAATGCAAATCTAAAAAAAATAGAAATTATTTAAATGAGAAACTGGAGTGTATTTATGGAACATCTAAATAGAAATAAAAAACATTTTTTTCCTCTAAGGTACCACTGAAATGGTCTTTAAGAGGCCTCATCTGTGACTCCAGTAATTTTTTTCTTGGGCAGGGAACCCTGACTGCTCTTTGGACTTGAGAGGGAGGGGAAGGGAAGTGGGGGAAGGGGGAGGGAAATTGGAGGTAGGGAGGAGGCAGAAATGTTATATATAATATATATTTATTGAAATATATATAATATATATAAATATATATTGAAAAAATTATATATATATATTTATTGAAAAAAATCTGCCTCCTCCCCGCCTCCCATTTCCCTCCCCCTATCCCCACTCCTCTCTCTTCTCTCCCTCCCCCTCTTTTCTCCCCCTCCCTCTCCAGTCCAAAAAGCAGTCAGGGTTCCTTGCCCTGTGGAAAGTCCAAGGTCCTGCCCCCTCCATCTAGGTCTAGGAAGGTGAGCATCCAAACTGGATAGGCTCCCACACAGCCAGTACATGCAGTAGAATAAAAACCCAGTGCCATTGTCCTTGGCTTCTCATCAGCCCTCATTGTCAGGAGGCAGAAATTTTTAATAATAATAATGATAAAAAAGATTTCTTTAAAGCCATGTTCTGGTAATTCATATGCAATAAACAACACCAACTACATTTTATGAGTCTAGTATGGGAACTGTTTTCTTTTGGATAGCACACAAAAAAATTAATTTTTATGTTTAATTGTTTCAAAAACTTTAGGAAGAATAACATTTTGTGATGTTAAAATAACAAAAAGCTCCATATCAGCGTCTGTCAATGAAGTCTTCTTTTGACACAGTCATTCTCCTTTGTTTCTATGTGGTCTGTAGTATTAGCTCTCTAATAGCATGGATTATTAGTGAGAACAGAAACTAAGGGTCTACAAAGACCCAGATATTTACCATGTGTCCCTAAGTTAAAAGTACCATGATTTGAAGCATGAAGATGACCACACTGTTTTTCTTTCCATATCTGACATTAATACTCCACCAGCTGCCCGATAAACACAGACACCTAAACTCATCTGAACCTCTGTTGTCTGAGCCCCAGACTACATGCAGAATTTTGCTGTGTTGATATGTTCTATCCTGGTCTCTGTTCTCTTCATAGTATGCCATACATTCCTTAAATATTTCTCTTTCGTTTGACAAAAATTGAAGTGATCTCATCCAAAGATTCTTTCTAGTTCTTCATTGATGTTGGACTCTGGAATATGCCCTGACGTAGTCGTCTATTTTGAATGGTAGGGGGACTTAATGTTCTGCCAGCTGTTGGCTTTAGTTTAGCTGTCTGGTTTTCATCATTAACCATCTGAAAAAACTACTACCTCACAAACACTATAAACTAAGCCATTCCCATTGCCATGCCTGCCCATAAAGATGGTGATCTTTCCAAAACCGTGGGGCAAAAAAAATCTCCTTTAAGTTAATTGTCAAGTATTTTATCTCAATGAAATAATAACTACCACTGTTTCAAACCAAAATGATTCTGCTGTCTTATTGCCAGGTGATTTTGTTAAAGTAGGACACATATGTGTTTGTTACAATGATAAACTCTGTATTTAGAATTTTTGACATTTTAAAAGGGGTTTTACTTATTTTCGTAAATGAATATCAGTCGTAAACTTAGTAATGAATCAATGCTTATGAATTAAATAAATTGAAATACTTGATATTTGAGTAGATCAATAGCGTTTAAAATATTTAAGTTGAACTTTATACAATATTAAAAAACAATATCAATGATAATGAATGTGAAATGATACCATTAATTTTGAAAGAGACCAAAAAATTGTTTATGGTAAGATTTAGAAGGAGGAAATGGAAAAGAAAGAATTTAATTTTATTATAATCTTAAGAATAAAAGGAGCAATAAAACAAACCAAAATTTGATAATAAAAATAAAGCATTACAGTCATTTAATTTCTTTTAAAAACTGATATAAATCTGTCTTTTTATGAGAGAGGGGGGTATAACATCTGTAGTGTGAAATTAGAAGGGAACATCTGGGGGAAGTAAGGTTTAAGTAACAAATGGAGGTGAGAGAGAGGATGAGGAGAAGGAGGAGTTTCAGCCCAAACTAAGGATATATGGAAATATCATGAGTAAGTCTTAAACTTGGTAAACTACCGCAATTGTAATTATTTTCCCACTCTTACACAGAACATACACTGTATTTATCAAATCCTGTTCTTTACTTTTCCCAAGTCCTGCCAAACTACAGCTCCTCAGTGGATAGCAGATAAGGTTCGTTTTGTATTTGTTTCTGTTTTTCCTTTTCCTTTTTAAAATATTTTTTATTGGGCTCTTCATTTTTTCTCTGCTGCCTTCCCTCCCTCCCTCCCTCCCTCCCTCCCTCCCTCCCTCCCTCCCTCCCTCCCCCCTAAGGTCCCCATGCTCCCAATTTACTCAGAAGTTCTTGTCAGGAGATCTTGTTTTTGTTTTTTCTTAACAGATAAAGCATTCACTTGCTAGTGGCCTAGTTTCCTACATTTTTTGGTTATGTTCCACTCTGTCTCTCAGCATTACTCTTATTTTTCTGCTGAGGTTTTGTAAATGAGGTGTGGGTTCTGCCCTCTGCAGAAGGTAAAGCAAAGCTAATGCTCCAGGAGAACATTCCTTTATGAGGATCGTTGCAGGGCTGACATTTTCTCTCCTTCCAGATCCCTCAGTTGGAGTCTGCAAGCTTTTTGGATTCTGTCTTCAGCCCATCTGTTAGAAGAGGCCTTTGCCAAGTGGTGTGGATGGTCTGAGAAAATGAGGGGGGGAAATGAAGATTTGCTTTTATAATTGTGTTTCTCCCAAACAAAGCCATATTACCAGGATTAACATGATCCTGACCAGACACCCTTGCAATTTGATACTGGACATAAACACTGGAGACTGTTGACATGTAAATTTGCTTGGAAAATGTTTTAGATTTAGCATCTTTTAATTTATGTACAGTTATTTACCTAATCATGTTGTTGGTAACAGCAGTAATAATTAAGCCCTTTAACCTTTCCACACATACAGAAAACATTTAGTGAGGTGGTACAAAGCAAGTCTTATGGAATATCCTAGACATATGAAGACTTATAAATGAAATTATTTCACTGAAAAGCTTTTAAACTAGGCATGTAACACTCCAGATGTATACAGAACAGTACAGTATACACACACACATACACACACACTTACACACATGCACACAGACTGAGACACATACAGAGAGAAGAGAGACTGAGTCTTAGTACTGATGCCAACCATAACTGATGTTATATAATTGGGCTTCACTAATATCTGCATTATTTTATGTGTCATAATCTTGTAACAAGATAGTTCCATTTTGTAGGGGGAGAATATAGATGAAGAAAGTCGTCTGATAGACAAAACACTGGTCAGATTCTCAAATTTATGCTATTTTCTAATAAGGAAAACAGAGACAGAGAACCTGAAAACATTTCTAAATCTTGAAATATTTTCTAAAGCTATCACAAAGACTGTCTTCAGTTGAGGTGGCTCACCCTGAGCTAAAACACCCACTTTCTCAATGTTCCTATGTCAAGAACTGTATTACTGAATTTACAGAAGTAGATCTAGTGTAGAGCAGATGGCTTTGTTTGCCTCAAGCATCCCTTTTCTGCCTTAAACACAACAGCAGTGGTACCTTTACTGTCACCATCACCATTTAAAAATGATTAGGAGAGAGAGGGCATAAGGAAAAGAAGAGAGAAAGGGAGGGAGGAAGGGAGGGAGGGACAAAAGGAGGAAGGGATGGAGGGAGGGACGGACTGAGAGAGGGGATGAGAAAAGGAAAGAAGGAAGAAGAATGAGACAGACAGAAACAGAGAGAGACAGACAGACAACAGATGTAGAACTTGCTTTCGAAGAATTGCTGAACACAGCCAGCTTCTGTATTCCTCTCCACCTACTGCTAGGGGACAGAAATAAGTCTGCAGAGTTTTTAATCAGTGTTAGAAGGATTTTCTGTCATTTGCTGTTGAAGAAAAATGAAAACAACAAAGTGGCATCCTCATGAATATTAACCTTCATTAGGCGATGAAAGGAGACAGAGACAGAGGAGCACGGGACAGAAATCTCAAGGTCCAAATCAGGAGCAGAAGGAGACTGAGCACGAGCAAGGACCTCAGGACCGCGAGGGGTGCACCCACACACTGAGACAATGGGGATGTTCTATCGGGAACTCACCAAGGCCAGCTGGCCTGGGTCTGAAAAAGCATGGGATAAATCCGGACTAGCTGAACATAGAGGACAATGAGGAATGCTGAGAACTCAAGAACAATCACAGTGGGTTTTTGATCCTACTGCACGTACTGGCTTTGGGAGAGCCTAGGCAGTTTGGATGTTCACCTTAGGAGACCTGGATAGATGTGGGCAGTCCTTGGGCTTCCCACAGGTCAGGGAACCCTGATTGCTCTTCTAGCAGATGAGGGCGGGTGACTTGATTGGGGGAGGGGGAGGGAAATGGGAGGCAGTTGCGGGGAGGAGTCAGAAATCCTTAATAAATTAAAAAAAAAAAAAGTGGATGTGTAACCGTAACTACTGATGCTGCTCTCATCTTCCTGCTCCAGAACTGTTCTCATTCTACTTATTCTTGCTTTGTAAACTAGTTGACTGATTAAAAACCTTTGTGTTAAATAATTAAATATTTAAATAATGACATTTACCTAGTTTTTTCTTATACATTTACATTTTCTTACTTCATTCATTTTTTTCGTCCATCTGACTCCATGTTAGAATTGTCCATTTCCTTTTTGTCACAGAACCAGGAAGTTTCAAGGTGAAATCACCTTCACAGTGATGTCATACGCATTTGACTTTGATACCTGTTATTCAGGACATTCTTATTGTGGTCTACCCTAAAAGACACCCAGCAACCACTCCAACTTTGAAATATTCGATATCTGCATGTAAGTCTTGCCATATTATGGACCATTTGCCCAGGTCTCTCTAAATGATATTTCAGTCATCTCTGCATTTCCCTTTTTTTCCAATAGGATAAAAATTCAATATACAATAAACCTAAATATATTTGTTTACTCCTTGTAGCATTGCTCACCAGAACTACTGCAGCAAGCTTTTAATAATCTATTAATAATTAATAATTATTAATCTTCCTGCCTCAATTCTCTCATTCCAATCAATTTCCCTCATTTCATTCAGTTCTCCTACATAGTAACCAAAGTGATGTCTGTAATAGAATCATATTGGTGCCATTGGTCCATTAAGATTATTCCAGAATTTATAAAATTTATTGACAGTTTTCAGTATGACGTTTTTAGACTTCAACTTATTTATCCAATATATTTTTAAGTACCTACAAACTTTCATTTATTTCCATTTTTATGGTCAAGAAATATCAATTTCACATATGATATGTCTGAAAATTCAGGCTAAATTTTTGGATTATGAACATTCAAATTGGATAATTAACATTACATATATTATATATGTCATTAACATACACTTACATAACTTTCCCCTTTCCCAACCCCTCAGTCCTTCTTTGTACTCCCCACACTTGTTTCCTCACAAATTCATGATATCTTTTTGTCCAATAGTTATTATATATATTTAAAAATGCATAAATATTCAAATGCAAGCTACTGAAGCTACTGGTTCACTCAGTGTTGCTTGTGTGTATATGATTTAAAGGCACTTACATTAGGATAACATTTTAAAAGTGTTATTCTATGGATGACTAACACCCCCCCACACACAGTCTTTAATTACTCTTACTTCTTTATCTCTGGGTGGAGTTCCTTAAGATTCTTAGGAAAGAAACATCATTTCTAGGGGATGCAATCTCACAGCATACTTTCTAGCCCTCTGGTTCTTATATGCTCTTCACTGTCTTGTAAGGTGTTTCCTGAGTTTTACTCAGGTTCAGAAGTTCTAGCCAATGACTCTGGGGCTGGACGCTAGGTGCTAACCCATTTCCACTATACTACAGGTGGTAATTAGAATGAAAATGGCCCACAAATAGGCTCATAGTGGCTGGCACTGTTTGGAAGTGTGGCCTTGTTGGAGTAGGTATGGTCTTCTTGGAGGAACTGTCACTAAACATGGGTTTTGAGGTATGAGAAGCTCCGTCAGTCCAGTGTCATTCCCTTTTCCTGAAGCCTTCCTATCCTCAGTGTCTTCTCCAGCACCATGTTTGCCTGCATAACTTCACACTTTCTGCCATGATGATAATGGACTAAACCTCTGTACCACCATTAGCTACACCCAATGAGATGTGTTCCTTTTAAGAGTTGCTGTGGTCATGTTGTCTCTTCAGAGCAATAGAAATCCTACCTATGACCCTAGACTAGGTTAATTCCTAACAACATCCTAAAACTTATTCTTATACCCACAGATAAGCATCTCACATCAAAATATCTCATACACTTCAAAATAGTTTCTTTTTATAGCAAAGATGATTATAGAAAACCACAATTGGTTATAATGCAAAAATCAGCTGATTATGAGGTTCCCATCCCCAATTGCTACATCTGAAAACAGTGTTAATTAAGCTTGTAATAAACAACAGAGTAAGATGTAGAATTTATATAGTAACCTGTAGAAACATTTTCTGTATTTGTATATCATATAATATTAGGAAGAGTAGTGTGTGGTCTGGTAATAAAAGTCCATTTACATCAACAGTATTTCAAAGATCTTAAAATATAATTAGATTCCAAATAATTTATTATTGGATGAATGGATAAGTAAATTGTTACATTGTATAATTACTATTGATGTAAGTGGTTAGAAAAGTCCTCAGATAGAAGAAAATAGAAGTAAAAGACAAGACCCTGGAATGATATTTAGAATGGATCAACAAATAAAAAGACTGCTGTTCTTCATGTGAATGAGATAGGAAGAACCAAGGCAGGACCAGGAACTCCTATGCCCAGTGAGCCATAGAAAGCACCAGCAAATACCTCTGATCTGGCAAGCTAGACATTCATCATAGTTTTTAATTTGAAAAAAAAAAATGGAAATAAATTATGAATAGCAGTCTTGTGACACAGATGGATATTTTCACTACAGCTAGAGATATGATCATTTTGATACAGTTTGATGCATTATCTGTGTGGGGTCACTGACACTTCCTTCAAATCTGTTAAGATGGCTGTTCATAAGGATATGTTCTATGCACCCACCTTACACAAATATCTGACCCAGAGCTACATTTAGGATTTGTCTTTCCTCCCTCCCTCTATCTCTCTCTCTACCTGGACTTTGCTATTTATTTGATTACAATTTGTGAACACAAAGTCTGTAAATCAGTAACATTGTGGAATTTATGAATTAAATGAAAAAGTTTCTCAATACTTCGTCCTCCCTCAACACTTTCTGTTATCAATTGGAAATTAGAAGGATATTTCTATTTCTCTAAGTGACCTTCTCCTAATGGTACAATTATCAGCAAACATGCTCAGATATCTATGCTGGCATTTCTATTTTTATTTACAATAACATTTTATTTTGCATTGCTTGAAAGTAATATGTCAGTAATATCTGGTGGCCCAGAACCGGTCAATGCATTGTCTCCATTTTAGGATTTCTTGTACTTATTTTAATTGCTTCTAAGCCTTGTCTATATATGCAGCACACAGTACGTTATCAGATGATTTAGGAATATTTTAATGCATCTGTGAGGTTGGTGTGAAATGCACCTAGGGGTATCTGTATGCTTACTGCCAATTGTAGAATCCTCTCAAGGATGCTGCTGCCTTCTGAGTATATCGCTTTTTCTTAGGAGTATTGCTATTCTAATTTGCATGCCTGAATTTAAAGAATTTATCCAAATGTATTGTAAATATATAAAAGTGCTCCATGCACTCCTTATGAGATTATTATCTTTGAAATTATATTATTTTATTGAATTTTATTTTTATATTTCTTAGTGTAACTTTCCATCTATTTTTATTCCATACCTTAACTTCATATTGATTTGAAATCCATCGATATTTCACACTTGGGATTTGTTACCCAGGGAAACTGTCAGGTTCCTGTTCTCTTTTAGGCAATGAAGAATGCTCTGTAGCTTTTATTTATTATATGTGATAGATGAAGTAACATCACAAGTGCATCAAATGCAGGAAGGCCAGCAAGTAAACCTTTACAAAGCATTTTGGTGCCATCGTGTGGTCAAACTGCTATATTGGAGCCGATTGTGGATCTTCTGGGTTTCATATATCCTACTTACACACACAGCTTTTATTCTATACTTTCCTGAAATCCACTCATCCCTCTACACTTGAAATGTCCCTTTTAAACTACGTAAATAAGAGACAGCCCAAAAATTGATTTGAAGAGGATTTAAATTTTCAGCCAAAGCTCATTTCATCATCCTTACTTTTCTCCTTCATCCTTATTCTCCCCCTTCTTTCCTTTTGAATGAGAAATAAAAGAATAAAACCAAATATATAAGATTTTCAGTGACTATAGTCTGTGAACTAAACTATAAATTTTATAAGAACGCCTATCTAATTATGTAACCCCAGGCCTGGTAACTTTCTCAGTACAGGCATCATTCCTCTATATTAATTTACAAGCATGACTGAGTCTCACTGAGAAATTTTTCTTGAAATTTGCAGTAACTTTTAACCTTTGACAATGTTCTGTGAATGCACCGTTACTATCTTTACATCATAGAAGCATCATCACCATCACTATCATCAATGTTATCCATATTATGTATTCTTATCCTCCACTGTATCCATATTATGTGTTCTCACTCTTTCAAGACCACCCTTCCTTTCTTCCTTCCATCCGTCCTTCCTTCCTTTGGAAGAACTATCTGTGAATCTTATGTTGTCTATAATTTGTCTGTTTTTCATGCCTATCTACTTATAGTTTCTGTGAGGCTTAGCACACAAAACTGTTGTTGTCCACCTTCAGGCTAAGCCCCATTTATATTTTAGACATTTTTTTTAAATAATATTGTGCAGGTCTTGTCTATAGCTTCATCTTTGTTTTTTTTTTGTTTTATTTGCCCTTCATCCTTGGTTATTACTAATCTCATTGTTCCAAACTAAACTCTGTCATGTCAGGATCTCACTCTGAAGTTCTCATGTCACTGACTAACCTGTTCTCCATCTAAGAGTGTTGGTTTAAATGGTGCAAACAACCTACAACAGCAATCCTACACTGGGGAGGAGTGTAGCTCCTGATTTTGACTTCCTATTTAATGCTGCCACCTGTAGAGTTTATGAACAAGCATGCATTCCCTACATAATCCAGCCTCACAATGGTCATCTCCACATATTGCTTAGCTCCCATTTTCCACCACGTTAACCCAGATCTTCTGAATTGTTGCCTGGTATGAACCATCTCCAGGTTGTATTTAATTCCATATTCCCAAGATGCTTTAGTTCTCCCTTCCTTATCAAATATCTCCCCTTTATTTCTTTTCTTAAAATCTTGCTTTTCAGCAAGCTTCTTCTGGTAAATTGATTTCAGTGGAGAGTTTATTAACTTCCTCCATCATAGACAGAGAATAATTAATTTTCAAATATTCTAGCTATTTAACTTATAAACACAGGATATAACTTTTAGAGCATGATGTCACACTACACATTCTCACATAAGAAAAGTAACAAAGTTACTGATAATATAATTGAATGCTATTTATTTAATTTATCCCTTAAAGATGTCCATATATTTTAAATTTTTTATGAATAGTCACAGGATATTTTTATTGTAAGTTCATACATCAAAATGGATGTTAAATTCATCAAAGTGTTTTCTTTTCAACCTGTTCTTAATAGCTAATGATTCCTATTGGAATAGGATTTTCAAGTTTGCATCTATAGTACAAATGGCACAGTCACTGAAGAGCATGATACCTTAGACACATATGCTAAGAATCATCCCATATAGGTAAAACAGACTCAGATATAGGGACACATTCAGTTTCAGAACTGAATTTCAGGTTAGCTCTCATAGTTACAGAGCAGTGTTTTATTCTAGGGCAAACATTTCATGCAGATGAGATAATGAATGATGATTATTCATAGGAATGTGTGCTTCAGAATAAGGAATAAAGGAAGGGGGCAAGAGAATGGAGAAGAGGAGAGAGGGAGAAAAGAAAGAAGTAGAAAGACTAAAGAGAAGTCTAAATTTCCTCATTCAGGAGAAGTTCCTGCAGGTTGCTCTATGATCATTATTGCTATTGCTCTTAGCTCACTTCCCTGAAATAACACTGTTACTTTTTTCTCTTAAGTCTTCCATGCTGTATTTATTCATGCTTTTATGTTCCTTCTCATGTTTCTCTTTTCTCCCCTCTCTTTTCTGCTATAAGAGAAGTAAAATACAGAAAAAAAACTGTTATGTCTCATATTGTTGATTTGTGATTCTTGCATTTTTTGATGAACTCTCAGTTAATTTTTTTCAGTGATTTGATAATGAACTAAAAATTTTGTAAAGGCAATTTAAGTTGGTAAGTACTTAAACATGGCTCCAAAGTCAACTGATTTAAATTCAACCTCAATTTCAAACTTTCTCACTCATAAAGCTGAGTGTTTGGTAACAGATGACTTGTTGCCTCCCTCTCCCTATGTTCAAGTTTATAGGAAAGTCAGTGAAATTTAGTACAATAATACTTCAAGAAGGGATGTTTTGGCAGAGGAAACCCTCTGGCATTGTCAGTAGGTCATAGCTGGGTGGGCCACTGAAGGAGTAGATCATCTGCCATATTTTCGTTGTGTTGTTAAATTGTATCTAACCAGATAAAATCATGTCAATATAATAAGGATGCTATACTATTTTTTTTATTTGATACAGTGTTGTGACAATGGTATGCAAGCACTCCAGAGGAATTATATGCTGTAGTAATACAAGTGTTAATAAAAGTGGAGGACAATCATTAGCACTACCTGGTTTCCATGGCAAACTAGTAGGAGGACTAAAAGTGTGTGCTACCACTGCCTGGTTTGTAAGGCTGACCAGTTGGGTTGTTTTACTCTCAGAACTTCAGATAAGTTTTATTTATTAAAATATAATTAGCCAGGCAGTGGTGGCACACGCCTTTAATCCCAGCACTCTGGAGGCAGAGGCAGACGGATCTCTGTGAGTTTGAGTTCAGCCTGGGCTATAAGAGAAACCCTGTCTCAAAAAACCAAGAAATAAAAATAAATATTAAAAAAACAAATAATTGACATGCCACTATAGAAATTGATTCCTATTTAATTAAAACATATAATAAGTGTTAACTATGCAATACTCTTTTTTTTTTCTTCAAGACAGGATTTGTCTGTAGCTTTGGTGCCTGGCCTGGAACTAGCTCTTGGAGACCAGACTGGTCTAAAAGTCACAAAGATCCTCCTGGCACAATACTCTTCTTAAAAGACACACAAATAATTAATCTTGAAAGAATAAATAACTGGTGGTAGATCATCCTAAGGAAGTCATTTACATTTCTAATGTAAGATTAGTAATGGGTGAAAACTTGTATTCAATATATAAATCAAAAACTAAAGAGAACAATTCTGTACAGATACAAGGCCATACAATCAAGAAGTCTGAGTCTGAATAGCCCCTTTATAGATGTGGAATGGGAAGTTTAGAGAGTTGAGTTGAAACAAGTTTTCCTTGTTACACAAAATAAACAGTTAAGTCCTTCCACAAAGATAGCCTCTAACTCAGGGTTTAGTGGCCTTTCTAGTTTATCATTCTTTAATCACGTGTATCAAAGGCAAAAAAATTCTGAATCATGTAAATGTAAATGTTATTGACAACTCTCCACAGCCCTGAAATGTACATAGCCAAGAGACTGTATAAAGTTTGATAAATTCCCCCTAAAGTACAGGTGCCATGGACAGTGTGAGAACCTGAGAGCAAACCAACTTTAATTGGGGCTTAAATCTCAGCATCATAAATACTTCTTTTTGATCAGTTAAACTTTTCAAGTTCAGTTTGATAAAGGGTGGAATGGGAATCTTGCATATGACAGATGTGGCTAATAAAAATGAAGATAACCTGACATAAACTATCATGGGTAAGTGGTTCTTATTAGGAACTCATTAAATAAATCTCATTTCTTTTTCTAACCCATTATATAGAACCTGATGAAACATTCTCTAAATTTGACAATAGTATTTCTGACCTCCCAGTTATAGAGTTCTAGCTGATCCTTTGTCTCATTTCCTGTGTTACCTATACATTTCCACTTGTGCAATATGTTATATATAGATCACACCGGTATGAGTATGCACCATAGAGGGATTTACTAGTCATCTCAAATTTACTGTGATGCATGTACTGCTCAAAATTTGATGTTTTAATAATAGACTCTGCTTTTGATATTTCAGTGTTGTTATAGAATTCCCTAAGCTCTGGAAAGCTCACATGAACACCTTGCATTTTCATGAACCTATGCTTTGAATCATGAAGTAATATTGTTACATTGTCAGCCAACTATAGTTTATAAAGGGGTTTCTGTTTTTATCTGGAGTCTTTTATTTTATTGGAGGGTCCCATCATGATACCATGTTACAAGGTGAGCTGTGTCTCTTTAGGCTTTTTTCTACCAAACATTTTTCAGACTGTCCTTGCTTTTGCTGACCTTAACAATTTTGAGGAGAAATGCTGAGGTGTCTTGTAAGAAATCCTTCTATTACAACTTGATTTTCCCATGATTCTCTGGATATGGGCATTTGGAAGGAACCCTGTAGAAGTAAAGTCTTAAGCAAATCAAATTAAGGGTACCCATAACTACAAGACAGACCTATTGATAACTGTTTTGATTGGAGGAATCAGTGTTCGTTTCCTTCACTGGAAGTCACTGTCCTCTCTGTCCCTCTCTATGCTGGGTCACTTATAGATAAGAAGTGATTATGCAAAGTACAAAAAGAAAAAGTAGGGAATTCGTGCATTTACATTTGGAATTAATATATTCATTCAGGAATTTGTACATATAAGTGTATTCAAAATAGTCAGCCATTTATTTATATGAATATGGAGTTATTAACTGTTGATTTATTCCACGGCAACAGCTCAATGCTGCATCATTTAATTGCTGAAATTATTCCATTGTTGAACATTTGGAGTGCTTTTAGTGTGCACCCTATGATTTGTTACTTGGTTCTATCAGAGAGGCAGTGAGAGAGAGATAACTCTGTGCTGTTCATGATGGTGTTTCCTTGCACTCAGAAGAAGTTCAGGGCCATAGGCTCACACTGTCTTTCCTCTTGCTCCTGCAGCATCTATGTCTACAACAGCACTTGTTAATGGAATTTTGCTTATTTTGGTTATCTGAATTTTAATGACCCACTCACTGTGTTATTTTTTTAAAATATTTATTTATTTATTTATTTATTTATTTATTTATTTATTTATTTATTATGTATACAATATTCTGTCTATGTGTATGCCTGCTGGCCAGAAGAGGGCACCAGACCCCATCAGATGATTGTGAGCCACCATGTGGTTGCTCTTAACCTCTGAGCCACTGTGTTATTTTTATCATAATTAATTCTACCTTTCATATTACTTAAAGTAATATTTCATTAAAATGTCACTGATTGCTTTCTAGATATATTTTATTCATTTAAGTTTTCTGGTGCCATGAGAATTGACCATAGAAATGTCACTAACTTCTAAGAAGCTATCATTTATATAAAGGAAGTAAAATAATTAATTTTATAGAAAATTAATGTTAATATGCACATTCCCCAAACACAAAATTTTGTTAGAATTTTTCTTTTTCCTAGAATGGCAACGATAAATTATTTCTGCAATCATGTTGCTTTCTAAGATGTGCAGATCTAAAACAAAATAAATAACTTAAGGCCAGTACTGACAACTTACGTACCTGGTTCATAACATTGAATATGTATAATTAAGCATTAAGTGTACAAATTAGTTATAATGTTTATAAGAATATATGAGTATTTGTATGATAACCAAGATTATATCTGAGAATTTCATTATGTATCTAAAGCTTTAAGAAGAGATGTTTAATAAATATTTGAAAATTACAAAAGTAACCAATTACATCAATGAGTGAAATTAATACATGTGTCAGTACTGCAGTAAGATATAGCCAAACATTGCCTATTTACATTTTTTCTAAACATTTGTTAACCGTTATTTATTTTTCTTCATAAAATGTATGTACAAATATTTTCTGGTACTATATGGTATATAAGATATATAACTTATCACTTATTTTATATATTATATATTCTTCATATACATTACATATTTATTTATATATTTGATAATATATAATATATTGAATATATAATATGTATATATATTTATATGTACAGCATTAATATATTTGTTGTATGTTATAAGCATTAAGTATTATATATGTAATTTATTGTATAGGGTCTTTTAAGAATTTCATTCTTATTATTGTTTGTTAATGATATGGTTTGCAGAGGTACATATTCCACAATATACACATGAATGTAAGAGGAAAATTTTGTGAAATTTGTTTTCTCCTCTCACGTTTATTCAACTTTCATTGCTTCTTTGTGGATTTTACATCATGCATTCAGATCCCACTTATCTCTCTGTCCACTCACATTCGCCCTCAGTCATTGCTATCTCCCCCTAAATCAAAACTAAATTTAAAATAAAAGCTGAAAAATAAATAAAACAAAGAAACAAAACAATAACTAACACAACAATAAACAACAAAATGAATGGCATGTTGTAATGGAAACCAGTATGTCCCATTGAGTTCATACAGTTTACACTTTAGTCCATTCATCTTTATTTGCAAGTGTTCGTTGCCTCAAATCATTGGAGTGGTTTGCGGCCTCTGATACTTGCTACACCAAGCTAATGGGCCATTCCTGGGGCCACTTATGGATATTCTGTCCTTGTCCTGTGTCATGGGGAACCTTCTGTTTTGGCTCTGTAGGTTCATTCCCTTCACATACTCCAACAGTTCATAGATTCAGTGGGTGTAGGGGTGACCCAACTCCATAACCCTTGTTCTTGGCCTGGGTGGTAGCTGGGTTGGATAACCATCCAGCTTTTCCTCATGGTCACTACCCAGGCAAACTCTTTTACACTGCCTTGGCTGGCTTATCCGCTGTGCCCTGCAGCTAAGGTTGGGGCCATTTCTCCTGTTCTCAGGTCCTCAGATCCAGATCACCCACATTCAAACCACCAAGCCAGCTTTATTGTTATGCCCAGTCAAGGTGCAGGACCTCTCTCCCAATTGCTGTAGGGAGCTTAAGAGGAGGTTAGGGTCAGTTCTCCTGCCCTCATACCCTCTCCCACTCTTGTGACCTCAGGTCCAGCTCTTTCACCTGACACGAGAGGTAATGGGTGAGTGTGTGGGGGGGGGGGGCATCTTTCTCTTACCCATGTTACCACATGGAAAAGGAGGGGACGTGGTTATCTCTGCTGCTCTCAGACCCTTGAATCTGCTCACCTGCTTCCAGACTACAGTGTCAGCTCTAGTGTGCTTCCCAGGTGGGGTGTATGCATGTGGTGAGGGGAGGGCCATTTTTCTTGAGTATGTGTTACAGAACAGGCAACCCAGAGGTGGCAACACAGGCCAACCAGATCCATATGGCCCCAGTGATATCATAGCTTTTGGATACAAGCATGGTCTCAGGTGGCTGGCCAGACTCTGGGCATTTGCAGAGCCATGGACACCACCCAGAACCCCAGCCACCACAGGGCAAGGAACCAAGACATGGCCCTTGGCAGTGGCCTGTGCCTAATCTTCCTCACAGAGTTATGTCTAAGTCCATGGTACTGCTACAGATGGGGTCAGTGATGATGTCCATGGGGCTCACTGGAGCAATGCTGTACTAAGCCAGTCACAGCCTTCACTGGTCCTGGGATTGAGCAAAGCTGTACTAAGCCAGTCACAGCCTTCACTGGTCCTGGGATTGCTGGCTCAACCCTGACTGGATGATGCAGCAGGAGAGCTGGCTCTCCTTTCACTTTTATGCAGACTCTGGAAAAGGAACTGGGTTCCAATCTGGCTTGAGCTGCAATTTTTCTCTCACTGGGCCCACTATAGCCCTAATAGTTTACTTTTATACTATGTCCATAGTGAGTTAACACATCTAATATCATAGTTGTCATCACCAAGATAAGCAAGTAAGGAATTTGTATTTGTAAAGAAGTAACATTTCCTATCGTTTGGCTGTATCAATGTTTTAAAATAAATTAGCTACTAATTTTTGGCTTTTTGTTGTTAATTTTTAAAATTTATTTACATATGATCCACAGTATCCCCTCCCTCCTCTTCTCTTAATCCCTCCTCCTACCTGCCCCTTCTACTCCTCCGAAAGTGTAAGGCCTCACAAAGAGTCAGCAAAACATGGCATATCAAGTTGAAGCAACAACAAGCTCTTTGTCCCTGCTTCAAGACTAAACAAGGCATCCCATAATAAGAAATAGATTCTAGAAAGCCAGCCCATGCTCCAAGGACAGGCCCACTGCTAGGGGCCCCACAAACAGACCATGCTATACAACTGTCAAACATGAAGAAGGTTTAGTTTGGTCCCATGCAGTCTCTCTAGCTGTCTGCACAGAGTCTTTGAGCTCCCACAAACCCAGGTCATCTGTCTCTGTGGGTTTTGTCCAACATGATCTTGAATCCCCCTGACTGTTCATATAATTCCTCCTCCCTCTCTTCAATTGATCTGCCAGATTTCACTTTAGTTCTTGACTGAGGATCTCTGCATCTGCTTCTATCAGTTTCTGGATGAGGGTTCTATGATGACAATTAGGAAAAACACCAATCTGATTACAAGAGCAGGCCAGGTCAGGCACTCTTTCTGTTATTGCTAGGACTCTTAGCTGGGGTCATCCCTGTGGCTTCCTGGAAGTTCCCCTGTCACCAAGTGTGTCTGTCTATCATTTGTCTGTCTGTCTATCTATCTATCTATCTATCTATCTATCTATCTATCTATCTATCTATCTATCATCTATCATATATCTAATCTATCTATTTTTCATTGCCATTTCTCTCCATCCCTCCCCCAACTCGTCCATCACAATACCTAGTGTTCCCATCTCCCATCCTTTTCCCTCTCTTCTCTCCTTTTATCCAGGAAATCTCATTTATTTCCTCTTCCCAAGGTAATTCATGCTCTTTACTTTGAGTACTTCTTTTACCAACCTTTTCTGAGGCTATGCATTTTAACCTGGTTATCCTTTCCTTTATATCTTATAATCACTTATATGTTTTTTATAGAGTTTATGGCTGTTTTTCTTATTACTTAGAGTTACAAGTTTTTCTCAATTTTTATTTTATACTAACAAATCTAACGTATTTTAAACATTTAATTTCCAAGACTCACTCTATTCCTTCCTACCCATGTTTTGTAACTATTAAATTTTAAGTAAACTTTAGAAACTGCCTTTATACTCTTATTTGTGTACCTAGCACTGCTCTGTGTTAGATCAAACAGAATAGTAAAGAAAATCGAATTTCTCTTGCCAATAGCTCCTCATCATGGAGAGGTACTCTATGTCCACCTCTCATATCCATGTTGTGATTTTTTTCTAGATTGAGCTTGTAGATCAGGTAGGTACTGTCACATCTGCTTAAAGTTCACATGTGAAATAATAAGGTTGTGTATGGAAAACACTGTGTTCTTATACTCATTTCCAAACAAATAAACAAATAAATAGATAGATAAAATGTAGAAGACTCTGACTTTTGTAATCTTCCTTTCTCCTATTCTGCAATGATTATTAATCCTAGTGTATGGGGTATATAATAAAAATGTCCCATTAGAGATGAGCAATCTGCAATCAAGTATTACAAGTACCTTGACTATTTGTGGGTTACTAAGCTCATTACTACCTACTGCAAAGATAAGTTTCTTTAATGAGGTTTATTCTAAGGGTATAAGTCATTAGGAACCAGTTTTATATTATGTTCCATTAGCAGACTTGTAGTAGTACACTCTCCCTGAGAACCTATAACTGGCTTTCTTATAAATTCTAGGCTTTGATAACTATGGCAGGTATTTGTTCTATCTTGTGGAGTAGGCCTTAAATTCAATCAGAAAGGGACTATTTATTTTCTTTTTTCTTATTGAGAAAAGGAAAAAAAAATGTTTCTGCCACCTCCCAGCCTCCCATTTCCCTCCCCCTCCTCCAGCACCTCTTCCCCTCCCCTCACTCCTCTCCCCCTCCATCTCCAGTTCAAAGAGAAGTCAGGGTTCCCTGCTCTGTGGAAAGTCGAAGGTCCTCATCACTCCGTCCATGTCTAGGAAGGTGAACATCCAAACTGGCTAGGCTCCCACAAAGCCAGAACATTAAGTAGGATCAAAACCCCTTGACATTGTCCTTGGTTTCTCATGAGCCCTCATTGTTTGCCGTGTTCAGAGAGTCCGGTTTTATCCCATGCTTTTTGAGTCACAGTCCAGATGGCCTTGGTGAGCTCCCAATAGATCAGCCCCACTGTCTTAGTGGGTGGGTGCACCCCTCGTGGTCCTGACTTCCTTGCTCATCTTCTCCCTCCTTCCGCTCCTCATTGGAACCTTGGGAGCTCAGTCCAGTGCTCCAGTGTGGGTCTCTGTCTCTATCTTCATCCATCACCAGATGAAGGTTCTATGGTGATATGCAAGATATTCGTTAATATTGCTATAGGATAGGGTCATTTCAGGTTCCCTATCCTCAGCTGCCCAAGGAACTAACTGGGGACATCGACTTGGGCTACTAGGAGCCACTCTAGGTTCAAGTCTCTTGCCAACCCTAAGGTGGCTCCCTTAACTAAGAATTGTGGTTCTGTGCTGCCCTATCCAACCTTCCTTTATCCCAATCATCCTGTTTTCCCAAGTTCCCCCATCCTCCCCTTCTCACTTTTTTCTCCCCATCTCCCCTTACCCCCATCTCACCCCACCCCCAAGATCCCAATTTTCTCCCCGGCAATTTTGTCTACTTCCCATAGACAAGAGGATAAGGGTATGTTTTTTCCTTGGGTTCACCTTCTTATTTAGCTTCTTTAGGTTCACCAATTGTAGACTCTGTGACCATTAATTATGGCTAGAAACCAATTATGAGTGAGTACATCCCATGTTCATCTTTTTGGGTCTGGGTTACCCCACTCAGGATAGTGTTTTCTATTTCCATCCATTTGCATGCAAAATTCGAGAAGTTATTGTGTTTTACCGCAGCAAGGTACTCTAATGTGTATATATTCCACACTTTCTTCATCCATTCTTCCATTGAAGGGCATCTAGGTTGTTTCCAGGTTCTGGCTATTACAAATAATACTGCTATGAACATAGTTGAACAAATGCTCTTGTCATATGATAGGCCATCTTTTGTGTATATTTCCAGGAGTGGGTTTGCTGGGTCCAGAGGTAGGTTGATCCCGAATTTCCTGAGAAACGGAAACACTGATTTTCAAAGTGGTTGCACAAGTTTGCATTCCCACCAGCAATGGATGAGGTTAGCCCCTCCTCCACAGACTCACCAGCAAAGGCTATCATTGGAGTTTTTTTTTTTTACTTTTGCCCAAATTTCCAATTTTATTTTTTTAATTAATTTAATTCTTTTACATTTTTTTTATTGAGAAAACGAAAAAAAAAACAAGTTTCCGCCTACTCCCAGCATCCCATTTCTCTCCCCCTCCCCCTCCCTTTTCCCCCTCCTCCTACCCTTCTACCCTCCCCCCACTCCTCTTCCAATCCCTCTCCAGTCCAAAAAGCAGTCAGGGTTCCCTGCCCTGTGGTAAGTCCTAGGTCCTCCCCCATCCTTCCATATCTAGGAAGGTGAACATCCAAACTGGCTAGGCTCCCACAAAGCCAGCACATTAAGTAGGATCAAAACCCAGTGCCATTGTCCTTGGCTTCTCATCAGCCCTCATTGTTTGCCATGTTCAGAGAGTCCGGTTTTATCCCATGCTTTTTCAGTCACACTCCTGCTGGCCTTGGTGAGCTCCCAATAGATCAGCCCCACTGTCTCAGTGGGTGGGTGCACCCCTCGTGGTCCTGACTTCCTTGCTCATCTGTCCCTCCTTCCGCTCCTCATTGGGACCTTGGGAGCTCAGTCCAGTGCTCCAGTGTGGGTCTCTGTCTCTATCTTCATCCATCACCAGATGAAGGTTCTATGATGATATGCAAGATATTCGTTAATATTGCTATAGGATAGAGTCATTCCAAGTTCCCTATCCTCAGCTGCCCAAGGAACTAACTGGGGACATCATCTTGGGCTCCTGGGAGCCACTCTAGGTTCAAGTCTCTTGCCAACCCTAAGGTGGCTCCCTTAATTAAGAATTGTGCTTCCATGTTTCCCTATCCAACCTTCCTTTATCCCAAACATCCTGTTTCCGCAAGTCCCCCCATTCCCCCTTATCCCTTTTCTCTCCCTATCTCCCCTTACCACCATCCCACCCCAACCCCAAGATCCCAATTTTCTTCCGAGCAATTTTGTCTACTTCCCATAGCCAAGAGGATAACTATATGTTTTTTCCTTGGGTTCACCTTCTTATTTAGCTTCTTTAGGTTCACCAATTGTAGACTCCGTGACCCTTATTATGGCTAGACCAATTATGAGTGAGTACATCCCATGTTCATCTTTTTGAGTCTTGGTTACCTAACTCAGGATAGTGTTTTCTATTTCCATCCATTTGCATGCAAAATTCGAGAAGTCCATGTGTTTTACCGCAGTGTAGTACTCTAATGTGTAGATATCCCACACTTTCTTCATCCATTCTTCCATTGAAGGGCATCTAGGTTGTTTCCAGGTTCTGGCTATTACAAATAATACTGCTATGAACATAGTTGAACAAATGCTCTTGTCATATGATAGGCCATCTTTTGGGTATATTTCCAGGAGTGGTATTGCTGGGTCCAGAGGTAGGTTGATCCCGAATTTCCTGAGAAACAGAAACAATGATTTTCAAAGTGGTTGCACAAGTTTGCATTCCCACCAGCAATGGATGAGGTTACCCCTTCCTCCACAGCCTCTCCAGTAAAGGCTATCATTGGAGTTTTTGATTTTAGCCATTCTGACAGGTGTAAGATGATATCTCAAAGTAGTTTTGATTTGCATTTCCCTGATCTTTAAGGAGTTTGAGCATGACCTTAAGTGTCTATTGGCCATTTGAACTTCTTCTGTTGAGAATTCTCTGTTCAGTTCAGTGCCCCATTTTTTAATTGGGTTAATTAGCATTTTAAAGTCTAGTTTCTTGAGTTCTTTATATATTTTGGAGATTAGACCTTTGTCTATTGCGGGGTTGGTGAAAATCATCTCCCAGTCAGTAGATTGCCTTTTTGTCTTAGTGACAGTGTCCTTTGCTTTACAGAAGCTTCTCAGTTTTAGTAGGTCCCATTTATTCAATGTTGTCCTTAATGTCTGTGCTGCTGGGGATATGCCTAGGAAGTGGTCTCCTGTGCCCATCTGTTGTAGGGTACATTCCACTTTCTCTTCTATCAGGTTCAATGTGTTCTGACTGATATTGAGGTCTATAATCCATTTGGACTTGAGTTTTGTGCATGGTGATAGATATGGGTCTATTTTCATTCTTCCACAGGTTGACATTCAGTTATGCCAGCACCATTTGTTGAAGATGCTTTCTTTCTTCCATTGTAGACTTTTAACTCCTTTATCGAAAATGAGGTGTTCATAGGTTTGTGGGTTAAAATTCGGGTCTTCTATACGATTCCATTGGTCGACTTCTCTTTTTATGCCAGTACCACATTGTTTTCATGACTGTAGCTCTGTAATAGAGTTTCAAGTCAGGGATGGTAATGCCTCCAGACAATTCTTTATTGTATAGGATTGCTTTGGCTATCCTGGGTTTTTTGTTTTTCCATATAAAGTTGGTTATTGTCCTCTCAAGATCTGTGAAGAATTTTGATGGGACCTTGATGGGGATTGTATTGAATCTATAACTTGCCTTTGGTAGAATTGCCATTTTTACTATGTTGATCCTTCCAATCCAAGAGCAAGGGAGATATTTCCGTTTTCTGGTATCCTCTTCAAATTCTTTCTTCAATGCCTTAAAGTTCTTGTCACTTCCTTGGTTAGAGTTACCCCAAGATATTTTATGCTGTTTGTGGCTATCGTGAAAGGTGATGCTTCTCTGATTTCCCTCACTGCTTCCATATCCTTTGTGTATAAGAGGGCTACTGATTTTTTGGAGTTGATGTTGTATCCTGCCACATTACTAAAGGTGTTTTTCAGCTGTAAAAGTTCTTTGGTGGAGTTTTGGGGGTCGCTTATATACACTATCATATCATCTGCAAATAACGAAATTTCACGTCTTCCTTTCCAATTCGAATCCCCTTGATCCCATTATGTTGTATTATTGCTATTTCTAGAACTTCAAGCACTATATTGAAGAGGTATAGAGAGAGTGGACAGCCTTGTCATGTTCCTGAGTTTACTGGGATGGCTTTGAGTTTCTCTCTGTTTAATTTGATGTTAGCTATTGGCTTGCTGTAAATAGCTTTTATTATATTTTGGTATGACCCTTGTATCCCTAATCTCTCCAAGACTTTTATCATAAAGGGATGTTGAATTTTGTCAAATGCTTTTTCAGCATCTAATGAAATGATCATATGGTTTTTTCTTTCAGTTTATTTATATGTTGGATTACATTGATAGATTGTCATATGTTGAACCAGCCCTATATCTCTGGAATGAAGTCTATTTGATCATAATGGATAATTTTTCTAATGTGTTCTTGGATTCGATTTGCCACTATTTTGTTGGGGATTTTTGCGTCGATGTTCATGAGTGACATTGGCCTGTAATACTCTTTCTTTGTGGAGTCTTTGTGCGGTTTTGGTATCAGAGTATCTGTAGATTCATAAAAGGAATTTGGCAATGCCTCTTCTGTTTCTATATTGTAGAATACATTAGGTCTTCTTGGAAGTTCTGGTAGAATTCTGCATTGAAACCATCTGGTCCTGGGCTTTTTTTGGTAGGGAGGTTTTTGATAACGGCTTCTAATTCTTCGTGACTAACAGGTCTATTTAGATTGTTCACCTGGTTCTTGTTTAACTTTGTTATATGGTATTTATCTAAAAAAGTGTCCATTTCTTTTACACATTCCAGTTTTGTGGCATAAAGGCTTTTGTAGTAAGATCTAATGATTCTCTGAATTTCCTCTGTGTCTGTAGTTATGTCCCCTTTTCATTTCTGATCTTATTAATTTGCAAATTCTCTCTCTGCCGTTTGATTAGTTTGGATAGAGGTTTATCAGTATGGTTGATTATCTCCAGGAACCAACTTTTTGTTTCATTGATTCTTTGGATTGTTTTCTGTGTTTCTATTTTGTTGATTTCAGCCCTCAGTTTGATTATTTCCAGTTTTCTACTCCTCCCAGGTGAGTCTGCTTCTTTTTTTCCTAAAGCTTTCAGGTGGGCTTTTAAGTCTCCAATATGAGCTTTCTCTGTTTTCTTTAAGTGGGCACTTAGTGCTATGAACTTTCCTCTTAGGACTGATTTCATAGTGTCCCATAAGTTTGAGTATGTTGTTTCTTGATTTTCATTGAATGCCAGGAAGACTTTAATTTCTTTCTTTATTTCTTCCTTAATCCAGGTATGATTCAGTAGTTGACTCTTCAGTTTCCATGAGTTTGTAGGCTTTCTGGGAGTAGCATTGTTGTTGAATTCTAACTTTAATCCATCGTGATCTGATAAGACCAGGTGGTTAATAATATTTTTTTGTAACTGTGGAAATTTGCTTTGTTACCGAGTATATGGTCGATTTTCGAGAAGGTTCCATGAGCTGCAGAGAAGAAGGTATATTCTTTCCTATTTGGGTGGAATATTCTATAGATATATGTTATGTCCAATTGATTCATTACCTCCATTAATTCTCTAATTTCTCTGTTAGGTTTCTGTCTGAATGACCTGTCCATTGGTGAGAGAGGAGTGTTGAAGTCTCCTCCAATTAGTGTGTGCGGTTTGATGGCTGCCTTGAGTTTTAGCAATGTTTCTTTTATGTATGTGGGTGCTTTTATATCAGGGGCATAGATGTTCAGGATTGAGACTTCATCCTGATGAATTGTTCCTGTTATGAGTATAAAATGTCCCTCTCCATCTCTTCTGATTGTTTTAAGTTTGAAGTCAACTTTGTTAGAAATTAGTATGGCCACACCTGCTTGTTTCTTGGGTCCATTTGCTTGATAAGGCTTTTCCCAGCCCTTTACTTTGAGTAGGTGACTGTCTTTGTGTTTGAGGTGTGTTTCTTGTAAAAAGCAGAATGTTGGATCATTTTTTTCATATCCAATCTCTTAGCCTGTGCCTTTTTATAGGTGAGTTGAGTCCACTGACATTAAGTGATATTAATGACTAGTGGTTGTTAACTCTGATCACATTTTTAGTTGTAGAATTTGTGTGTTTCCTTTCTTTGAGTTGTGCTGGTGAAGGGTCTCTAGATGGCTGAGTTATTGTGGTCATTGTTGGGCTCCTTGGTTGGTGATTTTCCTTCTATTTCTTTCTGTAAGGTTGGATTTGTGGCTATATATTGTTTAAATTTGTTTTTATCCTGGACAAATTGGTTTTCTCCATTTATAGTGAACAAAAGCTTGGCTGGGTATAGTAGTCTGGGCTTGCATCCATGGTCTCTTAGTTTTTGCAGTATATCTATCCAGGATGAGTCAGGTGTAAGTCTGATAGGTTTACCTTTATAAGTAACTTGGCCTTTTTCCTTTGCAGCTCTTAATATTCCTTCTTTATTCTGTATGCTTTGTGTCTTGATTATTATATGGTGAGGGGATATTTTTTTTACTAGAAAAGGAAAAAAAGTTTCAGTCACCTTTCTGCCTCCCATTTCCCTCCCTCTCCTCCCACCCTTCTCTCCCTCCCCCCACTCCTCTCTCCCTCGCTCTCCAGTCCAAAGAAGATCTTCACCAACCCCGCAACAGACAAAGGTCTGATCTCCAAAGTATAGAGAACTCAAGAAACTAGAATTTAAAATGCCAATTAACCCAATTAAAAAATGGGGCACTGAATTGAACAGAGAATTCTCAACAGAAGAAGTTCAAATGGGCAAAAGACACTTAAGGTCATGCTCAACCTCCTTAGCAATCAGGGAAATGCAAATCAAAACTACTTTGAGATATCATCTTACACCTGTCAGAATGGCTAAAATCAAAATCTCCAATGATAGCCTTTGCTGGAGAGGCTGTAGAGGAAGGGATACCCTCATCCATTGCTGGTGGGAACGCAATCTTGTGCAACCACTTTGGAAATCAGTGTTTCGGTTTCTCAGGAAATTCAGGATCAACCTACCCCTGGACCCAGCAATACCACTCTTGGGAGTATACCCAAGTGATGCCCTATCATATGACAAAAGCATTTGTTCAACTATGTTCATAGCAGTATTATTTGTAATAGCCAGAACCTGGAAACAACCTAGATGCCCTTCAATGGAATAATGGATGAAGAAAGTGTGGAATATATACACAGTAGAGTACCTTACTGTGGTAAAACATGATGACTTCTCGAATTTTGCATGCAAAGGGATTTTTTTTTGATCCAGCCTATTCCGTGTTCTGTATGCTTCTTGAACCTTCATAGGTACATCTTTCTTTAATTTGGGAAAGTTTTCTTCTATAAATTTATTAAATATATTTTCTGGACCGTTGAGCTGCGCTTCTTCTCCTTCTTCTACTCCAATTATTCTTAGGTTTGGTCTTTTTATTGTGTCCCATATTTTCTGAATGTCTTGTGATGAGAGTTTGTTGGACTTGCTGTTTTCTTTGATCAGTGCATTTATTTTCTTTATGTTATCTTCAGAATCTGAGATTCTGTCTTCTATCTCTTCTATTCTGCTGGTTATGTTTGTTTCTATAGTCTCTATTCGTTTACCTAGATTTTCCATGTCCAGCCGGCCCTCTGTTTGTGTTTTTTTCTTTGCCTCCATTTCAGTTTTCAAGTCTTGAACTGTTTCCATTACCTGCTTGATTGTTTTTCCTTGGTTTCCTAGGCTATCATTCACTGATTTACTCAATTCTTCAAACTTTCTGTTATGCTTCTCATCCATTTCTATAAGGGTGTTTTTACATGCTGTTTAAGGGCCTCTATCACTTTCATGAAGTCAATTTTTTCTACTTCTTCTTGATTAAGGTGTTCATGTCCTCCTGTTTGAGGTCGCTGGGTTCTGGTGGTTTCATGTTGTTTTTCAGATTGTTGGGTGAATTCTTGCATTGGTGCCTGCCCATCTCTTCCTCCGAATGCTCCCCTATGAATCTTCTTTTACAGAATCAAGTCTCCTTGCCCACTGATGTACCTTTCCAGTGATGTCACTCCACAGTCATGGCTCTCCTGTTGCCTAGATCAGATCTCCGTGCTGCTTGGGTAGCTTGTAAACAAAGGTTCTCCCTTGCTTGCTGCAGGCAGGCTATGAGACAAAGGAACTTCCACCCTCCCAGTTGCCCTCCCTATTTGGATTAGGTCACAGTGCCCGAACAGGCTGAGCTGGGAAATGTTATGTAGGGACTGACTATTTCTATGACATCTACACCACTATTTCCTCAGTGGGTGTAATGTACCAGTGACAGGTAGTTCATCAGTGTAGTTCAGAGTTTTCACCTGAATAAGACCGATGATGAATTTTCTACTCCAATATTATGATTACCACTTTCCAGAACTATGAAAAGGAGTCAGTATAAATAAAGCTTCCAGGTCATCAAATGCTATGAGATAATAGTCTTTAAAAAAAACTGTAAAATTTTGTCACTTGTATTGGTTTAATAAAATGCTGATTGTTCAGTAGCCAGGCTGGAAGTATAGTTGAGGCAACCAGTCTAGGAGAATTCTGGGAAGAGGAAAGGAGGAGATGCAGGTGTAAATCAGACACAGAGGAAGCAAGATGAGAATGCCAAACTGAGAAAAGGTACCAAGACATATGCCTAAATATAGATAAGAATTATTGGTTAATTTAAGTTGTAAGAACTAGTTAGCAACAAGCCTGAGCAATATGCCAAATGGTTTAAAATTAATATAAGCCTCCTATATTAATATTATATTATATTATCAGTTTATACTTAACCTAAGTCCCTCTTGGGACTGAATGACTGTGGTACCAGTTGGAATAAAAACTTTTGTTTAAAATCAACAAGTAATAACCTTGTTTTCTAGCATAAACTATCCTGGCTTTTTTATGCTTTGTTTTGCTGCCAAGAAGTTTTATAGGAACCTTTGGGTATTTCTACTACTTAAACAAATTTTTATTTCTTTATAGATTATCTCTTGTATTATCAATCCATTTGCCTTAATTACAACATCAGATATAATTGGCTCTAAATCATATAAGTATACATGGTTACATCAAGTTACCAAATTGACAAATGCCACAGAACTATTCAAAAAGAAATAATTGAATTGGAAATCATTCACTGTTAAAATGACTTCCATTGTAACTAATTCTGCTAGTAGATATGATGTTTAGATCTGAGCCAGAACTAGAACTTTTGTGCATTTTGTAAGATGGTAGGCAGCTGCATCTGCTTCGTGAAGCAACCATGGAGAAGACATAGCCAGATCACCACCACACTTGAGAAAATGCAGGGGCCATAGAAATGGTTGTTCCAAAATATCTTCTTTGAAACCATCTTATCCCTTTCTTTAGAATGATTTATTTTAATTGCAACAGAAATTAGAAAACATACAGTTCTGTTGTGTCTTAGAGAACTGCTTGATGTCAGTGAGTACAAAAAAGAAAATCATAAACAGCACTTAAATGTGTTAGGACAAACTAGAAATAAAAAGAATGAGACAACGTCTGTTGAATATACTTTGAACAGCACTACTAATGTTGTCTCTTAAATGCATGAGAATGATTCTATTGCAACAAAATCCAAAGGGGGGAATGGCCACTGCATGAAAATTTCTTGTCCTTTGCAGCGAGTACTAATTCAGTTAAAATTGTAAAATTACTGTGCAAAATGGATTATCTTCCCTCTTTACTTTAAGATGATTGAAACATGTTTGTGATCTAAGTTTATAGTCAAGAAAAGCTTTTGTGAAGATTAAGTTTGTATGAATTTTTGAGTAAAGAATTTAATCAAATGATGACAAAAAATATCTAGGCAAGCATAATTTCAATCTAAAGGGCACCAAAGGCAGAGTCATACTTGTCTTTCAGAAGTATTATCTGAAACCTCAAATTTTCAATTTTCACAAAAACTGAAAAAGAATACTTAATATATTTAGGTTCTGTAAACTCTTAGTTGGAGAAAAATGATAATCATAAAAATTTTAACTCTTTGGGTATAACCAAACCCAAACATGTAGCAAGTTCTTTTGTGAAATAGTTTGATCTACAGAGCTGGGCTATCCTAAGGGTTGCAATGCAATCTGTTAAAACATGCTTTGCATGTTGTAACTAACTGAAACTTCCACAACATTTAGTGAAAAAGTAACTACTGCCATCTTCAATTTGGATGACAACATTTAAGACACATTGAGAAGAAAGTTGTCTTTAGGCACAGAGAAACTTGACACAACAGTCCAATGTATAATTAAATGGGGAGACCCATTTGTAACACTGATAGATTGATATTGATCCCCTTAAGAACATTTATAAAGGGAACACTTTTGTAGGAAACAGTGACCATTGAAATCATTAGCATTATCCTTGGTCCCAAAGCCACTAAGATTTTTTCTTGATATATTTGGAAGTATTTTTTATAGTCAGAAAATTTCCTCTCTTTTTGGACTCAGCCACAGTCTATCTCAGGACTCTTACAGTAGATACTACTTGTGGTTTGTCATTCCTACTGAACTTGAGACCTGACAAGCACCTCCCCCATTTAGGCTGTATGGTTCAATAGCTTGACTCAAGTTTTCTTCCACTCAGATTTCAGTTCCAAAATTTAAAAGCTTCTGTAAAGTAGTGAAAATTTTGAGACTTTCAAGGATAATTAACCTCAGCACTATTTCTGTACCTGAAACATGGTAAGAACTCGGTGATGCTTAACTTTTGATATTGCTCTTAACATATATTAACATTAGTTAATAGTAATGATTAAAACAGAAAAAAAAAAGTTGCTTCTACCTTTTAAATTCTCAGCTAGCATTGTAAGAATGAGATCCCCAAGTCCAGCTGGACTGATCTTTTCTCATCACAAATTCCTTCACAGAACCTATATGCAAAGAGGCAGATTCTTACACTTCTGTGTATACCTTCCCTTTCTCTCCAGATATGTCCTTTTGCCTTTCTCAATAATGGGTTCTTTAACCTAACTTTTAATGGTTTACTGAATCCTAGATAGAAATCCTGGATCCTGGATCCATTCCATCATAGAGTGATGGCAGGATAAGAGTCTGCTGTTTCCTGAAAGAATGAAGAATACAGCTGTCTTCTCTCTTGATCTCTCCTGTTTTGCATATTTTTTGGAAAAATTACATATTATAGATGGTGTGTATATTTTATAAATTGACCCACAGTATGGCTTTAGTTAGCCAGGAGTATATGTTGGCTTGATTCCACATGTTATGCCTAACCTTTCTGAGGGAACAGTTCATATAATCTTCTGTGAATGACATACAAAAAAAGGTTTAATGCGTATAAATGAGCTATTTCCTTGTTCACTGTTACAATTTCAGTATTTTTCATTGTGCCTGATAACTGTAGCATATTTCAAAATTATTTAATAAATCAACATTAGCTAAACTTAAATTTTAAGTAGTATTTTCCCCGAAAGTTATAGGAAATGTATAAATTTTATGTACATATGTTTTTGTATATATTCATAAGCTTCTGTGTATGCATAAAGAAGCATTCATAAATGTGGATGCATAAATACACATGCCAGAAACTGAAGTCAGATGTTGTTCTCAAACACCTCCCACCTTATTTATTGAGACATGGTCACTCACAGAACCTAGAACTCACTGATTAAGCTATACTGTACATCTAGGAAGCACTAATAACTCTTCTGTCTCCACATCACAGACATGGGATTTCTCAGCCCAGATTTTTCAGTTGGGTATACAGGATCAGGACTTAGGTCCTCCTGCTTGCATTGCAAGTATTTTACCAAATGACCCATTTCCTCAATTCCTTAAATTTTTATTAAATATAATACAGTAACCTTTAACTGTGTTCCCATACTGTATTAAACTCCGTTTATTTTGATTAGCTTCACTACTTCCAAAGTGAGCTCAGGAAAACATTCTCTATTGCAGGCATTTTTCTCCAAAATGAATCTGTTTTAAACATACTACCATATTTAAAATGTGTATTTTATAGAAAAGGAAGTGCAGACAACGGAAAAGTCTGACAATTTAATAGCACTTAGTGGAAGTTTGACCCTTAGTAGTTGATGGAGGAAGGTCATTGGTTAAGTAATAAAGAAACTGCTTGGCCTCATAGGTTAAAACATAGGTGGGAGGAGTAAACAGAACAGAATGCTGGGAGGAAGAGGGAGTGAGCTCAGAGACGCCATGCTCCCCTCTCCCGGGTAGACGTGATAGCTCTGCTCTCTGAGGCACTCGTGATGAAGCTCCAACCCAGGATGGACATAGGCTAGAATCTTCCCTGTAAGTGCACCTTGGGGTGCTACACACCTTATTAGAAATGGGCTATTCCAGGTGCGAGAGTTAGCCAAGAAGAGGCTAGATATAATGGGCCAAGCAGTGTTTAAAGGTATACAGTTTGTGTGTTGTTATTTCGGGGCATAAGCTAGCAGGCAGCAGGGGTTCTGGGGATGCAGCCACACTGCTCATATTACAACAAGTAGTCAGTGTTGACTTATGTTTATATAATGATAACAGCTACTTAATATTCAATGACTATTTTTTTAGAGTTATGTTATGGGAAAACCTTTTTGTACACTATGAAGATATGCTATTCTCATTGGTTTAATAAAAAGTTAATGGCCTCTCAGGACGGTGGAGGATGTGCAGTGTTGCCATTACTCTGAGCAAAGAACTGTGGTCAGAGGGGTGCAAACATGCAGAGCAATAAAACCTTTAACTTGGAGAAACAGAACCATACTCCAAGGAAGCACCATCAACATCAGCACCATCAGCAGCATCAGCAACATCAGCAGCAGCAGCAGCAGCGACCACCCCCACCAACACCTGCAAATGGACAGCAGGCCAGCAGCCAGAATGAAGGTTTAACCATTGACCTGAAGAACTTTAGGAAACCAGGAGAGAAAACTTTCATCCAACGAAGCCATCTCTTTGTGGGAAATCTTCCTCCTGACATCACTGAGGAGGAAATGAGGAAACTTTTTGAGAAATATGGGAAAGCAGGTGAGGTTTTCTTTCATAAGGTTAAAGGCTTTGGTTTTATTCACTTGGAAACAAGAACCCTAGCGGAAATTGCCAAAGTGGAGTTGGATAATATGCCACTACGTGGAAAGCGGCTACATGTGTGCTTTGCCTGTCATAGTGCATCCCTTGCAGTCCGCAACCTTCCTCAGTATGTGTCCAATGAACTGTTGGAAGAAGCCTTTTCTGTGTTTGGCCAGGTGGAGAAGGCTGTGGTCATTGTGGATGACTGAGGAAGGCCCTCAAGGAAAGGCATTGTTGAGTTCTCAGGGAAACCAGCTGCTCGGAAAGCTCTGGGCAGATGCAGCGAAGGCTCCTTCTTGCTAATCGCATTTCCTCGGCCTGACTGTGGAACCTACGGACCAGTTAGATGATGATGAGGGACTTCCAGAGAAGCTGGTTACAAAAAACCAGCAATTTCACCAGGAGTGAGAACAGCCACCCAGATTAGCACAGCCGGGGTCCTTTGAGTATGAGTGTGCCATGCTCTGGAAGGCACTCACTGAGATGGAGAAGCAACAGCAGGATCAAGTGGACCGCAACATCAAGGAGGCTCGTGAGAAGCTGGAGATGGAGATGGAGGCAACACACCATGAACACCAGGTTATGCTAATAAGGCAAGATTTGACGAGACATCAAGAAGAGCTTCGGAGAATGGAGGAGCTACATAACCAAAAGGTTCAGAAACAGCAGCTAGAGCTCAGGCAGGAAGAGGAACGCAGGCGCCATGAGGAAAAAATGCGGCGACAAGAAGAATTGATGCGGCGACAGCAGCAAGGGAACCTTCCCTGATGTGAGAGAACAAGAGATGTGGATGAGCCAAATGGCTGTGGGAGGTGCTATGGGCATAAACAATAGAGGCACCATGCCCCCTGCTCTTGTGCCAACTGGTACCCCAGCTCCTCCAGGACCTGCCACTAAGACGCCAGATGGAACTTTGGGATTGACCCCACCAACAACTGAACGTTTCTGCCAATCTGCTGGAAGGAATTGGAGCAACTGGTGGAAATCCTCCTGCTTTCAACGGTCCTTCTCCTGGAGCTGAATTTGATCCAAATAAACGCCACCGATTCTAAATACAAGTTGCAGTGTCTAGTTTCCCGCAACCCTTAAAAAAAAGGTTCTTTTTGGACTAGCCAGAATTCTACCCTGGAAAAGTGTTAGGGGTTCTTCCCAATAGATTTTCCCTGCCTGTAATACTCTAGGGAGTATGCTTGGAGGCAGAGGGCAAGGGAGGGGTTTTATTTAACAATCAAAGTCTGTGGTATATTGCCTTCTCAAGTCTGTCTGGTACATTCCTGAAATGTATTGATCGTTGAGGGCCTTGAACCAAAGCAAAGTGAACTCAGAGAGCTCCATTAATCTTGGTCATTCCTGTTTCCTTCTTTCCTCCCTTGCTTTCTTCCTTCCATCCCTCCCTCCTTCCTTCATTCCTCATGTTTTAATTACTTTTTCAACTTTATTCCCCCAATTCCAGAGACACTGCCACATATATACCACAAAACCTAAACATCCTCCAATGACCCTAGCCCAGTTCCTCCATTCACCCCCAGGTGAGAATTCAGACAAGTGTCCGCAGAGGTTACAACATACATACGGTTCTGTTATATCTCATATATAACCCCTTCATGTCCTAAGAAAGACATTTTCTCTTAGAAATTTTCATTTTAGTATATCTTTAAAAAAAAAAAAGTCTTGCGTTAACTTGCCTTAATGTTTTTCTTGGGTAAAGACTCTTCAAGAATTAATGTCCTTTTCTGTCTGATATTGCTGTTCACAGCTTTCCTTGATAGGCCTAGTACAGTCTTGGGAACAGGGTTGCTGTGTGTTGAAGGTCTGACAGTAGCTCTTAGCTTTGCCTATCTTAGGTGGTTACGGTGTGCATTTTTTTTTTATTGGTGTACTATGTTTGATTTGTTCCTGATACCTTCAATTTGAAATTTTTCTGAGAAATGGAGCAGTAATGCAGCATCACCTTTTTAAAATACATTTGAAGCCTTTAAAAAAGTTAATGGCCAATAACTAGGCAGGAAGAAGTAAGGTGGGGCTTGTGGACAGGGAAAAAGAGAAAACAGAGATGTAAAAGGGAGATGCAGGGAGAAGCAAGATGAACATGCCACAGTAAAAAAAGGTAGATTATAGATAGAAATACAGGTTAATTTAAGTTGTAGGAGCTAGTTAGTAATAAGCCTAAGCTATAGGCTAAGAATTTATAATTAAGAACAAGTCTCTGTGTGGTTATTTGTGAGTTCAATAATGGGACAGAAAAGTGAACCACCAGAGTTAAGCAATCCATTTAAACAACATACAGTAAGAACCTGACTAAAGAGCTTTAATAAAAATAAATGAGTGTTGCCAAAAATAACTTATCAATTTTAAAATATTTTTCTAATATAATATTTTTAAATTAACATTTTTATTGACTATTTGGAATTTTATATAATACACCTGAATCACACTTGCTTCTTATTCTTCACAAATACACCTTTCTACCCTTATATATTCCCCTAAAATAAAAAAGAAAGTATATCAAATCTGCTTTATTTTGACCATATATTCTATGGAGCATGGTCAAACTCCCACAGGTGAGCCCCTTAAGTGAGTTCTTCCTCACTATCCCTACCGTGAAGAGCTGTACTTTAGAATCTTTATCACAATTTAAAGGACTCTCTATAATATCCTGTCTTCCTGTCTAGATTTTTTAGGATGGAGGGTTGTCGTAGAAGCCTTCAATATCTCACTTTATCACTTGTGAGACTGCAGTCAATGATATCACTTCAAAAGAAGTTTTCTTCCCAAAATAACCAGTGGCAACATGGATCATGAACTTCCACATATTTTTTGGCAGCAGCACAGACCATGGAGACCAACATGGCCTTAGGTGGCCCAGAATTCATGCTGCTTCTGGAGGCCATGTTGATGTCCATGATTCATCTTGCCCCTGAAGGTCAAAAAGGTTTGATGTTTTAATTTAGATATGATTGACCAAAACCTTGTAGATGACTCTGAGAGTCAACTTTCTGCCATGGCAAGAGTACCCAGAAATCATGTTTGAAAACAAGAGAGATTTGATGTTTCTCAATGATAGAGGTCTTGGTCTTGGGTAGTTAGCCTGTCTGGGCCTATGCAAGATCAGTGCATCATATGCTAAAAGTTATGGTGAAGCTACTGATCATATGAAGATTGGTATGTTAATTTATTTTCCTGTTGCTATGGTAAAATATCACGAAAAATCAACTCAAATAACCAATGATTTATTTCAACTCAGAGTTCAAGAGAAGAGCTCACCATGACAGGGAACTCAAGGCTGCAGGAGGTCAAATGAAACTCATTACACTCACAGTCAGGAAGCAGAGAGAGGAATGGATGCTTGTGATTACCTCATTTTCTCCATTTTATACGCTCTAACGTCCCTGTCCAAGGAAGAATACTCTTCAGAGTTAAGATAAAATTCCCCATATCAATAAACCTAATCAACTTCACATGCATTCCTGAATGTTTATATAATAGTTGATAAGATCCTGTCAAATTGACAGTTAACACTAACCTTCACTGGTGAGAATTACAAAGTGGAAAAAGAAAAGTAAATGCCATGATTGAGTATATATTGTCTCTGTAACTTAAAATATCCCATTGTGCCCCAATTTTTAAAGTTTCTACCACTTTTCAGGAAGGCCAAGTTGAAGACCTGCATGAATGGCATGCTCATGAAATCCCAAATCTCTTTTTCTTTAAACTCAGAACTCACACTCTGTATGTAGGCCAGTCTAGGTGAACACATAAAGAAACAAATAAAAATCAGACATGAGCTTTAATTTTACAATGACACTCACAGATAGCTCTAAACATAAGAATTAAGATGCATTTATGAAATTTTTGTTGTACAAATGATAAACTGCCTATAAAGACATAGCTAGCATAAGGTTAAAAGATAGAAAAATTAAAGATTCAGTGCTTAGTTAAAAAAATTTAATGACTTCATGTACTTAGGGCATATGATCTTTCAAGTATAGTTAAAATGCAAAATACAATTAACTAAAGTCACCTGTGATATGAATGAGTCTATCCAATGAGAATAATGCTGACAGTTCTATCAGGACTTTACATGTTGTTTTGAGTAAAGAACTTGCTTTACTTTATGTTCAATTTTCATTCCTCAGCTTCATAAATGATCAGTTTTGTTCTTTCACTTCACTATTTAAATGTTTATTAACCACAGATTTTCATTAGGTAAAAGATTAATGAGTTTCAAATCATGAAATACTACTTTTATCCAGTTCACCTAATGAAATAACAATTCTCTTTTTCATTTAAAAAGATATTCCTTGATATGTACAGGAATGTTAGTGGGAGGATAATTATGAATATAAAGTTAATAAAGCCTCAATTCAGTGTTCTGAAAACAATTATCCTTCAATTCCCTGAACATCTAATGGCAAGTAACCAATAGCAAGTGAGATACATTTATTCATTTGCATAGTGTTGATATTATCAGTGACCCTGAAAAGTGGTAATGAGAGCACATTCTCAACTGAGATGTGTCTGAGAGTCTGGGAAGAACATGAATTTTAGAGTTCTGTGAAGGGTTTTTCTCTGAAGGTGAGCAGAAGTTATTGAGGTTTGCAGGGAAAACTTGTTAGTGTAAAGAAAATTTTCCTATTACAGCACTGAGATTATCACAGACATACTGCAAGGAAAACAAAGGCTCAGTGCCAGAGTAGGATCTCAACATCTGCATAACAGACTCATGCTGGACAGCTGAATTATTGACTGCTGTAGCACTGATCTATAATAGGAAGGGCATCAGGACTGATCAAAACACCATACACATGTGGAGGAAAGGAACAAGACATTTAGAAGGATTCAAGTGATTAGACTAGAGAATGTGTCCAAAGTTTATAAACTTAACTACATCTATGAATATTGCCTTTGTCATGTACATTGACATATTAACATGATCCAGAATTATTATGTGGGCATTTGGAGGTACTGTATTTCTGTCAGGCTTGCTTATAGTAGATTCAGATCCTTATTGTACAAGCTATTGATTCGCTTTATACAATAGTGACAAAAAATTAAAGTCAGTCTTTCCTTCACCATAAAATAATTCGCCCACATGTAGAGTATGGCCTGCATGATTTGCTGTTCCTGATGCTTGTTTTAGAAAGAGTCTTTATCCCCCTGATAGAAAGAGTTCCAACTTCACTCTCACTATAATCCTGGAAAATATGCCACACTTTCAAAAGTCCTTTTCAATATATGGAGCCCACAAGAAATCAGCAGCTATATTTATACCCAGCCTTTATATCAATATTCAAAGATTTTTTAAATGTTTGTATGTATCTATTTTATGTGCATGGTTAATTTGCCACTTGTGTGTATACACACCCTGGGCATTGTCCACGGAGGTAAGAAGAAGACTACTGTGTGTATTACAGAAATCAAATCTGAATCCTTTGCAAAGCAAAAATGATCTTAATCACTTAGTCATCTTTTAAACCCTAATAGCTTTCTTTTACAAAATCAGCCTCTACTTGGAAATATTAGAGTACAGAGAAATTGGAGCTTATTTAAATAGCTAAAGTAAATTCATAGGAATTAATAATATAGTTCCCTTTATATGTAAAAAAAGAGATAGAAAATGAGGTTATAGCTATTTAAAGGGGAGTAAAACTCTTTCTAATGAGTTGATTTCAGTTCATCTCACTTCCACAGTCATTTATTAGGTATTATTGGTATCTTCTGAAATAATCATTAAAAGTTTTTGAAAGAAATGGTCACAAATAATTTCATTTGCCATAGTTATGAAATCATAGGGTAATCAGGATTGGAAAACCTCTAGTAGTTTTTTGTAGAAGTTTTGATTGAGAATTTTTTCTTGACTTGTCATCTGAGCTAAACATTATTGAATGACCTTTAGTGGAGTTTAGGTGGTAAAATCATTCTAAATTGTAGAAATAGAAAAATAAAAATTACTGTGGTCCTGTACATTGAGTTAATATAGTATGTCGCAGGATATTCTTCTCAGCATCACTAATGGCTTTACTATGGATCAGTGGTTATTATGTGCTATCTCCCTTCTTACACAATTTATGGGTTCTTCCCTTTAACAGCACAATGATGGATTTATTAGTTCAGTGAACTGAAAGAGATAAATGTTAAAATGATTTGGGAACAGTGTAGCAAACCTAGTATCTGATGCTGTGGGACAATGGTCTTGTACCCTGTAAAGATTTGTCACTTTTATTGGTTTAATAAAATGCAGATTGGCCAGTAGCCAGGCAGGAAGTATAGGCAAAACAACCAGAACAGAAGCATTCTGGGAAGATGAAAGGCGCAGTCATCACCCAGACACAAAGGAAGCAATTTGAGAATGTCTCATTGATAAAAAGGTACCAAGCCATGTGGCTAACACATACACTAATTATGGGTTAACATAAGATATAAGAGTTAGCTAAAAATAAGAAACCTGAGCTAATAGGTCAACCAACTTATAATTAATGTATGCCTCTGTGTTTCTTTGGGACAGAAGTGATGAGGGACCAGGCGGGACAGAAGCCTCTGCCAAATATATCTGATGTCATGAAATTCTAGGAGTAGAGGTGTGAACAGCACACACTACACTGATTCTAAGCACAGGGCCTAGAGGATAATGGAGAGGACTCTAAGCCAAGGAATAGTAACAGGAAATCTGGTTAAAGAATTGGCTTTAAGACAGTGATTACATGCAATTCTTGGATTGTAACCAAATGATGAGCCTCAAGATCAAGTTGCAATGTAAGTCATTGTGAAAATTTCATATTGTGTTAGTGTTGTGGAGGGCAGTGTGCAGGGTAAAGGGCTAGGAATGGATGCCAGTTCAGAGACAGGGATCCTGAATTAGTTAAGGGTGATAACAAGTTAGAAAGGTGAACAAAATTTGCCAAAAGGGAAAATGTTTAATATGAAAACTAACAGAATGTGATATTTTTATTTATGGAGATGAATAGGAGAGAAGGAACAACTCTCAACAAAATAGTTGTCCTGAGTTTAGCAGTTTTTAAAATCTGCAAGTCTGCAATGGTGAGAGAAATGGAGCCCATGCTGTCCACATTGCACTGAGCTGCACACTGAAGATCCAAGCTTAGTCATGACACAGAGGGACTGTAGTGTTTAGGTTGTCTCAGTTCTGCTGTGTTTCACCTTCTCATGAATGATTTTCAGTCACCACAGTTCTGAGTGTCTGAAGACAGAAAATTGAATAGCCATGCTCGGCTTGTGTTGCATTACTAGCTTAGACCACACGATGGCAGCAGTGTCTCACAATTTCTCCTTTTTTTCCCATTTAAATTAATAGGATCTGGAATACTAGACATTTAGACTGACGGAATATTTCCCTGAAATTTTTAGATTTTGTTTGAGTGGCAATGCAAAATTTAATTTGATAGCCCTTCACAACCAGTCTCAGGCTATTTTATGAACAAATGTTGAAATTTTTGAAAACTACTCACTGATCTAAGAACATGTTTTTAAGTACATTGAAAAATATAAAAGAAACCACTAAAGAACAAAGCTATTTTTCATAGTGACTGATTTAAGGTAGACTTTGTAAATCAGGATTGTTTTCCTCTAAAATTGAGTAGTTACTCATAAGCAGATAGTGCTACATTCTACTGTGTGTACGTGCCTTTTTTACAAAGGTCAATGTGTTTGGCCAAAATCTAATTCTGATCTGAGACAACGATAATTTAAAATAGTATAATAATGAATGCAATAGCCACACAGTTCTTTCTTTTGCTGTGACTTTACAGACCGTAGATCATGTGACACTGAATGACCAACTAAATCCCTATTGTAGGGAAAGTGTTAATACTTGACAGGCGCAGGACCACAGCAGAAGCTATCACCCAGTTATTACCTCCTCCCACGCATTTATACTCCCTGGATATATCCGTGTTCTTTAACACTGATCCTCTCTCTAGTCAAGATCCCAAGTGTGTTAGAATGCTTTCACATTGCTGACACAACAGACACACAAGTTCTTGGATATTTTTGAGACATTCCAAGCATTCTAAAGAGACTTCTAAATTCTGTAATTTAGAATGTCTCCCCCTGCCTCACAGAATACCTCCTATTGTTTTCATCCAGTGTGCAAACCATTGAAATAATCTCTCTTGCACTGATGCCACTCAGTTCCCTACTCAGCTTCTGGGAACACAAAATCCTGATCTTAAACTACATTTTCAGGTTAAGGCATTGTTTTGAAGGTGATTTGACATAATTGCATTTATTCTTTTTTCATTTTATTTTATATTCAATTATGCATATTTGTAGTGTCTGGTGTGAGTGTAGAAGGGTTATGTCCAAGGAGTACAAAGGCCTACAGATGCCCGATGTTGAATCCTCTGGTGCTGGAGCTGTGGGTTCTGAAAAAGTATGATGTGCTCTAAAAATGCCTTTTCCATCTCTCTAGTTCACAACCATTTTCTGAGACAATCTCAATGTAGTTTTGATCTCTCAATACCTCTTCCTTAGCTTCCAGAAAGCTAGGATTTGAAGCATGTGCCATGATGCACTCTTAAACTTCTATTTCCTAGTTTCTCCTGCAGTTCTTTAGAAGGATGCCATGTTGAGTTCATTCATTTGATAAATTAATGGATAGCTAGTTATCTTTTTAGCTCATTGTATTTCTCACCAACACGGCATTCCTCTCTTTCATGAACACTGTTCTCCCGTTGTTCATCTCCATCTCTTACCCCTTCAACTCCACTATTTAATTTCCTCTATCCCATTTGTTATAAACACCAGCTTTATTTTTCTATGTCAGACCTCTCTATAGAGCTGGTTTTATCAATACACCTGAATTATTGCTGATTTTCACTCTTACTTCCTGATGAGAAGAATGACCATCCAGGCTTAGCTTGCTCAAGAAGAGAACTGTGAGGATCTCTGATGCCATTCTACCCTTTGTCACTTTTGCCAAAATCAATCTTTCAATAGACCTTATTAAATCTATTTTAACTTTTGCCCTTTAAATTGAGCCCTATATTCAATGCTATTGTTTGACTCAATTTAGAATTTGTCAATTCTATTAATAATTGTTTTGTTTTTATTTATATTACCTTTTTTCAGCTTATGGTCCAGAGTTTCAGTAAAAATAGATGTATAAAGACATAAATAAAAATACTGCCTTTAACTTGGCAGTATGTCTGAATAAGTTACAATTTGATATACTATTCTATCTTAACTGCTACTACTGACAGGGTGTGACAGTGCTCACTGCCTTTATCTCGAATAACTCAACCCTCACCATCACCCCACAGCCACTGACCCCTGATAGCATCATCACTTGAGACTCCATTTCATCATTGACATAGCTGTGGTATAGCTTGCTCTTAATCCCCATAGCCCTGTCTCTCCTTTCCAGATAATTCCTTAGATGTGTAATAGTTTATTAGAAAAGAATTCACTGAATTAATTGCTTTTGATCTCCAGTAGCCACTTTGACTCTTTTACTTATATTTGTGAAATCATAAACATCTATTTGCCCACAATCTTTTTTAAGTGTAAGTTCCTTGAACATGGAGAAGAAAAGCTACTCTTGACCTGGAAACTTCCTCTCTACTGGTCAGCTTTCATAGTCCTGGGAGATACTCTTTAAGGCTACTATATTATTCTGTAATGGTAATAGGGAATTATCATTCTTGCACAGCCACGAACACTGCAAACTTCAATAATCATTATCTGACAAATATTTCCACTGCCACCAGGTGGCACAAGTATTTTGAGAGTAGCCAATTATTTTCTGCTGACCTTACCAGCTAGTACACTAGATGAAACCCATACCTGAAACTGATTTTGGCCAAAAACGTGGCTAGGGAAACCACAGGCCCGAGGGGAGAATTTATGAATTTTATTCTGTTAACTTAACGAACACCCAATAGTTTAATCATTAGATTAGTGACTCTCTCAGTCCTCATCAGAATAGCTCTATTGAAGTGATTAGCACAGAGACCCATACCTGATCAAAGAGGAGAGTTTGCAAGATTGCATCTGTAAAATCCCTCACCTTTTCAAGTCTCAGAATTCAGTGGAGAAGAGGGATAAAAGGAACATAAGGTTCAGAGGCAGTGAATGAATACAACAAAACACTTTTCTGGGTGTAAAAGGGAAATTCTTATATGTACCCGCAGAGACTGTGACAGTGTGCACAAGTCCTACAAACACTAAAGACAGACGAATTGTCATAAGTTCCAGGTAAGGCTTGGCTTTTTAAACTTTATGTTTAGAATGTAGTTGCAGTTATATACCTTGAGAAAATTTCCCTACTTTAGAAATGTCATAAATGTAACTACATTCGCTCTTTGCTATCAGGAAAAAACTCCTTGTGATGTAGCAGGCGTGGTCACTACAACTACAAAGTTATAAGAACTCTAAGGAAAACTAAGCATTGGCCTCACAGAGATAACTTTTATTTCAGATTAAATTTAGATTATAATTTTAGGAACAGATCATTTATGTGTATTTTACACTCATAAGTAAAACACACATACTATCAAAACCTGGAGTTCAACAAGTTAATGTATTCCACTAAGCTTGTCCTCTTCACTTCTCCTTCTTTTTCTCCTTCCCTACTTAGAGCTAGTGCCTTTTGTCATCAGTAGCATGTTTTCTGCTTTTGTTCTTGTTTTTCAAAGGCCTATGCATTTCACCAAACTCCTATGCACCACATGTCCCCAGGAAGCTTTTCTAGATATATTGGGATATATTGGTCTCTACCTTCCATAGTCTTACATTATAATACTGCCCCTGGAATGCTTTTCCATCTCATAAGACCTTGAGTTGCTGATACCAGGAGGTATGTGACTCAATTTGACGTTCTCTGTGGCTCACAATGCTCTCATGTATTCAATATGTTTCCTACAATATCTTCTAACCCATTCTGTGTACCACAGACTAAAATGACCTGAGTGAGCAGACATCAGTAATAGCAATCCTAGAGACATGTTTGTTTGAGTTAAAGACGCTCTATTCACTGTTTTACACTTCTAGCAGTCATTACTCCCCAGAACACAGCTATAAACTTTAAGAACATAAAACATATTTAAAATTAATGAAATCAAAAAATATTTTGTCTGATTGTACCCCAGGCCCAGTATTTGAGTCAACATTCATCAGTATAAAAACAAAGTTTACCTTTGACCAAAGAATGGAAAAGGAAAATGTGATACATTTACACAATGGAGTACCACATAGCAGGAAAAAAATAACATCTTGAATCTTGCAGGAAAATGGATGGAGTTAGAAAACATCATTTTTAGTGAGGCAACACAGACACAGAAAGACAATTATCACATGTAGTTATTCACAGGTGGTTTTTAAAACAAGGAAAACCACCGGACAAATCACACTCCCAAAGAGCTTAGACAACAATGGGGACACTAAGAGAAACTTACATAGATCTAAGCTACATGGGAAATAGAAAAAGACAAGATCTTCTGAGTAAATTGGGAGCATGGATACCTTGTGGGAGGGTTAAAGGGAAGGGGAGAGACAGGGAGGGGAGCAGAGAAAAAAGGTAGAACTTAATAAAAATCAATAAAATAAACAAAATGTTGACATCAATGGTTAAACAAACACAGTTAACATTAAAGTAAAGAAAATAAGTTAGTCTTCTAGTTTCTTCTGACAACTCTTAATTTTTTTTTAGGCCTAGAGAACACCCTGTAAGGAGGAGTGGGCAGGCAATATTAGAAGCAGCCTCAGTGACAAGATTGGGAAGTGGTAGTACTAAGATATGATGTGGACTAAAAAACAGTATGAATTGTACATTGGGCCCTTCTGTTGGAGATCAACCAATATTATGTATGTCAGTAAAAACTGTGGATTTCTTTTTAGTAAAAATAAAGAAAACATCACCAGGGGATGAACAAGTCACCAAAACAATCCTTTGTAGCTCTAAAATTGTTCACCATCAGCTAAGTGACTGCAGTAATCACAACAGTCTAGAATCTCAGGGTTTGCAGCACCTGATAAGTGCAGCACTGTACTGAGCTGAGAACACCAAGATGCATTAGCATTCTTTCTGAGGAAACACTGATTACATAATGACACAGAAAGTACTTCTATATAATGAGAAAAACATTCTGTTTTTATTTTTATATAATTGTGAAATGTCAGGAAGTAAAAATTCTGACTTTTTGAAACATTGAACTCAGTCTTGCATTAGATAAATATGATGGGGTAAACATTTATTCAAATAGAATAATTTGAAAAACATTTTTCTCTCTTGAGGTCATTTTGTTTTTGTAAGGTAAAAGTAATTATCATTCTTACCCAGTCGTCTTGCTCATTTCTTTGTTTTGTTTGTCCGTTTGAATTTGATGGGGCTTTGTTATGTTGTCCATGCATGTCTCAAACTAGTGGGCTCAAGTAATCCTCCTGGCTCATTTTATTAAAGACTTGTAGAAGAGGTGAAAAAACATACATGGTTGAAACTGATTCCCCACTAAATCTAGTTTGGGAATTTAATGATGAGAACTGTATCATCACATATCTGACATCAGAAAAGTCATAAGTTTATCTGTAAGACTTTTTTTACATTAATATTGCTCAAACCTAATTTTTATAGGTAATTGGTATGGATATTGTTGATTTACTATACTCACCTATGAGACTCAACATTAATTCTAATTTTAGAACCATTAGAATAAATACTGTACATGTTGTAATGATATTAAATGCGGGTATTTGAGTGAGAGAGAGTGAGAAAGTGACAGAGAAACAGAGACAGACAGAGAGAGACAGTGAGAGAGAGAGATTAAAGAAACTCCTAGGAATAAAATTTGCACAGTTTAACTTTTACAAGGCATAAATCATACAAATTCAGTACCATAATAATAAGGAATGGGCTAAAAGTTACTTGAGAAACCATGGTATAGTCTATCAAGAAAGAAAATAGAAGTTCAGGTGTTAAAAGAGGTCAGCAACCCTGCCATTTCTAATGCACATAATTTTACATCTAGTATCCTATTTTTCTGGCTTTTATAATCTTTCTACTCCCTTTTCCTTGGTGTTTCTTGATCCTTAGGTGCATGAATTGTATCCATTGAGGGTGGATTCACCAACCATGATACCATAGTAATATGGCTACCTACACAAGATGTGAATAATGGCAATGCCATGATAAGGTGGAAATTGAAAATCTCATTAGGTCAGACCCCCAGTAAAACAGTTATAGGCACCTAAAGACCACCGAAAAGGAGAATTAGCATTACCCAGAAATGAACTCTCTAATGTGTTATAAAATACAAAGTAATTGTCCCTAAAACTATATACATACACGCTACACCAAAATGACTCAGCAGGCTGCATTTATATATTTATAAGCGTATGTTACAATATAATCAAAGAAAGATAGAAAATCAATTTGAGTGGGAGTGGGATACATGTGAGAGATTGGAGGGAGGATACTAATAGGGAGAGGTAATATGATTATATTTTTATTTATTTTAAAAATTAATAATGTTACTCACCACCAAAAAGAAAGAGGAAGAAGGAAAGTATGGTGAGAGGGACACACACACATACACTCACATAAACACACAAACACACACACACACAGAAGGAGAGACAGAGACACAGACAGAGAGAGACAGAGACCAGCATGTTGATTTAACAGTCAAACCTAGTATCCACAGTTTCTCTTTCTATACACTAATGGTGTGACAATAGTCAAGTAGTATGTTGACTCTGGTAGGCTCTATTGCACATACAAAATGAGAACTTTTAACACAATAAGTTACATCATAATTCTAGGTCTGATACTGGAAAGAGCACAACAGTGTATCTTGTAGGGAATCTTGTTATTTGCCAATAGTGACAGTAGACAGCAGAAATGATTATACCGATTTCTGAATTTTGATATTAAAGCTGTACTCTGTTTACTAAAGGTTTGGTTTATTGAACACTGACAATGAGTTAGATAGTATAGACTTGTCAATTTTTTTTTATTTAATCTTATAACTCTATACATAGATATGTATAATTGTTATAGTTAGATTTTTGGTAGGAATCTACAAGGATGATCCCAGTTAAGACTCCTAGCAATAGCTAATACATAGACTGTGACCAGATCGGTGCCTAGCCCAATTGTCATCAGAGAGTTATCATCATCATCTAGCAACTGATGGAGAAAGATGTAGACAAACGTTAGGTGGAGCTCAGGGAATTTTATAGAAGAAGGGGGGAAAGATTGTAAAAGCCATCGGGGTCAAAAACACCACAGGAAAACTCAGAGAATCAACTAACATGAGCTCATAGGGGCTCATGGAGACTGAACCAACAACCAGGGAGCTTGCATGGGACAGACCTAGGCACTTTGCGTGTATGTTGTAGTTGTGTAGCTTGGTCCTCTTGTGGGATTCCTAAAAGGGGGAACAGTGACTGTCTCCACCTCTTTTACTGGCTTTTGGGATCTTACTCCTCATATAACTGCAGCCTTTAGATATGGGGAGATGCTTAGTCTTACTGTAATTTCATATGCCACGTTTTGTTGATACTCATGGGAGACCTGCCCTTTCCTAAAAAGAAATGGAGGAGCGGATTGGGGGATGGGAACAAAGTGGGATTTGAAGGAGGGATTGGGAGAAGATGAGGGAGCGGAAACTGCAGTTGGGATGCAAAGTAAATGAATAAATAAATTTATTTTTAAAAAGAAAAAATATATTTGGAAACATTTTATTATAGCAAAAGTTTGTGTCATTAATACCCCAGCATTCTGTGAGTCTTTTAATTTTTCTTTCCTTATTCAAATTTTACTCCTTTCTCTTTCTTATTTGTTTTTTACGATTATAAACTAATTACATCAATTCCCCATTCCCTTTTCTTCCTTTAAACCTTCCCACATACCACTGCTTGCTCTCTTTAAAATTCAATTTTTCTTTAATTGATGTTACTTGCATATATGTACATGTGTGTATATTCCTAAATATACTATGCACAGTCTGCACAATATTATTTGTATATATAAATTTATGGCTGATCATTTGTTATTAGAAAACTGTGCTCTTCCTTGGGAAAGATGATCTCTCCTGCTCTCAGGCACTTCAGCTACTTTCTTGGAGTTTTTCTAGGTGATATTATAAAGAAAAGACAGCAACCTATTTCTTTAACTCTTAGATTAATGTGAAATATTGGAAGACATTTTTGCACACAAAGATGAAAGTATCTATAACTTCTTTTAGTAGAAAGAACACTTAAAGGGCACTGGATAGCATAATCCATGATTCAACTCCTACCTTAACATGCACTATCTATTCATCCATCATTAAAAATTGCTAAGGGTATGTGTGCTGTGTGCCAGTTAGTGATCTGGTATTTAGATGGTAGTCATGAGTTATGATCTTGAAGCAATGGTCTCATAGGATAGTTATGACATTGAAGAAAATGATAAGAACTGCAAATAAAATATCTGGAATATAATAATGATGATTAGTATATAATAATAAAGGAATAAAATTGATGGGGTGTTTTAAGTAAGATAAATAGGGGAGAATATAATTAAAATAGCATTAAGATTAATGATCTGAAATCTATAAGGGTTTAATGCAAGGGCTTGAACCATTTTATGTTTTAATATTGTTGGAAGGATGAAGTTGAATTGATGATGAGGACAAAGTGCTACCATGCTGTCTAGCAATTTTGTTTAGTATGGATGAATTTGGATGATGGTTTCAAATTCAGTACCACAAAAGATTATTTTAAAAGTCCTCTCATATTTCTTAAATTAATAATCCACATGGATAAACAATTATCCCCAGCAAAACCATTACTTTTTTCCTTCAATGTAGGTATTTCAGTTCAAATATCTCTAAAAGAGATTCTTGCAAACACAAGAATCTATTTTCCTTTAGACAAGGAGAAGCAACATCAAGTTCCCAGGAGAAGCATGCATTTGCCTAATTGATGTCAGTGGAGATGACTGAAGATTTTATTATTTACCAAAAAAAAAAAAAAAAAAAAAAGGGAAAAACCCTATTCTTCGGTCTTGATTTGCTGTGACAGTGAAGTCTTGCTGTCCCTAGATGGTGCCAGAGGCTTGCTTGTCACTGCATTTTCAGAGAATTTTCTTACTCTTGAGCCATTTGGTGACTTAACCTGAGCTTCACATTGCTTTGAATTTAGATTATATTTATACCTTTTACCAGACAAGGTTAAATTCTTGGCATCTGAATGAGTTAGGGAAGGTTAGAGCTTTGGAAGATTTTTTTATAATAATTACATTTTTTCACTATTTTATATCTCAGCCAGTTTCCTGTCTCTCCTGTCCTCCAATTCCCTTCCTCCCACCTCCCCTCTGCCCTGCAATCCCCTCCTCCTGCGAACATCAGATTCATAAAAGTATTATTTTATTTATTATTTTAATAGTATTGTTATTTTATATAATATTAGAATAGTATTGTTATATAATATGATTGGAATCATGAAAGTGACACTTCATAGAATAAAAAATATGCAGACACCTCTAAAGTAAAGGTCAGAAGTGCTTCCTAGTTAGTAATCCTGAAGCCAGAAAAGGACAACAGCCAATGACTCTTCAGATGCTGAAATAAACTGGCAGGTAACTGAGGAAGAAATTGTAACACAAACAGAGCAAATGTTCAGGGTTGTAACAGCCTCTGAATGACACATAACAAATAGCTCCAAAGAGTTGAAGACTTGCAGCCAAAGGATGGCTAAACTAAAGGATAGGGCAAGGAGGCGTCTGTGTCAGACCTGAAAGACTCCCGTTAGCCAGCTGTGCCTTCCACTTGCTGGACACACGCTTTACCTCACTCCATACACTTTACATAGTTGACTCAAGAAGAGCAAGATGACAAGAATTTTGGATGTGCCTGTGCTGTGCTTGTACTTTTCTTCTCGCTACTCAGTCCTCATTCTGCTGTCCATTTGGATTTAGGTGACAATTCTGTGAGCATGCCTTAGGTATGTTCCTGTCATTCAAACTTCAAGCTTCAAATGCTAAGAATTAACATGATTTTTAAAAATAGAGGCAGTAAAGGCTCATTTGTGACCCAGATACCAGTCACAGGGATTGAGATCTTGAGTCCAAAGTCCTTTATACCAATAAAGATCAACTCTCTGTTCCCTGTCCTGCCTGAGTTCATAATTGTGGTATGGTCCACAGAATAGATGGTTCTGGGTGCAAGATGGGTTGGTTAGCTACTATGTAAAAAGCACTCAACATGACATAGAGGTAGAGTGGGCAAATGTGTGTTGTTTGGAGGCTACCACCTAATAAAGAGGGAAAAAATTATGTTATTAGAAATGACTTGCATTATAACACAGAGAAGAAGGAAAAAATGTGATCGATTTGTTGCCGCGGACTGACAATAAATTGGAGATCGAAGACCGAGGGACAGCAGAGATGAAGGCTTAGGAGAACCCAGGGTTCGGCGAATGACAGACAGACACAACTCTAGTGAGATTTGAATCTGCTGCAATTTTACTAAAATTCAAGCATCACTTTTAAGAGATTACAGAAGGAAGTTGGCAGACATAAAAGCTTCCATAGAAAAATGATTACAGACAATTGATTATTCTCAGCAAGTCTTGTGGTCAGGGCCAGGAGGGCAGAGCTTTTCTTTGAAACTCGTCTCACACCACTAACCAACTGCGCTTTCTCATGGCCCTAAATAATATATTGCCCTCAAGGTAACCAAGGTAACACAAACACCATTATTCAGGATTCCACCCCCAGGGTTTGCTCCAATATTGAATGGCTGGCTTCATGTTATCAAGAATAGCCTGCCTTTTTTTTTCCTATCTAAGATGCACCAGGGGTTTCTCATTCTGGCTGGCCTCTTCATGCCATTCCATACATTTTCCTTCATAATTCACCCATCTTCTACCAAATCTTCTATCATGAGCTCTTTCTGTTCTAGGGTATCCATAAATTCCCCCAGAGAGTGAGCCAGAGTCTTAATCATAACATTAATGGCCTGAATCAAGGGAGGGAACTGACGCATCAGTTCCTCTGTATTCAAGGAGCCGTAGGGAATGTTTCCTGGTTCCTTGAACAGATTAAGTTTTTGTCAAGAGAAACGTAGAACAGAAGAAAAAGATAGCAGAGCCAATGCAAGAAACCATCACCAGGAACAAAGTGAACGAGGTTGTTGAGGCACCACAACTCGAGCAGACTGCCAGGGAGCCGCCGGGGGCCAAGCTCCAGGAAGCACGAGACCCTCATTTGGAGACGGCCACCACCTGAGAGGCATTTTGCCGAACAGGCAAGACAGCCGTGGATGTGTCAATTTATATTATGTCTATTTTAAGAATGATAGATTTAAAATATGAAATCAAAGAATAGTAATAATGATAAATTCTTGCACATTCTATAAGCCACTTTAGAAAAATCTTACTCTGACATTAGATGCCATTTTATTCTGAACTCAGGTTTACCTTGGCTTTGCTATTTGTTTTCACCTTATGTATATATAATCATAGGCATGGTAGTTGGTTGTATTTGGTTCTGAACTTGCTGTTTATACTCTTTGGGGTTTACCAAACTACATTAACCTGAATGTTGTAGTCTTTATAAGATTTAAAAATTAAAAAATGGAAAACAAATCACATATTTTAGAAACTAGTGGAATGATCCACAGATTGCTTATCACCTACACGCAGTTCTAACTCTTGTATTATCTTATATAAAGAATGACAATGAACCTAATAACTCATGGAAATTTAGTGTGAATGTCTCACAATTTGTTCACTGTGAAAATTAAAGGACTATCTATATATTATAAATTTTGTTCAAAATATATAAAATGAAGAAAAGCCACTACATATTAATTTTAATTTTAATTAATAAGGCTTAAGAAATCATATGAGACAAATGATTGGCTATTTTCCATTAATCATCTATGGAAGCATTCTTTTCTTTCTGTGTTAATGTGATTGTGAATTTGTTACTAAACTTGGAATAATGAAAAAAATTACATGATAAAAATGAGCTCAAGTTGCTAATCAGATTTTACATAATGCTAAAATATTGTAGAGTTATCATTTAGAAGAATAAAAGAAAATTCACCTACTGACATTCAATTCACATTCAGACTGTGCAAAGGTTTTGGCTTAGCAGTAATATTGCTAAGTAATATTTACAAGGGGTCAATTGTGTTTGCTAGTTTTGTCAACCTGACACAAGTTAGAGTTTTCTGAAAATAGGGAGCCTCAATTGCGAAAATGCCTACAGAAGATCTGGCTGTAAGGCAATTACTTAATTAGTTTTTGATGAAGGAGGACCCAGTCCCTTGAGAGTGGTGTCATCTTTGCCATGGTGATCTTAGGTTCTACAGCAAGCAAACTGAATGAACCAAGATGAACAACAAGCCAGTAAGCAGCATTTTTGCATAGTCTCTGCATCAGCTCCTACTTTCAGGTTCATGCCTTCTTTTAATTCTTGTCCTGGCTTTATTCAATGATGAACTACAAGGTGGAAGAACAAACAAACCCTGAGCTTTTTAAACAAAACTCCCCAACTTGCTTTTTAATCATTATAGAAATCCTGAGAGACACTGACCTGCCTGCCTCTGCCTCCCAAGTGGTAGGGTTATTCGCGTGTGTTACCATGCTTATTTAGAATCAACATGTAACAAAAATTTATATTCAGTTATAGTGTGAAGATAGCTCCAGTCATGTGGTTGTTAATAGTGAAAATTGATAGCATCAAAAATCACTTTGGAGACTTGTCTCTAGACATGCCTGCAAAGCAATACCTTGTTCAGATTGGCTGACATGGGGAGATTACCTTCATTGTGTTGTCCATGAAAAGGATGCTGGACTGAATAAAGGGGAAAGGGGGGCGAGCAGCTGCATACATTCCTTTCTGCTTCCTGACTATGAAGGTAGTATGACCAACTGCCTCAAGTCCCTGACCCCATGACTCCTACCTTGATGAGCTGTACTCTTCCTCTGTAGGCTGAATTTATCAGATGCTTCATCCTAGCACTGAGACAAATAACTGATATGAAGTGCTTTCATGATTTGTTTGAACATTTTTAAATCTTAGATTCTCTCTAAGCACCTCCTTGGTTGGCTGTGCCTCTGCAGACCCTCATTAAGATAGGAGCTCTAAAGGGATGGCACATTTAGAACTCCTTTTAAAAACTAAGATTCCAAGACTGAATGCTCAGTTCCTCACTGGCCTTGTCCCCTGTATTTTATAAACTAATGAGATTTGATATGCTTTCTAAGAAATACCAAGAAAAATCAGCTCTCAGCAAGACTGGTGCTGATGAGATAAAATGGAGTATCTCAGGAGATTCAAAAGTAGAAAACTGAATAGGGGGAAAGTGAGGTGAGGTGAGTGGAGGGAAGGAGAGGAGAGGAGTAGAGAAAAGAAAATATCTGTATAAATGAAAATTATGTCCCAGGAGGGCTGAGGGAGATTAACTGACCCACTCAACCCCACTTTCTCCATACATATTTATTGCCTGATTAATGAGGCCTATTATGCTGGTGGTACCAAGCTTCATTACAAAATAAAAACAGTAATGAAATCCATCTCCTGACTCAGGATTCTGTCTCACTTCTAATGTTTTCCACTAAAATACCACCTGGACTATGAATTATCTCTTTTGATGTCTTTTTTAATACTATTTTCCATTTTAGCAATTGTTCACAACCCTTTCTGTCTAACTTCTAGCACAATTTGAATATAACACTTAAAAAGCAATTAACAATTTCTAATGATTATCTCCTAGGAAAGGACTTCAGGAGAGACTTTTCAGGGCTCTAATGATAATTATACAAAATGAAACTTTATATTGTGTGTACCAGAAGGCACTGTATTTTCCTAAAATGGGTTCTTGTAAATCTACTATGTGAATTTTTATAGACTTTGATTTAGCCCATTTACAAACGTATCACCAGGACATTGAATGTAAAGAACTGGAAATGAGCTTAGAAATTTTTGGGTTTAGATTCCATACATTTCAGTTGAGCACCGAGCCTTTTAGAAAGGGGGCTATTTTCTGAGTGCATAGTTGTCAGAGGGTTTGGAAGCAGATTTACTGCTCCCTTGTCTATACACATGCTCTAGTTCGTCCCCCATTCTTCAACATAATCCCAGTTGGTGCCCCCTTGTGTATTCTTAGGATTGTCAGACGATACAGCTGAGATGGCAAAGCGCTCCATGTGCATTGCCAAGGCACTCCATCTGACTGTTTCACCAAAAACGTGTAATTTTGGAGTCAAGATGCTTAATAGTTTTCTAACAGTCTTTAGTGCATTCAAAATACTCAGTAAAACTGAGCAGATGAAAGCCAAAATTTTAAAATACGTTTGGAGATTTTCTGCAAAATAAACAGTTTAAGTTAAATTTATTTTATATGTTTATGCATATGAGTGCTTGAATATAGTTACAAAGCATATGGCAACACTAAGATAAAAATAAAGACAAAATTCATCACTATCTATTTTAAGTTTTTGGTTCTTAAAAATAACTGTATTCATCAACATGTTAAATTAAAAATTAAAAGCTAATGATCATAACAGGTAGTGTTTATTTTATTGTAAATTAATATATTTAGAATGCTGTGAACATTTTTCAGAATTTTATATTAATTGAAAAATGCACTTCCCTTTTATGTCAACTTTATTAGGTTTGCCTATTAATTTTCTTTTGGTTTCATGGAACTGGATAGTTTAAATGGTGAGATTACTTTAACGAATGCCTTCTTTCAAAAACATATATTGATGTTTAATTAATTCAATAATTTTATTAACTTTAAATAATTTTATACCAAAATTTTTTATCCTAACCTTTTAATAAGAAATTATTAAACACGCTCTGTATGAGGGGATTTAATTCTGTCCTCAGATATCATTTTAAATTATAAAAATTACCACTCATACTTTTAGACATGTTAAAAAAATAATTTGTTAATGTAATCTTCAGAGAATGGGGAATAGAGCTGTGAAATGTTGTCTTCTGGCCTTGTCCTGTCTAGAATAATCATGAACTCTAGAGTATGTGGTTGATTAGATGTGGTTAACTATATAAGATTGACACAGGCTCAATCCAGCTGAAGTCTGGGTTTAGCTTAAGTTCAGGGTAGTTGAACCCTACCGCTTACAGAAGAGCTAATGCTGAACAAGAATTGCTGGGGGAGGGAAGACTGTATTTTTTTTTTTACAGGCTGTGGCCACTGTTAAGTTTTTTGTGTTCCTTTGAATACCCCTCACACACATGGAAAACACTAACTGAATTATGTGGGTTAGCAAACAAATTACGAAAGAAAAAAAAACCCAAGAATTTTGGAAAGGCATGTTGGAGCAGACATGGGAAAGTTTAGAGCAGCATTTTTGGGGAGTTAGGATATATTTCTTAAATACATATGTGAAATTTTCAAGAATAAAAGGTTTTAATTCTAAAATGAAACTAATTTACAGAAAACAGTGCATATTTTATGAGAAAATACTGTCTATAAGAAAATTATAAGTGCGGAAGTTTTATTTTATCATGTAAATAAACTTTAAGGATAAACTTTATCATTTTATTTAGAAAACCAGTATTTAATTATAATCATACTTCATGTATTAATATTATCATATAGAAATATTTTTCCTCTAAAAAGCCAGTCCTCTCTTCTCTTAATGTTTTCTAAGTGAATGTACTTTAGACTCTTAATTTTTCATATATTCTTTTTTTTTTTCTTTTTCGAGACAGGGTTTCTCTGTGGGGTTTTGGAGCCTGTCCTGGAACTCGCTCTGTAGACCAGGCTGGTCTCGAACTCACAGAGATACGCCTGCCTCTGCCTCCCGAGTGCTGGGATTAAAGGCGTGCGCCACCACCGCCCGGCAATTTTTCATATATTCTATGCTTTCTTTTCATCATAGCTCATTGGCTAGATGATCAATCTTTTGTATATTAATGATGATAAAGGGTACTACATTTTTAATTTTCTGAGAGAATATTTTCTCTTACAGAAATTTTCTAATTCAAGAAATCTTCTATTCTAGGGATTTCTGTCATATAGATACAAATAACTACAAATTGCATGAAATATGATTAAACTAATATATAGCTTGTTTATTTTTCAGAATTGCCCTTATGCTTATATAGGGTGCTAAAGGGAAGGGAACTTCTTAGTCTGTAGTTTGTAAGCCCACAAAGCTTTAGTAACTAGTGATATATCCTCTTTTTCTAGTGTTAATTTTTTTGGATGAAGATGTTACAGGGCCTGATTGTGTCTTCATACTTACAATGTTCTCCCAAATCTCACAACCAGACTTATTTAATTACAAGTCGAAAATACATGTCAATATGTTTCTACAGATTTGAATTTTAGTATCATTAATAACATATGACAAATTAGGCTGTACATCCAGTCCTATAGCAATCCAGGTAGTAAGACACTAAATAGTATGTAGCTTTGCTATTACTATACCCCAAGAAAAAATTTTTAGGCTTCTGTGTTTACTAATAAGGAGGAAGCATAAAAAATGCAGAAGTAGTAATCCACTCAAAATGTTTTCATTTGCCTAGGCTTGATTACATATTTGTGAATAAGTGTAAAGAAATTTCACATTACTGAAAAGAATAAAAATATAAAAGAATGATGAGGCAGGAAGACTTCATCAAACCAGAGCCACTCGTGTCAAGATTGAGGGTTTAACTAATCTGTTTCCAACTAACAATACTCTATGTAAAATAAAATTTAATCTTTGCTTTAATTACATTACACAGATTAAAAGCAAGCTCTGTATTTGGAATTTGCTGCGTTACAAAAGAGTTTCCATAGAATATGCAGCCTAGAAATGGTATAAATAAGGCAACTTGATCAACCTGCTATTTGTATGCTTTGAAAGGAAACTGAACAGCACAAGTTAGAGTAAAAATGAATTATCTAATTAAAAAAATTTGTGCTATAGTGTTAAGAGTAAAATAATTTCTCTACTAATGACTGTGGGAAAATATATGCTTTTTAGAGAAATTTTGACTTGGAAAAGTGTATCTAAAGAAAAATCTCTGTGATAATTTAAATTGGTTATAAACCTAGAAATAAAAAATAATAAAGGTTGTTATAAATAAAAATGCATGGAACAAAATTTATTAAAATTTTATTAATATTAATATTAATGTGCAGCTACTTTTTCAGTGGAGGTCGACATAAGAAAAACTTCTTAGTGTATTGTGAACCTGACATCCACACAGGATAGCTTTTTATGAGAGAGTCGATGCTTCAATGAATGTTCTTCCAGTCTGAATAATTAGGCTCATCTGCTTCCCCTTTTCCCTCTGCACATAGAATTTTTCAAGAAATAAGCATGTGAAATACAAGTGGAAAATAATCTTTTTTTTTCTGTTTTCCAGGATGTTGAATGTTTTTGGCTTACTGGAGCTATTGATTTTTCATGATATATGATTCAGAGTGAAATAATTTTTCTCTTAAATTACAAACACTGAAAAAATTATTAGTTCAGCATTTCATGTTCTATTGAGAAGTTACAAAGAAACTCCTTTTATTTTCACAAAAAAACTGTTTCAGTTTATTGTTGTTGTTGGCTTTATTAGCTTTCTAGCTATATCCTAGTTGAATAAAGAAAATGAACAACTTGGTTTCAATGGATAAATAGCCAACCTTATTAAAAACTTATCATACAAATGACCTCAGCTGTGCTGCATAGTATAGCTCTCATAGAAAAAAATTAATAAATGATTTAAAAATTATAAAACTATTTATCCCACCCTCAGCGTTCCTTAGTTGCTCGTAGTACCTTGTGTTATGTTGAGGATTTGTTCTGTTTATTTTAGCAGGGTATTTGTTGTTGTTGTTGTTCATCCCTTTTCCAATACAAAGGGTCAGTCCTGAAAACCCACAAGTGTCAAAATACAGATTAATGAGGCTATATTTAAAAATATACATGTACATATATAATCTAATATGTAAATTATTATGTATTCATATAACAACAATTAATGAACAAAGAGATCATAAATTTGAAGAAAGCAATAAGGGATATATGGAAAGGTTTGGAGGAATAAAAAAAGGAAAAATTATATAGTTATATTAAACATAGAATGTATAAGAAGTATAGCAATATAAAAGAATAAAAAAGAGAAAAGAATTATCACCTGACCCTATTTCAACATGGAGCTGTTTTGAGTTTCTCTGTTACTTTTTTATTTCCTTCAGACAGGTAGTGTTTCATGAATTACTGAACCAGTAATAATGAACAAAGGACATCATAATAATTGCAGTTCCTAAATATCTGATCCTTGTATCTTTGCAATGTGAATGGCATTCTTCTTTATTCAATAAATAATATATCCTGTATATCTGGGAACAGAGAAGGAACTAGGAAGGGAAGATGGTTTTGGTTCTCAAATTTATATTTAGTGTCTAATGCTGGCCATTTCTGTCCTCTGGGAGTTCACTTATATGAGTTCATAGCATTTCCAACAAAGTACAGTTAATGCTAAAGAAATGTTTGAGGGGATAGTAATATTTCATTAATTGATTTTATGATAGAAATAGGCTATATTTCTCATAAGTTGTCAAATATATTTTGTCTCTTGCCATTGAGACAGAGTGATTCAAGGTTTTTAGCCATTCATTTGTTATATAAGCAAGTATTAATAATTAGGTGCAATAGGTGCCTGAAATGTGAAGTGCAATAAAAATGGGAATATGTTAAATCATCAGCAAACTCATGGAACCTTTTGAAACTCTTAGTGGGTCATTATCTCATTTAGAACTTCTGGAAATGTTCAACAGAAGTATTCTAAAAGTTCATGCATTTTTCACAAAACTCTGTTATCTTTTATTGCCTTTTATTTATTATCTTTTATTTCCACCTATTTCTTAAGAGCACAGAAATTCAAATACATAAGCCATTGTATATTATTATCTAAGCAAAAACATCTTTTGATTCCAATTTTCTTTCTAATTCTTTATCTGCCTTTTTACTCAATGAACACCTTTGGTATTTTATGATGAGAATAATATAAAAATGATAACAAATTCACATTCATCATGAAACTTCAATTGGTAATATCTATCCATATCTCGTTGTAGAGATAATATATGTATGTTGTATATATATTGTATACAGTTCCCATTACACACACATGCACACATATACATACATACATACATGCGCATATATATATATATATATATATATATATACACATGGAGAAATAGGGATTTAAATACATATTAAAATACATAAGTTAACACTCTGTAAAATTATCAATTATTAATTCTTGGGTCATTCCCAGTTGCTCAGCCCCCAAAGAAACCATACAGAAACTATAATATTTAAATTACTGCTTGGCTTATTGGCTCTAGCTTCTTATTGGCTAACACATATATCTTAATTTAATCCATTTCGTATATCGCTATAGGCCGTGACTTACTGTCTAAAGTTTCGGCGTCTGTCTCAGGTGGCAGCTCCATGGCTTCTCCCTAACTCCTCCTTCTTTCTCCCAGCATTCACTTTCGTTTTCCCCCAGTTCTTTCTGCCCTGCTCTGCTATAGGCTCAAAGCAGTCCTTTATTAACCAAAGGTATTCACAGCATACAGATGGGAATCTGGCTTCAACTCCTCCCCTTTTCTGTTTAAATAAAAAGGAAGGTTTTAAATTTAACATAATAAATTTACATATAACAAAACATTTATCAAGCAAGAATTACAGTTAAAATATTTAGATATACTTTATCTTTTATCATAACTAAGAAAACCGTAACAAAAACTAGAAATTCTTCAACTCCATCAAAGACTCCAGAAGCATATATTACCTAAGTAAAGAAGAAGTGCAATTGAAGTAACTTCCAAAACTGTAGAATTGACAGAGACTTTTTGCTGCCTGGACAGCCACACAAAGTTCTTCTGTACCAATGGGACATCCATATTTAGCCTGCAGGCCCATAGTATCCATGAAACAGGAAATTTTAAAGACAGTTCCTCTTTTATTGGCAGTGTGTAAGTCACTTTCTCCTGTGTCCTACGGAATGTTGGGCAGATCCTTTCATGAATCAGGAACCCCTAAGGATCATCTCACCTGTAGACAAGTTCAGCAGTCATTTCTCTGCAGGTCCTGTATATTAAATTCATCAAACAGTCCATACAAGAGCAGTTTATTGCCCAAAAGGCTAACCAACTCCATAAAGAGGCTCTTTGATGTCCATCTTCCTCTTGATGTAGCTTGGTGCTGCCAGAAGCAGATGTGTCGCACTGTCATGAAAAGTCCTAAATTCTTAAAATACTTTAATTGCCCATTGTGTAGTTTTTGAAAGGTTTGAAGAATACCTATCTAACTGAAATGTATCTCTATATATCTAGGAAACCTAACTAACATGACTAAAAGTTTGACTATTATAGATGACTCACTATTTACCTATATTTCTTAATTATGCATTACATTTTTAAATGAGCGGCACAAGAGCAGAAAAATACATATTACAAAATTGATCTTAAATTTGTGTCAATAAATCAAGATCCATACCAATGCAAATCTGTATAGCATATCCACCTTTAAATGTAAACAAATATTTATAAACAATATTTGGGAATATGGGCATAGTTATTCTCCAAACTTCTTCCTTCTGTTTATTGGGCAAAGCAATTGTTTTTTTGATTTTTTTGAGACAGGGTTTCTCCGTAGCTTTTGGTTCCTGTCCTGGAACTAGCTCTTGTAGACCAGGATGGCCTCGAACTCACAGAGATCCGCCTGCCTCTGCCTCCTGAGTACTGGGATTAAAGGCATGCGCCACCACCGCCTGGCTGGGCAAAGCAATATTTTTTAATTTATTTATTTATTAAGGATTTCTGCCTCCTCCCCGCAACCGCTTCCCATTTCCCTCCCCCTCCCCCGATCAAGTCCCCCTCCCTCATCAGTCCAAAGAGCAATCAGGGTTCCCTGACCTGTGGGAAGCCCAAGGACTGCCCACCTCTATCCAGGTCTAGTAAGGTGAGCATCCAAACTGCCTAGGCTCCCACAAAGCCAGTATGTGCAGTAGGATCAAAAAACCCACTGCGATTGTTCTTGAGATCTCAGTATTCCTCATTGTCCGCTATGTTCAGGTTTTATCCCATGCTTTTTCAGACCCAGGCCAGCTGGCCTTGGTGAGTTCCCGATGGAACATCCCCATTGTCTCAGTGTATGGGTGCACCCCTCGTGGTCCTGAGTTCCTTGCTCTTGCTCCGTCTCATTCTGCTCCTGATTTGGACCTTGAGATTTCTGTCCGGTGCTCCAATGTGGGTCTCTGTCTCTGTCTCCTTTCATCGCCTGATGAAGGTTAATATTCACGAGGATGCCTATGTGTTTGTCTTTGGATTCACCTTCTTATTTAGCTTCTCTAGGAACATGAATTATAAGCTCAATGTCCTTTATTTATGGCTAGAAACCAACTATGAGTGAGTACATCCCATGTTCCTCTTTTTGGGTCTGGCTTACCTCACTCAGGATAGTGTTTTCTATTTCCATCCATTTGTATGCAAAATTCAGGAAGTCATTGTTTTTTACTGCTGAGTAATACTCTAATATGTATATATTCCATACTTTCTTCATCCATTCTTCCGTTGAAGGGCATCTAGGTTGTTTCCAGGTTCTGGCTATTACAAAAAATGCTGCCATGAACATAGTTGAGCATATACTTTTGTTGTATGATAGGGCCTTTCTTGGGTATATTCCCAAGAGTGGTATTGCTGGATCCAGGGGTAGGTTGATCCCGAATTTCCTGAGAAACCGAAACACTGCTTTTCAGAGTGGTTGCACAAGTTTTCATTCCCACCAGCAATGGATGAGTGTACCCCTTTCTCCACAACCTCTCCAGCAAAGGCTATCATTGGTGTTTTTTATTTTAGCCATTCTGACAGGTGTAAGATGATATCTTAAAGTTGTCTTGATTTGCATTTCCCTGATCGCTAAGGAAGATGAACATGACCTTAAGTGTCTTTTGGCCATTTGAACTTCTTCTGTTGAGAATTCTCTGTTCAGCTCAGTGCCCCATTTTATAATTGGGTTGATTAGCCTTTTACGGTCCAGTTTCTTGAGTTCTTTATATATTTTGGAGATCAGACCTTTGTCAGTTGCGGGGTTGGTGAAGATCTTCTCCCAGTCAGTGGGTTGCCTTTGTGTCTTAGCGACAATGTCCTTTGCTTTACAGAAGCTTCTCAGTCTCAGGAGATCCCATTTATTCAATGGGGCCCTTAATGTCTGTGTTAGTTTTAAAAGTAAATAAATTTTGTTGGTTTTACAAAATATACAGAACTTGAAAATGGCAAGGGATTTAAAACAAGCAAGAATATAAAAATGAGCTCTTATGAACCTGCCCGTATGAAGGCCCTAAAATTATCTCATAGAAGCAGGAAGTGAAATGATGGTTTCTATGCATTGAGAGATAGGTAGAAGAGAAATCTGGGTGAGAGAATATGAACTCCCAGTTATGTAGGCTAAATAAAATTGAGGATTTAGTGCATTGTATGCAATTGTGTTTAATAGGTACTCAACTAATTCACAGCAACTATTATACATTTTTAATATGCTGAAATGTAAATGTTCTCATCACAAAATAGTCATGTGTATGTAGGTTGAGATCTTAGTTTGGTTGTTACAATCATGTCATGACATATATTTGTGTATCAAACAGCAAACTGGATTGCATACATGTATAAATTTCTTTTTTGTAATTTTTAATATTATGAGAAAGATAAAAATAAGTGATGAAATATTCGCAATCCCAACAATAATTATTATTTTTAAAGATAATTTGTCTTTTCATACACAATCAACAAACAGTAAGAATTGTTCTTTATGTCCAGTAGCAGAAATTTAAAGTTAGAACTATTTTAAAAATATTAGGAAAATAAAAATGAAAGGTTTTATTGCTAAGAATTGGTAACCAAGATTTTGGAGACAGCATTTATTATTTCATACATACACACACACACACAAACACACACACACACACACACACACATATATATATATATATATATAATATACATACAAACACACACACACACACACATTTGTCACTGAACCAAAGTGAGAGATATGTAACTGTACAGAGAAAATCATGATAGCTTCTCTAAAATAGTATGTTTAATAAAATTTTTTAGCTGTGTAAGATAGATTTTTGAGATCACAAGGAAAAGAATTCTGGGATTTGTCAATATTTTATCATTATAATATTTTATAGGAAAGTCACAGCACTGTTTGATGAATTTTCACATGGCTGGTGTATATTAAACCTAAAGTTAAAATTACTTTTTCCTATTTTATTGGAGTACAAATATATTGTAGTGTTTGTCAGGTTAGCTTTAAGAGAAAATGAGAAATGAGGTTGTGTGATAAACTGCTACTAAAAAATGTCAAAGTGATTCTGGTTCCTGCTGTAAATAAAGAATGACATTCTGGATTAAAAGAAGTATTACCTTTCTGTACATTACTCTGTCGAGATTGAATCTGGGACACTCTTGCCATTTCTGACTAGTTGAAAGCAGAGATTATGTTTCAATTTTCTAACTCTTTCTGGAACATAGTGAATTTTAGGAATAGTTTGCTTCCCTTATTAAGTTGCTGAAATAATAATTGTCAGAGGCTGTTTGTTTGTTTCCAACATCCCAGTCCCTAAGTAAACACAGAAAAGCTGTATTATTTAAAACACTGTTTTGCATATTAATTTATGCATATTTCTAGATAGCTCTTATATCTTAAATTAACCCATTTCTATTAATCTGTGTATCATATTGTGGTTGTGCACTACTGGTAAGGTCCCATCTGGCATCTGACATCTGTCTCCTACATTGGCTATCCTGTTTCCCTGACTCCGCCTTCTTTACTACTCTATCTGATGTTTCCCTGCCTTCTTTACTACTCTATCTGATGTTTCCCTGACTCCACCTTCTTTACTACTCTATCTGATGTTTCCCTGACTCCACCTTCTTTACTACTCTATCTGATGTTTCCCCGACTCCACCTTCTTTACTACTCTATCTGATGTTTCCCTGACTCCACCTTCTTTACTACTCTATCTGATGTTTCCCTGACTCCACCTTCTTTACTACTCTATCTGATGTTTCCCTGACTCCACCTTCTTTACTACTCTATCTGATGTTTCCCTGCCTTCTTTACTACTCTATCTGATGTTTCCCCGACTCCACCTTCTTTACTACTCTATCTGATGTTTCCCTGACTCCACCTTCTTTACTACTCTATCTGCTTGAAATTCACACCTTGCCCTATTCTGCCCTATGATAGGCCCAAAGAATCTTTATCATTAACCAAACTGTTTGTCTCTTTAGAATTTGTTTTATTTTTTAGAAAACCATTTACTTCTTTTTATAAATGTTTATATTCTCTTTTTTCGATCTTTCAAGACCAAAATACAATACATATAACACTGTGACCCATTGAGAAGTTTTTTTCCATCTGGATTTGTAGTTATTGCATGTGTATCTGTAATTATTTTTTTAACCAGGAACAGGTTTTTTTTTTTTATGCTAAGCAGGCATGGCTAGAACCAACTCTGTGGCACTGTCTTTTGGCTCCACCCAGTCCAACATAGTGGAGGCATATTTGCTGTCTCTGAAAGCCATGAACATTGCCTCAGCTCCAAGGTCAGAGTGGGTCCGTGACACTCACTGTTATTTGTAACATACTACTTATAGACCCAATTTAAGTGTTCAGCCACCTGAAACAGCCGGAGCTGTTCGAGCAAATAACACAGACTATGAAGCTGTCATTTTGAAACTGCGTGTTTCTTTTGCTGCTGCCACGGAATCAGGGAGACCTCTCTTAAAGGAGCGTTTGTGCTCATTCACTGCCCGTAAACAGAGCTCATCTGAAAAAAAAAATTCTGGTTATCAAGAAATTGTCCTTACCTCTGTTCATTCTTTCTAGAATTCCTTTCTAAGCTTTCTCAGGATTTACATGGATTTAATCACCCCCACAGTGTCACACCAATCTGTTGTTGGAGGCTGCATGTTTGTTCTGGCCACCTAGACTCAAAATAAGCACACAGAAGCTGTATTAATCAAAATTCTTCTTGGACTACTTATTAGCATATGCATTTGTCTAGCTAGCTCTTACATCTTAAATGAACCCATTTCTACTAATCTGTATATTGCCACATGTTTTTTGTTTACCTGTAAGGTTCTATCTAGTGTCTAGCATCTGTATCCTCTATCATCTATGTGGATTCTCCCTGACTCTGTCTTCTTTCCTCCTCTATCTACTTGGAGTTTCCATTGTGCCCTTTTCTGCCCTGTGATGGCCACAAGTAGTTTCTTTATTCATTAACCAAATACATTCATACTATACAGATGGTAATCCTACATCAGATAAGGAACTGAAAAAGGATATAATAAAATTAAAAGTTATTATCTGAGACCTCCAGTAATTATCTGATTATATTTCCAAAATGCTGAATAGTCCTTTAATATTTAAAAAAAAATCACTGACAGCCTGAAAAGCTCCAATTGCTGAGCATCCTTCCTCATTTAATCTCCTGTGGAGGTGGTGAAACCTGTAGGAAAGGACGATTCAAAGTGCTTTGTAAGCATAGAAGTGAGTGTGTGGTTGTCCTGGAGCAGAAGCATTAAAGTGATATTGTGAGCCCAGTTAAAGCAGACACAAAAGACAATACAAAAATTACGCAGTGAGAAAATATAGCTCTAGTTTTCTTATGGGAATAGACCCAATAAGGTTAAGCAAGAGAAAAAAATATTAGCAAATCAAATGCAATTATTTGTAAAAGAATACAACATCAGGATTACACAGAAACTTATGCCAGAAAAGTATATTTGATAAACATTTAAAAATTAGTCAAAAATATTTCACAATAAATGAGAGAAAAATACATCAGAAGATGCACTCACTACATCTGACTAAATTCAGTACCCAACCTGGTTAAAAAAAAACCCAACTTTTGGAAAACTAGAATAGTAGGAAATAAATTTAATGAAAAAAGAAGATTCTGAAAGTAAAAAAATTGCACATGAATATAATCATATCAATTAAAGAATTATTGAAATATTTGTTCTGAGAACAAGCTGGTAATTCTCATCACAGCACAGAAGGTCAGAGGTATTACACTAATGACAAATTTTCCTCATTTATGGACTACGTGATTGGGCATAGAGAAAATTTAAAACAATGAAGTCTTCTTGAATTGAATTAATTGCAAGTAATTTAGTCATCCCAAAATGCCAATACATAAAATCATTTTCTTACATGCTAGTGATAGCAACAGAAATATTTTAGAACATGTCTTAAAAGAAGACCAGGCAAAACGGCATTTTTTCAAATCCATTTTTAGAAATATAGTATCTCTGAACCTCATAAATTCTTAAGGGAATTTGTGAACTAAAAACACAGTAATATACCCTATTCATCCAGAAATTGTTAAAATAAAGCATATTGAAACAAGTAAAAATGAATATATTGAATAAGTAAATAAACAAATAAATAAAATGAATGGCTAAATAAATATATGTAAATAAGAAAAAGTTAGAAGTCATACTTTTCTAAATAAGTGTAAAATTTTATGAGACTTTAATTAAGGTGGGAGTTTTTGTAGTTTCTTTTAAATTTTATTATTATAAATTAAAACTCATATATCAATATAGATACATATCCACAAATGATTATATTTATTAAAATATGACAAATACACAAATGTATTTATGACCTTGCCATTTCTAGTAATTCCAAGCAATAAATCCAAAGTTTCATCCACAATAAAATAGAAAAAACAGTTTTAATTTATTGATACACTCACATAGTAAATAAGTCTGAAAATGAACAGAATATTGTTTAACACAATAGTATATATGACTTTCACAAAAGCTTAAAGTATGTAGATGTGATTGTTGAGGCTCTGAAAGAGTATATTAGGCATGATATTTATAATTTAGACGCTCTGACTTTAAAAAACATGGAAGGAAAAATTTCTTGATGTTTGTACAAACTACATAGTATGTTCACTTTTAACTGTGACAGGTTCTATAGGTATTATTCTTGAAGTTCTTTTAGTTAAGTTTCTACAGGTACTAACTGGTGGTACATATAGAAGTGCTTTTCTGGCAATTAAGTTCTGAACTTTAGGTGATGTGTTCACTAATCATCTTCCCAGGAAAATTTATCAATCATGTGCATGCAGCTTTCTCTCTCTCTCTCTCTCTCTCTCTCTCTCTCTCTCTCTCTCTCTCTCTCTCTCTCTCTCTCTCTGTGTCTGTGTGTCTGTGTGTCTGTGTGTCTGTGTATGTGTGTGTATCTGTAAATATGCTTGGTCTTGAACTCTGCTCTTGTCCATGCTAAGCAACCTGTACTACTGAACTATAAAACCCTAAACAAAATTGGTAAAAGAATTTCTGAGAAGAAATTAATTTATACATCTTATTATTACTTTATTTAACTCATTGAATTCGTTTCCATTGAGTTCATTAGTTAAAGAAATGAGTAAATACTGCCATAAATCACTTAATGATAGAACCTGAGGAGTATAATGTCACAAAGGATCAATCTCAGGATTTCAAACCTAATGGAGTTTTCCCATACATATAATTGATGACTCCTACTTTCTATTAGGATTTGATAATGTCTCTAATTCTTATTCTATTCCTGCCTCATCATTAATGTTACATTCAGAACAGACTTGTCTTCTAGTTTTACAGATTCACACATGGAAATAAATTAAGCCCAGAATTGACTACACTCAGATTCCCACCTATGTTAGATTTAGATTTTTTGGATATATTTTAGACATATATATATATATATATATATATATATATATATATATATATATATATATATGTATGTATATATGTATATATATATATATATGCGCCTGTGTATGTGTGTGTGTATGTGTGTGTGTGTACTTTTAAAAGGTCTACCTAAAATTAGTTCAGACTCATCATCCTATGATGCTTTCTAGTGGTGTGTTCTAATTCTGCCACTCAAATAAATGTGTATTTTTGAAATATTGGATATGTTATAGTTTGTAAAAACTGTTGGGCCAATCCTTGTGACAACAGAGCATACACCTTCTACACACAGTTCTCAGCACATTTAATATATTATTTTATTACTACTCAAACCATATGTGAGTATGTAATAAAAAAAACCAACATTTTAACAGTGGGGTGAAACTATGAGGCAGACTGGGTCATGCCACAGAAGAGAACTGGATTCAAATAACTGTATATATTCCTTCTAGAACCTGACATATAAATAATTAGATTTCTACCAACTGCCTAATTTGACACTGGAAATTTATACAGATATTTGATGTTTATATATAAATTTGAGAAGTAAATAATAAATGTGGCAGAGAAGAGGAATAGAATTTACAGGGGAAAGATCAAGAAAATGAAGATGTCCAAAATGCTTTGACTTGATACTCTTATAATTTCTTTCTAAGTCTAGTATTATAGTTATATTTGTAATTCTCTATTCTTTGTAACATGTTAACTTAGTACATTTTACCTGTTTACCTTGTTTTACTTTTCCACTGTATTAGAAATTGTCACTATTTTATTCATGGCGTAGTCACCAGCAGGGATACTATCCCTTGGCCTACATCTGTATAATAGAGTCCAAGGAAGGAATGATGTACACAGTGGCCTCTAAAGTATACTAAATGATGTGTAGCTGGACTGCATCAAAGTGACTTCTGTTGCATCCTCACTGAAAGATTATTGGGATTTCTTTTACCAATGACTGCTACTTCTGCTGAAGATAACAGCTGTTTGGACTGTTTTGAGGTACTGGAAAAGCACAGTCCTCTTTTTTATTGTTTTTTTTTTTTTGAGCTCTACATTTTTCTCTGCCACCCTCCCTGCCTCTCTCCTGTCCCATTCAATCCTGCCCCTAAAAGTCCCCATTCTCCTAATTTACTCAGGAGAATTGTTTTTTTCTATTTCCTATGTAGGTTAGATCTATGTAAGTCACTCTTAGTGTCTACATTTTTGTCTAAGTTCTCTGGGATTGTGATTTGTTCGCTGGTTTTCTTTGCTTTTTGTTTAAAAATTACTTATGACTGAGTACATGTTATAATTGTCTTTCTATGTGTGGGTTACCTCACTCAAAAGAATGTTTTCTAGCATTATTTATTTTCCTTCAAAATTCAAGATGTCATTTTTTTTCATGCTGTGTAGTACTGCAGTGTATAAATGTACTACAATTTTTCTTATCCATTCTTTGGTCAAGGGGCATATGTTGTCATCAGTGCTTTTTGCCATTCTTACAAGTGTAAGTTAGAATTTCAGAGTTATTTTGATTTGCCTTTCTCTGATGACTAAGGATGTTAAAAATTTCCTTAAGTGTGTTGCAGCCAATTTATATTTTTCTGTTGAGAGTTCTCTGTTTAGATATGTACTCCATTTTAATGGATTATTTGTTCTTTTGATGACCAATTCTTGAGTTCTTTGTATATTTTGGAGATCAGACCTCTGCCTGATGTGGGGTTAAATGAAGAACATTTCCCATTCTGTAGGTTGTTATTTGTCTTGCTGACCATGTCCTTTGCTTTACAGAAGCTTTTCGGTTTCAGGAGGTCTTATTTATTAACTGTTTCTCTCAGTGTCTGTGCTGCTGGGGTTATATTAGGAAGTGGTCTCCTGCGCCAATGTTTTCAAGTGTATTTCCCACTTTCACTTCTATAAGGTTCACTGTGGCTGGCTTTATGTTGAGGTCTTTGTTCCATTTGGACTGTTTTGTGCATGGTGATAGATATGGGTCTATTTTCATTCTTCTACATGTTGATATCCAGTTATGCCATCACCATTTGTTAAATATGATTTCTTTTTCTCATTTGATATTTTTTGCTCCTTTGTCAAAAATCATGTGTTGAAGGTGTGTGGATTATTATCCGGGTCTTCAATTTGGTTCCATTGGTCCTCCTGTTTGTCTTATGCCAATGGCAGGCTGTTTTAAGTACTGCAGCTCTGTAGTAGAGTTTGAAGTCAGGGATTGTGATGCCTCCAGAAGTTCTTTTATTGTTTTGGCTATCCTGGGCTTTTTACTTTTCCATATGAAGTTGAGTACTGTTCTTTTGAAGTCTATGAAGAATTTTGCTGGGATTTTGATGGATAGTGCATTGAATCTGTAGATTGTTTTTGATAACATTGCTATTTTTACTATGTTAATTCTGCATACCAAAACATGGGTGATGGGTGATCTTTCCACTTTCTGGTGTCTTCTTCAATTTCTTTCTTCAAAGATTTAAAGTTCTTGTCATACAAGTCTTCCACTTGTTTGGTTAGACTTACGCTGAGATATTTTTGGCATTTTTTGGCTATTGTGAAGGGTGTTGTTTCTCTGACTTCCTTCCCAGCCCTTTGATCTGTGTATCAGAGGGCTACTAGTTTTTTTGAGTTTATCTTGTATTCTGCTACATTGCTGAAAGTGTTTATGAATCGTAGAAGTTCCTTGGTAGAATTTTTGGGATCACTTATGTAAACTACTGTCTCATCAGCAAACAGTGAGAGTTTGACTTCTTTTTTTCTGATTTGTATCCCCCTGATCTCCATTGGGTGTCTTATTCTTATAGCTAGGACCTCAAAAACTATATTAAATAGATATGGAAAGAGTGTACAACCTTGTCTAGTTCCTGATTGCATTGAAATCACTGGGAGTTTTTCTTTATTTAGCTTGATGTTGGCTGTTGGCTTGCTGTATATTGCCTTTATTATGTTTAGGTATTTTCCTTTTATCCCTGTTCTCTCTAAGACCTTTAAGGGATGTTGTATTTTCTCAAAAGCTTTTTCGGCATCTAATGAGATGATCCTATAGTTTTTAGTTTTCAGTTTGTTTATATGGTGGATTATGTTGACAGATTTTCATGTTTTGAACCATCCCTGCATCTCTGGGATGAAGGCGACTTGGTTATGGTGGATAATGGTTCTGATATATTCTTGGATTCAATTTGCCAGTATTTTATTTAGTACTTTTGCATCAATATTCATGAGTGAGATTAGTCTGTAATTCTTCTTAGTAATGTCTTTCTGTGGTTGGGTATCAGGGTTATTGTAGCCTCATAAAAAGAGTTTGGCAGTGTTTTTTCTGTTTCTATTGTGTGCAAAAATTTGAGGAGTATTGATATTAGTTCTTTTAAAGTCTTGTAGAATTCTGAGCCATCTGGTGCTGGGGTTTTTTAGGTTAGGAGACTTTTGATGACTTTTTCTATTTCTTCAGCAGTATAAATGTACTCAACTCACCTATAAAAAGGCATAAACTAACAGATTGGATACAAAAATAGAATCCATTCTTCTTCTGCATACAATAACACATTTCAACATTGAAGACAGAAATCATCTCAGAGTAAAGTGCTGGGAAAATATTTTAATTAAATATATTTAAGAAACAAGCAGGTGTATATATCCCAATATCTATCAAAACAGACTTCAAGCTAAAATCAATCAAAAGAGACAAAGAAGGTTAATTCATATTAGTCATAGAAAAAGTCCATCAAGAAGAAATCTCAATACTGAACATCTATGCCCCAAATATAAGAACACCCTCATATGTAAAAGAAATACATCTAAAGCTTATATCATACATTAAACCCCACACACCCATAGAAGGAGACTTCAACACTCCCTTCTTACCACTGGGCAGACAAAAATTGAACAGAGAAATAACAGATGTTATGATTCAAATGGACTTAACAGAAATTCAGAGAATATTCCATCCAAAGAGAAAAGAATATAACTTCTTCTCAGCACCTCATGGAACCTTCTCAAAAATTGGCCACATACTATTTAACAAAACAAACCTCAACAAATACAAAAATTTGGAATAACCCAATGTACCTTATCAGACCACCATGGTTTAAAACTAGAAGTCAACAGCAATACTAATTCCTGAAAACCCACAAGCACATGGAAATTAAACAATGGTCACCTGAATCATCAATGGGTCAAGGAAGAAATAAAGGGAGAAATTAAAGAATTTCTAAAATTCAATAAAAATGACCAACAACATACCCATTTTTTGGGACACAATGAAAGCAATTTTAAGAGGAAAGTTCATAGCACTAAACGCCTACATAAAAAAAAGCTGGGAAAATCCCATACTAGTGAATTAACAGAACATTTGAAAACTTTAGAACAAAAAGAAGCAAACTCACCTAAGAGAACAAGATGGCAGGAAATAATCAAATTGAGAGCTGAAATCAACAAAATAGAAACAAAGAAAACAATACAATGAATCAATGAGAAAAATAGTTGGTTCTTCAAGAAAATCAGCAAAATAGACAAACCTTTATCCAAACTAACCAAAAGGCAGAGAGAGAATATCCACATTAACAAAATCAAAAATGAAAAGTGTCATATAACAACAGACATGGAGAAAATATAGAGAATCATTAGGTCATATTTCAAAAACCTGTACTCCATAAAATTGGAAAACTTAAAAAAAGGACAACTTTCTGTATAAATATCACTTACCAAAATTAATTTAAGATCAGATAAGCAAATTAAACACAGTCCTCTTTACCTAAATGTAGTTTCAGTAAAGCATTAACTGCAGAAATGTACAGATTCATGTAATACCCATCATAAATTAAGTTTCTGGTTGACTTCTCCAGGATGTGATTTTTAAATGTGTTACAGTATATGTTAACCTTCTGCATGGATTAATGGATTAAAAAATAATGGGCAATTGTTAGAAAAATGATAGCAGATAAAGCGTCAGAAAAAATAGTCAACATTAGTTGTTTCATATGTATTATGTCTTATTATGCCATTTTTGTTTCAATAGTTTCCTTCAAACTGCCATCATTCTCATTAACAACTCTGGCCAATTGTGGCTTTATTATGACCTCTTTTCTACTCTTACATTCCTTCTTAGAGATGAGAAAACATGTAAATCTCAATTATTGTAATTTTAGACTCTTATCAGACCAAAATCTACTTTCAGAAAACCTATTTGTGATTATACAGAAAAAACCATTCATGTCATCATTGATTAGTATCTGTATTCATTATAAAAATAAGGTCCACATAAACAATGCCTTTGATTTTTATCATGGTTACATTAACTATTTGGTATGACTTAAGTGCACTAATTAAAATATATAAAATATTTAAATCTTATTTAATTTTAAGGGATATTTTATATAAAATTCTAAATTAAGTAAAAATTTATAAAATTTATTAGGTTTAGATTAATCTCAGCAAGGTAGGAACAAGGTGCTTATGATATTGAAGAAGATACAACATCAAAACAAGAAAATTTCAGCACAAATACATTTTATTAAGTCAAGGTCACATAGTTCTAAGCTCAAAGATTGGCTCCTCTCTTGTAGCTATATCATTTTTTACAAAAAGACTTTAAATGATCTCAGAAAAAAATTCATTTTTAACTGAATTATCATATTGTACATATTTTATTTCAGTTTGTGCTGTGGGAGTAATATAATGATTCATGCTTTGGGTGACTTTCCAAGGCCTCTCAAGTTATCAATTAAAGAAGACTTAAACTTAGCTTTCACTAAACTAGAGTTTTGAAAATACAATTTTAGTCTTTCTTCCTCTCATAGTTCTTTTTCCTGTATAAAAGGGCATTCCATTAATCATCTAAAATTGGTTTTATAATGGTAAGGGAATCTTGAATTGCATATACATCTTTACTGGTCACATAACTTCTGTGCTGGTAATGGCAAATGCCGAGTTTATTCAAATAATTGTCTTTGAAGCACATATGTGAGGTCAAAGAATAACCAGGTTGTACGAAACTCCTTAGCAGACAATAAACAAATAAGTAGACAGAGAAATAAATAAAGGGAAGAAAAAAAGGGAAGAAGTAGAAGTACAAACAAATGAAAATTGGAGATGAATTCCTAAAGTACCTTCAAATATCTTCAGACATTATACCTGAATATTCATTATATTCAACTGAAGTAGCTCATCAATTTGATAATTATAACTAAATATAGTAGGAAAGGAATTTCTAGACAGGATTGCTATATATATTACTTTAATAGACAGACCAAATCAATAACATTACTATACACATTTTACATTGATATTGTTTGGAATTTGTGAGTAAAATTTTCATAGTAACGTTAGAAATGATAGAACATTTAATATAATTTATACATTAAAATTAATATTTAGTTAACATTACTAAAACTCCTTCTTGAGAGGTTATTTACAATTAATGCTCTTTAAAGGAGGTATGTCATTGCCTTCAGTCCTGTTGACACTAGTAAGTTGACCTTTGTCCAATAAACTTTCCCCAGAAACACAGGGTACCAGCAGGAAAATTAGGGGGTGTGAAAGTTACTGAGGGGTAAAAAAGAATTAAATACATGACAAAAATTTATAAAACTGCCAAAAATTGTTAATGTATATAGACAAACATATATTGTAATTGATCTTTAAATTTAGTAGTTTTAGTATCATAATATAATTGCTTCCTTTCCTCCATTTCCTCCAATTACAGTTTCTTCTATCTGAACTGTTCAATATATACTTCTTTGCTCTCTTTCAAACACATGATCTCTTCTTAATCAATGACGTGTATGTGTGTGATTGCGCGTATGTGTATATATTCTGTACTTAAAATATATATTCCTAATTTTCTTCAAAGTTTGTATGTTGGTAACTTTACGTTTCTGTTCAAAGTTGAACATTGATCATTGGGTAAACAATTGCTGTGCTCCTGCCTGGAGATATTTCTTCTATTGCAGCATTGCTTAGTTGCCTGTAGTGTTTATGTATGATTGAGACATCTTGATATTTTCCTTGGCTACTTTAGCATGTCTATTGTTATCTTTTGTCACCTCATGTTTGAACATCTATAGTTTATGGATCTATCTTCTGATATTCCTAGAAGACACAATCTCACTGCCAACTCCTCTGTCCTCTGCTTGTTACAGTCATTTTATACCTTCTTATATGATGGTTATGTAGACTTAAGTACAGGAACTGTTTGTAAATGTAGGCATAGGGAATGTGGATTTTGATTGGCTGTGATTGTCTGTAGTGATCTCGGTCTGCTGCAAACTGAAATTTCATTGATGAAGTGTCAGTGCTATACTTAGCTGTGGGCATAAGTACAAATATTTAGACTGTAGTCAGGGATTGTGATGTCTTAGTAAGTGGTGATTGCAGGTTCTCAACTTCACCGGCCCTTTGTAGTTGGCTATGTTTCAGTATTAGACAAGATTTCCCTCTTTCTGATCAGGTTTTAAGTCCTGCAAGAAAGATGCCAGGTACTGCCAAATATGTGTGGCATTACTCAACCTTTAGAGTAGTTTTACCAATTTGGTCCTTGATATAATTATAGGCTTCGTAACTGAGGAGGTTTGATAGATTTTGAGCCATGTGTGGGGTTTATTAATACCCAAAAGCAAAATTTTCAAAATGATGTAACCACATGTCTGTGTATATGTATAGAACTTTTAGACCTTCTTTTACTTTTTTGTTAAATAGGAAACTTTCTCTGCATTATCCTAACTTATATGATACCTATTCCTGAAAAACATTATTCACTTTAATTTAAATATATAATTTCAAAAGGATTTATGAATTGGTTGACACCAGTTTCATTATTGGTTTTATTTTTAAAACCATAGTATTTGAATCTCTTAGATCCATTTGGAATATGGATATAAGCAATTGTCAGAATATGTTTTATATTGACAACCAATAGATCAAATTTGCTTCTTATTTTCAGAAGCTTTGAATAAAAGATATTAGTCTTCAGTAATTTGAACTAAGGAAAATATTTGATAGTATTTTATTTTCCCTTTTCTGAATTTGCCTTCATCAGCATTAGTATTTCAATTGTTGGGAAGTAATTTTCTGGATGAGGTATGACCTCTGTGGTTCGGAATCTCATCTAGTTCTGTTTCTTGCAAATTTTGTAAAATTAAATCTTGACTGTCATTGCCTTTTTCTGTAAATGTGATAATAAGCACTACCCCTTGTAGGGCTTAAGATGAATACAATTGTTATTCCCAGATCCTCAAAGTCCCCCCAAAACGAACAAGGAGACCGAGTCCTATATGTAAAAGCAAAGAGCCTTTATTTTATGAAAGTTTGCAAATTCGGTTTCTCCGCATGTCCAATGTATTGGAATACGTTCTAGAGTTCAGTTAAGGTTGGGTTTTATAGTAGTAAAGGTGGAGCTGAGGGGTTTCTAAGGTTCAGGATCCCTGATTGGCTAACATTTCTAGGGGTGTTTTGGTGAGTGTGCTGGCAGGTGATGCTATCTGTAACAGTTGAAATATTTGGCATTTCCTTTGGATGGTCTGTTCTTGGGTGGTGCTCAGGTAAACTAGTTTGTGGTTCTTCCTGAAACCAGATTTTGCTTCAGGGTAAACTACTGAGACTCAGGCCTCCACTAAACTTATCGATGCTGAGTCCTATTATGGCAAGTGATAATGGTTGAAAGTAAAGTCTTATTAGCTTATTGTGGCTGGCTCCTACAAAAATAAAAATATTGTCTTTGACAAAATGTCAATATTTTCTGGATGTGATTTCATTATGATTCTGAAACCAAACAATGAACATTTTTTGATTAAAATATCTCATATACATTTAATTCAGCTCTTAGAGTATAAGGCTTATATTTGCGGACTCTAAGGATGATGACAGAAAATTATAACTTATGTGATCTGAACCATTATTAAGTATTCTTTTAAAGCAAAGAATACAAGTCTCTATACAGACAAGTGCTAAATCCCGCAGCTCATCCATCTTCAGCATTATATATTTGTTCCCTCACTCATAAAAATAAAAACTTGATGCAAATCACACCCATATATTGCACATACACAAAAGAAGAAATTTACATTAACTTGTCCCTTGGTTTCCAGAAGGGATTGAATCTAGGTCTCCCTGTGCATACCAAGGTCTTTGAAATTCACATTCCTCATACAAAATGGCAAAATATTTACATATGTGTGAGATGATTTCCTGCATGCTTTAAATTGTCTCCATATAACCTAGAAAAACATATTAAAATGTAAATTTTATTTAAAGATTTTAAATTTTATATGTTAAAAAATAATGACAAGGATATCATCTGGGAATAGCAAGGAAACTCAGAATGGAGAAGTGCCCCCAAGCCTAAAGACTTAAATTTCATCCTTAGAATCCACATGGTGGAAGGAGGGACCTAACTTTACAACTTATCCTCTGACCTCCAGATGTGCACAATAGTATAAACCACACAAAATAATAAATAAAAGCAATAAACTTTTAAGAGAATATATTTTATGCATTTTCATTACTATTATAATTTCCTTTTCAAATATAACATATCTACAGTGTGTTCAGTTTGCAGACTTTTGAACCTAGAGATGGTGAAGCCTGACAGTAGATAAAACACAAGACAGGGCCAATGTAAGTTTTAAAAAAAAAATCTAGATTGATGTAGGAGGGTCTTCTGTCTATGTGTTACTTTCATTGCTTAATAAAGAAACTGCCTTGGCCTTTTGATTGGCCAGCCCTTAGGTGGCTGGAGTAGACAGAATAGAATGCTGGGAGAAAGAAAGCCGAGCCAGGAAGCTCCAGCCCAAGATGGATGTGGGTTAGAATCTCCCTGGTAAGCCATAACCCCGTGGTGATAGACAGATTACTAGATATGGGTTAAAGCAAGATATGAGAGTTAGCCAAGAAGAGGCTAGATATGATGGGCCAGGCGATGTTTAAATGTATACAGTTTGTGTGTTATTTCCGGGTGTAAAGCTAGCTGGGCAGGATGAAAAGCAGGCCTGCTCGCCTCATCACTACAATAGATTATGATCATGTTCATGCTTAAAAAGAAGAAACTCCAGAAAAGCTGCTTGACTTAGTCCAGTAGAAATTTATTAATCAGAATTCCAGAGGCCTTTAAGTAAACAATCAAGGTCCTGAACAATTGAGCACCATTTTGAAGAATATTTTATTCTACTTCAAGTTGTGTGTCTTCACCTAGTCTAAGGGGAAAGGGTTTCACCACAAATTCTCATCCAAAATACCATCAACATGAGCATTATGTTTCAAAATATAACTTGGGTAGGAAGTCACAAAATTGGAAAATAATTAGAAATGTTCTCCAGCAACAGATGTTATTACTGTTTTCATATATTCATGAGTTCAATTTTTTTCTTTTTTCGAGACAGGGTTTTCTGTGTAGTCCTAACTGTCCTGGAACTCACTTTATAGACTAGATTGGCCTAAAACTCAAAGATCCACCTGCCTCTTCCTTGTGAGTGCTAGAATTAAAGATGCGCACCATTTCAAAGCAGTGAGTTAATTCATTGCCAATAATAGCACTTTAAACAGTTTGTCACCTTAAAGGGACTAGTGCTTCTTTGAGCTTAGGATTACACCTTTACTGTATGAGAAAAACCATCAATTCTTTTTTTTTAATTTATTAATTTATTAAAGATTTCTGTCTCTTCCCCGCCACCACCTCCCATTTCCCTCCCCCTTCCTCAACCAAGCCCCCCTCTCTTGTCAGCCCAAAGAGCAATCAGGGTTCCCTACCTTGTGGGAATTCCAAGGACCACCCACCTCCATCCAGGTCTAGTAAAGTGAGCATCTAAACTGCCTAGGCTCCCACAAAGCCAGTACGTGCAGTAGGATCAAAAACCCATTGCCATTGTTCTTGAGTTCTCAGTAGTCCTCATTGTCCGCTATGTTCAGCTAGTCCGGTTTCATCCCAGGCTTTCTCAGACCCAGGCCAGCTGGCCTTGGTGGGTTCCCGATAGAACATCCCCATTGTCTCAGTGTGTGGGTGCACCCCTCACGGTCCTGAGTTCCTTGATCGTGCTCTCTCTCCTTCTGCTCCTGATTTGGACCTTGAAATTTCTGTCCAGTGCTTCAGTGTGGGTCTCTGTCTCTGTCTCCTTTCATCGCCTGATGAAGGTTAATATTCAGGAGGATGCCTATATGTTTTTCTATGGGTTCTCCTTCTTATTTAGCTTCTCTAGGATCACTAATTATAGGCTCAATGTCTTTTATTTATGGCTAGAAACCAAAAATGGATGAAGAAAGTATGGAATATATACATATTAGAGTACATATTAGCAGTAAAAAACAAGGACTTCTTGAATTTTGCAAGCAAATGGATGGAAATAGAAAACACTATCCTGAGTGAGGTAAGCCAGACCCAAAAAGAGGAACATGGGATGTACTCACTCATATTTGGTTTCTAGCCATAAATAAAACCATCAATTCTTAAAATTACATTTAAAAGAAATACATATTTATGCAAATAAAGCTTATTTATTTCATATTACAATAATGTTATTTAATGTATTTTTAAATATACATTTTATGCATACATATTATTTTCTTCAAATTATCTGTTGCTTATTAAATATGTGGGTATATTTAAAGGATGAAGTTAGAAGATACATTTTACTACTCTTCAAATGGTGGAAATTAATCAGAATATAAATGGAAAACGATAATCTGATAATTAAATATAAGATTAAAAAAGAGATAAAGCTTACATAAAATTGCCTCAGAAGCACACAAAGAGAGGAAAGCAACTGTAAGGGAAAAGGCTCAGGCAACACTGCCACTAATGAGATTCACGGAAAATAAGACTGATTGTATAATTAGTTACAAAGGAGACATAATTTAGCTTTGTTTAATATTTGTAAAAATTCAGTACTTCAAAAACTTAATGATTTCAAAGACTTCTTTGATGTTAGAGAGCAAGGAACTGAAAAAAGTCCAAATAAGTGAAGAAAGACTTCACAAAATCCAATTATGTATTTCTAAAAACAAAAGAAAGCCTTTTCCAGATGTTCTTAAATTTAAATAATATTAAAAAACAACTAAGGAATACAAACTTGATTTGGTTTTTTATTTCACTTCAACCACAGTCATAGATAAAATAACTTCATTGTGAAAATTAGTATTATATGAGTCAATATTACAAATGAAAACTTCAAATAAACTTGAGGTAGTTTTATATACCCTCTTTTGAAAACAAAAGCAGTGAATAACTTAGTATAAAAAATGATGTTCTAGATGATATGGTATGAAATTGATCTTAAGGGAATATATATTGGATAAGTATGCATATATCCATGTATGTGTATATATATTTATATTGTCAACTATCAGAACAGTTGGTTTCTCATGAATAGACATGGATGCAATACCAAGATACTTTGCCAATATTTCAAATATATATATATATATATATATATATATATATATATATATATATATAAGAATTTAGGTATTTTAATATATTTCAGTTATTGAAAAGGCAGATTAAATATAATGCAGCAGTTAGTTGTCATCTGGACAGATAAAATGCTGGTCTCAATGGCTAACATAAACTGTATTTTCAGAGAGACACTTCAAAAAAGAAAGAACATGTCAGACATAAGAAGAGTGGTACCACAGGGCCAGCTGGCATGATGATGAAGGAAAAGCAAAGAATATGTGCTTGGCATCCCTGTCTTTTCATGATAAGAATGTCATAAAACCAAGGTTAGCTGTGGGTAGCTGTTCAAACTGGAAAAGATCCAAAGAGAGGAGAATTAAGATATAAATAACACATGACACTTAAAAAAATCATTTTGAAGAATGTTTTCCAGAGGAAATGTTCTGTGATAACTTGAAAAGACCCAATTTTAAATCCCTGCTGGGAGTCCATGATCCAAGTTGCTTAAGGTAATCAATGCCACTCCAACTGAGTTTTTCCATCAACAGTTCCTAAGTGACACCAGTTTTGTGCCAACCACCTACTCAAAGATCCTGATGGCATAACTTTATATCATTTCAACTTTCATATTTATTTCAAGATGTCTGGGTTTAGTATCACTCTGTTTGACTTGTGTCATGATAAAATTCTTAGAACTTTCTGTGTTTTGAATTTCATAGAAACTTTGGGGAAAATCACCTTTTCATATTTTATGACATATAAGGAGTTAGAGTTTGCTAATAGTCTAGCATTTTTACAATTCTAGAAATGCTTAGTGTTTATATATGGTACAAAGAGAAAGTCAACATTCCATCATAACTAAGAAGACTTGCTGTCACAACCAAATCAGCTCTGGCTCCAAACTTGAAAGCCCCCTGATCTGTTAGTATTTTTTTTTAATTATTACATTCATTTTAACAGCCTTTGCTAATTGTTATTGACCATAGATTTTGTATAATCTCACTTATTTCCTACATAGCTTCTGATAATATCCCTTCTACCCTACAGTGCATGCTATATCCAACTGTCTGTAAAGAAAGTTCAGTCAGATTTGAAACAGGGCCACATGCTTTACTGTCTCTTTTCTGAAATGTTAAGTGAGAATGAAGGTAACAATCAAAACAGTAGAGTCAGTAATTGAAATACAAACTTTAGGCCAGGCAGTGGTGATACATGCCTTTAATCCTAGCATTCTGGAGACAGAGGCAAGCAGATCTCTGTGAGTTTGAGGCCAGCCTGGTCTAGTTCCACGACAGGTTCTAAAGCTATACAGAATCACTGTCTCTAAAAACAACCACAACAACCACAACAATAATAATAATAAAGAGAAATACATAATTCAGAGGGTAGTTTGTATCTAGTGGAACCACACAGTTTCTCACTGTCAGCTCTTATTCAGCCAGATAGCATTCACCCTCAGTGGTGATCTTCACGAAGCAATGTGTCCTTGGTTTCAGTGCCTTTCCACGTTCCCAGAGGGCCCTTCAACAAAGAACCCCAGAAACCAGAAATCACTCACAGCACTTCTACTACTCAGACTTTTCTTTTTCTTTTCTTTTTATTTTTTTTTTGAATTTTCGATACAGGGTTTCACTGTAGCTTTTGGTTCCTGTCCTGGAACTAGCTCTTGTAGACCAGGCTGGCCTCAAACTCATAGAAATCCGCCTGCCTCTGCCTCCCGAATGCTGGGTTTAAAGGCATGTGCCACCACTGCCCGGCTCAGACTTAATTCTTATAGATGTAGTTCCCAATAAAACTTTCTGTCAGATGGACAGTGTACTTCTTACCTTGCTATTGAAGTCTTGCTTACAAATCTGGAATAGAATTATCTAGGCAACAGAGAAGCTTAAAAAAGTATGTTTGTCTCAAAGATGTATTCTCTGGTCTCTCTGTGTATTGATCTCTCTCTCTCTCTCTCTCTCTCTCTCTCTCTCTCTCTCCTCTCTCTCTCTCTCTCTCTCTCTCTCTCTCTCTCTCTCTCTCTCTCTCTCTCTCACACACACACACACACACACACACACACACAGAGAGAGAGAGAGAGAGAGAGAGAGAGAGAGAGAGAGAGAGAGAGAGGGGGGATATATACATTGCTTGGTTACTTTTAGAAGACTAAATGCTCTCATTTCCATTTGAATTTCTGTCCCCTGATCCTTATAACTATGCCAAAGTGGATGCTTATAGTTTCTTTCTTCTCAAGTATATCTGAGGTGCCCAATTCCTATAGTCAAAGCCTTCCAATATTCAAGCCATCAGTCTCAACAATAAAACTCAAGACTGTAGGGACTGTATTCTCTGATGTGAGCAAAGTAACATTAGAAAGGATTGATAAGATGCAGTCCCTCTATGCTGTTATGCTGTCTGAGAAAGTCTATGATGCTGCAAGTATTGCCTGATAAGGGATGTCAGTCATAGGTGAGTACATGACAGACACTTTAATAGCTGTGACGATGGCAGGATGAGTTGCTGTTCATATATGATAAACCTAAATAAATTGTGTGGTCTGTATAAACATGTTCAAGTATTAGAAATGATTGCGAATGGAGAACTAATTTTGTAAAGAGAGGAAATGTATAATTTTATTATTTATAATCCTTTAACAATGCTGGAATTATAGACATCTGTGTTTTTATAACATTAGTCTATCACCACTTAACAATCATTACCTCTCTTTTTCTCCATACCATGCACATACTGGGAAAGTATTTTCTAATTTTGCTGGATTAAAGCAGTTTTTATGGTCTGTCATCTACATGATATTGTATCTAAGAAAGGAGTAATGACTTTCTTACAGGACTCACTGTCTACTAGATATGAATTTGTTTCAGTAGAGCTAAGCTGAAACTTCACAGCTCTAAATATAAATAATTTAATACAATAAGAGAACATTTAATTTAGCCAAGGAAACAAAACATAGATATGAGAACTGTTTTAATTAATAAAGTAACTACACATATGTTTTCCTATTTTATGACTTCATTGATAATTTATAATTATATGGACTTTATAGTTTATTAAAATTTATATATTATGCAAGTATTTATTGAAGTTCTCTGTGGCAGTTGCTAGCCTGAAGGCTTGATATTCTTTGCTAAAGAAAACAGTTATGTAATGAGGAACAAAAGTGTCAATAGTAAAGATAAAGTGGATGATCACAGATGATTGCTAATGTTAATGAGAAAACTAATCGAAAAAAGGGTAATGCAACACATGTTAAACTATACAAGAATACTTAAATAGGGGATGATTGCAACTTTTCTTCGCAAGGAGATGCAATGTTGTGATCTCTAGCATCCTTGCTGAGGAGCGTAGTTATTCAAAAGTGGAGGATGTTGTATAAAATATTGAAAACTATTGGATGACATTCATGACATGTCTAATTGTGAAATACAATAATTGCTATAGTATAAAATTATCTTTACACTCAATCATCCATCTATTGAGGAGCACAACTATGTTTTCCCTGACTACCAATTCTAACTAAAAGAGAATTTTGGTAGCTGAACATGGCAACCTCTGCTGCTCTGAAGGAAGGGGAACTTAACATATAATCTGTTGTGTGTGGGTGTTCCTGGACTGGAAATAGAGAAAAAAGAAAAAAAGAAAGAATGAAAACTCTTGAGAGTGATGTTACAGCACCTAACACTCAAGAATATCTGGGTTAAGCACAATGTGTGAGTTGGGTGCCCAATATTGTTCTCTGAATAGAATATGGGCACCTAACATATCTCTGAATATGAAGTCACAGTTCCCATCCTCTCTTTCTGGGAAACGTGAAACATGTTTAGGTAGGTTTCACCTCGGTATGGGTTATGAACTCTCTCAGTTAGAGGTCCAACTGTGTACCCTCCTTTTTGGTTCAATTGCTAAGCATGCAGTTCTGCTTTGCTGTCAAAGTGCATACTGGTTAAGGAAATAGACAACATGGTAACTGATAACTGTTTCAGTAATTAAATATGCAAACTTCATGAGGGGGCAGAGGAGAAAAAGATTAAGTAGAATTTCATAACAAAATTCAAAATTCAGTATTTTGGAGTGGCCAAAGGTTCTGTAAACTCATATGATACTTGTTTAATATTTGAAAATACCAAACAAGAATTTTCATGCTTTACACTTTAATTTTTAGCTTTACTGTTCCTGCTAACTGCATGAATCTGTTCTTAATTCAACTTTGCTTTGAGCACACCATGCTAATAGTCTAGATCTTATTAGATAACTTAGCTAATATTGATTGGGAGGGTTAGAAAATTATAATGTTTTCTGGTAGATTTGCATTGGACAGAGTGGTTTCAGGCAGTGGCACATCCCTGTAATTTTACGAGAATGGTATTGCCCTGGCTTTCACTATGTGATTGCTGGTTACCTTCTGTCAGCGAACAACAGGCTCACTGAAAAGCAGGAGCAGAACCCGTCTCTTTGTCTCCGTGATCAAATCAATTACTTCTTAGAAAGTCGGCATTTCCTTTTTCAGAATGACCATGTATAGGAGCAAACGCAGACATCAGAGATGTAAGTAGATGCTGACCCAACTTTTTCTTGTGACTGTGGTATGAAAAATATACTTGATTTTTTCAAAGACTAATCATGACTCCTTCCGAGAGATGCTGGTGGTGAGAAAGATCTTGTAACTCTTTTAACCCTAACCTTTGTCTTTATCGCTGTTACATGCTTGAAAGATGTTAGGGGAGAGGGGATAATTTGCTTGTTACTATGGTAACCCTTAGAAGGTTTACAAAATCAACAGAGAAACAGATCCAATACAGTTTCAGCCTAGCTCAGCAGCCTTCATTCATACAGAGAGCTGGACAGCTCTTCCCTTCTCTATGACTGATAGATTTTTCTTTCTTGGAACTCTATTGAAAGGTTTGGGAAGCCAGTGTAAAACTTCTATTCATGTCTCCAGTTTCAATTACCAAATCTCAAGGGACAGAAAGTAGTACAGAATAGATGAGGGATACTTACTTGTGAACAGCAAAGTGAATATTTAACAGTCTGCACTGACAAACTTCTTGGTCCAGAGCATGTTTGTAGCATATTTCACAATGGACTACATTTCAAAGGGTTAAAGGAGGCATCTGAAATCCTCCTAGAGGGGCTGATTCTCACTTAAAAGGAATGAAAGCAAGTACACGATACAGATGATTATGGAGCCCAAACCCTCAGGATTTAGCTGAGAATAAAAGACTGGCAATAAAACTGTCTCATGGCAAATATACTTGCATGAAAACCTTCCCAATTGCATCTTTCTCTAGTAAGTGAAACTTTCACACTTTATCTGTTCTGTTGTGCAAAGTAAATATAACCAGTGGCTCCAAATGGCCTGTCACTGACTGTTTACCATTCCACACAGTTATTAGCAACTTTTTCTTTAGTCAAACCATGCTTATTTTTCATTATAGTGTGTTGTTATTTAAAAAGCAGAAAGATTATCAGTAGCAATTTATCTGTCAAAACTCCAAAGCCTGTTAGAAATGCGATGTTGTATCTCATTATTTATTATTTAGTTTAATAAGAACTAACATTGCCCTTATTTGGTGAATTTTCATGAACCACACAAACCTCTCAGTGTTGGAGTTATCAGCTTGATACTAGCTCTTTCTTACAATTAAGATATAATATTGGAATCTGCTATATTTTCTTCATTAAAATGATTGGTGTGAAGTCTACAGATATATTGATGATTAATACCCTTGTGATTTCCTCCTATAGAAAGGAATCTGAATTTTGCATGTGTTTGAAACCCATCTCTTATCTCTACTCTTGCATATAAAGACCCTCATTTTTCCCCTTGAGGGTAATCATTGCCTTAATGCACACAATAAATAAACGATTCACAGAAAAATCACACTCAGTCTTTCTCCCACTAAAATGTGCTTGCTGAAGCCTGCGATTAAGCAGCAGGAAGATATTGTGAATTACAGGAGACAAACCAGGGGATGTATAATTATACAGGAATGAACACAGTAGAGTGAACTAAAATGCTCTAGCTTAAAAATGCTTAAGGTGTTTCTTATGTTCAATTGTATCAGTAGCTGCCTTATGTTCTAATAACTATTTCCATTTACTAATAATGTAAAAAAAGATACTATGGATATAATAAAATTAAAATGTATAAAAGCCTGGCAATAAAAGCTAATAGTATCCTTAAATGAATTTCTATCTTGCACAAATAGTATTTGTGAGAGGAGAATATAATATGATTATTCTTCAACAAATGAGTATAGAAAGTGTCTAAATCACCATGTAACCAACTTTCAGGCCGCATCCCTTTCTCATGTCATTTATGTGTGTGCTTGATCATGGAAAAATCATTGTGTTCTCCTAAGGTAAATGTATTTCAATTAGGGAAATAATTGCACACTTAACAAAATTTCATCATGGGTAGAAAATAGTGTACTCTTGTGGTCCTCATTTAAAATAAAATAGTTCATAAACCATCCTTTTTTTCTCATTTCCTAAAGATTTTATAAATATTTCTCAGGAAAATAGCACAACCTCTTTTGAATGAAGCCAGCAAGAAGAATGGAAAGGTACACATGACTGTGTCAAAGCTTAAGAGAACTGGGTGAGCAAAGAGACTTGTGTGAGAGAATTTAAAATAAAATTTTCTCTAAACCTTTGAAGATTCATCTGGGACTTTTAAATTAATCCCTCCCTCACATCTGGTTTAGCTAGTTATAGTTTTTTCATAGGAGGAGAGGTGGATAATGCACCTCTCTCCTTGATTCTGGCGAGCACTTCTGGAAAATGCTCACCCTCACTGCTCCCTCAATGATGTCAAGTTCTTACTGCACAAATGTAAACCAGCCCTCAGATACATGATTTGCTGAGTGGTTTTTGAAAATATTTGCATGTGTTAGTGTTGATTTTTGTGGGAGCCAAACAGATCATTTTAATGAATTCTATTACTCAGTATCTATTTAAAAAAATTAGTTTTCCTGGGAAACAGTGATTAATATGTATGGCTTTTAACCTTTGTGTTTCATATAATTTTCTCATATTTTAAAAAAATATTTATTAAAATTCACAATTTAAATTTTATAAAACTTATACTATATATGAACAAGGAATACCTGTAACTTCTCTTACTGATACTGCAGATGACCTTGAAAGAGTGTCTTGGGATCTTTTCAAAAGAGATATAGAAATACTTAGAGGAAAACAAGTGCAGGGCCCATTGGTATGTTATAAAGAATGGTGGTCAGAACAGAATAACACTGCTCTTAATTATATTACTTTTTATCTTTTCCTGACTTGGAACAGGTATTAATTTTCTTATTGTAAATAGAACATTTGGGTGGACTCACCCTTCTTATCCTTATACCACGTGTAGTGGCTAACCCTTATCTGAAAGAAGAGAACATCAACTGAGAAAAATATATTTAGAAGATCCAACTGTAAAATATTTTCTTAATCAGCTACAGATCAGGGAGGCCCCGGCCCATGTTGGTGGTGCCAGGCCTGTGTTGTTGGCCATGTGTCCTATAAAAAAGCAGAATGAACAATTCATGAAGAACAAGTCAGTAAACAGGACACCTCCATGGCCTCTGCACCAGCTCCTGCCTCCAGGTCCTATCCTGTCTTGACTTTCTTTAATAATGAACAGCAATAGGTATTTGCAAGACAAATAAACCCTTTCCTTCCCAACTTGCCTTTGATTATGGTTTTTTGTCACAGAAATAGGAATCTTAATTAGGATACCATGGGATTAACGTTTGTGGTTTTCTTGAAAGCTAAATAATACCCATCACAGTTCTTTGTAAATATTCCTCCCCACTGTCTATCACTTTGTCAGAATGCAAACTCTTCTGAAACTTGTAAATGGAGATCTTTTCCAAGGTGTCTTCCATCTTTATCCTCAGTTCCTCCATTTCATAGGCCTTGCATTGTCATTCTAATCTCATTCATTTGATGGTTCTCCTTGACTAGAATGATGGTTCTAATCTTGAAGATTCATGAGAGACAATAGAAAGACTGCAAAAGGCCCAGTGGTGGTGGCACATGCCTTTAATCCCAGCACTCAGGAGGCAGAGGGAGGTAGATATCTTTGAGTTTGAGGCCAGCCTGATGTACAAGAGCTAGTTCCAGGACAGGCTCCAAAGCTACAGAGAAACCCTGTTTCAAAAAACAAAAACAAAAAATAAAAAGGAAAGACTGCTTAGGACCCTAGAATACATATGAATGTTGGTTATTGCCTGCCAAATGAAGAAAGATATATAGGTATATGCCTTTGCACATGTATGTACATACATAATGCATGGATGTAACTATTTGAGTTCTAAAATAAATTTAAATGAAAATTAATGTATTTAAAGACAATTTTGCTACTATACATATGCATATATATAATAAAAATTCTGCTGTAATTCATAAATACATATGGATATTTAATAAAATTACTTATAAAGTGGATAATAATTTTTTAGTTGCTATGAGTACCGTATCTTTTATGTAAAACTACATTTATATCACAGGTACATATTCCATATCCAGTGTCCACAAATTTTCATATTTACAAAAATTAGAAAATTACTGAACTAGAAAATGAATACAAATATGCATAGTTATGGAATAATCACCTTCTCATGGTTTGTCTTCTGAAACTACCTGTGTATAGTCTAATGTTTTTCAGAACAGCAGATCATACTTAAACCTGAATTAAACCTCCATTGCCTACCTCGGTCATCTCCCTATGTGATGTGGGAGGGTCATCTGTCTATGTGTTACTTTCATTGGTTAATAAAGAAACTGCTTTGGCCATTTGATAGAACAGAAAATTAGGTAGGTGGAGTAAATAGAACAGAATGCTGGGAAGAAGGGAAGGTAGGCAGACACCATGCCTCTCCTCTCCAGGGCAGCCGCGATGGAGCCAGCTGCCAGGTCAGACATGCAGAATCTTTCCTGGTAAGCCACCACTTCGTGGTGCTACACAGATTATTAGAAATGGGTTAATCAAGTTGTGGAAATTAGCCAATAAGAGGATGAAACTAATGGGCCAGGCAGTGTTTAAATGAATACAATTGTGTGTTGTTATTTTGGGAGTAAAGCTAACCATGCGGGAGCCAGGCAGAAAAAAAAGCAGGCCTGCTCAGCTCATCATCTACACCTATGGACAGATGACACTCATTTTCTGTTTCCATGCATTGACCATGTTTCTTCCTGTTGATTAAAGGTGCTCATTTAAATTTGCATATACAGACACCTCATCTGTTCAAAATGACTCAAACTCTTATTTGTATTAGCTCTCCCTAAATTCCAGGTAAACTTTTTCATTTTTCTTTTCATGATATCCTTTATTTTTATAGATGATTTCTTCTTCCTGTGTTTTATGTATTAATTATGCCTTTATTTTACTCATATTCATCTTTTGTTTCTGTTGAGGTGTTTTCAAAATATTGGTGCTTCCTTAATGTTTTATTGTTCAGGGAAGTTTAATCATTCAAAGATTTTTATTTAAAAATTTATTATTATTCAGACATCATTTTGGTATTGGGGTACAGCAATGCATGATATGGTGTTTTGCTGGGCACTGGAAAATGATGTATAATAGTATAGATCATATGATGTGAAAATATGGTATAGAATGACAAAGAAACTTGGGAAGGTGGAATGATTTATTTGCTTTGTATGGTATAAGTATAAAATAGCATACCAATAAGACAACATTTAAATCAGATAACCACAAGGATTTAGTGAGTGGTTCTTCTTCTCCTTTCCTCTGCATAGTTCTATGATGTATGCAAAGATGTATGGGACAATGTAAGTGAGAAATGTTCTGGGGAACTTTGGATAATTGAAGGACAGGGGTTTTGTAAGTAAAATGAGAGAAAAAAGATGAAGTCAATGTATTAGAAATATAGGACAAATAGACAAACCAAGGAGCAAAGAAATTTAATTCACTTCATTTCACTTGTAACTGAATACAAACATATTGTATATCTACTAAATTACTAAATGCTTGTAGTTGACTTTTGTGATGCAACTTTCTAGAAATAGAAAAGAACCATGTTGTTAAAAATTACCCCAACAATCATAAGAATGGTATTTTATATCTTTGCACTTCACAATTAGTTGTTGATCACAAATATATTATTTTGCTAGCTACATTTTCTATTTTCTTAAATTTTATTCTTATTAATATATTTGTTTTGTTGAAATATTAACCTATCTATAAAGTTTATATTAGTAACTTGATAGAATTGCTGTAAGTCATCCTGGTTACTAAAAGGGATAAGAAGCCTGCTGCCAGTCTCAGGTCAAACAGAACTAGTACCCTTAGTGTTCTGCTGTTATTAGAAAATGAATTGTTCCAACAGCCATTTCCATATTTGTTGCTGCATTAAGTTTTATAGAGGCTTATCATAATTATTAATGAACTTACTGATTATAATTTAGCAAGATAAAAAGACTATTTAGGATAGATATTATTACTGATGTCTTTCTAACTATAATTGATTCACTAGTTATCTATTAATTCTAAAATTATTAAATGTCCCAAACAGTGATATTCTATTATACATCTAGTTAAGGATATCATCTATATTTTAAAATATTTTTACGTTTACATTAATAGTTGATTGATTTCAGGTTTGACTGGTAAAATCTCTCCAGAGGACCCGGAAAAGTTCAATTCTTTATTTTTAGAGGGAAATCAGGGAAATCTCATCTTTCTTGTTTGTTTTTATTTTCTGTATTTTGGTGTCATGCTACAAATCTATAACTGAACATTGTCAAGAAATCTTATTTTTATTTTCTTCTGGTAGTTTTACTAAATCATACCTCAAACTGGACTTTCTAATCTATTTCACATGATTTTAAAAAATTTAAATAATAAAAGTTCTAAGACATAAATATCTTATTTCATTCTTGGCATAAACTAAGTTTTTCTTTTCTTTTTTTTTTTATTGAAGAAACCATCATCTCTCCTTTGCGTGTCCTTGGCACCTTTGTGAAAATCAGTTAACTGTAAACTTACTTGTGTGATAATTTTTACATAACTTACTTATGTTGATGTGGGAGTGTCATATATCAATCTGTTGATTTCATTGGTTAAGCAATAAAGAAACTGCTTGGCCCTCATAGGTTAAAACATAGGTGGGAGGAGTAAACAGAACAGAATGCTGGGAGAAAGAAGCTGAGTTAGGAGTCGCCATGATTCTCCCACTCCAGGCAGACGCAGGTTAAGATCATTCCTGGTAAGCCAGCTTGTGGGCTACACAGATTAATAGAAATGGGTTAGATCAATATGTAAGAGCTAGCCCATAAGAAACTGAAACTAATGGGTCAGGCAGTGTTTAAAAGAATACAGTTTCCGTGTAATTATTTCGGGGCATAAGCTAGAGCTAGCCATGTAGGCGGCCGGGTGCCGGGGACGCAGCCCGCAGCTCCTATTACTACATTATGTAAACTTTTTTATATAACTTTTACATAATTTACTTATGTAAACTTACTTATGCGATAACTTTTCAGGTGTACATACATATACTTGTTTTCTAATCATATCTCTAATATCTTCTTAATGTCAGAAATATGTATGGAGTTCAAACATCTCATATTAAGATAAATAATCTAATTGAGAAAAGTGAGCAAAGGTAATTTCTAAAAGAAGACATGCATATAATCAACAGAAATATGTAAAAAAGTGCTGATCAACAATAACAATGAAAGTGCAAATTAAAACCATAGTCAGATACTGCCTAAAGCTGTTACAGTGATAATTATCACAAAGATAAGGGCTAACAAATGGTGTGGAGAAAAATGCAAATTGTTACATCCTTTGAGGAAAACAGATTGGAGGTCTTTTAAAAGATAAAAATCAGAACTACAAATAATCCACCAATTTCACTTTCAGATATATACTAAAATATAAAATAAAACAGCTGTCTCAGAAAGTTCTTTGTATCACCTTATTATTTCAAATTCTTCACAATAGCAGAGATATCTACAAATCAGGGTCCTTCAATATAAATAAAATAGACAAAGAAAAAAAATGTGTTGTGTACATAAAATAGAACACTACCTTGCTTTAAAAAGTGGTAAATTCTGTTATTTGGGATAATATGACATAACCTGAAGGACATTATGTTAAGTGAAACTGTGCATATGCCAAATATTGCATGATCTCAATCGTATGTGGGTTCAAAATTGTCAAACTTCCGGAAGCAGAGATTAGTATGGTAATTGCCAGAGCATGCATAAGTGTCAATGGGAGGAAGTCTTATGGTTTCAAGTCCTGTGATAAAACACTGTGACTTGAGGAAGAGAGTTTATTTTAGCTCTCAACTCTCAGGTCATACTCCATCTGTGAGAGAGGGCATGGACTCAATGCAGGAACCTGGAAGCATAAATTCAATCTGAACCATGGAGGGGTCCTGCTAACTGGTTAATTCCTCATGTCTTGTTCAGCCTGTTTTTTTTATACAGCTCAGAAATTTGCATCAGCTGCCTGTGTATACATGCCTGCAAAAGGGCGACACCATGCACAGTGGGCTAAGACATCTGTTATTAATCACTAATCAAGAAAATGCCCCACGTGCTTGCCTGCAGGCCAATTTTATGAAGTGATTTCTATTTTTAGTTAAGATTCCTTCTTTACAGGTATTTCTCAAATTGTGTCAATTTGGTAAAATGTAACCAGGACAGAGGTGTTAATGAAAAGTTACACAATTTCAAATAGAAAGAATAAATTCATATCTATTACAAAGCATAATGACTGCTGTGATAATACATTGGTGAAAAATCTGGAGTATATTTAAATGTTCTAAACACAATGACATGCCACGTATGTGTTAAAGACATATTAATTGCCCCAATTAGGCCATTCACAGTGTGCACATATATCAAAGCCTTTCATGACACAGCAGTGTTTCCTATGATTCTCACAAAATGAAATTACAAAGAAAATGGTTCACTGACCAAAGATCTCTGAACAAGTTATAAAAGAAATGATTATCATTCATTAGAATCATGAAAATAGATGATAAGTAAATTTTTATCATTAGATTTGTCTCATCCTTGGTTCTTTCATAAGTATTCAATTGCTGTGAAGAGACACTATGACCACTGCAACTTTTATAAAGAAAAGAATTTAATTGGGGATTGCTAACAGTTTCAGGTCTGTAGTACATTATCCTCATGTTGGGAAGCATGGTCTCATGCAGGTGGACATGTTAGCTGAGAATCCTACATCTGATTCGACAGACAACAGGAATAGAGAACCACTAGACTTAGCTTGAAATTTGGAAACCCCAAATCCCATCCACAATGACACACTTTTTTCAAAAAGGCCATTCATACTCCAACAAGGCTGCTCATACTCCAACAAGGTAACACATCCTAGTCCCTCTCAAGTAACACCACTCCCTAATGTCTAAGCATTCAAATATATGAGCCTATGGGGGAAATTGTCATTGATATTACCACATAAAACTACCTGGAAAACATAGGCTTGTAGCTATGTGTTGTGATTTGAATGAAAGTGGCCTCCAAAGGCCCACAGGGAAAGGTACTGTTAGGTGTGACCTTTTAAGAGTAGTTGTAACTTTTCTGGAGGAAGCATATAAATTGGGGTCAGTTTTGGGTTTCAAAAGTTCAACCCAGTTTTTGAAACTTAAAACTGACCCCAATTGATATTCATTCTCTCTCTCTCCCTATTGCCTGTGGATATGGATGTAGAACTCTCAGATACCAGATCTGTCTGCATGTTGCCAGGCTACCCCTTCCATGATGATAATGAACTAAACCTCTAAAACTGTCAGCCAGCCCCAATTAAATGTTTTCTTTATTAAAGTATCCATGGTTATGATGTCTTCACAGCAATAGTAACCCTGACTTAGGTACCATATCATAATGCAAAAAAAAATGTATTCAGTTTAACTTTAAATGTCCTCATATCATATCACAGTCTCAATGCTATTTAAAAGTTGAAATTTTAGTCTCTTCTGACCCTCAAAGTGATTTCTTAATTATAACCTCTGGTAAAATCATAATAAAAAGGCAGATAACACACTTGCAATGCACAATGGCAAAGAATATACATTTTCATTACAAAAGGGAGGAAGGGAGCATAGTAAGAGAATGGAACACTAAAGCAAATCTTAAAGCTAGCAAGGAATCTCCAAATTCTGAATATCCATGTTTGATCTTAAAAGTATTTCATACCTCTAACTCCTTTCAGCATTCTTCTTCTTCTTCTTCTTCTTCTTCTTCTTCTTCTTCTTCTTCTTCTTCTTCTTCTTCTTCTTCTTCTTCTTCTTCTTCTTCTTCTTCCTTCTTCTTCTTCTTCTTCTTCTTCTTCTTCTTCTTCTTCTTCTTCTTCTTCTTCTTCTTCTTCTTCTTCTTCCTCTTCTTCCTCTTCCTCCTCCTCTCCTGCTCCTCCTCTTCCTCCTCCTCCTCCTCCTCCTCCTCCTCCTCCTCCTCCTCCTCCTCCTCCTCCTCCTCCTCCTCCTCCTCCTCCTCCTCTTCTTCTTCTTCTTCTTCTTCTTCTTCTTCTTCTTCTTCTTCTTCTTCTTCTTCTTCTTCTTCTTCCTCTTCTTCTTCTTCTTCTTCTTGGACTGTTTCTGCTCCTTCTTAGCAGCTTACTTCTGTAAGTATCTAAGAGCTCTGGCATTTCTAACATTTTGGGTTCTCCAAGGCAATCCAGGCTTCACTATCACTTTTTCTCAGAATGGTCTTTTGAACCTCAATTCTGGGACACCCCTGATACAATCTTTGTCTCAGTTGCTTTGCTTAGTTACAGAGAATATTCTACAACTTCTTTCTTATATTCTTGACTCTAAAGCCAGAATCATAGGGCTAAAGATGACAAATTTTGCTTCTTGATGGAGCTGGAACTTGGCTTCTCATTCAAATATGTTTTCATCAGTTTTCCATTTTCCATACTGTTTAAACTTATCTTTAGTTCCTTTGCACACGTTGGAAGCTTAGATGGGTGGGGTCTTGCTCTGAGATTACAACTACCTTCATCTCATTTACCATCCTGTTTTTCTTTAACCCTTTTATCTCCTTGAGCACTGGACTTAGCTCCATTATTATTTTTGGTGTTCACCTAGTATTTTTCATTTCTTGGCTTGCTCCTTTTCATTATAGATCTACATAAGAGGATCCTCTAATAAACACATGACATAGTCACTACTAAGTTGTCTTGAAATTTCCTCTGTAACACTAACAATCTAAAACCTTTCAGTTTAGCCTCAGGTAGAATTTTTGGACAAGGGCAGAAAGTAGCATTTTCTTTGCCAACATATCAGATTAAGTCTCCAGGCAACTTCCTATTACCCTTCTCCTCTGAAACCCCTTGAGCCAGGCCCTCATAACCTACATTGCACTCAGCAGCACTGTCTGTCACATTTCTCATTCGATAGTCCATTAGGAAGTATTTAAACTTTCTTAATCCAAAGTTCCAAATTCACATTCTGACAAGCAGCATGGTAAGGCCTGCCATAGCAATATTCCACTCCCTGGTAACAACTTCTGTCTTAGTGTTTTATTGCTGTGAAGAGACACCTTGACCAAGGAAGCTCATAAAATAATTTAATTGAGACTTACTTATGCTTTTAGAGTTTATTCTACTTCTCTCATGAGAGGGATCATGGCAGCAAACAAGCAGACATATTAGCAGAAAGTTTGACATTCAGATCCTTATGCAGTGGGAAGAGAGAGACACTGGGTCTAGCTTGAGCTTTGAAACCCCAAAGTCCACCCCTCAATGACATGCTTCCTCATCTACTCCAACAAGGTAACACCTCTTATTTATTTATTTATTTATTTAATTTTTATTGAGAAAAAGAAAATTTCCGCCTCCTCCCAGCCTCCCACTCCTCACCCCCCACTCCTCTCCCCGTCCCCCCACTTCCCCCCCACTCCTCTCTCTCTCCCCCCCATCTCTTCTCCCCCTCCCTCTCAAGTCTGAAGAGCAGTCAGGGTTCCCTGCCCTGAGGAAAGTCCAAAGTCCTCCCCCCTCCATCCTGGTCTAGGAAGGTGAACATCCAAACTGGCTAGGCTCCCACGAAGCCAGAACATGAAGTAGGATCAAAACCCAGTGCCATTGTCCTTGGCTTCTCAGCAGCCCTCATTGTCCGCTATATTCAGAGAGTCCAGTTTTATCCCACGCTTTTTCAGTCACAGTCCAGCTGGCCTTGTTGAGCTCCCAATAGATCAGCCCCACTGTCTCCGTGGGTGAGTGCACCCATCTTGGTCCTGACTTCCTTGCTCATCTTCTCCCTCCTTCTGTTCCTCATTGGGACTTTGGGAGCTCAGTCCAGTACTCCAGTGTGGGTCTCTGTCTCTATCTCCATTCATCGCCAGATGAAGTTTCTATGGTGATATGCAAAATATTCATCAGTATGGCTATAGGATAGGATCATTTCAAATACCCTATCTTCAGCTGCCCCAGGAACTAACTGGGGACCTCGCCTTGGGCACCTGGAAGCCCCTCTAGGTCCAAGTCTTTTCCCAACCCTAAGATGGCTCCCTTAATTAAGATATGTGCTTCCCTGATCCCCTATCCAACCTTCCTTTATCCCAATCATCCCATTGCCCCAAGTTCTCCCCATCCTACCCCATCTCACTTTTCTCTCCCCATCTCCCCTTACCCCCATCCTACCCCACCCAACAAGATCCCAATTTTTTGCCTGGCAATCTTATCTACTTCCCCTACCCAGGAGGATAGCTATATGTTTTTCTTTGGGTTCCCCTTCTTCTTTAGCTTCTATAGGATATCCAATTATAGACGCACTGACCTTTATTTAAGGCTAGAAAACAATTATGAGTGAGTACATCCCATATTCCTCTTTTTGGGTCTGGGTTATCTCACTCAGGATAGTATTGTCTATTTCCATCCATTTGCGTGCAAAATTTGAGAAATCATTGTTTTTTACCGCTGAGTAGTACTCTAATGTGTATATATTCCACACTTTCTTAATCCATTCTTCCATTGAAGGACATCTAGGTTGTTTCCAGGTTCTGGCTACTACAATTAATGCTGCTATGAACATAGTTGAACAAATGCCCTTGTCATATGATCGGGCATCTCTTGGGTATATTCGCAAGAGTGGTATTGCTGGGTCCAGGGGTAGGTTGATCCCGAATTTCCTGAGAAACCGAAACACTGTTTTCCAAAGTGGTTGCACAAGTTTGCATTCCTACCAGCAATGGATGAGGGTACCCCTTCCTCCACAACCTCTCCAGCAGAGGCTATCATTGGTGTTTTTGATTTTAGCCATTCTGACAGGTGTAAGATGATATCGCAAAGTTGTTTTGATTTGCATTTCCCAGATCGCTAAGGAGGTTGAGCATGACCTTAAGTGTCTTTTGGCCATTTGAACTTCTTCTGTTGAGAATTCTCTGTTCTGATCAGTGCTACATTTTTTAATTGGGTTAATTAGCAGTCCATTCGGTGTTCTGTACGCTTCTTGAACCTTCAAAGGAATATCTTTCTTTAGCTTGGGAAAGTTTTCTTCTATAATCTTATTAAGTATATTTTCTGGACCGTTGAGCTGTACTTCTTCTCCTTCTTCTATCCCAATTATTCTTAGGTTTGGTCTTTTATTTGTGTCCCAGATTTCCTGAATGTTTTGTGATGAGAATTTGTTGGTTTTGCTGTTTTCTTTGATCAGTGTGTTTATTTTCTCTATGGTATCTTCAGTGTCTGACATTCTTTCTTCTCTCTCTTGTAATCTGTTGTTAGTACTTGTCTCTGTAGTTCCTGTTCGTTTACCCAGATTTTCCATCTCCATTGTTCCCTCTGTTTGTGCTTTCTTCATTGCTTCCATTTCATTCTTCAAGTCTTGAACCGCTTCCCTTACCTGTTTGATTGCTTTTTCTTGTTTCTCTTGGTTTTCTTGGGTATCTTTGAGCGATTTGTTCATTTCCTCTACCTTTTTCTTTGTAATCTCTAGTTGTTTATGGCAGTTTTTCACCTCCTGTTTAAGGTCCTCTATTATTTTCATATAGTTCACCTTTGAGTCGATTTCTTCTATTTCTTCTGGAGCAGGGTGTACAATTCTTCTTATTTCAGGATCCCTGGATTCTGGTGATGTCATGTTGCCTTTCAGGTTGTTGGAGGAATTCTTGCATTGGCGCCTTCCCATCTCTTCCTTCAAATGGAGCCAGGAGAGGCCTGGTGTCTTGGTCCAGTCTTTGCTGTGATTGACTCTCTGGGTGTATCTCTTCATTGTAGAAGCAGGAACCATTCCTGTCCAGATGGGATTCCTCAGCAATTAAACAGGACCGCTTGGTAGTCCAATGATCTGGGGGCAAAAGGATGAACGGAGCAAGGAGGGGGAGCGGTATCCAGAAGAGCACAGGAAGCCTGGCGCAGGAGCTGAAGGTGCCTGGGCTCCCTTACAGGGAGGGGACCCTGAGGTCTGCCTGGTAGGCAGGCACTTACCGCTCTGGGTGGGTAGCCTTAGTGTAGGAGCTTAAAACTGTTCTTGAGCACTGGTCCTAGCATACAGCAGGGCAGGGTTTGGGAGGGGTGCAGGGGGGCTGGGTCGTGCGAAAGAAAGACAGCCCTGCAGGAGGAGCTGGGGGAGGGGGGTTTGTGCTCTGTTCCGGGACAATCTGCCTGGATAGCACACACTCACCCGTCCAGATGGGATTCCTCAGCAACTAAACAGGGCCGCCGGTATCCCAATGATCCAGGGACGAAAGGATGAATGGAGCAAAGGGGGGCGGTATCCAGAAGAGCACAGGAAGCCTGGCGCAGGAGCTGAAGGTGCCCGGGCTCCCTTACAGGAGACCCTGAGGCCTGCCTGGTAGTCAGGCACTCACAGCTCTGGGTGGGTAGCCTTAGTGTAGGAGCTTAAAACTGTTCTTGAGCACTGGTCCTAGCATCTTTATTTATTTTTTATTGAAAAAATTTCTGCCTCCTACCCACGTCCCATTTCCCTCCCCCTCCTCCCACTCCTCTCCCCCTCCCCCCACTCGTTTCCCCCTCCCACTCCAGTCTGAAGAGCAGTCAGGGTTCCTCCCCCTTCCATCCAGGTCCTCTTAATCCTTCTCAAGTTGTATCCATCCCTAATGGCCAAGTATGAACCCATAGGTGCCATTCCTATTCAAACCAGCATACTTCGAGAGTCAGAAAACAAATTTCTTCCCTTTTAAACTTTAAATTATATTTTTATAATTTATTTACAATTTTATATAAAATATTGTGTACATATTCATCCCTTCTCTCAACTCCTCACATAACTATCTCCTACTCCCTACCCACTCAACCCAGAGTTTTCTCTTGTTCCCAATTGAGTCCATTTTGTTGTCCAACTTCTCATAGGAGTGGAGCCTGCCTTGCTTGGCATGTGGTCAGTATATGAGGAGGTCATATCATTACATCTCTCCCAGATGATATCAAATGCTGATAGCACCTCAACTATTAGTGAGCATCCATGCCCAATATCTACATTTTATCCTTGTCTTTGATCTTGATTAGAACTGTCACGGGTCTCATGCATACTGTAACACTTGCTGCGAGTTCAGATGTGCTCAGAAAACATTTCTTTTTCCATTTTATCCACGAGTTCTGGTTTTTACAATCATTTTGCATCCTCTGCTCAGAAGAATCCTGAGCTATTGGGGAAAGGATATGACATGAATTCCCATTTATGGTTGAGCACTCTATAGTGTCTCATTCTATGCACAATGACCAGACTAGAGTCTCTTGCCTTGTACTGCAAGAAGAAACTCCATTGGAGGAAAGCTCTAATTTTTGGATATAGCAATAAGATATTAGGAGTAATTTAATATTATAGCTAATTACAATAATTGTAATAATAATAATAAATAACAATTTAGGATTCTCCCACTACCTCTCTAACCACGGTTTCTGAGCCCATTACTAGCACTCAGTATTGATCCCAACTAATGTAACGAAAATTAGATTCAGTCAGAAAATGGTTGGATATTTCCATAGCATTTGTTCCAATAGGCAGATCTTTTCAGGAAAATGATTGTAGTTTTCAGTACTTACAGACTGATGAGATAGATGATTATTTTTTTCTTTGCTGTATGGTAAGTATTATCAGGCCCATGAAAACTAGGCAGTAGGGAAGAGGCTTCCACGTGAATACCAGCTTGATTTCTCTGTGTTCTGTGATTTAAACACATAGTATCTTCATCAATAGTGTTCAAACATAAACTTCTGGAAATTAACCAAAAATACTGACAGTAGACTGTAATGTTTTGGGGTCTCTGAGACCCCATTAGTCAATACTCCAACAAAAACAATTGATTCTAGGTACTGAGAGATTATTTACTGTGAGGTATCTATTAGGACATAGTTCTTCCATTGTAATATAATTCTTTTTATATATGTCTCTTTATCTGTTTTAGGAAACTTCTGTACTAGAAGAATTCCACATAACATTTTCAGAAGGATCTTAGTACAATTATTTCTTCTTATATTCTTTCCTCTTCCCTGACCTACCCACACCCTTCCCATATAACCCTTTCTGTTATTATTCCATACTTTAACTACTTATACTATTGTATTCTAATCCCTCTCTTGAAAGCCCTTTTCCCTCAAGTCACCTTACTAAATTCTTGATCTTCATGAATATCTAAAATAGAGCATATATATTTGAAGATTCAAGGCTAACATTTAGAAATGAAATAAAACCTGTAATATTTCATTTTTCTTTGTCTGAATTATTTCACTAATAATGATTATTTCCAGCTCCATCCATTTACCTGTGAATTTCATAATTTTCTTTTGCTTCATAGCCACATAATATTTCATGCATTCATTATTCATTCATCATTTGGTGAACACCAAAGCTGTTTACATTTCTTTTTTTTTTTTTTGATTTAAGAGTGCCAATTTTATTGAGCTCAGGGGAAGCTTCTATAGGGCTCTCTGGCCATGCCCCAGCTCTCAGGCTCTTTCACATGCAGACCGACCAGCCTGCCAGCAAGGTCTCGTGCTCAGAGCAGCTGCAGCCTGCTCAGAGCAGAGAAAAATAAGTTGTTTTGCTCAGAGCATCTGCAAGCATTGGAAAACAAGCCAGACCCCCATTTAGGATCCAGGGGTCCATATCCCCCAACACACCTGAGGATGTTCTTTCTTCTTCCAGTGGTAACAGGTGTTTGATATTTAGTGTGTTTTTGCATTTTCTCCACAAAGAATCTAAGAAAAAAGACCAGAGTGAAAAATGCACAAATACTTAAGCGAGGCCCTGGGAAGATATGGCCCCTACATGCAGGTTTCCAGAGGTGTCAGGAGTGAGAACAGGCACACCCTGAAAACATTTGTCTACCTTCATCCCCCTGCCTGGAGAGAGAGATCTGTGATTGTAACATGAAGGGTCCTGTTTGTTGTTGGGGTTTTCTGTCCTGCCAGGTTTCCCCAGCTGTTTAGCCCCAATGAAAATCACACTTAGGTGTCCATAAATTATAAGCTGATTGGCCCGTTAGCTCTAGCCTCTCACTGGCTAACTCTCATATCTTATATTAACCCATTATGATCTATGTTAGCCACATGGCTCAGTACCTTTTTCAGTGGGGCAGATCACATCCTGCTGCTTTGGTGATCTGGGCAGGAATGGTAGGAATCAACTTCCTCCTTCCCAGAATTCTTCTGTTCTCATTATATCATTTCTTTCTGTCTGGTTTTCCTGCCTATATTTCCTGCCTGGCCAATCAGCATTTATTTAAAACATGATTGACAGATACAGACATTTCTCCCACACCAGTGATCTTTTCAAAAACAGAAACTTGGCTATCTTAGTGGTGCATGCCTGTCATTACAGTACTCAGAAGACTGTGGATGACATTAGAGGATCGGTAGCATCTGAAAGAAACAGTCTATACTCCTTTACTTCAAAACAGATAATTAGGATTAAGTCTCTTTCCTCCACTCGCAAATCACAATGTGAAGGTCTACTTATATAGTACTTTACAGTGTTATCTCTCATCCAGAGCAATACTCCACATCAGATAGCTTTAGGTCTTGTCTGGAGTCATGGGTTTGACAGTTGTGCTGCTGTCATCGTGGGGTGTTTCCCCAGGGACACTGCCAACTTTCAACATTCAGCTCAGTCACAGAACCAAGAAGTATTCCCTACTGCGTTAGAAATTATGCGAAGACTGACAAGGCACCTATTCAGTGCGCAGAGCCCTGAGAACTAAGCCTGCCTACTCATGAAATTCTTGAGTCATGGCAACACCATCTTCAGTCGTTGTGTATGCAAATGATGATCTGTTTGGGGCCTGGTTAATATGGATGACACTGTCAAGTTCCCTTCTGTGAGCAACAGTGAGAAGCAGGAGGATGAGGGCAGAATACGTGCAGCATCGGTCACAGGAAAGAAAACGGAAACTGCAGGTCCTCAAAGTAAAAGTTCGCTACTCGGGCTGATGCCACATGGATGCCAGTCTTCCCTAGGTTGAAGTCGCAAGCACACAAAAAGTCTTGGTTGAATTTGACTTTGGGGCCTTCTAAGTGAAATCCTTAGTCACTCTTTCGGTGGGACCCTGATGTCTTGATGGTCGGGTGCAGAAATTAGTTATTTTGAGGCGGGAAGATTCTAGCCTACATCCATCCTGGGTTGGAGCTTCATCGCATCTACCCTGTTTACACATCTTAAATACAAATTAAGTACAAATAACTGACCATTTAAATATTTAAATTAAAAACAAATTTCAAATGCTTTAAATTCCTTCTCTTGGTTTCTATTCTAAAGCACAAGGTGATTGTATCTTTTCTCAATTGACTGCTATATTAACTTATAGCAACAGACTCAATCTCTGTGTCCAACTCCTTTGTTTCCATATCAGATTTCCTTCAAATCACATATTTACACTACAATTCATAACAGTAGCAAAATTACAGTTACAAGGTAACAACAAAATAATATTATGCTTTGGAGATCACCACAACATAAGGAACTGAATTAAAGCATCACAGAATAAGTAAAGTTGAGAATCCTTTACTTATATTCTTTCATGATTAGCTAATTTTAAGATAATCTTCCCAAAGAAAATGAAGGAAATAGGAAGGGATCAGCAATTTCACTTTCAATAATGATCTTTTGTAAATAAATGTTTAACTGGGTTTCTGGGAGTATTAAAACATTCGCATAAACATCTTGCAAATTACGACTCTATGGGAGGATGCTGCTTGTTTAGTCGGTTGGTTTGGGGAGTATTTAAAAAATAGATTTGAAATTCTTGTTCTATACACAAGTTCTTATGTGTTTGATAAAAAGACTAATATTTAGTGCTTTTTGTAACACAGTTCTATGTTTATTTAGCATATACCCAAAGAACTACATATCTTACTATATAAAAATGTAATTCCAAGCTCATTGCTGCCCTCTTCACAATCTCATTTTTTTTAAAAAAAAAAAACGTCTTTTCTGAAACTTGTAGCTATCTGTAATCTATTACCAAGGAGATGGGGACAAGAAGATCAGAAATTTACCAATAACTTCTGCTAAATAGAAAAGAGTGAAATCAGCTGGGCTACATGAGATCCCTTCCCAAAAACAATCGACTAAACAAGCAGCGCCCTCTCTTTTTTTTTGCATTTATTTATTTATTTATTTATTTATTTATTTATTTATTTATTTATTAAAGATTTCTGTCTCTTCCCCGCCACCGCCTCCCATTTCCCTCCCCCTCCCCCAATTAAGTCCCCCCCCCACTCAGCACGAAAAGCAATCAGGGTTCCCTGTACTGTGGGAAGTCCAAGGAACCCCCATCTCCATCCAGGTCTAGTAAGTTGAGCATCCAAACTGCCTAGGCTCCCACAAAACCAGTGCGTGCAGTAGGATCAGAAACCCATTGCCATTAAAAGACGAACATGGGATGTACTCATTCATATTTGGTTTCTAGCCATAAACCAAGGACATTGAGCCTATAATTAGTGATCCTTGAGAAGCTAAATAAGGAGAACCCAAAGAAAAACATATAGGCATCCTCCTGAATATTAACCTTCAGCAAGCGATGAAAGGAGACAGAGACCCACATTGGAGCACAGGACTGAAATCTCAAGGTCCAAATCAGGAGCAGAAGGAGAGAGAGCACGAGCAAGGAACTCAGGACCGCGAGGGGTGCACCCACACACTGAGACAATGGGGATGTTCTACTGGGAACTCACCAAGACCAGCTGGCCTGGGTCTGGAAAAGCCTGGGATAAAACCGGACTCTCTGAACATAGCGGACAATGAGGACTACTGAGAACTCAAGAACAAGCAGCGTCCTCTTATAGAATCGTAATTTGAAAAACATATAGTTAGATGATTGCCAAGAAACTGCATATTAAAAAGTCAGAATGATAATTTTATATGGTTATATCTGAGTACCAACTATCATAGAAGTGACCTGTACAAGGTGGTACACATTTCTGAAACTTTAACAAAGGTCAAGGATATTTAAAGTTGATGTGAAGATTACCACTTGAAGTAGCAAAAAGTAGATACTTGTGTGAGAAAATAAAAATTGTATTCAGTCTTATACATATAGATTAAAATGCTTATATTTGCGTGTCATTTATTTAAGCTTTGAAGATAGTAAGAACTTTACAAGCTCTCTACCTGTTGCTGAACTTAAAATGATCCTTTTCAGAATCTGAGTTTCAATGTTATGAAGTTTTTAACATTCTAACATCATTCCCATTCAAATAGAAAGTGAAATAGTGACAAATGTATTAGTTTAAAAATGTTAATAATAAAATTAGTCATATACAAGGTATTTACCGTGTACAAGCATGGTTTCAAACCTTGTATATGAATGAAAAATTGCTATAATAGAAATGATTAAGCATTTAATAAAAGTATAAATCAAGAATATATTACTTACAATTTTAAATGAAATTTTAAGATGTATTCATCATTTTTATCTCTAGGATATATGAAAATAAATTAAAGTAGTGCATTGGTAAAATCTTACATGTGTCCTAAAGTGTCTGTCGGAGAGATTGACTTCAAAAGGCAAAAGGAATGTACTTGACCAAATGCTGATTGCATGAAGCATATGATACAAAAACAATCATATTCAGTGCTTCACATGGAGAGCCATGATATAGACACAGTCATAGATAAACAAACACAAAAACACTCACACTCATAAAAATATTTTTATATATAAGAGCACACATGAAAACAGGTGCCTCCTGGTATTCTCTCTGCTAACAATGAGAGATTCTAACATGGAGAAAAGTAAGGTGTTCTGCAGCAACCGAGTCAATGCTCCATTGCATAGTGTGTGACATTCTTCTTGCAGAACTGCTGAACGGTCCAGTTCAGGTTTGTTTTTACTTTCTGATACAGGAACTACAGAAGTTCCAGTGTCTATGGAATTGGGCTTTCAGCCTGTCCTTAGAGTTTCTAACAACTTTATCAGTATGCTTCATAATGTCTTCTGTTTCTTAGTAGCCTTCAGTTACACATAAAGTTTCATCTAAATTGAAGATAAAGACAGTATCTCCACGCTTTCTGTTAAACCTCTTATGGTGTTCAGCTCAATTTTGCTAATCTTTCATGCTTTAGGCTACTTATCATTGGGGAATGTTATATTTTATATTATATGACTCTTTTCACCCTCAGTGAACTTTAAACTTCCTTAGAGGAATAGCTGGATGCATTTCTTTAAATAAACACACATTCTTCACTAAATTGCTAGTATCTGCTTTTAGACTGCAAAGACTATGGGAATTTTGACTTTGAAATCACCTTTCTGGTTGCTTCTGACACATTCATTTCGTCTCACATTTCAATTCATTTGTTAATGTACCACAGAGTTCTAGCCTTCTTTACTTGTATTACCAGATCAAAATATTTTTGGAAATGTAACTATCAAATGTGAACTAAACTAATATGTTAAAATGAAATATTCATGAATTCAGAAAGCTATATTTAATTCTACATAATTAACACTATAATTAATAAAAGTCTGCCTCAAAATTAAAATAAACATACAAAAAACAAAATATTTTAGAGAACATTCAAGAAATATAATTTAGAGAAATATTTAGAAGAATCTAAAAATATATAAGTAATATCCTGGTAACTTAACAGTGATGGCCCCAAATTAAGGCACATTTTAGAATCAATAATAAATTAATTCAGTGGCTTTTTCCAAAGAATACTTTTTGCTGTAATCCTTAAACCACTAACTAGTTTCTTGTTTAATTAAAATATCCAGAAATTTGTATCATTGTGGCTAAAAAATTAAAGGCTCACAATTGATAAGTCATTTGTAATTTAACTTAGTTTTCTACATTTTGTTTTCTCCAATCCCATCCAATTCTGGTTCTGAGATTAAGCTTCATTATTCCCTAAATCAATTTTATATCAGTTAGAGGAACAAATTGTTTATTTCTTTGCAAATTTGTAGCTATTAATCTCAGCCGTGACTCAGTGATATTGATTTTTTTTTCAGACCTGAACATCAGAAAGACATACTTAAAAATGAATAAATTGACCCAAGTCCAGGATATACTAGCTGAACTATGGAAGTCAAGACTTTATTCCATATATAATAAATCATTGTCACTTATTTGTTCTACAATGAAGAAATATGAGAATATAATTAGGATGGAAACAATTTCACAGCCTTCTTTCCTGCTCTATTTTTCATTATCCTATATTGCTGCTACTCTGCACTGTTATCAGCTGAAAGCTCTTGAATTATAACTAAAAGTGACCTTATTTTCAAAGCATTTAAAGTCATTGTAGGTCAAAGCTTTTCAAGGGCTTTCAATGCTTCAAATATGAGGCTGTAGAATCTGTGTCAATAACATATAGACCTGAAAAGTTAGAGTCAGTACTTTGTGCTCAGCATTGGCAAATTCCTAACAGAAACGCTTAAAAACTATATTGAAAAGAAGCATTGAAATAAAGCAAAGGCGTGAGAGTATTTTGAGATTATTATACATTTTTATTCATTTCTTAAGGATGATTAGAATTTCAAAGAATTTTTACTCTCTAGACTAAGTAATTTAAAAATTATAAGATTGTTAGACTATAAGTCATTCACTAAAGAACTATAAATAAAATATCTTATTTATGAATTCATACAAAATGTCTTTTTCCAGTTGATTCTAGCATCAAGCTAACTAATAGAGATGACATCATAGATTTGAATTCTATGTGTAGTATAGAATATTTATACTCCTCCTAGGTAACATTACAAAATAACAATCCACACCGGGCGGTGGTGGCGCACGCCTTTAATCCCAGCACTCGGGAGGCAGAGGCAGGCGGATCTCTGTGAGTTCGAGGCCAGCCTGGTCTACAGAGCTAGTTCCAGGACAGGCTCCAAAGCCACAGCGAAACCCTGTCTCGAAAAACCAAAAAAAAAAAAAACAAAATAACAATCCAGCTAGGATGTCCTTTGAGAAAGGAACATTCTCATGACAACAAAGCTGGATGAAGGTAGTAAGGTCAGTTATAATTATAATGTCTAGTGTCTCAAAGTGTATACATTTCACTCCATGTTCTTTATTTGTGTCTTGTGTCTGTGTGTATCTACATGAACATATACATATACCTCTCTGATTAGAAATGATTTGGTTTTGCTTTAATTATTGAATGAGGCAGAATTCAGCCAAGTTAATTTTCTTTTTTGACTAGTGTCAAGTTTATATAGTTAGAGTTTTATGGAACACAAGAATCTACAACTGTAAAGAAAAGCTTGCTTTGAGGTATTATACAGGGGGTAGCTATAATATTATTAGTTTCAAGAACCTGAGGTGGTTGGGGTCATTCTTGTGAATTCCTGGGAGTTTCTCTAGTGCCAGGTTTCTTGCTAGCTGCATAATGATTCCCTCAATCCAAATATCTCTTTCTATGCCCGGTATCTCTTTTCTTCCGTCAACTTGACTGTCCTGTTCCCTCAAGTTCTCCTCATCCTTCCCCTTGTCCCCTTCTTTTCCCACTCTACCCTGCCCCCCATGCTCCCAATTTTGTCAGGAGATCTTGTCTATTTCTCCCAGGGGGATTCATATATGTTTTTCATAGGGTTCAGCTTGTTTACTTAGCTTCTCTAAGATTGTGGACTATAGGCTTGTTATCCTTTGACTTTTAGCTAGTATCTACTAGTTAAGAATGAGTACACACCATGTTCATCTTTCTGTGTCCGGGTTACCTCACTCAGGGTGGGTTTTTTTTTTCTTCTACTTCCATCCATTGGCATGCAAATTTCAAGGTGCCATTGTTTCTTTTTCCCCACTGAGTGTTACTCCATTGTGAAAATCTACCACATTTTCTTTATCCATTCTTTGGTAGAGGGGCATCCAGGTTGTTCCTAGATCCTGGCTATAACAAATAATGCTGCTATGGGCATAGTTGAATAATATCCTCGTAGTATGATGAAACATACTTTGGGTATATGCCCAAGAATGGTATTGCTGGGTCCTGAGGTAGGTTGATTTCCAATTTTCAGAGAATCTGCCATACTTATTTCCAGAATGGTTGCACAAGTTTGCATTTCCACCAGCAATGGAGGAGTGTTCCCTTTACTCTATATCATTTCCAGCATAAGCTGTCAGTGATGTTTTTAATCTTAGCCATTCTGACTCGTGTAAGGTGATATCTCAGAATCTTTTTAATATGCAGTTGCCTGATGGCTAAGGATGTTGAACAATTCTTTAAATTTCCTTCAGCCATTTAAGGTTCTTCAGCTAAGAATGCTCTGTTTAGATATGTACCCTATTTTCATTGGATTATTTTGTATTTTGATGTCTAGTTTCTTGGGTTCTTTATATATTTTGGAGACAAGCTTTCTGTCATATGTGGGGTTGGTAACAATCTTTTCCCATTCAGTAGGCTGCCTTTTTGTCTTATTGACTGTGTCCTTTGCTTTACAGAAGCTTTTCAGTTTCAGGAGGTCCCATTTATTGATTGTTGCTCTCAATGTCTATGCTATTAGTGCTATACCTGTGCCTGTGCATTGAAGACTAGTTTCCATTTTCTCTTCTATCAGGTTCAGTGTAGTCAGATTTATATTAAGGTCTTTAATCCATTTGGATTCAAGTTTTGTGAATGGGGATTGATATGGATTTATTTTCATTCTTCTATATGTTGACATCCAGTTGTGGCAGCACCATTTGTTGAAGATGTGTTCTTTTCTCCATTGTATAATTTTAGCTTTTTTGTCAAAAATAAGATGTTTATAGGTATGAGACTAAATATCTCAATCTTTGATTCGATTCCACTGGTCAACCTGTCTGTTTTTATGCCCAAACCAGGCTGTTTGAATTACTGTCGCTCTATAATAGTGCTTGATGTCAGGGGTGGTGATGCCTCCAGAAGTTCCTTTATTGTACAGGATTGTTTTGGCTATACTGGGTTTTCCCTGTGCAAGTTGAGTATTGTTCTTTTGAAGTCTGTGAAGAATTGTGTTGGGATTTTGATGGGTATTGCATTGAACCTATAGATTCTTTTTTGTAGGATTGCTATTTTTATTATTTTGATTCTACTTATTCAAGAGCATGAGAAATCAATTTTCACACACTCTATATACCGAGTTGTTGATTATCTGATAAGCATGTTCTTCATTTTTTGAAATCTGTTTTTGGATTTCCAGAGCATTATTAAATCAGTAATATTTATTTTAACTTTACGAACAGGTACAATGCTTAACTAGGCTTCCAGTAGAATCTTTAGTGCTTTGTTCATAATGGTAATAATATTGTGAAGCACCAAAAATTCTTTTTGTCCCTGTCATTCATTAATTATAAAGCATTCATTTGTCTTTGATGTGCAATCAAACTGCATCCTGCTCATTATGATAGTGTGAATTTTATGGCAGGTAAGAAGGTTACATATTCTATAATTAGATTGTTTAATGAATATTTTACAAATTTCCTTGGTACAGTATCTGCCTAGACCAATAGTAATTTTAATTATTTTTGTTCCAACTTTATTCAAATTTTTCAGGTTTTACAAAGTGGCTAAAGGTTTTTTTTTTAATCTTTATAAGTGTAACATGATTACATGATTGCTAAGGTCATTAAATAGTACATGATGTTTTGTTGTCAAGACAAAGGGCCTACCAAGAATAAATCTGTTGTTTTGTCTATTACTGGAGAAATTTGATTTGTGAAAAAGTTGGTTAATTATTTTTAAAAATGAGCACAATCAATCCATTCAGTTGATCAAGCCACAAGCATATTGTTAAGCAGGATCTTAGATAAGATTGGAATCACTAAGAAAATAAATTACTTGATTTAGGCTATGCTTTAATCAAAGTGCCATGTCTTTGCTTAGATAACACATCTGTCTCACATGAAATCATTAGTTTTTGTTAGCTTCATTCTTTTGAATACTAGCCCTTTTACCTTTGTCATGTTTTAGTTGAGTGTGACATTTGTAATGCATTTCTATAAGTCACTCAGTAGAATATGAGTTGCTGTGAGAAACTGTACAGTTGCTAGAACCTAAACTGACAGAACTCACAGTGCATGTTACAGATTCTTGCATACCATTCTCATAAACAAAAGATAATGAGAAAATTATTATAGCTGATTAACAACCTACACCAATATATTTTTTTCTGCATGCATATAGACAGAGCAAACACAATTAGTAATATTTAACATTCATACTTAAATTCATCTATTCCTCTTATATGTAAAATGAAAACTATGAAAACACTCTTTCCCAGCAACCCAAGTTGCACTCTTCATTATAAAGCAGTAAAATATTTCTAGTTCCTCAAAATTTAAAACAAATGAGTATTCCTTATTATATAAATAAATTCAGGACTCAGTTTAAAATGATTAACACAAAGACTGATGAGCTGGATCAGTCCAAGAGACCCACATGATGCTCAGAACGTGTTTTCTAACTTTTGCATATATGTTGTGTTGCACATTCACATGCATACACACACACACATATACTCTCTCAAACACACTCACACATACATATACTCTCTCTCTCACACACACACATACATAATGTATGCATGCATACATACAAAGGTAAATAAATATATTTAAAAGTAGGCTCAGGTATATAAAGTGGTTTTAAATCAACTGGAATACTATATTCTTCTTTATTTGTAGGTTCCATCAATTGTGAATTCAGCAAATTTCAGATTATTTGATATTTAGTTAACCCTGCATCTATGTGCTGAATATGTACATATTACTTTGTTGTTTCTGTCCCTATAATATAAAAATAATATAAGGTTAATTGTGATTTTAATTGTATTTAAATAGCTAATAAAAATTTTGAACACTGTGTGAAAGCATTGCACAATTTTACATAAGATACTTGAGCACGGATAAATTTCTTTATACAAAGTGGGTGTCACTGCTGTGTAGGTGGAGGGACAATTGCATGTAAAATTGAAAACCTTCAACAATTCTCCTTTAGCAGTTGTATAACTAGATAAAATTACTGAAGGCTGATTAAACTGATCTGGATTACAGTTACATAATTTTTGTATATAAAATTCTATGCAGTGTCTTCCTACTAGGTAAGTATTAAAAAGAGAGAAAATAAAAAGCTTGTGTATGTGTGGTCCTACTGCAAATATACTTACAGTTGGAAAACTCTAACTGAAGTTCCAGCTCTGCCATGACTTGTTGAATACTATTGGTGATAGAAATACTAGAAAATATCATCATGCCATTTGAATAACAACCTGTAAGACAAAGTTAGCATAAATTCATTTGAAAACAAAAATAACAGTACCATATAAAATATAGAAATTAAAATGGTATATGGGTTTACATATGCACAAACTGAATGTGTATCTTATACACACAGAGGAGGTATGAAGATTTCACATTATTATCCCTAGTATGAAAACCATTGTCTAAGATTTTGATGAATTCTGCTTGTTTCTCTCAGATATACTACATGTCTTTCAGGGGCCTTGCTCGGGCATTTTTAGTTTTAAATAGTTGAAGTTACAATTTCACCAAAAATTTTAGCAAGTATTTATTTAATGAAGATTCTACCATGTTACACTATTTGAGAATGGAAAAGGTAAAGATCTTATCTTCACAAAGTTTAAAGAAATACACAACAGCATAAAATTATCCTACTAGGTCTCAGTAGAATATCTATGGACTATTGCTCAAATTTAACAGACAGTTAAACTTTCAATAAATATAGCTGGTAAAAGCACATGGAAAGAAATAGTTTAAAGGATAAAAAGATACTGGGTGTGTTTAAATAATAATTAAAAAGATTTAACTTATCAACATAGCATTTCCCTTGAATGTCTGTGCTGGAAATGAAGTGATGAGGAGATTTAAATTAAGAGACATCAGATTTAAAAGGTCTTCAGTGGTTTGTTTAAAATGCACAGTTTATTTTAGTATAAGAGTAATACCAATTATAGACTTGTCCAATGAAGTATAAGACATGTTTCTGAGAACCTGAATAAATATTTAAAAAAATCTTCATAACAAAGTTACCATGTATTACTATTTCTATTTTATAGCAGAAGGCTCATATGTATAGGGCCAGTTCCATCAAGGCTGCTGACAGCTTGCGATGGATAGCACTGACCATCAGCTTGATTGGAATAAAAGACTAGAATGTTAATAACACACAATTCAATGTAGGTGTCTACCATGTATTCGCAGAGACAATCAGTTCATGAGGGATCTGACTAACCAAACAATTTATGAGTCTGAGTATACTGTTGAGGGATGGTGGAGATGCAAGAAGCAAGTTCTAGTTGAATGAAGTGAGTAACTGGTGTGTCTTGGGATGATGCCTTCCTTCTTTGCTCTTTGCTTTCAGGCTACTATGAAATAAGCAGCTTGATTTCACCATTGTCTTCTGCCATGATGTTCTGATTTACCACAGTCCACAAATAATAATAACTACCTGCCTAAGTGCTTTAACTACTTAAGCAATTAACTTAAATACACAATTTTGGTTTTAATTTACTTTCTTAATTGTTTGTACAGAAACAGGAAGTCTGTCTGATATAGTATCTGAGTCAAAAATAAAACAAACAAAAGAAAATAAACAACAACAGCAAAAATAAACAAAACCAACCAACCAACAGCATTTTTATGCCAGGTCTGGTGGTATATTTGTAATTTTCTCACTGTCACTGGTACAGATGTAAACTAATAAGGGCTAATAGCTCCTAGGAGACTAAAATGGAAGGATTTTTAAAAGAATTCAAGTTGAGATAAGGAAATGTGTTTGTAAATTAATAAAAATGTTTAGGGAGGACAATGGGTAGAAGGTTGTTAGCAAAAATGAGTAGATGAGATGATAGAAGAGAAAATCAAGACAATACTGGGGAATTTAAGTGCAGAAGAGAGCAGACATGAACAAGAATGTGAATATGGGAGCAGAATTTTTTTTGTTGAAAATTCTATTAGATAAAAGACAAAATAGATAGTTGAGTAATCTTCATAGTCACATTCACTTTTTATAATATCTCTAGATGTTAGGTGATTATACTAATTTATCCAATGGTAAATGAAAACTTATAAAACCCAGTTACCTGTAGCCTGACACCAGCAAGATCTGGACTACACTTTTTCATTTGCCTTTATAACAGGAGCGGAGACTGCTGTGCTTACGTGAAGTTAAGAGTCATAAAATACTATTACCAACAAGCTTGGAGTAAGGTTTTCTGCTCTATGTATCTCCATTTGAAGCACTTAGAAATAACATGCATAGTGATTGTGTGAGTAATACATTTAGTATTACTCTCTGAAACCTCCTTCTATCTAATCCTCCATCTTTAATAGATCACCAAACATTGATTTTGTCTCTTAATCTGTTTGTAATTCACCCACCTCTCTGTACCTTACTTGCAATGTAGCCTTTGCACCAGTTATTGTTTTGTTTCTGGCTGCAATGGTGCCATCCTGAGTGTCCTGCAGCAGCTATTTTTCCCTTTTCATTTGTTTCTTATGCGCTGGCCCAAATAATTTCTTCAAGACTCAACTTTGCATTTTGCTTTCCGAAGAAAATGTGAAGTAGAATGCAACATACCTAAGTACTCCATCCCTGTTTGATTAAACCATCACCTCTCAGTGATATAGAAATGCTGTTCCTGAGGCAGCTGTGTCAATGCTGTTCTTGCTGCCGTTGACTCTCATATGTCTCACACTTACTTAAGTTCTGATGCCGGGATGTGTTGGTACTTTTTTCAGTCTGCTATTTTCCTTAAACATCCTCCCGTCCTACCTTGATTATCACCCTTTTATGTTTAACATACACTTTGTGTACCTCAGTCATCAGTGTAAATGTGATCTTCTTAGAATTTTTCCTCCATGTCCAGGACAAAAGTTACATTTTCATAGACTATTGTCATGCCCTGTGCTATTTCTCCAACAATTGCACCCCCTGTTCCTTTAAGAACAGCATCTGAAAGGAATTATGTTTTTTCACTAATTGTACCAAGAACCTACATCCAAAATATGTTCAGTGACTCTTAAATGACTAGCACATGACTAGAAATTCAGGTTGCACTTCAAATCTAGCACCACATTCACTAATATACATTCTTAAGGTATAGGCATTGGTCCCTCCAAATATGTTCTGTATAAGGTTGTAATACCTAATTTAATTGACAAGATCCTGTTTATAAGTGTGTTCATTACTACATAGGTATTTTTGAAAAAGGTTAAACATCTTACAGTTGTACTACGGAGTCAAATCCTAGTTTTCAGAAAGGCTAGAGTGGTCAATCAATATGTGTTTATGGACCACTGCAATATTAAATGACCATTTTAGTGTGTAAAGATTACTGCTGTCAGACACATGACAATTATGACAATCACCCAAATGAACCACTGCTGCATACTTGAAAAGGATATGCACAAGAAAACAGACCTGCTAATACACTGTACATCACTCCTGCCCTTCTCCAATCTGTTTCGCATGCTGATCCAGGCAATGGTAGTATACCCATTTAATCCTAGCACTCAGGGAGGCAGAGGCAGGAAGGTCTCTGTGAGTTTGAGGCTAACCTTGTCTACAGAGTGAGCTCTATGACCATCAGAGATAAACAGAGAAATGCTATCTCAAAAGCAAAACAAAGAAGAAGAAAAGGAGGAGGAGGAGGAGGAGGAGGAGGAGGAGGAGGAGGAGGAGGAGGAGAAGGAGAAGAAGAAGAAGAAGAAGAAGAAGAAGAAGAAGAAGAAGAAGAAGAAGAAGAAGAAGAAGAAGAAGAAGAAGAAGAAGAAGTTGTTAAACTACCTGTGACCTGTGTTGCAGGGTCTCTTCCCATTCTTACAATCCAGATTTTTACCACAGATATCTCTTTCTCATCAAGTTATTCTTCATAGTTCTCTATGAAAGACTTATAGCGAAAAACTGATATAGCACAGTATATTATGAGGAGAAAAGGCTTAACTATGCTAAGGATATGTGAAACTTGTAAAATGTCGTCAATTAGAAAAAATAATTTGGGGATTTAAAATGTTTGCTTCAGTATCAAATGAGATCAATTTGAACCTTGAGAGTGTATCTTCTAATGTATTTAGTTTTATAGTAGTGATAGTAATGGGGTTCTAAAGCAGGAAGACATCTGTAAACTGTCCAGGTGCTATGCATGGTACACATAAAGAACTGAATGGATGGTAGCCATTAGTATCATTAGTCTAGAAGTATCTGGCCTATCACCATTAGTCAATTCAGATAATGCTTTTATGGTACATAAGGTGTCAATTCAAATACACTACATTTTGACTGGATGTTAACAATAAAATTGAAGAGCTAAAATAAGGACTGAGTTTATTATACTTATAAAGCATTCTTCTCAATAATGCATGAAATATTTTTGAGGATACTGTTGGTAATAAGTCTTTTGATCTTTGATCTCCATGATTTATACACAGAAAATGTGACATAAATGTTTTCTTTGTTCAGATCAGCAAGTGGGCAGAAAATAATATCCATTGTCAATTCTGTTTTTCTTTCCTGCTGTGCATATCACACCTTAGCTCAAATTGTTGAAAAAGTACTACATGAAGTAGTTTTTCACAATGAGAAAAATACCATTATTCATCAAGAAAATGTATTACAGGCCATGACCAAGACTTCATTTGGAGTTTCATTGTTTATTATTTTTCTATTAAGAAAATTTTGGTGTGGGATTCCTCTCTATATGCTGTGAACATCATTGGTTTAAAAAAAAAACCTGCCTAGGCCTGTTCATAGGGCAGAGTAGAACTAGGCAGGAAAAACTAAACTGAATGCTGGGAAAAAGAAGGCAGAATCAAAGACATGCCATGTAGCCACTGCTGGAAACAGACATGCTAGAACATTGCTGGAGAGCAATACACAGATTAATAGAAATGGGGCAAATTAAAATGTAAGAGCCAATAAGAAGTTGTAGCTAATGGGACAAGCAGTGATTTAATTAATACAGTTTTTCTGTGGATATTTTGGGGTTGAGCAGCCGGGAACAAACAAGTGGCCTCTTATACCAGACTTAAAATCAAATTGATGAATCTTTCTTTGATCTTATCTATTAGTTCGTATAATCTTTCAGTTACTATTTGCTGTTGTTGTTTTTGGTTTTTAGAGATGGAAAAGTACCCTATTTATATGCATTATAGCCATAATATACCAAACATGAAAGAGTTTCCAGAATTTGCCTCTTGCTGAGGAGGTAGAACAATGCAACCTCCAAAAAAGGTTTGAACACAATAAAACATATGATATTAAAAATCCTGATTGCAAATAGGTAAGGAATTTTTAAAGAACAAATAATCAAAAGATTTTAAAAGTTCTAATTAAATATAGGAAATTTTATAAAGAAATATTTATCAACAAAAAAACCCTGGTATTTGAAGATTTTTGCTCATATTCAATGTGTCTGCTGTTAAGATTTTTAATTTTCAAAAGCATTTTCAGCATCTAATAAAATAAAATAAAATGAAATACAGACCTAAACAGAGAATTCTCAACATAGGAATCTAAAATTGCTAAAAGACACTTAAGGAGATGCTCAACATCCTTAATCATCAGAGAAATGCAAATCAAAACAACTCTGAGATTCCATCTTACACCTGTAAGAATGGCCAAGATCAAAAACACAAGCTATATTACTTACAACACTGTTTGGTCAATAGCTTAGCCATATTCCTAGCTAGCTCTTGTATCTTAAATTAACCCATTCTATTAGTCAATGTATCACCACGATACTGTGGCCTACTGGTAAGGTTTAGATATCTTTTTCTTTCATCAGCTGCATGGTGTCTTCTTGACTCTGGTATTTTATTTTTGCATTCAGTCTAATTTTTCCACTTAACTCCATTCTGCCCTGCCATAGGCCAAAGCGCCCTTTTTATTAACTAATGGTAATAAAACATATTCACAGCATATGAAGGAATCCCACATCATCTCCCCTTTTCTTTCTAAATAGAAAAGAATGTTTTAATGTTAACATAGTAAAATTACTTATAACAAAACTGGTATCAAGCAAGAATTTCACTTATAATATTTAGTCTCTCTCTCTCTCTCTCTCTCTCTCTCTCTCTCTATATATATATATATATATATATATATATATATATATATATAATTTTTATCTGAAATGTTTGAAATCTAATTTATCTTTTATCATAAGTAAGGAAAACTATAACTCAAACTATCTTGTCTTCAACTCCATCAAAGACCCTAGAAGTATATAATATTACCTAAGTAAACAGGAAGTATATTCTAAACAACTTCCAAAATTCTAGAATTGATAGAGACATCTCCCTGCCTGGACAGTCACCCAGATTTCTCTGTCACATTGGAGCATCCGTCTTAAGCCTATAGGCTCAGAGTATCTGAAAGATTTTTCCATTGAGCATGAAATTTGAAAGACTGTTTTCCCTCTAATGGCAGTTTGTCAGTCACTTTCGTCTGTGTTATTCAACATGTCTGCCATACTGTTTCATGAAGTAGAAAACCAAAAGGACTATCTCACCTTCTTTTGCCAAGTTCCACCATCATATTTTTGTGGATCCTACATGTCCAATATATACAGTATACTAACAAGCAGCTCAGGCAAGAGCAGTTTCTTGCCCAAATGACTAGCCTTGTCACATTGAAGGTAAATTCCATAATGAGTGTTTTCAATGCTCATCAACTCCTCTGAAGTAATTGGTGCTGCCAGAAGCAGACATGTCTCACTGTTGAGAAAAATCCTAAGTTCTTAAAACATATTAAATGCAATATTCTGACAGACTTTGAAAGGTTTGAAGAATCCTATCCATCTGAAATACATTTCTGTACATATAGAAAATCTAACTAATATGACTAAAGTTTGACTATTAAAGATGACTACAGTGGGACAATGGTCTTGTACCCTGTAAAGATTTGTCACTTGTATTGGTTTAATAACCAGGCAGGAAGTATAGGTGGGGCGACCATAATAGGAGAATTCTGGGAAGAGGAAAATCTCAGCCTACAGTCGTCACCCAGACACAGAGGAAGCACTATGAGAATTCCTCACTGATACAAGATACTAAGCCATGTGGCTAATACAGACAAAAAATATGGATTAATTTAAGATGAAAGAGTTAGCTAATAATAAGCTTGAACTAATAGGCCAACCAGTTTAAAATTAATATAGACCTTTGTGTGTTTTTTAGAACTGAATGACTGTAGAGCCAGACAGGACAGAAATCTTTCCAACAAATGGCATCAACAAGAGGAACAACATCCACATAAAACCGAAGGGAGATTCAGAAGTAATTCTAGATTCAAAATAATAGATTTAAGCATGGCTTCTTGGTAGCAGCATTTTCTCAGGTGGGTTCTGTTTGTTAGAGGCAAGCATGTCTCATTTAAGAGAGGCTTCCTGATTCAGCTTTAGCTGCAAAAACTTGAAGCTTGTCTAAAGGCCCCTTCATAAAATACTTAAATGGTGTTCATGAATAGCTGTCAGCATGCTTCTTGGTGGTGGCAGGGACCTTAAAACTACATAAAGCTGTGGGAATAAACATGATTCTCACCAATACCTCTGCCATGAAACTAGACTTTCAGAAAACTAAGGAATGGGGTGGATCCAGTCGTCAGACACATCTTTCATCCTAGCCATAAGACTCAACAAATTAAAGACTCATGTGGTCAGAAAAAGAGAGATAACAATAAGGATAGATTCAAATAAAAGAAATGAAACCTCTGAACAGTTTACAGTGTGTTAAAAAATATATGTAGGCTTGAGCAAGAAAGAAAAAGGATGAAATCCTTAAAAAGGGGAGAGAGAGAATAGTTGGCAGTGGTGGCACACATTTTTAATCCCAGCACTTGGGAGACAAAGACAGGCAGGTCTCTGTGAGTTCAAGGAGAGCCTAATCTACAGAGTGAGTTCCAGGATAGCCAAAATTGCACAGAAAGACCCTGTCTCAAAAATAATTAAAAATAAAATAAAAGGAATATAGCTAAAAAAAGCCACATGAAGATGAAAAATACACAGAGTATCTGAATACTGTGTGTTATTGTGTTGTCTTTTAATAGTTTGATGACTGAGGAAGGAGCAACAGCTGCTAAAAGACATTTGATTATAAATTCTGCTAGAATAATCCAACTTATATATTTTCAAAATGCCTTAAGTTCAGAATTTAAGTCAGAAGATATGTTATTTTGGAAAACAGGTTTTGCTTTTGTTTCCACAGAAAATGAGAGGCTGTGAATTCTTTATGGGTTAAGAAAAATAAGGTTTGATTAAAGAAGACCCAGTGAAAAATCTGCAAAAGTAGCAGAAAGCCCAGATGAACCAACATTTCAGAGGACCTCTGTTTGAATTTCCTTTGAGTACTACATCCAGAACAGCCTCAAGACTGCTAGCTAAGATGATCAAGCCTCACAGAATATTACAGCCAGGACTTGACCTCATTTCTACATTAGGTTCCCAAAGATTATCAGTGCCCCCAATTTACAGAAAGTAGTCTAGAAAACTATGCCCACACCCACCCCAATGGATTATGGATGTTTGTCTTTGTTTAGAGTATTGGTTACAAGTTGTTTTGGATAATGTTCAGGAAAAAAGCTAAAAAGGAGATTAGATTCAGGGTTTTGTTTTGAAAAAGAGAAAAAAACAGAGAATGACTGTGGGTCAATGGTCTTGTACCCTGTAAAGATTTGTCTTTGTATTGGTTTAATAAAACACCAATTGGCCAGTAGCTAGTCAGAAAATATAGATAGGGCAACCAGAATGAGAGAATTCTGGGAAGTAGAAAGGCTTACTTTGCAGTTGTCACCCAGACATAGTGGAAGCAAGGATGAGAATGCCTCATTGATAAAAAGGTATCAAGCCATGAGACTAACACAGAAAAGAATTACGGGTTAATTTAAGATTTAAGAGTTAGTTAATAAGAAGCATGAGCTAGTAGTCCAAACAATTAATAATTAATGTCAGCCACTGTGTATTTCTTTGAGAATGAATGGCTGTGGGAGTGAGCAGAACAGAACACGCTGTCAACAGATAAGTATCTATTAATGTGTACTTCTTAATTATACATTACATTTTTAAATGAACTGTAAAAAACATAATACCTTAAACAAAAATAGAAATACATATACACAATATAATAAATCAACCTTAAATTTTGTATCAATAGACCAAGATCCATACCAATGCAAAATATTCATATTTATATCATGTCTCACCCCCCATTTTTAGAAAGAGATTGACTATGATCATTTAATCATTTATAATCAACCCCCTTGAGTTTGATAAAGCAAACATTTATAAACACTCATTTTGGGAATATGGGCATAGTTTTCTCCAAGCTGCTTTCTGCTGTTTGTTGAGTGATATATTTTTAGGGTTCACAGAGAACTTTCAGCGGTCTTATTCCATAAAACCTCATTAACCTGGGACCACAGGTTTTCATTTGGGGAAACAAATCAAAACCCCTTTTCCAAAGTAATATATCCATAGACTCAAATTTTGAAGATACCTTTATGTAGGTTTAACTTAGCAGTTCCAACAGTCAAATGTCTCTCTGCAGTTCATTTACATTCAAAAATTCAAAGGAAACAATAATATACATACTCCAGACTGTGTGTTTTCCATCTTTATGTGGCTTTTTAACTCTATTTCTAATATTTATTATCTTTACTCCCTTAATCTGTCTATCTGTACTCTTTTATATTACTTTTACTGTATCTTTAAAATTTTTGTTTTATTTTTTATATGATTTACTTCTTTTTATAACTGTCTATAGTTGTTCTCCACACTCTCCCACCCTATGTATATTTATTTATACAAACTGTGTCTTGTTTAGAGGCCTGTTGTTTTTTGAATCTATCTTATTGTGTATCTTAACTACTTTTTTGGCAAGAACCATTTTTAAAATGGTAAGCAGTACAGTTGCTGAGGCCTTGATGTTGGCTATGTCTCTCACAGTCTTTCAATATGGCTGAGATATGTTCACCATCAGCTCTGGGACTGCTGGGTGGGATTTGTGCTCACCAGCTCAGGTCTGGGGAGCAGTTCACCCATGCAACCACTAAGTAACTTTCAGTATACTGCACAAAAACCCCATTCAAGCAGGATCCCTCAAAAAAAGCCAGAGCCATGGATCCTGCCAGCATGAATCTGAAAGCCCTTTCTTAAAGAAGCCACACATAATCTTTGCTGCTAATGTTGGATCAGGAAGCCTCTCTTAAAAAAAAAAAAAACCCTCCTCTGCTTGCCTCTAGCAAATAGAGCCACCCAAGACAATGCCAGTACCAAGAAGCTGTGTTTTACTCTGTTTTTTTCTTTTTTCTTCCTTCCTTCCTTTCTTTCTTCCTTCCTTCCTTCCTTCCTTCCTTCCTTCCTTTCTTTCTTTCTTTCTTTCTTTCTTTCTTTCTTTCTTTCTTTCTTTCTTTCTTTCTTTCTGTAGCATGTCTTCCCAAGGTCTGTCAGGTTTTACTTAGATGTGTGTGTCTATGTGTGTGTGTGTGTGTGTGTGTGTGTGTGTGTAGCATGTCTTCCCAAGGTCTCTCAGGTTTTACTTAGATGTGTGTGTGTAGCATGTCTTCCCAAGGTCTCTCAGGTTTTAATTAGATGTGTGTGTGTGTGTGTGTGTGTGTGTGTGTGTAGAATTTCTTCCCAAGGTCTCTCAGGTTTTACTTAGATGTGTGTGTGTGTGTGTGTGTGTGTGTGTGTGTGTGTGTGTACCATGTCTTCCCAAGGTCTCTCAGGTTTTAATTAGATGTGTGTGTGTGTGTGTGTGTGTGTGTGTGTGTGTGTGTGTGTAGAATTTCTTCCCAAGGTCTCTCAGGTTTTACTTAGATGTGTGTGTGTGTGTGTGTGTGTGTGTGTGTATTTCTTCCCAAGGTCTCTCAGGTTTTACTTAGATGTGTGTGTGTGTGTGCGTGTATTTCTTCCCAAGGTCTCTCAGGTTTTACTTAGATGTGTGTGTGTGTGTGTGTGTGTGTGTGTGTGTGTGTGTATTTCTTCCCAAGGTCTCTCAGGTTTTACTTAGATGTAGTTGCCCCACATTTGTGCCACTTGTTTACAAAATCTTCTGTTTCATTTCTGGCCCCACAGACCTAAATAATCGCACAGAAATTATATTAATTACAACACTGTTTAGCCAATAGCTTAGTTGTATACCTAGCTAGGCCTTATATCTTAAATTAACCCGTTTCTATTAATCATTATATCATCATGAGATTGTGGCCTTCCAGTAAGATTTAGGTGACTTTATCCTTCAGTAACTACATGGCATCTACCTGAATCCACTATCTTTCTCCCTGAATTCAGTTTAGTTTTCCCGCCTAACTCTATTCTGTCCTGTCATAGGCCAAATCAGGATTTTTATTAACCAATAGTAATAAAACACATTCACAGCATACAGAGGGGAATCCCACGCCAGTATAGCCTTACACTAGGACATTGCTAACTTACTAGGAAGTCATACTATTAAATAAAATTGGCTCTCCCTTACTAGGTAGCTAACAATTGCAAATAGTTCCTCAGCTAGTATTGGGACTTAATGTCCATACACCTTCTCCATGCTGAGATTTTGTCTAGCAATCTCAAGTCCTATGAATGTTGTTATAACCTTTGTAAGTTCATGTGTGTGAATGTTCTGTGTCCAGAAAACAATCTTTGCTTGTAACCATCCACTGCTTTTGGCTCTTATAGTCAACCTATCCCCTATGATATAACTGTCATTTCATTCCAACTTGTATGATTCTTGAGCCTTGGGTGGATGGAGTGAGAGGAAAATTTCCTTTTTAAGACGAATAATCTTTATTCTCTGTACCTAAACTAGTTGTGGTATTCGATTAACTACGATTTTTTTTTTATTGAAAATAAGGGGAAAAAAAGTTTCTGCCTCCTCCCAGCCTCACATTTCCCTCCCCCTCCTCCCACCCTTCTCCCCCGTCCCCCAATCCTCTCCCCCTCCCTCTCCAGCCCAAAGAGCCATCAGGGTTCCCTGCCCAGTGGAAATTCCAAGGTCCTCCCCACTCTGTCCATATCTAGGAAGGTGAACATCCAAACTGGCTAGGCTCCCACAAAGCCAGAACATGAACTAGGATCAAAACCCCTTGCCATTGTCCTTGGCTTCTCATCAGCCCTCATTGTTCGCCATGTTCAGAGTCCGGTTTTATCCCATGCTTTTTCAGTGACAGTCCAGATGGCTTTGGTGAGCTCGATAGATCATCCCCACTGTCTCAGTGGGTGGGTGCACCCCTCGTGGTCCTGACTTCTTTGCTCATGTTCTCCCTCCTTCTGCTCCTCATTGGGACCTTGGGAGCTCAGTCCAGTGCTCCAGTATGGGTCTCTGTCTCTATCTCCATTCATCACCAGATGAAGGTTCTATGGTGATATGCAAGATATTCGTCAGTACTGCTATAGGATAATGTCATTTCAGGTTCCCTATCCTCAGCTGCCCAAGGAACTAACTGGGGACATCGCCTTGGGCTCCTGGGAGTCACTCTAGGTTCAAGTCTCTTGCCAACCCTAAGGTGGCTCCCTTAACTAAGAATTGTGCGTCCTTGCTCCCCTATCCAACCTTCCTTTATCCCAATCATCCTTTTTCCCCAAATTCCCCCTATCCTCCGCTTCTCTCTTTTCTCTCCCTATCTCCCCTTACCCCCATTCCACCCCACCCCCAAGATCCCAATTTTTCCCCCGGCAATTTTGTCTACTTCCTATAGCCAAGACGATAACTATATGTTTTTCCTTGGGTTCATCTTCTTACTTAGCTTCTTTAGGTTCAGGAATTGTAGAGTCCGTGACCCTTATTTATGGCTAGAAACCAATTTTGAGTGAGTACATCCCATGTTCATCTTTTTGGGTCTGGGTTACCTCACTCAGTATAGTGTTTTCTATTTCCATCCATTTGCATGCAAAATTCGAGAAATCATTGTTTTTTTCCGCAGCGTAGTACTCTAATGTGTATATATTCCACACTTTCTTAATCCATTCTTCCATTGAAGGGCATCTAGGTTGTTTCCAGGTTCTGGCTATTACAAATAATACTGCTATGAACATAGTTGAACAAATGCTCATGGCATCTCTTGGGTATATTTCCAAGAGTGGTATTGCTGGGTCCAGGGGTAGGTTGATCCTGAATTTCCTGAGAAACCAAAACACTGATTTCCAAAGTGGTTGCCCAAGATTGCATTCCCACCAGCAATGGATGACGGTACCCCTTCCTCCACTGCCTCTCCAGCAAAGGCTATCATTGGTGTTTTTGATTTTAGCCATTCTGACAGGTGTAAGATGATATCTCAAAGTTGTTTTGATTTGCATTTCCCTGATTGCTAAGGAGGTTGAGCATGACCTTAAGTGTCTTTTGGCCATTTGAACTTCTTCTGTTGAGAATTCTCTGTTCAGTTCAGTGCACCATTTTTTAATTGGGATAATGAGCCTTTTAAAGTCTAGTTTTTGGGTTCTCTATATATTTTGGAGATCAGACCTTTGTCTGTTGCGGGGTTGGTGAAGATATTCTCCCAGTCAGTAGGTTGCCTTTTTGTCTTAGTGACAGTGTCCTTTGCTTTACAGAAGCTTCTCAGTTTAAGTAGGTCCCATTTATTCAATGTTGCCCTTAATGTCTGTGCTGCAGGGGTTATACATAGGAAGCGATCTCCTGTGCCCATATGTTGTAGGGTACTTCCCACTTTCTCTTCTATCAGGTTCAGTGTGTTCGAACTGATATTGAGGTCTTTAATCCATTTGGACTTGAGTTTTGTGCATAGTGATAGATATGGGTCTATTTTCATTCTACAGGTTGACATCCAGTTGTACCAGGACCATTTGTTGAAGATGCTTTCTTTCTTCCATTGTATACTTTTAGCTCCTTTATCGAAAATGAGGTGTTTATAGGTTTGTGGGTTAAAGTCCGCATCTTCTATATGATTCCATTGGTCGACTTCTCTGTTTTTATGCCAGTACCACACTGTTTTCGTCACTGTAGCTCTGTAATAGAGTTTGAAGTCAGGGATGGTAATGCCTCCAGAAGATCCTTTATTGTATAGGATTGTTTTGGCTATCCTGGGTTTTTTGTTTTTCCATATAAAGTTGATTATTGTCCTCTCAAGATCTGTGAAGAATTTTGATGGGACCTTGATGGGTTTATAAATTGCCTTTGGTAGAATTGCCATTTTTACTATGTTGATCCTCCCAATCCAAGAGCAAGGGAGGTCCTTCTATTTTCTGGTATCCTCCTCAATTTCTTTCTTCAATGCCTTAAAGTTCTTGTCAAAGAGATCTTTCACTTCCTTGGTTAGAGTTACCCCAAGATATTTTATGCTGTTTGTGGCTATCGTGAAAGGTGAAGCTTCTCTGATTTCCCTCTCTGCTTCCATATCCTTTGTGTATAAGAGAGCAACTGATTTTTTTGGAGTTGACCTTGTGTCCTGCCACGTTACTAAAGGTGTTTATCAGCTGTAAAAGTTATTTATTGGAGTTTTGGGGGTCGCTTATGTACACTATCATATCATCTACAAATAACGAAAGTTTCACTTCTTCCTTTCCAATTTGAATCCCCTTGATCCCCTTATTTTGTCTTATTGCTATTGCTAAAACTTCAAGCACTATATTGAAGAGGTATGTGGAGAGTGGACAGCCTTGTCGTGTTCCTAAGTTTAGTGGGATGGCTTTGAGTTTCTCTCCGTTTAATTTGATGTTAGCTGTCGGCTTGCTGTATATAGCTTTTATTATATTTAGGTATGACCCTTGTATCACTAATCTCTCCAATACTTTTATCATAAAGGGATGTTGAATTTTGTCAAATGCTTTTTCAGCATCTAATGAAATGATCACATGTTTTTTTCGTTCAGTTTATTTATATGCTGGATTACATTGATAGATTTCCATATGTTGAACCTGCCCTGCATCTCTGGGATGAAGCCTACTTGATCATAATGGATAATTTTTCTAATGTGTTCTTGGATACGGTTTGCCAGTATTTTGTTGAGGATTTTTGCGTCTATGTTCATGAGTGAGATTGCCCTGTAATTCTCTTTCTTGGTTGAGTCTTTGTGCGGTTTTGTTATCAGAGTAACTGTAGTTTCATAAAAGAAATTTGGCAATGCCTCCTCTGTTTCTATATTGTGAAATACATTAAGGAGTATGGGTATTAGGTCTTCTTGGAAGTTCTGGTAGAATTCCGCATTGAAACCATCTGGTCCTGGGCTTTTTTTAGGTAGAGAGGTTTTTGATAACTGTTTCTAATTCTTCGCGACTAACAATTCTGTTTAGATTGTTCATCGGTTCCTGGTTTAACTTTGGTATATGGTATTTATCTAAAAAAGTGTCCATTTCCTTTACATTTTCCAGTTTTGTGGCATACAGGCTTTTTAGTAAGATCTAATGATTCTTTGAATTTCCTCTCCCCATTGATGGCTCTCCTGGTGCCGAGATCAGATCTCCGTGCCCAATGATGGCTCTCCCCAATGCTGGCTCTCCTGGCGCAGAGATCAGGACTCCGTGCTGGTTGGGTAGCTTGTAAACAAAGCACCTACCTTGCTTGGTGCAGGCAGGCTAGTGAAACAAAGGAACTCCCACCGCTTGGTTGCCTTTAGTATTCGGACCCTGAGCTGGGTGTTGTTATGTGCCCAAAGAGGGCAGGGGCTCATAAGAGGGGAGGGTTCTGGATGCAAGCTGGGAGGGATAGGAAGAAAGAGGCAGTATGCAGGGAGTAGAGGCCCTGCAGAGAGCCCAAGAAGGATAGGGGGTTGAGGAATTTCTGAGTTCCCTGTCCCGGGCTGGTGCCATGGGGTCAGAAACTTACCCCAATGTTGGCTCTCCTGGCGCTGAGATCAGGTCTCCATGCTGGTTGGGTAGCTCGTAAACAAAGCACCTACCTTGCTTGGTGCAGGCAGGCTAGTGAAACAAAGGAGCTCTCGCCCGCTTGGTTGCCCTGAGGATTCGGACCCAGCACCCAGACAGGCTGAGCTGGGTGATGTTACGTGCCCAAAGAGGGCAGGGTGGCCGAGGTGGGGAGGGTTCTTGATGCAAACTGGGTGGGATAGGAAGAAAGAGATATTAACTACTATTTACTGCAAGTAGAAACTTCTCTGATGAGGGGAATAGAATCATTAATCAATGGTAGTAACAATAAATCATTAGGTAGTGGTTTTAATCTGTGTTTACTTAGTACAATAGTAATAATAAATTCTCCCTTATGGCCTATAACCTGTTTAGCCACAGGTTCTTTGTCCCATTAACAATGCTAGATATGAGTTTCATCTCATGGATTGGATCTTACATTCAATCAGAAAATGGGTATTTAGAGCCATTATATTCATGTCACCATTGTAGCACTAGGTTTGCCACTAGCAGGATTCTCAAATGGGTAAGAATGGCAAGTGCTTTTCTCCTTCATCACTTACTGTGAATGTTATACCTTCCAGTGCTATAAAATTTAACCTTGAGGATAAAGCTTTCAGGTCAGTAATAATTCCATCTATCTGTATTCTATGACTCAAGTATGCAGTATCTTTAGTAGCCGGATCTTATCTTCAAGTTCTGTAAAGTATATCATAGCATTGGCAACAAGAGTAAATGCTGAGTGTCTATGGGAGCTCACTGGCCCACAAATCTAAAACAGATACCCATTGCTGGTACTTGCTATGTGTTTGTTAGCTTGTGTTATTTGGTAGGTCTATCATGAACCTATTACAGTATGACTCCATTTAAACTCTGTCTCTCTGTGTCTTTGCCTCTGTGTCTCTATTTTTCTCCATATATACATGTGTGTATTGTATATCTGTGTATGAAAGTTTACTGAATTGAGTTCTTCACAGCTCTTTGCCACATCTAACAATGTCTTTAATTTGAATCTTAGAGTAATCATTGGCATGCAGTTAACAACAGACTTCAGTTTATTCCTTTTAGAGTCCATAGACAACAAGCAACTCTAATTGCCTTTTTCTTTATTCTTTATTTTTCTCTAATTTTCCTCATAAACTTTAATTTGTAGACCTCCTTCAGTAGCTTTGCATGAGCACATGGGTTTGCTTAGAACACATTTTTTTCAGGCAATTGGTGTAGAGAGTGTGTGTGGTCCCAGAAGAGCTCTTCTTAGTTTTTTTTTTATTTTATTTTATTGATTTTTATTGAGGTCTACATTTTTCTCTGTTCCCCTCCCTGTCTCTCCCCTCCCCTTCAACCCTCCCCCAAGGACCCCATGCTCCTTTGGAGCTTCTCTTTGATTTTATATCATCTTGCAAGCTGCAGTCTGTGGAGCACTGGTTGACCTGCCCCCCACTCTTTCAAGTGCCCCTTCTCGCAATTCTAGGAAGAGCCATGTAATACTCTTCACAAGTGAAATATTTGTTTGCTTACTCAGTTTGAGTAATAGGGCTAATACCCTTCCCTACAAGCCCACTTACCATATTTGATGCTAAGCATGGGGTTCAGGAAACGGCCTTTCAATATTTCCAAGATACTGAATGTTCCCATTTTGCTCTAATTGCCTTTTGTTTTGTTTTTTGAAACCAGCTCATCTGCAAGATTTGTAAAACAAAAATATCTTAACAATATTCCTAAAATGGCAGTAAATTTATGTCATGCTTCTATCCCCAGACCCATACTGTTAAGTTCCTTCTTTTAGATGAGGTCTTGGTCTTACATTTAAAGAAGATTTTTAGAGATATAAGGTTGGTAGACAATGATTGGATGGTGTGACTACTAATCTCCTGATACTTAGTGAGACAAGTAAGAGATATATTTTAAATTTCATGGATATGAAGAAAGTCTCAGTTCTTATTGTATGACTTATATTTAGCTTTTCTTTGTAATAAAACTCAAATGTAAAAAAAGGCTTAGTTTAAGTTTCTCTTTAAAAGTCTGCTGACAAATATAAACATTATGTTAACCTTTTAAGCAAAAATCTTACTTTATATATTATCAGGAGTCAAAATGGAAAGAGATATTTTAGATTGCTTATTTTCTTATTTTCAACATGAGGTATTTAGTAAATTATTCTAAACATTTTTTCATGTTTTCATAGAGTGCCATGGAAGAGGATATTTATTAAGTTAAGAGCAGGTTATTCAAAGCAACTGTGGGATCTAGCTTTAAATCAACCACATATTTTCATTTAGAAGATTTTGGTTATATGTTGTATATGTAGTGCTGACAGAGTCTATATATCTCTCCATCAAAAAACCTAACCCATTTTAGTTGTGATGGAATTGGGCCTCTGAGAAGGCCCAATAATAATAATCATGTAATAGTAATCACAGGAATAATCATGGATTATATAATGCTAACTTGCATCCTCAAATAGAAGACTCTAGAAAGACTCTTGACCTTTCATAATTTGAGGACAAATCAAAAAATTTTCCACCTATTAATAAGCACTTAAACTTTTATCAGGCACTACATCTGCTCCCATCTTGGTCTTCAAATTCCTAGCATTCAGGATATTGAGGAAAAATGTTCAATAATAACAAGCCATCTAGGTCAAAAAAGCACCAGACAGATACTTGTTACTGAAAGGTAGTCGAATAAATTAAAACCTTTGTGTTCTCATGAACTTTTATTTAATACAAGATTTTGAAAAGTATAATTTTTTTAGTGCTTTAACAAACGATATTTCTCAGCCCATGGAAGCTGAGAGGGTATCATCCAAATTAGAAGGCATTATCAGAGAAAGTCAAGAGTCTTTGAGTTGAACTTTGAAAAGCAGAAATTAAGGAGAAATGGGGTTGGGAGTAACTGAGGGTAAAATAATCAGAGGACATCCAGGAAGAAACACAGAAAGTCTGTCAGAGACAAGGCAATCAAAACTTGGTAGAGATAGTTTGTGACTCCTTGTTGTCTTAAAGCGACAATTTAAATTCCAGTCTTGGTATTCATGCATGTTCATTGCAAGATATCAGGCTCACTGTCAGCAAGAAGTAGGCACGGATCGTGCAGGTACTCCTCAGAGATAGACTTGAATCATCATCAACAAAACTTAAAATAAACTAATAGAAATTAAAAGTTAATAAGTGCTTGATCGTGCCACATTTTTATTTTAAAATTTTGCATTCATATGTTTCTACTTACTTGCATCATATTGAGAGCTAAGTTCATTTTAATAATTACATTTGGAAGAAAATACTCAGGTTTAATTTTAGAAACTTCTGTGTTCCAAAGACCAAAACAGTCAAATGTTCAGTCTGTGTTTCTAGTCCAGCTCCAAAATAAACAGGATTCAGACTACAGCAGGTTGTGGGTATCATGGTTGTTTCAGCAGGGACTCAGTGGCAGTGTGGGTCCCGAGTGTCCAGAGCAGCCCAGCATTCACAGTGCAGAATGGTTGCAGCAGTGCAGAGCAGTGATGGCGGCCAAGTGGGGGCGTTAGCAGCTACCATGTCATCAGCTGGCACTCCTTTGCTGTATATGCAATCATCTCATCTGTCTCCATTTTCTTCTCTGAAAAAAAGCAAAAACACTTCCTCTACCCCAAATTAATACAGGGTCAGGTCTTTTTTTATAATTCAGTGCAAGGGCTTTTTTGACTTGCTTTAGCAAAGATTGCCTTGGTGCCATCATGCCAAAAATTTATCTGCAGCAGATTGCTCACAGGCATCCATAAAAGTGCACGACTTAAGGCATTACATGGTGATTCTTAATTCTCCTGTTTTTATCCTTTTAACTTGTTTTCAAGGAGTTATGGACATACTACATAATTTTTTTTTACCATTAATAATAATATATGCAGCTCTTCCATTGGAAGAGCAACCTGTAAAATTTAGCATAATATCCTTTATGAGATCTTTTGCTATAACGTTACAAAAAATATAGTTGTGCGAATAGCAGCAATGATAACCTGGGAAATTATTCTGTTGTTCACTATAAGGAACATTGATTATAGCTGGTTCCTTGCCAAAATATCTCCTAAATTCTATCCAGTTCTTCTGTATTAAGCAAGCTACTGCTTAAAAATAAGGGTTTAATATAATTAATATAACATACTTGCTGCTTTTGTATAGCATACACTACCTGCTTGGGTACCTGTCTGGCAGCTTCTGTAATCTGCCTGCTGAAATTTGGATCAAAGCTCCCTTTAAGAATTTTACTTAGTGGCTCAAGGTCTCTCATAGGAAATTTGAAATAAGGTTTTAGAATAATGAAAATAGATCCAAATTCATTGCTCTGCACAAAACTGACATCCAAATTAATCAAAGACCTGAACATAAATCCACCCACACAGATCCTCATAGAAGACAAATTTGGAAGTACACTAAAATGCACTGGCATATCTCAAATACAAACCAAGTGGCACAGACACTGAGATAAACAATTAATTAATGAGATCTCCTAAAATTGAGAAGCTTCTGTAAGGCAAAGGGCATAGTCAACAAGACAAAACATCAGTCTACAGAATCGGAAAAGACTTTTCTAATCCACATTGGACAGAGGACTGATCTCCAAACCATACAAAGAACTCAAAAAATTGGTCATTAAAAGAACAAATAATCCAATAAAAAAATGTAGGATATAGACCAAAACAGAAAACTCTCAACAGATGAACCTAAAATGACTGGAAGATAAGAAATGCTCAGTATTCTTAGTCATTAGAGAAATGCAAATCAAAACAACTCTGAAATTTCGTCTTATACCTGTAAGAATATAAATGCTGATAATTTACGCTGAGGAAAATGTGGTGTAAAGGGAACATTTCTCCATTGCTAGTGGGAACATGTATTCAACTATGTTTATAGCAACATTATTTGATATAGCCAGAATCTGGAGACAATCTAACTACTTCTCTTTTATACAGATGATAAATGAACTAAGAAAGAAATCAGAGAATGGTCGCCCTTCACAAATAGCTACAAATACCATAAAATACAATATATGACAAGAACTTTAAATCTTTTAGGAAAGAAACTGAAGACATGAGAAAGATCTCCCATGCTTTTAGGAAGGCAGAACCAACATTAAAAAAAAATGGCAATCTTACCAAAAGCAATCTACAGATTCAATAAAAATGTCCATTAAAATCACAGCAAAACTCTTCACAGACCTAGAAAGAACAATACTCAAAAACAAAACCTTAAGACAGCCAAAACAATCCTGTACAATAAAGGTACTTCTGAAGGTATTACAATCCCTGGCTTCTGATGGAGGAAGGTCATTGTTTAATTAAATAAAGAAACTGCTTGCCCTGATAGGTTAGAACATAGGTGGGTGGAGTAAACCAAACAGAATGCTGGGAGGAAGAGGAAGTGAGCTCAGAGATGCCACGTTTCCTCTCTCCCGGGCAGATGCGATAGCTCTACTCTTTGAGGCAGACGCGATTCAGCTCCAACCCAGGATGGACGTAGCTAGAATCTTCCTGGTAAGCACACCGTGGGGTGCTACACACATGATTGGAAATGGGCTAGTCCAGGTGCAGGAGTTAGCTGAGAAGAGGCTAGATATAATGGGTCAAGCAGTGTTTAAAAGAATACAGTGTCCGTGTAATTATTTCGGGGTATAAGCTAGCCAGGCAGCCGGGGTGCTGGGGATGCAGCCCCGCCGCTCCTATTACTACAGAATGGCGCCCAGATGTGTGGACAACTGAAACCACTGAAAGCCTGAGAAAGCTTGGGAAAGAGTAAAACATGTTTTCATGGTAGCAACACTTTCTCGGGTCTACTCTGCTTGCTAGAGGCAAGCAAGCGCTCTCATCTAAGATAGGCTTCCTGACTCAGCTTTAGCTGCAAAACCCTGCAGCTCATTAAGAGGTCCTGCCAGAAAACACTTAAATGGTGTTGATGAAAAGCTGAATTCATGCTTTTCGGTTTTCAGCCGTAGCAGGAAAAAAAGCTGCGCCATTTAAAAATGCCGGCTTTCTGGGCTGTCCTGCCAGGGCAAACTCTGACTCTTTTAATGCTGGCGGTTCATGCTGTTTGCAAGCATAGGCTGCTGAAGCTCGCTTGCTGGCAGGGACCTTGAAATGCCATAGAGTTGTGGCCATAAACATGGCAACAGCCTGTATCTCCGCCATGAGGCTGGAAAGCTAAGGAATGGGCTGGATCCAGCTGCCAAAGCAACAGCTTTAGTCCTACCAATATTGCTCAGTAATTTAAAGGCTCGTGTGGTCAGAAAAAGAGAGATATACAGTAAAGAGAGATTCAAAGACAAAGAAAATTTCTAAATGATTTACAATGTGTTGAAAATATATGCAGACTAAAAGTAAAAAAAAAAGGAAGAGAGTTGTTGGGTGTGGTAGTACACACCTTTAATCCCAACACTTGGGAGGCAGAGGGAGATTGACCTCTGTGACTTCTAGGTGTGGTAGCACACACCTTTAATCCCAGTGCCTAAAAGGCAGAGACAAACAGATCTCTGTGAGTTCAAGGTGTAGTAGCGTACACCTTTAATCCCAATGCCTGGGAGGCAGAGACAGGTGGATCTCTGAGAGTTCAAGGACAGTCTGGTCTACAGAGTTATTCCAGGTCAAAGATACAGAGAACCTGTTTCAAAAAGCAAAAAATAAAAATAAACACAATAGAGGTTAAAATAAAATGCACAAAGATGGAAAATACACAGAGAATTTTGATACTGTATGCTATTATGCTCTGTTTGTTGTTTGAATGCTGAAAAAAGAGCAACAGCTGCTAAAATATATTTTTTATAAATGCTGCTAAACTAATCCAACATAGATATTTTGAAAATGCCTTGACTTTGAAATTTGGATCTAAGGACATGATGCTTTGGAAAAGAGTTTCTTATTTTGTTTTCACAGAGGGTGAGAGTCTGCGGATTGCTTCTATTCCAATATGGTATGATGGACCACGCCCTCCTAAAGGGTTGCTGTGACCATCTGCAGAAAATTGCTTCGATCAACTGCCAACTGAGATAAAACTAGCACACAGGTTATACCATGAAACACTTAATTAACGATGCCCCCATTAAGCAGGAAGCAGTTTGGAGAGAAATAACTGTGCCCATATTCCCAAATATTGTTTATAAATGTTCTTCTACATTTAAAGGGGGATATGATATAGATATGAATAATTTGCATTGGTATGGATTTTAAGGTCAATTGTGTTGTATGTATACATATTTCTGATATTGATTAAGATATTGTGATTGTGTAGTTTATTTAAAAATGTAATGTATATAGGTTGTTAATGGATAATCATTAATAATAGTCTAGTTTATAGTTATGTTAGATTTTCTAGATATATAGATATATATTTCAGTTAGATAGGCATTCTTCATATCTTTCAAAGACTACAAAATATGCTATTTAATGTTTTAATAATTTAGGGTTTTTCATGACAATGAGACACTCTGCTCCTGGCAGCACCAATCTACTTCAAGAGGAAGATGGGCATCGAAGAGGCACCTTATGGAGTTTGATATCCATTTGGGCAAGAAACTGCTCTTGCCTGGACTATTGCATAAACTGAACACAGAGAACCCACAGAGAGAGGATTACAGAACTTGCCTAAAGGTGAGATGATCTTTCAGGGTTCCTGATTCATGAAAGAGTCTGCAAGACATTCTTCAGGACAAGCAGATAGTGACTGCCTTTGAAATTTCCTGCTTCATGGAAATGTCTTCTGGAAACTATAGGCCTGTAGGCCGAAGATGGATGCTCCAATGGTACAGAAGAACTTTGGGTGAATGTCCAGGCAGCAAAATGTCTCTGTCATTTCTAGAGTTTTGAAAGTTGCTTATTTCTTGTTTACTTAGGTAATATTATATCTTTCTCGAGTCTTTGATGCAGTTGAAGAATAGATAGATAGTTAAGTTGTTTTCCTTTGTTATGGTAAAGATAAAATAGATGTAAACATTGTAATTTTTACTTGACAACTATTTTGTTATATGTAATTTTGCTATGTTAAAGTTAAAGCCTTCCTTTCTTTTTGTTTAAACAGAAAAAGGGGAAATGATGGAGGAAGGTCATTTGGTTAATTGAATAAAGAAACTCTTTGCCCTGATAGGTTAGAACATAGGTGGGTGGAGTAAATGGAACAGAATGCTGGGAGGTGAAAGACCCTCGACGAGGACCTTTTTCAGGAGGAGACCTCCCCAACGCCAAGGAACAGGCCAAGACCGCACGGATGCAAATCGCAAGAGGTTTATTGAGTAGACACAGGTACCTGCTGGCGGCAAGATCTCTCGGAAGACTTGCACACCTGCCAACTGGAGGGCGGGCTTCTTATAGGGGAGAGCAAAAGCAAGTTTACAGAAACAAAAGCGTGGTTATCGAAATGAGGCGGGGGCATGAATGGTTTCCTCTCTCAGCATGGATGCCTGGCAACAGTCATCCTTTTCCTATCTTATAACCTGCTTTGTTGATGTCCTATCTTATTGACATCTTGCCTTGCAGTCTATCTATCTCTATCTCATAGATATCCTGCTCTCTCAAGCACATGGGATGTTCTTACGGGAGCAGGCTGGCTGTTGATCCAGAGAATTTTTTTTTTAAAGCAAACAGGACATTCCCCTGGGAGCATGCTAGCTGCGGGTTTTGAGGAGGGGGGCTGTAGGGTCTATCAGGAGGAAGAGGAAGTGAGCTCAGAGATGCCATGCTTCCCCTCTGCTGGGCGGAAGCGAGAGCTCTGCTCTCTGAGGCAGATGCGATTCAGCTCTGACCCAGGATGGACGTAGCTAGAATCTTCCCGGTAAGTGCACCTTGGGGTGCTACACACATGATTGGACATGGGCTAGTCTAGGTGCAAGAGTTAGCTGAGAAGAGGCTAGATATAATGGGTCAAGCAGTGTTTAAAAGAATACAGTGTCCGTGTAATTATTTCGGGGTATAAGCTAGTCAGGCAGCCAAAGTGCTGGGGATGCAGCCCCGCCGTTCCTATTACAATAGGCTTCAAACACCACTACAGAGTTACAGCACTGAAAACAGTCTGATAATAGCATAAAACAGATATGAGGACCAAAGGAACTGAATCAAAGACTTTGGATGTCAATTCGCATGCCTATGAAAACCAAATTTTTGACAAAGAAGCAAAAATGGCGAAAAAATCATATTTAACCTGCTTATTATTTTCACAGATCTTGCCCGTCCTGAATCTGCACTTTTCTGAGGCTACCTCATTTGCAAACTTGCCTTTCAGTTCAGGCGAGGCTCTTAGCTGATGCTGAGCTGGGTGGCGAGGTGCAGGACATGCACCCTCTGCCACTTTGTTTGGCCTGCCTGGGTACTACGGACCAGGCAGTGTCTATCCCTCATTCCCTGTTCTTCCTGGGCACAGGCCATGCTTTCTAAGTTCAAAAGACCCATCAGAGGTCCGTGTTAAGGGTTGTTGATACATTTACAGGCTCTCTCTCTCTGCCATTGTAGTGACTCTAAAACTGTAGCCCGTGACCAAAAGCTCTGGTGGGTGTAGCTACACCAATTTTTGCTATCTTTGCTTTTTATTTTAACTCGGAATCATAAAATTAGAATGATTTCTGAATCCTCTCTTCTGTTCTATTGACCGACTCTGGGTGCTAACTGTGGGAGTTAAAATTAGCCCTCTAATCTTCTGCTTGTCTTTCCTAGTTCTTCCATACAGCACAGATCAGACTCAGCTGGCAACAGTGCATGTGTGGCCTGCGAAATCTCAGCAGTAATCTAGGTGATGTTGAGGCCAATTGATGCTTTTTTTTCACTCTCTCTACCCGTGCAGCAGTAAATAGAAGCTGCATCTCTGCGACCATAGCAGTGTTTCTTGTAGGGGAAGGTAGGGCCTCACCTTGGCTTCAAGAGTCAGGGAGCAAGCCAAAATCATAGCAGCTATGCAGCCAGCATAGCGGTGGGAATATGCTATTTACAAACTCTAAATTTCTCTGCCTTTGTTTATGCTCCACTTTAGCTCTTTTCAGAATACATAACTTAACACTATTTTTTATCCTAAATTTACAACTATATACTGCCGTTTTACTCCCGATTTTTTTTTTCTGTTTGTCTATTTCCTTTTGTAGATAAATTCGACCACTTATTTCTGAGTGCTCACCTGTCCACATGTGGTGCATTTTTTTCACGGGTTCCTCACGTGCTTCTCTGTACATCTGGCACTCCCATGTTTTTCGGTGTAACATGTGGGCTTATTTGTCAACCCGGTCTCCCAGCTTGGTTAGCCCCGAAATAATCACACAGAAACTGTATTCATTAAAACACAGCTTTGCCCATTAGCTCAGGCTTCTTATTATCTCTTATTACTTATATTAGCCCATTATTCTAGTATATGTTAGCCACATGGCTCTAAAACTTTTTCAGCTGGGCAGGTCACATGTTGCTTCTTCTGTGGTCTGGGCAGGACTGGGGAAAGTGCTTTCTTCTTCGCAGAATACTCCTGTTCTCATTGCCCCACCTCTACTTCCTTTCTGGTTGTCCCACCTATACTTCCTGCCTGGCTACTGGCCAATCAACATTTATTTAAAACATAATTGACAGAATACAGAATTTCCCACACCATTTCGGGGTTCATCAGTCAGCCTCTCCCTGCGGCACCATTAATTGGGGACCAGCCCCAATGAAAAGCAAGTGCTCAAGGATTTGTTTCCAGCCCATGTTATAAATGGGAGGTGGCAGAATCTTGAGGAGGTCTGTCAGTCTTTGTCAGGATGGTGTGTGCAGACAGACAGAGTTAAAAATAAGAAAAAATAGAAAGTGACTAGGATGTTGTGGGTTCTTGAGATGGACAGTCACAAGAAGCAGCTGTTAGTATTCCTCACTGTCCTGGCGACCTAACTGACTAACATTAAGTTTGACATTAGTCGATCTATTTTTCTTTCCTACTATTTGATAGTTCCTGGATTTTTCCAGGATGTATCAAAAAAATTATTATCATGATATCTATTAATTTTAAGGATGAATTTGATTATTTTCAAAATACTTTGATAGCTGTTATGTGTGCTAACTCAGACAAATGGACTTCAGAAGGAATATAATTATTTCTTTAAAATGTATTTCATAGATTCCAAGTGACAGTAGTCTAAAATAAGACAATGATTGCCTGGCCAGCTGTAGTGAGAAAGGGAGGTTTTCACTCTCCTTACTTTTCTGTTATGCCAAAAGGTCATTTTGCTATTGAGTTCTTCTACCTTCATTTCAAATAGCATTTGACTTTAAGAACTCTCCCAAAATAAGAGATTCAACTAAAAAGTAAAGGTCATTTACAGGCTGATTTTCTTCCTCTATCAACCTGAAAGAGTCTCTTAGAGAGATGTTGTCAGTTTGAGATTAATATAGGAAGATATACTGACCTAAGGAATGGTAACTGACAATTTATTCTCCACTTTTGTTTATATTTAAGAGGTTTACTGAATAGGTAGCTTATTCTGAAGAAAGGCATGTGGGGTACAGATGTAGTCAGTGTTTCATTTCTATTTGAGCAACCAAAGCAATCAAGAGTATTTGCTGATATTTTATTGCAGATACTACAACACAGAAGAGAAGACAGAATGTCAGTGGGAGTCAGTTTTGCCACACTGACAAAGTAACTGAAATAAGAAGCTAAAAGGAAGACAGGTTTGTGTTGTGTCATTCACTCAGAAATTTCAGCCCAAGGTTACTTATTTAGTCATGGGTACTTTGAAGTCTTTGGCAAGTAGTAAATCAGCGGAAGCACACAATGGAGGAAACTTCAAATCTCATAGACTTTAAAAAAAAGCAAAGACAGAGTGGGTATCTCAGTGTCATTCACTAGGATGTACTATGATGACAAAACTCTTCTAATCTCACCTCTTAAAGATTCTTCCACCTCCCATTTATAACATGGGTTATAAAAAAAGCCTTTAGCACATATCCTTTGGGAGATGTTTCTGCTCCATATAGTAAAACTCAGTAAGTTAAGATGCACTATTTTTCTGTCAACATTTAAATTAGTCAGAATGATAATGCAGAATTTGGGGCTTGTGCTACTGACAAATGGACCTTGGAGACACTATACTCTGTTCAGAAATGGACAAGCATTAAATGATTCCAATTTCATTACATAATCTATATAAGTTAGTAACATTTAAGACAGAGACTGCACACATGGTCAGCAGAGCTAAGAGAGAGGGAGAATGGAAGCCTAGTGGGTATGAACATACCTTTAGAAAAGTGTAACCACTTCTAAAAAGGGATGCTGGTGACGGCTCTGGATGATATGAGTGTGTTTTATCCCTTTCAGTTCCTCATTTAAAGGCAATTATTTGAATTGTGAAGTTTATTTTCTGCATATTTTACCACAATCTCAAATATTTTAGAAAAGTAAGTATGAGGAAGGGTAGATATATAGTTGTGAGAGGGATGAACAAGGAGACTAACTCTTCAGCAAGTGTTCATCCTTGAATCTGAGGTTAAACCTCCTGGTATGCCTAGACACACAGATTTGAACCCAATCTCCCTGAGACAGATGCAAGGATGGAGTTTGAGCCTATAACATAACTCCCAGATACTTATGTCTTAAATTTTGAACATAATATCTATGTTACACAGTACTCTGTCACTGTTTGTGTTTAACCTTGCTAATGCTTCAACACTTTAATATGTTTCCTCATCTTGTGTGGTTACCAATGATAAATTTATTTTGTTGTTACTTCTATCTGTAATTTTTCTACTGTTATGAATCATGATGAAAATTTCTGATATGTAGGATTCTTGATATGTGAACCCAAAGAGACCTCTGTTCTGTAAGATGTCAGACAATCCTCTCTCTCAATCTCTCATTAATTCACAAGTACAGTTACTCTTCTAAAACCCATTTCCCAAAGAAATGGCAGTTCTATTATCAAGCTGAGGTAAGTTTGATTGCAGTATTTATGTATTCAGTAATATTTTCACACATGTAAAGCCATGCAGAGATTTTAACTGGCTCTAATTTTTGCATATTATTGATGGAGTTTTTGAGTATTGGTAATCTGCCCTATTTTACAATGAGTGTATCAGGACTGCACTTACAAAAAATGAGTACTAGGGAAGTGTCTGTATAAGATAATTCGAAATCACATGCTCATGCTTTAGTTCTTAGTAATGTACTGAAAGTGTATTTCTTTGTTTCTCTTCAATTACTGATTTCTTTTAAATGAGATCTTGACTCTGCAGGAACATTCACACAGAAATTTTCTCCTGTGAGACACCTCTTTTCATTCAGGGAAATGTTCTTTGACTTCTTCCACTTCCCAGATATAAACTGGGGTAATTTTTTTCTTTCATTCAATCCATTTGTTAAATCCAAGATGTTTGTGTCTTGCTGTCTGTTCCCAACATAAATCCCTTATTTCTTCCTACTCTTTTTGGAGACTAAACCACAATGTTTCTACTGCTGCATCTTTTTAGCTTATTCTTCTCTTACCTTTCTTTTTCCAGAGACAAAAAAAAAAAAAAAACAACCCACAGTTCAGCCAACTTAGTTGGGGGAGGGGTGCTTATTCACTCAGGGATGTGGATGCAACTGTGATTGAGTCTGTGGGTTATCTCTTGACATTCACCAGGGGTAATGGGGTGGAGGAAATCTTCTTATCTCTCAAATGCCTGGCTTTTGTGATTATTTTATGCCTCAGCTTCTAGTTTTACTCTGGATATAAAATCAAACTTTATTCTTTTTCTCCTTGAATTGCTGCAGTAAAAATTGAATGCCCTCCAAATCTTGTGGGTAACTTGTTCAGGCTATGAAACTTATTCAAAACTAAATGGGAATAATTATTATGATACTACATTACTATTAGTTTTATCACAAAATTTTTAGGCATTGGTATGGGTTCATATCAGAAGTAAAAGCTAAACACTGAAAAACCTTAAAAAACCTAAACCTTTATAGATACATTGTAAGAAAGCTTTCTCAGATTCTAAAACTCAGGTCAGGCAGTTTTGCTAAAGAAATTTCTCCCTTTTTTCCGTGGAAAGGGCACAATGGCTTTTACATGAGATCAAGACTCAAGCACAGTATCTGGTGAAGAGGAAACAAGGGATTAGTCATGACCCGTGAAGAGGAGTCCCAAGCACTTCAGTGTATTAAACTCTATCATCAAAATCAATGCTTTCAAAATCATACTTTCTCAGAAATACATGCAGTAAAAATAAAATTTTGATTTTTCATGATTAAAAAGAAACCATAAAATAACTATTACTTGCTGAAGATACCATACCACAAACATAGCTCTATGTATCAAGTTGGAAGTCCATGGAAAAATAAGTTGTAATGGGCCTCATACTCCTTCACTCAACAGTAGCACACACAGGAAAAGAATAGCTCATAGTTACTTAATATAATATTACTTAATAGAATATTAAGATATTTAACAGTTGATACGAGCTTTTTATGGAGATATTAAACATATTTAAATTTAGAATTTAATCTATTTAATCACATGTTGTAATTTAATTTTTCTAGAAACTCTAATTTGCCTCGCTGTGTTTTAGATTGAGCACATATATTGGGTGATGGCACTGAAATTAATACTACATGTCCTTTGATTACAGCTCAGGTTAATTCTCTTTGAGGAGACTGGTTTTCACATATTGTTAATTCATTTCAAACTGCTATTTTGTCTTCATCATGTATAACTGTAGTGCTTGTTTTTATTTTTAATAAATCTTAATTATTTTATTTTATATGGAGTGTAAGAATCTGAAGATAGTAGCAATGACAGTAAAAAAAAAAACACAGATCTAAGACGAGTCAGGAGCTAGAGGGCAATGATACCATATACCTGTAATCCAGTACTTTGGAGGCATAGGTATTGGAAGCAATCTAAGGTTAGGCCAAATAACATCTTGTCTTAAACACAAAATGATTCAGTAATTGCAATTAACTGAGTGGCCTATTTACTAGAATGAGATACCTAGGGATAATTATTTCTGTATTCATTTCTGTTAATGGTTGGTATAGATGGCTATATTAGTTTGCTAGGACTTCTATAACAAATTACTAAAAATTGAATTTTATAAACAACAAAAATGTACCATTTCATAATTCTAGAGCCTGGAAAACTATGATCAAGGTTTGAACCTGGCCATGCTACCTCAGAAAGTGCTAAAAATGATATGATCTTCCTATGTCCTAGTTTCCATGACTTTTATAGGTAGAAAGATTGAACTGATTCCTTCCTTCATCCTTAGACATTATTTTTTAATCTTTTACTCATAATTATTGAAAATAGATTTTTTTACACAATAGAATATATTGTGATTGCAGTATCTCCTCCCTCTATATCTCCCAGTTCTTCCCCAGTTTCTTTTCATCTGGGTTCATTCCTTTCTGTCTTTTCTAGGAAACAAAATGACTTCTAAAGGATAATAATATAAAGTATAGTATAATATATAATATGATAAAACAAAAACTAAAACATCAGAATAGGGAAAAAACAGAAGGAAAAGAGTGCAAAAGAAGGCAAGGCACAAGAAACAGAGACCAACTCCCTCTCAAACTAAGGATTCCCTTAAATACAATGAACTAGAACTCATATATATATGTGCAAAGGAAATATGGGATAAGAAGAAAAAGAAAAGAGCATTAAAAAGCCCTGATATGACATTATGAGACAAAGAACCCCAAAGATGTCATTTACTTTGCTTTGTGATGGTTATTGACTGCTGGGGCATTTGGCCTACACTTACAAATAATTTGTTTTTCCAGCACAACAGTCTTGACTGAAGCTAAGTTTTCATTTGCAAGAGATTGTCAATTGGAGATTGAATGTGGATCTGATTAATTGATGTGCCCACTTCTTTCAGCCCTAGGATCCCACTTGGTGCAGACATCTTCAGGCCCGTGCATGCTGCCTCAGAATCTATGAGTTCATACATGCACAAATCCTGTTGATTTAGAGGTCCTTGTTTTCTTAGAGACACACATGTTGTGTGTGTGAATTAAATATATATGAATTAAATATGTATGAAGTAAGAAGAAATTTAAATGGACAATTTCCTTCTGTGATGAGAGAAAAGTTAACAGAAAAGCCTGAACTATTGCGGGAAAAGTTTCCACATGGTAGTAGCTTCTAGTGACTAAATAGCTGAAATCTTAACAGGGCTCCAAAAATATTCTCTTTATTTCTTTTTTCCCTGTTTTTGAAAATAAATTTTCTCACAAAATATGCTCTGATTATAGTTTCTGCTCCCTTTATATCTTCCCATTTCCCCATCTCCATTTTCATCAATATCCAATCCTTTGCACACTCAAGAATACCATTAAAACCTAAACTGGAAGCCATAAAATATACACAGAGTTCACGTAGTCCCAGTGCAAGCTGCCTCAGTCTCTAGAAGCTCATATAAGCTTTTATCATGTTGATTTAGAGGATCATGCTTTCTTGGTTTCCTCCATCCCCTTTGGTTCTTACATATTTTCTGTCTTCTCTTCTGCAGGGTTGATGTCTTAGGAGAGAGATATGATGGAGACATCCCATTTAGGAATGAGTGTTACATGGTCTCTCATCCTGCACAGACTGTGGATCTCTGTATTTGTTTCTATCTGCTCTGTGAGGAAGATTCTCTCATGATAAATGAGCTAAGGGATAATCATGTTTGTCTTTCTGGATCTGAGTTACCTCACTCAGAATTATATTTTCTAATTTCATGTGTTTATCTCCTTATTTCCTGATTTCATTTATTTAATATTAACTGAATTGTTATTATTAATTATTAATATTAACTGAATAATAGTCAGTTGAGTAAATCAACCACCATATCTTTTTTCCAGTTTTCTATTAATGGATATCTAGGTTGCTTGCAATTTCTGGCTTTTATGGATTGTGAAAGTTCCCTTGGTAGACTGAATCATTATTTGCCCAAGAATGGTATAGCTGGATCTTGAGGTAGATATATTTTTATCTACCTGAGGAACTGTCACATTTATTTTCATAGTGCCTGTATAAGTTAGCACTCCAACCAACAATGGAGGAATGTTCCTTTTACTAAATATCCTCTCGTAGCGTAAGGTGTCCCATTTTTATTGATCTTAACCATTCTGATATGTATAAGATGAAATCTTAAAACTTTGATTTGCATTTCCCTTATGACTAAAGATACTAAAGATTTAAGTGTTTCTCAGCTGTTTGAGTATACTCTTTTGAGAACTTTTTGTTTTGATCTTTGCCCCATTTTCATTAGGTTGTTTTTTTCTTGAATATATATATATATATATATATATATATATATATATATATATATATATTCTTTTTAGTTCTTTCTGGTTCTTTATATTAGACACATTTTACAGTCAGTAATGAGTTGTTCAGATTTCATAAGTTCACATGCTTTCTTTTGTTTCTGTTTTTGTTGATATCCGGGTTTAATCTTTGGTGCTTAGATAAGATTCATGGTGCTATTTCAATTTTTTGGAATGGATTGAGAAATGCTTTCTGTTGGAGTATGTGATGAATTTTAGAGAAAGTCCCATGAGGTGCTGACAGGGTATATTTGTGTATGTGTTCAGACCCATGTACTCCCAGTGCATGCTGCTTCAGTCTTCATATTAGCTTTTATCATTTTGATTTAGAAAGTCTTGAGTTCTTGGTTTCCTTCCTTTCTGGTTCTTACATTGTCTCTGCCTTCTCTTCTGTAGGTGTTTGGATTAAAATTTTCATAAATATCTGTTTGGTTCATTTGGTTTTAATGGAGGTTATCTCTAGCATTTCTCTGTTTAGTTTTATTTTGGATGATCTATCTATTTTTGATAGTGAGATATTGAAGTGCCCCACTATCAGTGTGATCAGGTTAGTATGTTAATTGAGCTATAGTCATGATTGCTCTATGACTTGAGTGGCCTTGTGAAATATTAAGAATTACCTCTTTGTAAACTTTTCTTTGTAGTGTCCTTTGAAATCTCTTCTGATAAGTTTTGGATATATTATCAGATATTAAAATGTCTATATTATCAGATATTAAAATGACTACACTAGCTTATTGCTTAAGGGAATTTGCTTGCGATGTTTTCTTTTTATTCTTTTAACATTTGGTGTTGTCTATTATGGATGTTAAGGTGCTCTTCTGGGATACATCAGAACATGTATCCCGTTTTCACATCCATTCTGCTACTCTGTGTCTCTTTATTTGGGAATTGATACTAAAAGGTATTAATATACAGTGTTTGTTGATTCTTGATATATCTTAGATTATATATATATATATATATATTCTTGATATATCATTGTAGTGTGTGTGTGTGTGTGTGTGTGTGTGTGTGTGCGTGTGTGTGCATGATTTTGATTTGCTTGACTCATGGTTTTTTGGGGAGTAGTTAACCTCTGTAACGTTCGAGTTTTCTTTCTAGTTCCTTCTGTGAGTCAGTATTAGTAGACAGGTATTTCTTAAATTTGGTTTTGCCATGGGATGTCTTATTTTATCCATGATTTAAAATTTTGTTGAACATCATAGTTTGGGAGGGATTTTATAGTCCCTTTACATTGTAGAACATTTTTCTAGGCCCTGTGTGTTAAATTCTCTTCACTGAGAAACAAAAAACCCAGGATAGCCAAAACAATCCTATACAATAAAGGATCTTCTGGAGGCATTACCATCCCTGACTTGAAACTCTATTACAGAGCTACAGTAAAGAAAACAGTGTGGTACTGGCATAAAAACAGAGAAGTCGACCAATGGAATCATATAGAAGACCCGGATTTTATCCCACAAACCTATGAACACCTCATTTTTGATAAAGGAGCTAAAAGTATACAATGGAAGAAAGAAAGCATCTTCAACAAATGGTGCTGGCACAACTGGATGTCAACCTGTAGAAGAATGAAAATAGACCCATATCTATCATCGTGCACAAAACTCAAGTCCAAATGGATTAAAGACCTCAATATCAGCACGAACACACTGAACCTGATAGAAGAGAAAGTGGGAAATACCCTACAACAGATGGGCACAGGAGATCGCTTCCTATGTATAACCCCAGAAGCACAGATATTAAGGGCAGCATTGAATAAATGGGACCTACTTAAACTGAGAAGCTTCTGTAAAGCAAAGGACACTGTCACTAAGACACAAAGGCAACCTACTGACTGGGAGAAGATCTTCACCAACCCTGCAACAGACAAAGGTCTGATCTCCAAAATATATAGAGAACTCAAGAAACTAGACTTTAAAATGCTAATTAACCCAATTAAAAAATGGGGCACTGATCTGAACAGAGAATTCTCAACAGAAGAAATTCAAATGGCCAAAAGACACTTAAGGTCGTGCTCAACTTCCTTAGCAATCAGGGAAATGCAAATCAAAACAAATTTGAGATATCATCTTACACCTGTCAGAATGGCTAAAGTCAAATACACCAAGGATAGCCTTTGCTGGAGAGGCAGTAGAGGAAGGGGTACCCTCATCCATTGCTGGTGGGAATGCAATCTTGTGCAACCACTGTGGAAGTCAGTGTTTTGGTTTCTCAGGAAATTCGGGATCAACCTACCCCTGGACCCAGCAATACCACTCTTGGGAATATACCCAAGAGATGCTCTATCATATGACAAAAGCATTTGTTCAACTATGTTCATAGCAGTATTATTTGTAATAGCCAGAACCTTGAAACAACCTAGTTGCCCTTCAATGGAAGAATGGATGAAGAAAGTATGGAATATATACACACTAGAGTACTACGCTGCGGTTAAAAACAATGACTTCCCGAATTTTGCATGCAAATGGATGGAAATAGAAAACACTATCCTGAGTGAGGTATCCCAGACCCAAAAAAGATTAACATGGGATGTACTCACTCATAATTGGTTTCTAGCCATAAATAAGGGTCACGGAGTCTACAATAGGTGAACCTAAAGAAGCTAAGTAAGAAGGGGAACCCAAGGAAAAACATATAGTTATCCTCTTGGCTAAGGGAAGTAGACAAAATTGCCGGGGAGAAAATTGGGATCTTGGGGGTGGGGTGGGATGGGGGTAAGGGGAGATGGGGAGAAAAAAGGTAGAAGGGAAGGAGGGGGGGACTTGGGGAAACAGGAGGATTGGGATAAAGGAAGGTTGGATAGGGGAGCACAGAACCACAATTCTTAGTTAAGGGAGCCACTTTAGGGTGGGCAAGAGACTTGACCCTAGAGGGGTTCCCAGGTGCCCAAGCTGATGTCCCCAGTTAGTTCCTTGGGCAGCTGAGGATAGGGAACCTGAAATGACCCTATCCTAGAGCAATACTGACGAATATCTTGCATATCATCATAGAACCTTCATCTGATGATGGATGGAGATAGAGACAGAGACCCACACTGGAGCACTAGACTGAGCTCTCAAGGTCCCAATGAGGAGCAGAAGGAGGGACTACATGAGCAAAGAAGTCGGGACCATGAGGGGTGCACCCACCCACTGAGATAATGGGGCCAATCTATTGGGAGCTCACCAAGGCCAGCTGGACTGTTACCGAAAAATCATGTGATAAAACTAGACTCTCTGAACATGGCGAACTATGAGGGCTGATGAGATGCCAAGGACAATGGCATGGGGTTTTGATCCTACTTAATGTGCTGGCTTGGAGGGAGTCTAGCCAGTTTAAATGTTCACCTTCCTAGATATGGACGGAGTGGGGAGGACCTAGGACTTACCACAGTGCAGGGATCCCTGACTGCTCTTTGGACTGGAGAGGGAGGGGGAGAGGAGTGAGGGGAGGGGGAGAAGGGTGGGAGGAGGGGGAGAAGAGTGGGAGGAGGGGAAGGGAAATGGGAGGCTGGGAGGAGGTGGAAACTTGTTTTTTTTTTTTTTTTATTCTCCTTTTATCAATAAAAAAAGAAAAAAAAGAATTTAACTGTTATTGTAATAGGTCTGCATTTACATATTCTTTTGGTCTTTTTCTCTTGTAACTTTACTAATCTTTCTTTGTTCTATAACGTTAGTATTTTGATTATTATGTGAAGACGGAACTTTCTTTTCTGGTTGAGTCAATTTGGTGTTCTATTTGATTCTTGTACCTTGATAGGCGCCTCCTTCCTTAGGTTAGACAAATATTTTGAAAATATTTTATGTGACTTTGATATAGGTTTTTCCACTTCCTACCATTTCTATTATTCTTGATTTGTTCTTCTCATGGTGTCCCAGAATTCCTGATTGTTTTATTTCACATTTTTTTTTAATTTTTATATTTAACAGTTTCTTTGACTTGGATATCCAGTTCTTCTATCATTAATACTTGAATTTCTCTCTCCTGTCTTTTGTATTCTCTTCATGAGACTTTCCTCTTATGTTCTTGTTTGAATCCCTAAATTTTTATCTCCAGATTTCCCTCAGTTTGGATATTCTTTATTGATTCTCTTTCCATTTCTATGTGTTGAACTGCTTTGTTTATTTCCTTCCACTATTTGTTTATGTGTTAATAGATTTCTTTAAGGGATTTATTTGTTTATCTTTGAGGACCTCATCCATATTTATAAAGGTGTTTTAAGTTTTTTTCTTGTGCTTAAGCTATGTTGCCATACACAGGCCCTGTCCTGTTTTAGTAAGGTTGCTGGATCTAAAGGAGTTGTCCTGATTGTAATTGTCTCTTTACTATGCTGATAAGCATATTGGTATGTGAGAATTCTAATTCTAGGTGCTGATATCTGGTATTGTCTTTGTTGGGTGGGCATTTTATTCTTTGGTTTCTGTTTCCATCTCTTGTTCTTAGGGAAAAATGGTGGCTCTATGTTGCCTAATAGGAACTTCTTCCGAGACTCTGCTGTGTGTGGCCACCAGGAATTCCCAGTAAAATGTGTTTGCCAGTATTTGGGGACTAACAGTTGGAATGGGGATCATCTAGGACAGGTGTTTCTGGGGGGGTCCACAGGAAGAAGGAAAGTATAGCATTCCAACTGGGTCTGCTTAGTTCCTTGGAAATGGGGACAGAGAGTAAAGGGAGGGCACAGAGGTAGTCTGCTACAGAGCTGGAAATGATACAGAGAGATCATTCATCGAGGAGAGAAGAGAGAGTCAAGATCTAAAGCTTCCCTACCTGCTTCTCTGGCCTACTTGCTTCCCTGGTTGGAGTTGCCTGTAGATCTCTGGGAAGGCCTGCTGGAGTTTTGGGCTGGGATTATGCTATGAGCGTTGAAAAGGAGTTTGGAGGAGACAATGGGTGTGATGCACTGGTGGTGGGGCCAAAGAGGAATGGGAGCCACAGCAGGTTCTGCTATGAAGCTGGAGATGACTCTGGATGATTGGCTTTTCTGGACAGATGATAGAGCTGATAATCTGTAGGCATCCAACCTGCTTCCTTAGCAGGAATGTTTTTCAATATTTTAAATTCCTGAAAGGTAAGAGTTATAAATCTAGTGTGCAAGAGTTTCATTCTTCTTGAAACTCAAGTACTCCTTGTAGATGTTATCAACTTACAATGTCTTAATAACTGATTTACAAATTAAATCTTTTATATCAAATATTAAAATTGGACTTAACAAAAAATAATAATGCTGGTTTTGTTTGCTTTACTTTTCTCCCCTTTGAAGTGTTTTACAGAATTTGAAATATATTTAAACAAGGAAGAAAGTGATACATGATGAATTAAATCTCTGATGTGACACAATTGTCTATATAAATACAGGGAAAACTTTGCTTCATACATTTTTAGATTCTATCCCAGTTCTTGGACTTCTTTTATTGGTGATTTTTGTCTATTTCTGATGGTGGGGAGGAAGATTGGATTTGTTGGCTCCATTTAGATTTACATGAATTCTTGCTCCACTGCAGTTAAGTCTTCTAATTTAACCAGAGGAAAGGATTCTACCTTCTTTGCGAATTAGTTTTCAGATTCTTGTTCTAATCCGACAGGTATGGAGGGATGCACTGCAGTGAAGTGGAAAATATGCCACACCTGACTATGTAGCTTCATCCATCATGATGTTTGTATGGTATGGGCAGATGACTATGCTAATGGAGGAGTTCTTTACAAAAAAAATACAAAACAAAACAAAACAAAAACAAAAGGTCCAGTCTCTGTCAGATTCTGGTATTTATACTTTGGAAAATATCTCCAGGATAAAATAATCTGTGAGAATCCTAACTATTTTTTTTTAAATCTGAAATTCTATGTTAATTACAAGTAGCTATTATGGGAAAAAAGTTTGCAATGGAGGATCCCTTTTCACTGTTGTTATTCTGCTAGAATACACCAATTAACTGTGGATTAACTTGTAACATAAGGGGTCTGCTGGTTGGGGTTTCTGTCCTACCCAGTTCCCACAGCCGGCAAGCCCTAAAGAAAATCACACAGAGGTCTCCATAAGTTATAAACTGATTGGCCCATTAACTCAAACTTCTTATTAGCTCTAGTAGCATATATTAACCCATTATTCTTATCTATGTTAGCCACACAGCCCAGTACCTTTCTCATCAGAGCAGGTCACGTCTTGCTTCTTCCATGGTCTATGGAGGACTGGGGAAAGAGCTTCCTTCTTCCCAGAATACTCCTGTTCTCATTTCTCTGCCTCTACTTCCTGTCTGGTTTTCCTGCCTATACTTTCTGCCTGGTTATCGGCGTTTATTTAAAACTTGATTGACAGAATATAGACAATTTTCCCGCACCACTTCCCCCACCTTTTTTTTTCTAAACAAAGGTGCTTTTAAAATTTATAATGGTTTGGTATTTGGAACACTTTCCATAATTATGAAATCATTTTCTGTATGAATAAAAATGCTTAATGATAAATAATTCTAAATAAGTTTTTCATAATATTTACAGCAATACAATTTTATGTAATCTGTTCATTGTATTTTAAAGATATTTTAATTAATATATAATTAAATGACTTTCCTACTTAAATTTTCTTCTCCAAAATTTCCTATTTTCTCTCCTATCAATTCTTCTCATATTCCCCCATCACTCTTTCTAAAATTGATAATCTCTTTTCTATTATTATTGTTATATCAACATATAGTTGAACAAATATATAAATATAATCCACTAAGTCTGTTTAGTGTGACTTCTATGTATTGATTTGGGGCTGAATATTTTGTTTTGGATAACCAATAGGGGACTCAGTTCTGGAAAAGGCTAATTACTCTTCTCCTAATAGTAATTAGCTTCCTGTAGTTCTTTGTCTAGGGTTGAACCCCTTCTTACTTAGCATTATTACTGATATTGTTATGGTCATCGTTAGTTGTATTTGGATGTGGTTTGACCCAATGCAGAAGGGAGACTTTTCTCTCTTGGCTATTGTCTCCTTTCTACATTTGTGGGCAATCTTTAAATTGATCTAACATCTACTTCTCTTATTTGTTTTTGTTTTTTGAATTTTATTTATTATTATTACTTAAAAAATACCAATTCAAATTACCACTCCCTCCCCTCCTCCCAGTCCCACCCCTCTCCCATCATAGACCCTCCTACTACACCCCCTCCAAGCTTAAGAGAGGGCCATGCACCCTGCCCTGTGGAAAGTCCAGGGCACTCCCTACTACATCTAGGTTGAGCAAGGCTTACATCCAAAGAGAATAGGATCCCAAGAAGTCAGTACATGATGTAGAGACAAATTCCAGTGTCACTATCAGAGGCCCCTCCATCTGTCCCAACTGTCAAGCCCCTTCAAAGTGGCTTGGTTGTTCCCATGCTCTTTCACTCCCAGTCCAGTTGGAGTTGGTGAGCTAACTTTAGCTCAAGCAAACTGTCTCAGTGGATGAACCCTTCATGGTCTTGGATTCCTTGCTCATACTCTCACTCTATATACTCTTCAACTGGATCTTGGGAGCTCAGTCCAGTGCTTTGATGTGGGTCATTGCCTCTGTTTCCATCTGTTGTTGGGTGAAGTTTCTATGTGATATTTAAGATAATCATCAGTCTGACTACAAAGCAAGGCCATTTCAGCCGTATCTCCTCTATTGCTTAAGATCTTAGCTCGGGTAATCCCTGTGCTTTCTTAGGCATTTTTCTAGAGCCAGGTTTCTTGCTAACTACATAATGGCTCCCTCAAGAAAGATATCTGTTTCCTTGCTCTCATATCTGTCCTTCCTCCATATTGACTATCCCATTGCCTCAAGTTCTCCTCAACCCCCCTTTCAACTTTCCTACTACCCCCCCCCCCCGCTCCCAAATTTTTGTCTGATTTAAATTTCCAGGTGGGTCTATATATGTTTTTCTTTGGGTTCACCTTATTACTTAGTTTCTCTAAGAACCTGAACTATAGGCTTGTTGCCCTTTGTTTATGACTAGTATCCACTTATGAGTGAGTACATTCCATATTCTTTTTTTGGGGGGAGAGGTTGGATTACCTCACTCAGGATAATGTTTTCTATCTCCATTCATTTGCATGCAAAATTCAAGATGTCATTTTTTTTTCCTGCTGAGTAGTACTCTAATGTGTAGATGTCCCACACTATCTTTATCCATTCTTCAGTTGAGGGGCATCTAAGTTGTTTCTAGGTTCTGGCTATTAAAAATAATGCTGCTATGAAAATATTTGAACAAATGCCCTTGTATTATGATACAAGTATATCTTTTAGTATATTCCCAAGAGTGGAATTTCTGGATCCCGAGGTAGGTTGATTCTCAGTTTTCTGAGAAACCACCACACTGATTTCCAAAATGGTTACACAAGTTTGCATTCCCACCAGCAGTGGATGAATGTTCCCCCTGCTCCAGAATCTCTCCAGCATAAGCTACCATTAGTGGTTTTCATTTTAGCTATTCTGACAGGTGTAAAATGGTATCTCAAAGATGTTTTGATTTGCATTTACCTGAAAGCTAAGAAAGAAGAACATGTCTTTAAGTATCTTTTGGCCATTTGAAATTCTTCTGTTGAGAATTCTCTGTTTAGTTAAGTACACTACTTTTTAATTGGGTTATTTAGAATTTTAATGTCTAATTTTTTTAGTTCATTATATATTTTGGAGATCAATCCTTTGTCTGATGTGGGTTGGTAAAGATTTTTCCCATTCAGTAGGCTGCCCTTATGTCAGTAGGCTGCCCTTTTGTCTTATTGACTGTGTTCTTTGCTTTACAGAAGCTTCTCAGTTTCAGGAGGTCCCATTTATCTATTGATGGTCTTATTGTCTGTTTTACTGGGGTTATATTTAAGACGTGGTCTCCTGTGCCCATGCATTGATGGTTACTTTCCACTTTCTCCTCTATCAGGTTCAGTGTGTTCAGATTTATATTGAGGTCTTTAATCCATTTGGACTCAAGTTTTGTGCATGGCAACAGATATGGATCCATTTTCATTCTTATACAGGTTGACATCCATTTATGCCAGCACCATAACAAAGAAGATGCTTTCTTTTTTCCACTCTATCTTTTTTGCTTCTTCATCAAAAATCAGGTGTTCATAGGTATGTGAATTAATATCTGGGTCTTCAATTCAATTTCATTGGTCAATGTCTCTGTTTTTATGCCAGTATCAAGCTGTTTTCATTACTGTAGCTCTGTAATAGAGCCTGATAACAGGGATGGTAATGCCTCCGCCAGTTCCATTGTTGTAGAGGATTGTTTTGACTATCCTGGGTTTTTTGTTTTTCCATGTAAAGTTGAGTATCATTCTTTCAAGGTCTGTGAAGAATTGTGTTGGGATTTTGAAGGGGATTGCATTGAATCTGTAGATTGCCTTTGATATGATTGCTGTTTTTACTATGTTGAAAAAGCATGGGAGATATTTCCATTTTCTGGTATTCAATTTCTTTATTCAAAGACATAAAGTTCTTGTCAAGTAGGTCTTTCACCTCCTTTGTTAGTATTACCCCAAGATATTTTATGTGATTTGTGATTATTGTGAAAGGTGATGCTTCTCTGATTTCCTTCTCAGCTTCTTTATCCTTTGTGTATAGGAGGGCTACTATTTTTTTTTAGTTGATCTTTTATCCTGCCACTTCACTGAAGGTATTTGTCAGCTGTAGGAGTTCTCTGATAAAGTTTTTGGGGTCACTTATATACACTATCATATTATCTGCAAATAACAAAAGTTTCATTTCTTCCTTTCCAATTTTAATCCCCTTGAAATCTTTATGTTGTCTTATTGCTATTGCTAAAACTTCAAGAACTGTGTTGAAGATATATGGAGAGAGTGGATAGCTTTGTTTTTTTACACATTTTAGTGAAATCACTTTGAGTTTCTTTCCATTTAATTTGATGTTAGCTTTCCACTTTCTGTAAATTGCTTTTATTATATTTAGATATGATCTTTGTATCACTAATCTCTCCAAGACCTTTATCATGAAAGGGTGTTGAATTTTGTCAAATGCTATTTCTGTATCCAATGAATTGATCATATGTTTTTTTTCTTTCATTTTATTTATATGGTGGACTACATTGATTGACTTTTGTATGTTGAACCAGCCCAGCATCTCTGGAATGAAGCCTACTTCATCACGATGGATGATTTTTTTTTTATGTGTTCTTAGATTCTGTTTGCCAGAATTTTATTGAGAATTTTTGCATCCATGTTCATAAGTGAGATTGCTCTGTAAGTCTCTTTGTTTGAGTCTTTGTGTGGTTTTGGTATCAGGGTAACTGTAGCTCCATAAAAAGAGTTTGGCAGTGAGCCTTCTGTTTCTATTATGTGGAACAATTTGAGGAGTACAGCTACTAGTTCTTCTTGAATGTTCTGGTTGAATTCAGCACTAAAACCCTCCAGCACTGGGCTTTTTTTTTGGTTGGGAGGTTTTTGATGGTAGCTTCTATCTCCTCATGGTTTATAGGTCTATTTAAATTTCTTACCTGATCTTGATTTAGTTTTGGTAGATGGTATCTACCAAAAAATTGTCCATTTCTTTTATATTTTCCAGTGTTTTGGAGTACAGATTTTTGTAGTATGACCTAATAATACTCTGAATTTCCTCAGTGTCCATTGTTATGTTCCCCTTTTCATTTATGTTTTTGTTAATTTAGATGTTCTTTTTCTGCTTTTTGATTAGTTTGGATAGGGTTTGTTGATCTTGTTGATTTTCTCAAAGAACCAGCTCTTTGTTTCATCGATTCTTTGTATGGTTTTCTGTGATTCTATTTTGTTGATTCCACCCCTCAAGTTGATTATTTCCTGTCTTCTTTTCGTTTGGGGTGCTTCTTCTTCTTCTTCTTCTTCTTCTTCTTCTTCTTCTTCTTCTTCTTCTTCTTCTTTTTCTTCTTCTTCTAGAGCTTTCAGGCATGCAGTTGGGTCATTGATATGAGCTTTCTCCATTTTCCTTGTGTGGACACTTAGTGCTATGAACTTTCCTCTTAGCACTGCTTTAATAGTGTGCAATAGGCTTGGATATGTTGTGACTTCATTTTCATTGAATTCAAGGAAGATTTTAATTTCTTTGTTTATTTCTTGCTTGACCCAGGAGTGGTTCAGTAGTTGACTCTTCAGTTCCCATGAGTTTGTAGGTTTTCTTGGAGTAGTATTGTTGTTGAATTTTAAATTTACTCCATGGTGATCTAATAAGACACAGTGGATTACTCCAATTTATTGTATCTGTGGGTGTTTGCTTTGTTACTGAGTATATGATCAATTTTAGAGAAGGTTTCTTGTGAAGTTGAAAAGAAGGTATATTCTTTTTTGTTTGGGTGAAATGTTCTATGGATGTCTGTTAAGTCCATTTGATTCATTACATCTCTTAGTTCTCTTATTTCTCTGTTAAGTTTCAGTCTCTTTGACCTGTCCATTGTTGAGAGTGGAATATTGAAATCTTTTACCCCTAGAGTGTTGGGGTTTGATGTGTGATTCAAGTTTTAGTAATATTTCTTTTACATATGTGGGTGTTCATTAATCAAGGGCATAGATATTCAGGATTGGGACTTCATCCTGATTAATTGTTCCTTTTATGAGTATAAAATATCCTTCTCCATCTCTTCTGATTGGTTTTAGTTTGAAATCATTTTATTAGATATTAGAATAGCCACACCTGCTTGTTTTTTAGGTCCATTTGTTTGGAAAACCTTTTACCAACCCTTTACTCTGAGGTAGTGTCTGTCTTTGAGGTTGAGGTATGTTTCTTGTATACAGCAGAAGGCTAGATCCTGATTTCATATCCATTATCTTAGACTGTGTCTTTTTATAGGTGAATTGGTCCATTGAAAATAACAGTTATTAAAGACAAGTGTTTCTTAATTCCTGTTATTTTTTAGTAGTAGTGTTTGTGTGTTTCCCTTCTTTTGATTTTGCTGGTGGGGCATTATCTGTTGCCTGTGTTTTGTGGGTGTAGTTAGCTTCCTTGGGTTGGCAATGGTGAGTTGGGGGTGGGGTGAATTGTGGTCTAGCAGGCAAGCTCCCTGCTGGCTGCTAGGAATGCCCAAGTATTGGTTCACAGAGATCTCAGGGAATAGCCCTACTTCTCTTCATCTAATTAGCTTGACTGATGTGGTGGTTTGAATGAGAATGGTCCCACAGGCTCATAAATTTGAATATCTAATCCCTATTTGGTGTAATTTGATGTATGATTTAGGGAAGAAATAAGAGCTGTGACATTGTGGGAAAGTGTATAGCACTGGTGGGTGGCCTCCATGGTTTCAAAAGCCAACACAAGGGCCAGTCTATCTGTCTGTCTCTCTCTCTCTCCTTCCTGCATGCAGATCAGGATGTAAAGTTCACAGATATTTCTTCAGCACATACCTGCCCACCGGTCTTCAAGGCCTCAGAGAATGTATAAAAATCAAAGATGGAAACAGTCAGATAATAGGGCAATCACAGCTCTTTGTAATCTCAAAAATCTAGTCAGTGGCTTTGTTCACAGACATCATATGAAAATCATTGTTAAACCAAGTACAGACTTTGCTGCAACTGTTACACTCAAGAATAACAAGCTACCAGGAAAAGTTTCTTCTCAAGTCACATCATGGATATGCAACTCCTACTGTAATCTCAATCCCTTCTGGTTATGCTTACTGTATCAGTCTGTTCAAATGCCAAGCAAATGCTATAGACATTAATAAAACAGACTTTTACTTTGTCTTGTAATACTAGAGAAAATGGTAATGAATTTCCTATGTAAAATTGGTGTCATTTTTGACTGAATTATTGAATTGTACATCACCAAATGTATGTAAGTCTTTCGTCTACATAAAAATGCATCTTTGAGAGATTGGAAAATATCACTAGTATTATGTTACTTCCTAAAGTGAAACCACATACTTGTACATTAGTTGAAAAGTAGTCAAAGGTGTACATAATCATAATAAAACCCAGGAAGAGTCTAGATCTGTTGAATTGTGATTAAGTTTTTAATACATTAAGTGTAAGCATTCTTCATTGTAAATGTTTTCTTACTTAACAAGTACTATAAAAATAACCTGTCATAGTCTTTGAAAAGGTTTTACTGTGTGTTGTTGATATTCCTCACCTCCATTAAGCTAAAAGTTCTGAAGACAGTTTTAAATCATATGCAGTTTTGGTCATTCTAGGCTTTGCCAAAAAGGCTCACAGAGTTTATTACCATTTAAATATGGGGAGTATACAATATTTCTAAATGTATCAGAGTAGTCATAGATCCATAAATTATAAAATAAAGTTAAATGAACCAATACAATATGCCACTTGTCATCTTCATAACATCCATCCACTGCCCTAAAGCAAAACAAACAATACAATTTGAGACACAGTGTGGTGGTTCATGCCTAATATCCCAGTGCTTGCTAGGTTGAAACACAGAGCACAAGTAAATTTAAGAATACTTGAGCTGTAAAGTGAGCTCTTACTTCATAGAAAAGTATGAAAGTAAAATGGAGAATTTGAATTTGAGTTTAATGATTCTAAGATGCTCAGTTCTATATCTTCCCATGTAGAATTTATGGACTTGATGAAATGTATTGAGGGGATTAATTTCAATGAAACAATAATATAAGCAAAATGCATCAATTAATAAATAATGGCATTTCTAAACAATCATCAAAAGGAAGACAAAGGATCAAAGGATCAAATCATAGATCAAGGCAATGAGAACAAGAGGTTCTGAGTGAGGCACACCCAAGTCCTGCAAAGCACAGTGGAAGTGTACCTGAAATAGCCCCACAACAGCCCTGAAGTTGAGTTCTGCATTATTTACCTTGAACAGAAATTCAGGTTTCCATTTGCATTAAGTCCTCTTTGCAAACTACATTTATAATTGGAACATACTTGCTATGCTGGATTTGAATTTCACTTTTGCAATAATTAATGTCTATGACACCATGCTATTTTATGTGCATATTTTTAAGCCTGCAAGTAGCACTGGTGTACATCCTCCAGTGAAGCTGTTAGCATGATGATTCATTCAATGTCTACTGCTGATCCTGGAGTGTTGCTCAGAGGAAGAAGTTACACCTAATTAGTTGTATTCATATTTTAATATTTACAATGTTGATAATATTTGTCATGATTTATTATTTAAACTCTATATGTGAGGCAAAGACCTTATAAAAGATTGAATTTTAAGATGCTGTTTTACATTTTCATTAACAGAACTAATTGATTTGTAGATAAGAACATTTTGCATACACAGTGGAAGTATGTTCTGGTTACTGTGTGAGTAAAACAATTGCCGTACTCCTTTTTAGAAGGTGAGATATTTTTCTTCTTTGCTAATGCCTTACTCAAGCTAGGAACTATATGTGTAAACAAAGGTCTTCTTACTGAAGTTGCCTTGATGTTCTCTCAAGCCACTCTATTCAGTAACAGTGATCACATACACAATGGCACAGCAACAAGGAGAAGAGGGTGTAGGTGTGGTCACTACCTCCAATGTTCCAGCACTTGCTTGGCTGAGAGAAAGGAGCAAGGGATTTTGAAGACAGCCTGAACTGGAAAGTGAGCTCCTCTCTATAAAACAAAAATAAAAAATGAGATTCTGACTGAGAAATTAGTATTTGAATTAAATGCTTCTGCAAAGCAGAAATCAGTATTCTTCCATGTAGAAAATATGAAACTAGTTTATTTATTAGTATGACTAAGATTTAAAAATATTTTTGACAGTCTTTAATACTGTTTTCTGCTTCTAGTTAAACTCAGGAGGATTGTTACACAAATATCACCATTGTAATAGATGCCATTCCACATTAAAAGTGTGTGATCCAATAAACTCTCTCTAAGAGTTAATTTCAAAGGATATACAAAATTGGTCAAGACATTTGGTGATGATCTTAGTTCTACCCTAGTACTCACATGGTAAAAGGATAAAACTAACTCCTGCAGGCTGTTGTCTGACCTCCACATCCATGGCTTGGCATATGCTTTATCACACACACACACACACACACACACACACACACACACACACACACACACACACACAAACACTCATGCACACATATGCACATTCACAATATTATAGATAAGTTAATCTAAAAACAGTCCATTTCAAAAGGTATAAATTAGAACTCATTTCACAGAGAAAAATAATTAAAACATCTTTCAATAAAAACACAGCTTTATCACTGGGTGCTGGTGATAAAGCTTTAATCCTAGTGCTCAGAAGGCAGAGGAAGGAAGATCTCTGTGAGTTCAAGGCCAGCCTGGTCTACAAAGCTAGTTCTAGGACAGCTAGTGCTGTTACACAGAGAAATGATGTCTTGACAAAAGACTACAAAACAAAACAAAACAAAAAAAAAAACAAAAAGAAAAAAACAGAAAACATAACACAGCTTTCTTAATGGCAATGTTTGGAAACAGAATTTGATTCACTTTTATAGGATAACCTCTGTCGCCAAGTGCAATCTTTATGTCTCCTCTATGTATCTCCGTGGAGGGGATAATTATAAAGAGAGCAACATTTCAGCTGGACAGAAGTAAAAGTCTAATAAAATTGCATTTAAAAGACTGGAAGTATTGATTTTTCAGTCAGAATATTGATAGAATTATTTAGAAATTAGGAGAAGGCCATGTGATATAGAGTGGATCATATACATTTGTTTAGCCAAAAATAACTATCATCACAAAAGAATTCTATTAGAAATTAAAATCAAAAATTGGTTTTATAACCAATTCAACCTGTGGCATAATACTATGTTTTATTTAATATGTTTATATTAAATAACAATATGTTTAATATTTTTTTTATTGAGCTCTACATTTTTCTCTGGTCCCTTCCCTACCTCTCCCCTCCTCTTCAACCACCTCCCAAGGTCCCCATGCTCCAAATTTATTCAGTAGATCTTGTCTTTTTCTAATTCCCATGTAGATTAGATCTATGTATGTCTCCCTTAGGGTCATGATTGTTGTCTAGGTTCTCTTGGATTCTTATTTGTGGGTGGGCTTCCTTTGCTTTATGTTTAAAAAACACTTATGAGTGAGTGCATGTGATAATTGTCTTTCTATATCTTGGTTACCTCACTCAAAATAATGTTTTCTAGATCCATCAATTTTCCTGCAAAATTCAAGATGTCGTTATTTTTTCTGCTGTGTAAATTGTGTAAATGTACCACATTTTCCTTATCCATTCTTTGGTCAAAGGGCATTCAGGTTGTTTACAGTTTCTGATTATGACAATGCTACTCTGAAAATAGCTGAGCACATGTCTTTGTGGCATGATTGAGCATCCTTTGCATATGTACCCAAAAGTTGTATTACTGTGTCTTGAAGAAGGTTGTTTTCTAATTTTCTGAGAAATTGCCACACTGACATTCAAAGAGTCTGGACCATTTTGCATTCCCACCAGCAATGCAGGAGTGTTACGTTTACCCAACAAGCTCTCCATCATAAGTTTTCATCAGTGTTTTTTTATCTTGGTCATTCTTACAAGTGTAAGATAGAATCTCAGAGTCGTTTTGATTTGCATTTCTCTGATGACTAAGTATGTTGAACATATCCCTAAGTGTCTTTCAGCCATTTTAGATTCCTCTGTTGAGAGTTCTCTGTTTAGGTCTGTACTCCATTTTTTTATTGGATTATTTGTTCTTTTGATGACCAATTTCTTGAGTTCTTTGTATATTTTGGAGATCAGCCCTCTGTCTGATGTAGGGTTAGTAAAGACCTTTACTCATTCTGTAGGCTGTCACTTTGTCTTGTTGACTGTGTCTTTTGCTTTACAGAAGCTTTTCAGTTTCAAGAGGTCCAATTTATTAATTGTTTCTGTCAATGTCTGTGCTGCTGGTGTTATATTTAGAAAGTGGTCTCATGTACCAATGCATTCAAGTGTACTTCCCACTGTCTCTTCTATAAGATTCAGTATGGCTGGCTTTATGTTGAGGTCTTTGATTTATTAGACCTAAGTTTTGCGCATGGTGATAGATCTAAGTCTATTTTTAGTCTTCTACATGTTCATTGGAGAATATTCTCAAAGGAGAAAACTTATTGCTTAACTCCAGTTTCAATCATGCTTTGTTATGTTATAAGCTTCCAGGGGAAAACAACATATAAGAAAGCACAGAAGAGAAGGAAATTAAAATTCAATCACCTTTATTTATCTCAACCTTTTGACAGTTTATATCCACTTAAATATGTGCAAAAAGGGAAGAATATATCTTTGAGAAACTTTATTCTTAACAGTGAGATTTTAATTCCACTTTGAATAAATGCTGACTAAATCATATTTATAGAAATGTCAGCATGTATTGTTGTACTAAAATAAGGGAAGACTTTCTCATGACTTTCCAAAGGAATGTGCACCTCCACAGGAGACTTTAGATGTAGAAAAAGAGTAACACTCTTCTAATGAGCTGTTTTTGCTTTGGAGGCAGATTTGTGTTTAGAAAGTTAATAAAAACTTTAGGACCCATTCTATTAGTTGTCTATTGGTGCATAACAAGTTATCCCAGAGCACAGAGCATAAATGGGCCCAATATTTATTATTCCACCTACATTGTCGGCAAGGATTCTGAAGACAGCATTTACTTCATAGGTTCTTCTTTAGCTCCTGCAAGTGTGCTCTCAATTATAGATGGAGATTCAACTTCAGAAAGGTTTGGCAAAGTGGTGATTTTCTCTCTTCTTCCTTAATTTTTATTTACCATGTTACTTCATAGAAAATCTAGCTCCCTTACATGAACAAAAAATCCCAAGGTAAACAGAACACCCTACATAAGTCTCTGTATTTTCTTACCATCTAAGACAAGGTACCCTATTTTCTGTTCTATTATATCCATCTGTAAAGAATAGTTGATTCCAGCCAACATTTTGGCATTTGTGAATCACATTTTTCTTGAAGATAAGGCATAGATTCCTCTTGCTTCTGTAGCAAATGATCATGAGTTTAGTTACTTAAATATTATGTATGTTGGCAGGAGATGTAACTTAGTCATTAAGAATTCTTTTTTTCTCTTCCAGAGATCCTGAGTTAATATTCCAGTGCTTACATAGAAGTAAAGCTCACAGTACCTCTAATTTCACCTCCAGGGTATCTGACACCTTCCTTCTTTGGATCTCTGTGGGCACTACACACACATGCACAAACACACACAGACACACACACAGACATATAATTAAGAATAACATAATCTTCTTTTTGAGCATGGTTTCATCATTTCACAGTACTACAGATGAGAGTGGGACAACAAGGTATTTCTCTAATGAGAAATGAACCTGCTTTTAGGACTACATTGTTTTGAAGAGACAGAAGGGAGAGTGTACTTTCTTATCTCTTTATGTTTCTAGAATTTCCTGAAATTTCTTCAAGAGTGGGCCCCTTCTCAGAACACCAAAACCAATAGTGGTACTCTGACCTTTAATTCCCTCTTCCCAACTTATAGCTTTTGTTATTACTTTTAAGTCTATCTCAACAACTCAGACTAGTTCCATAATTTCCCTTTGCTACATAATGTAATATACTCCTAAGTACAAAACTACAGTTCTCCAGAGAACTGCTCTGTCTATCACAAGTGTGACATAATTTGCAAGCATATATTTTAAAGTGGTACAGTAATCAGTGGCTATGCAATGCACTGAGCCCTAAGTATCTACAGTTTCTTGATCTGATGGGTCAACCAACTGTGGATATAATAGTTATATGGTAGTTATAAAATATTCCAGAAGTTCTGAAAACTGAAATTCGAACTTGTCACTTTAAAGTACTGCTTGCAACAGGTAAAGGGCTGTGTGAGAAGCCTTAAAGTTCCATCTCAAAACTTCATAGATACCCAGTCTTTGGTGAAATAACAGTGGCCTCATTTCTCAACTGTGATTCATAATTTGGTCTGAAATGAAAAAAACAGTTTTTTCTAAAAATCATCACTGTTTTGGCATGTTTACATTGTATTAGTTATAATAAACAACCAAAAACTGACTGGTATTCACATAAGGCTGTGCACAGGCAATCTTTCTTTGCAGTGTGCTGGAACATAATGGAGGGTGGTGCCCACATACCTCAATCTGCACAGTGTTGCTAGAACCGTACTCCTACCGACTGGAAGTTGATAGTTTAAGAACCAAGAAATTTTCAACTATGAACACGTTAAGAATCTGGCGCCTTAGAGAAATATGTACATCCTTCATACAATTGGGACAGACTATACTTAGTAGCTTTCTCTCTGTAGTTCAGATCTGTGTAAGACCTTCATTAGAGATAATGATTGTATATTTTCAATAACCAAAAATCTGTATTTTACTGCACAGTAATAAATCTCTAGCAGGTTCTGAGTCTCTGTAAACGTGACCTATGTATAGTAGTACACATATTCATTAGACATTTTTCACACTTGTGCTCATTCATATTCACACATGCCCCTTGCCCTCTCTCTGGTTCACGGTCCATCTGAACTTTTACTTAAGTTAATCATCACTAATTCAGGCTGCAGGCTCCCTGCCCTTTTGCTTCTGAACCAATGGAGATAAATATACCTGCTTTTCACACTCAACCATTCACCACTGCCAAGGGTTACAACTAAAATTCTTTCTACATGGGTAGAATTGTTGTAGTTGAAAGAAAGTACCACTGCAGTAAGAAAACCAGTTCTAGTCTGGGCTCTGTTCTGAGGTTTTGGGAAAATTATTCTCTTGCTGTGTTCTATCAAGCACACTAAAAAAAACTAATGTTGCATAGATTATAAATATGTATCTGTATATATAATGTATGTAGATATATAAATTTATTTTTCATGTCATAGAGAGGGAATTCTGGGTTTGTGTTACTTTTTGCTTATATCAAAATTTGTGCACAATGATTAAAAGACAAAATGAGGAATCTGGTCATGTCACCAGCTGCTGCTCTCCTTCTGTTTGGGGACCAGGTCTCTACCACTGCCTTTACAGCCTTTTTCTCAAAAGGCCATGGGGTAACTGTGAAAACTTGCTGTCAGCTCATCCACCACCCAAGAGAGCATACAACCCTTTCTTTGCCCATCCTTCCCATTCCTTTTTCTGGGGGGTGGGGATTGTTTTTATTTTTGTTTGTTTGTTGAGACAGTGTTTCTCTGTAGTTTTGGAGCCTGTCCTGGAATTCGCTCTATAGACAAGACTGTCCTTACCAAAAATTGATCTTATAGAGTATCTTCTATTAAACCAATTTAGATCTATTATAGTTTTCTTTTATGTTTTGTTCACTGATGAGCAATATTGCATTATAACTATACTCTGAACATTTGTTTAGGGATCTCCTTTAGGTCCTCTAAGACAGGTAATGATAAGGACATGAAGTATTTAGCAAACCACATTTTCCACAGCTTTCCTGTTGCATGGGCAGTTCTTGTCTATAATAATTACCATAAAAGACTTTAGATAGCAATGATAGAATCTCTAATAGGTCATAAGCCAATGTAATTCTGTACATAATATATTTCTTTAAATATTAAGAATTTCTAGGGTTTTTAGAGACAAGGTGAAATTTACAAAATTGATGGTTTTACACATTTTCTAAATTCAACATTTGTGATAAAAAAAATCATGGGATTACTTTTCAAAAATAATATGATTATTTACCATGGTGAAAGACAGCATGGTGGTAAAACTGCCTTAGTGACTTAGGGAAGCTACAGAATAGGCATGTTTTTGGACTCAGTTGTAAGTAGAATATGGATATTCATAATTGTGTCCATAGACTCTGATACTCTACAAATGCATATACATTGTCCTGAATCACATTTATCAATAGTTTGTATAAATGCTACACAAAAACAATTAAAATTCTAAGAATGGGTTGAATTGACTATTTGAAATGTTGGGTTTTTATTTTTTTTTTGAAAAAAAACCTGAAGAATAATTTAAATGTAGGTTCATTTGGCTAGAAATTACTTGAAAACCTTAAATGAAAAATGTCCATATGAAGGACAAAGATCTAAGTTTCTAAAAATTTGTATTGCATTGTTTTTCACTCATTATTTATTTGTGTGTTTGTGTGTGTATGTGTTTGTGTTACAAATATTTGTGAATGTATCTAGGGATGTTAAAAGACAACTTTAGGCAGTGTCTTAGTTAGGATTTCTACTGTGGTGAAGAGACACCATGACCAAGGCAACTCTTATAAGGGAAGACATTTAACTGTGGCTGGTTTTCACTTCAAAAGTTTAGTCTGATGTGAATACCACTGGTTGATAAAGGACTGTTTTGAGCCCATGTGGGCAGAATAGAGGTAGGTGAGGAAAACTAGATTGAATGCTTGGAGAAAAAAGGCTGAGTCAGGAGAAGCCATATAGCCCCACTGGGGTGAGACACTGGAACTTTACCCAGAAAGCCACAGCCTCACACAACATTAGTCCATTGTCATGATGGCATGGTAGCACATGGCATGCAGACAGAGAAAATGCTGGAGAGGTAGCTGAGAGTTTACATCTGGACCTACAGTCAACTGGAAAGTGCAGTCACACTAAGCCTGGCTGGAGCATCTAAAGTCTTAAAGTCCACCAACCATGACACACTTCCTCTAAAACAGCCATGTAGAAGGAGCTGCAGGCTGCATTCCTGCTGCCCAGCTCCCAGCCACAAGACCTCTAATCATTTGCTTTACCGGATAAAACTGTGTGCCCGGCTCCACGCCAGTGAGCAGGGCTTCTTATCCATTTAAAGTTTGAGAAGGTAAAATAGATATAAATATTGAAACTGTAATTCTTACTTGATAAATGTTTTCTTATATGTAATTTTACTATGTTAAAGTGAAAGCCTTTCCTTTTTGTTTAAACAGAAAAAAGGGAAATGATGTGGGAAGGTCATTTGTCAATCTGTTGTTTCATTGGTTAATCAATAAAGGAAACTGCCTTGGACCATTTGATAGGCCAGCCCTTAGGTGGGTGGAGTAGACAGAGCAGAATGCTGGGTAGAAGGAAGTGAGGTGAGACACCTCAGCCAGATGCTATGAAGCTCCGACCCAAGATGGATGTAGGCTAGAATCTTCCTGGTAAGTCACCACCTTGTGGTCTACACAGATTACTAGATATGGGTTAAAGCAAGATATGAGAGTTAGCCAGTAAGAGGCTAGAGCTAATGGGCCAGGCAGTGTTTAAATGAATACAGTTTCTGTGTAATTATTTCGGGTCATAAGCTAACCATGCGGGAGCCGGACAGGACGAAAAACAGGCCTGCCTGCAGCTCCTTCTACACAGTCACACTTTCTTTAGCATGGCCACACCTCTTAATTTACTACTCCCTGTGAGAATATGGAGGACATTTTCTTTCAAAGAACCACAGAGAGTGAATTCTTTCCTTTGACCATGTGGGTCCTGAGAATGGCAGACGTGACGGCATGTATCTGAGCTGCAGAGCCAGTTTGTCTGCTTTCTACTCTTTAAAAGAAAGTATTCATAACTAAGAAAAATCTCATAAAGGAAAAGAGGAATATTTTGCTACAGAAATAAAAATCAAACAATGAAAATTCCAAATTATGTGAGTTATTTTTTACAATTTCATTTTTAAGTTTATTATGCCTTTAATTTTTTTATTAAATTCATGACCAAACTAATCTCTTAAAATGATTAATCCATCTATATATTCTCTTTACTTATAATGGATATTTTATTGATTGTAATTTTTTTCTTTTTTGTTTAAAATAGATTTCTTTCTCGTGTAATATAACCTGGTTGTGGATTCTTGATGTGTATTGTGTTATTAATACTTTTTAAAAAAAATCTCTTTAATGGAAAGGAAAAACCTTTTACTTCAGCCCACTTGCAATTAGATTTCTTCAACAGCAGAGAAAAGGGAAGCTGTCAATGCTGATGATTATGAGGCACTGACAGTTTCCAAGAGAGAAGAATGTTCAGACAATTTTACTAAATTTTATCTCATTGAAAAAGGAGTGGTCTCTGTGAAAACCGGTCAAAACATAACCCAATACAACATTTGGACAGAAATACTTGCATGTTTCAATGTAAAATTCAAAATGAAACTCTTACTTTAAAATTTGACTCACCATCTATTAGTGGAAGTATTTTTCTTTTAATTAAAAATGTCATTATACTCAGAATCATTTGCAAGTTTCAACAGTATCAAGAAAATTAATAATAAATATATTAAAATATTTGATAGACTTTATATAAACTACAAATAAGAAAAATAATGCCTTTAATCTCAGTACTTAGGAGGCAGAGGAAAGTAGATCTCTATGAGTTTGAAGCCCCTGTGACACATATGGGAGTTCCAGATCAACTAGGACTGCACATTAATACTCTGGCTCAAAATCAAACAAACAAAACCCCCATACAGTATATAAAACAAGTTTTCAAACTAAAAATAATTAAAACACAGAATTACTCAATTGTACAACTGTGAATATTTAACTAATCTATCAATGTTTCTATTAATGTTGCCTAAATGGAAAGTATTTTACTAATTTTCAGTTTATCTTATAGAATTAAAGACTTGCAATGTTATTGATTCAATAATTAATATTCAAAACTAGGTAATTTTAATAATTTCAGTTAAAAAGCATTTTCTTCTCAAGAAAATATTCAATTTAGATGCTAAATCTCAAAAACTTTCCTACTCCTAACCTGGTTCATTACTCAGCTGTGTTGCTACAGAAGCTCATATAATACTCTTATATTCTCTGATTCACCTGTTCACAAGCTTAACCCCTGCACTTATACAAACCAAATATTATAGGTACTGGTGATGAAATCTAGATACTTTTAAAAATATGTATGAATAAGTCAAAAATCTCTATCCTCCTTTGGGCAGGAGGCAGATGTCATAACAATAAACAAATGACAGTAAATATAACATATGACCCTGCATTAGGACAGTCTTTAAATTATAATTGATATAATTATATAATACTTTTAATTATAAAGATTAAATCAGGGGATTAAAGGAGGAGTAGACAGAATTAACAATTGGCACTCATATGAGTGTGGAAATAACAGCAATAGAACACTGAAGAGAAAGTAATTGATTCAAGGATGATCATGGAGAATAATAAAGCAGTGGAGAAACAATTGCCTAAAATACAGTGAAGACCATGTTCTATAATCCTTTATCATTATGGGAATGATGGTAAGAAGGAAGAAGTAGCTAACCATGTGGTATGGACACGGAGAGGAACATGTTGAGATCTCCATGTTTGATTCAGCAGCATGTTGGTAAATATTATACAATTGAATCTTGCATGTCCTTATCCTTACTTTAGTGTGGCTCTTTATTTTTGAGATGTATTGTACACATTCCTGTCCTGCCTTGAGGAAATACTCATATTTCTTCCTCTTGGCTCTTTTAGGTTTATATTATTTAATTAATTAATTAATTTATTTATTTATTAAAGATTTCTGTCTCTTCCCCGTCACCGCCTCCCATTTCCCTCGCCCTCTCCCAATCAAGTACCCCTCCCTTGTCAGCCCAAAGAGCAATCAGGGTTCCCTGCCCGGCGGGAAGTCCAAGGACCACCCACCCCTATCCAGGTCTAGTAAGGTGAGCATCCAAACTGCCTAGGCTCCCACAAAGCCAGTACGTGCAGTAGGACCAAAAACTCATTGCCATTGTTCTTGAGTTCTCAGTAGTCCTCATTGTCTGCTATGTTCAGCAAGTCTGGTTTTATCCCAGGCTTTTCAGACCCAGGCCAGCTGGCCTTGGTAAGTTCACAATAGAACATCCCCATTGTCTCAGCGTGTGGGTGCACCCCTTGCGATCCTGAGTTACTTGCTCGTGCTCGCTCTCCTTCTGTTCCTGATTTGGCCCTTGAGATTTATGTCCTGTGCTCCAATGTGGGTCTCTGATTCTGTCGCCTTTCATCACCTGATGAAGGTTAATATTCAGGAGTATGCCTATATGTTTTTCTTTGGGTTCTCCTTATTTAGCTTCTCTAGGATCACTAATTATAGGCTCAATGTCCTTTATTTATGGCTAGAAACCAAATATGAGTGAGTACACCACATGTTCCTCTTTTTGGGTCTGGCTTACTTCACTCAGGATAGCATTTCCTATTTCCATCCATTTGTATGCAAAATTCAAGAAGTCCTTGTTTTTTACTGCTGAGTAGTAAAAAACTCTAATATGTATATATTAGAGTATATGTATATATTCCATACTTTCTTCATCCATTCTTCCATTGAAGGGCATCTAGGTTGTTTCCAGGTTCTAGCTATTACAAACAATTCTGCTATGAACATAATTGAGCATATACTTTTGTTGTATGATAGGGCCTCTCTTGGGTATATTCTCAAGAGTGGTATTGCTGGGTCCAGGGGTAAGTTGATCCCGAATTTGCCTGAGAAACCTCCATACTGCTTTCGAAAGTGGTTGCACAAGTTTGCATTCCCACCAGCAATGGATGAGTGTACCCCTTTCTGCACAACTTCTCCAGCAAAGGCTATCATTGGTGTTTTTTATTTTAGCCATTTTGACAGGTGTAAGATGGTATCTTAAAGTTGTCTTGATTTGCATTTCCCTGATCGCTAAGGAAGTTGCGCATGACTCTAAGTGTCTTTTGGCCATTTGAACTTCTTCTGTTGAGAATTCTCTGTTCAGCTCAGTACCCTATTTTATAATTGGGTTGATTAGCATTTTACGGTCTAGTTTCTTGAGTTCTTTATATATTTTGGAGATCAGACCTTTGTCAGTTGCAGGGTTGGTGAAGATCTTCTCCCAGTCAGTGGGTTGCCCTTTTCTTAGCATGAAGGGCTCTTTAAATTCTAGCCATCTCCTGAAATTCTGAATAAGAATTGCCAGCACAAGCTTATAATCACAACATTTTGGAGAAAGAGTAAAGAAGACAAGAAATGAAAAGAAAATCTGTAAAACCTGGAACCCCATCTCAAGTCATTAATTAGTTGATTGTTTAAGGTTTAATTTAATGATTTTTCTTGTTTACACATGAAATTAACAAGATAAAAATGATCTATTCTGTTGGGGACAAGCCTTGATAAAAACACCTCTTGTCAGGTTAAAGGAATGGGGATTTACAAATATTAGTAAAGAATATGAAGGCGTGTGTATTAAAAAGAAAAAGGAATATACTGGTAGGGAATTCCAGTGAATACTGAATTTACCTGCATTTACTTTCCAGTTGTTTCATATACTCCTGACCTCAAAAGGTAGGTATAAGTCAAACAACAGCATTAATATGATATAAGGAAATTAACAGACCAGTTGAAGGTCATGGGCTACATCAATAGTTAAACATTCTTTTATTTTTTTTATTGAGAAAAGGAAAAAAACGTATCCGCTTCCTCCCAGCCTCCCATTTCCATCCCCCTCCTCCCACCCTTCTCCACCTCTCCCAAACTCCTCTCCCCCTCCCTCTCCAGTCCATAGAGCAGTCAAGGTTCCCTGCCCTGTGGAAAGTCCAAGGTCTGCCCCCCTCCATCCATGTCTAGGAAGATGAACAACCAAACTGGCTAGGCTCCCACAAAGCCAGAACATGAAGTAGGGTCAAAACCCCAGGCCAATGTCCTTGGCTTCTCATCAGCCCTCATTGTTTGCCATGTTCAGAGAGTCTCAAAGTTGTTTTGATTTGCATTTCCCTGATTGCTAAGGAGGTTGAGCAAGACCTTAAGTGTCTTTTGGCAATTTGAACTTCTTCTGTTGAGAATTCTCTGTTCAGTTCACTGCCCCATTTTTTTTTAATTGGGTTAATTATCTTTTTAAAGTCTAGTTTCTTGAGTTCTCTATATATTTTGGAGATCAGACCTTTGTCTGTTGCAGGGATGGTGAAGATCTTCTCCCAGTCAGTAGGTTGCCTTTTTATCTTAGTGACAGTGTCCTTTGCTTTACAGAAGCTTCTCAGTTTTAGGAGGTCCCATTTATTCAATGTTGCCCTGAATGTCTGTGCTGCTGGGGTTATACATAGGAAGCGATCTCCTGCGCCCATATGTTGTAGGGTAATTCCCACTTTCTCTTCTACCAGGTTCAGTGTGTTCCGGCTGATATTGAGGTCTTTAATCCATTTGGACTTGAATTTTGTGCATAGTAAAAGATATGGGTCTATTTTCATTCTTCTACAGGTTGACATCCAGTTGTACCAGGACCATTTGTTGAAGATGCTTTCTTTCTTCCATTGTATACTTTTAGCTCCTTTATTGAAAATGAGGTGTTCATAGGTTTGTGGGTTAAAGTCCGCATCTTCTATATGATTCCATTGGTCGACTTCTCTGTTTTTATGCCAGTACCACACTGTTTTTGTCACTGTAGCTCTGTAATAGAGTTTCAAGTCAGGGATGGTAATGCCTCCAGCAGATCCTTTATTGTATAGGATTGTTTTGGCTATCCTGGGTTTTTTGTTTTTCCATATAAAGTTGATTATTGTCCTCTCAAGATCTGTGAAGAATCTTGATGGGACCTTGATGGGGATTGCATTGAATCTATAAATTGCCTTTGGTAGAATTGCCATTTTTACTATGTTGATCCTCCCTATCCAAGAGCAAGGGAGGTCCATCCATTTTCTGGTATCCTCTTCAATTTCTTTCTTCAATGCCTTAAAGTTCTTGTCAAATAGATCTTTAACTTCCTTGGTTAGATTTACCCCAAGATATTTTATGCTGTTTGTGGCTGTTATGATTGGTGAAGCTTCTCTGATTTCCCTCTCTGCTTCCATATCCTTTGTGTATAAGAGGGCAACTAATATTTTGGAATTGATCTTGTATCCTGCCACATTACTAAAGGTGTTTGTCAGCTGTAAAAGTTCTTTGGTAGAGTTTTGGGGGTCGCTTATGTACACTATCATATTATCTGCAAATAACGAAAGTTTTACTTCTTTCCAATTCAAATCCAGTTGATCTTATTATGTTGTCTTATTGCTATTGCTAGAACTTCAAGCACTATATTGAATTGGTATGGCGAGAGTGGACAGCCTAGTCGTGTTCCTGAGTTTAGCGGGACGGCTTTGAGTTTCTCTCCGTTTACTTTGATGTTAGCTGTTGGCTTGCTGTATATAGCTTTTATTATATTTAGGTATGACCCTTGTATCACTAATCTCTCCAATACTTTTATCATAAAGGGATGTTGAATTTTGTCAAATGATTTTTCAGCATCTAATGAAGTGATCATATGGTTTTTTTCTTTCAGTTTATTTTTATGATGGATTACATTGATAGATTTTCGTATGTTGAACCAGCCCTGCATCTCTGGGATGAAGCCTACTTGATCATAATGGATAATTTTTCGGATGTGTTCTTGGATTCGGTTTGCCAATATTATGTTGAGGATTTTTGCATCGATGTTCATGAGTGAGATTGGCCTGTAGTTCTTTTTCCTGGTTCAGTCTTTGTGTGGTTTTGGAATCAGAGTAACTGTAGTTTCATAAAAGGAATTTGGTAATGACCCTTCTGTTTCTATATTGTGGAATACATTAAGGAGTATAGGTATTAGCTCTTCTTGGAAGTCCTGGTAGAATTCCGCATTGAAACCATCTGGTCCTGGGCTTTTTTTTGGTAAGGAGGTTTTTGATAACAGCTTCTAATTCTTTGCGACCAACAGGTCTGTGTAGATTGTTCACCTGGTGCTGGTTTAACTTTGGTATATGTTATTTATCTAAAAAGTGTCCCTTTCTTTTACATTTTCCAGTTTTGTGGCATACAGGCTTTTGTAGTAAGATCTAATGATTCTCTGAATTTCCTCTGTGTCTGTGGTTATGTCCCCCTTTTCATTTTTGATCTTATTAATTTGTGTATTCTCTCTCTGATGCTTGATCAGTTTGGATAGGGGTTTATCAATCTTGTTGATTTTCTCCAGGAACCAGCTTTTTGTTTCATTGATTCTTTGAATGTTTTCCGTGTTTCTATTTTGTTGATTGCATCCCTCAGTTTGATGATTTCCAGTCTTCTACTCCTCCTAGGTGAGTCTGCTTCTTTTTTTTCTAGAGATTTCAGGTGGGCTTTTAAGTCTCCAATATGTGCTTTCTCTGTTTTCTTTAAGTGGGCACTTAGTGCGATAAACTTTCCTCTTAGCACTGCTTTCATAGTGTCCCATAAGTTTGAGTATGTTGTTTCTTTATTTTCATTGAATTCAAGGAAGACTTTAATTTCTTTCTTTATTTCTTCCTTAATCCAGGTATGGTTCAGTAGTTGACTGTTCAGTTTCCATGAGTTCGTTGGCTTTCTGGGGGTAGCATTGTTGTTGAATTCTAACTTTAATCCATGGTGATCTGATAAGACACAGGTGGTTAGTGATATTTTTTTGTATCTGTGTAAGTTAGCTTTGCTACCGAGTATGTGGTCAATTTTCGAGAAGGTTCCATGAGCTGCAGAGAAGAAAGTATATTCTTTCCTGTTTGGGTAGAATAATCTATAGATGTCTGTTAAGTCCATTTGCTTCATTACCTCCATTAATTCTCTAATTTCTCTGTTAGGTTTCTGTTTGATTGACCTGTCCATTGGTGAGAGAGGAGTGTTGAAGTCTCCTACTATTAGTGTGTGCGGTTTGATGGCTGCCTTGTGTTTTAGCAATGTTTCTTTTACGTACATGGGTGCTTTTATATTAGGGGCATAGATATTCAGGATTGAGACTTCATCCTGATGAATTGTTCTGTTATGAGTATAAAATGTCCCTCTCCATCTCTTCTGATTGTTTTAAGTTTGAAGTCAACTTTGTTAGAAAGTATGGCCACACTTGCTTGTTTCTTAGGTCCATTTGCTTGATAAGCCTTTTTCCAGCCCTTTACTCTGAGTAGGTGCCGGTCTTTGTGGTTGAGGTTTGTTTCTTGTAAACAGCAGAATGTTGGATCCTGTTTTCGTATCCAATCTCTTAGCCTGTGCCTTTTTATAGGTGAGTTGAGCCCATTAACATTAAGTGATATTAATGACCAGTGGTTGTTAACTCCGGTCACTTTTTTGGTAATAGGGTTTGTGTGTTTCCCTTCTTTGATTTGCGCTGGTGAAGGGTCTCTAGATGTCTGAGTTATTGTGGTCATTGTTGGACTCCTTGGTTAGTGATTTTCCTTCAATTCCTCTCTGTAAGGCTGGATTTGTGGCTGCGTATTGTTTAAATTTGTTTTTATCCTGGAAAATTTTATTTTCTCCATTTATAGTGAACGAAAGCTTTTAGCCTGCGCTTGCATCCATGGTCTCTTAGTTTTTGCAGTATGTCTATCCAGGACCTTCTCTCTCTCATCGTTTCCATAGAGATGTCAGGTGTAAGTCTGATAGGTTTACCTTCATAAGTAACTTGGTCTTTTTCCTTTGCAGCTCTTAATATTCTTTCTTTATTCTGTATATTTTGTGTTTTGATTATTATATGGCGAGGGGATTTTTTTTTTTGATCTAGCCTATTTGGTGTTCTGTATGCTTCTTGAACCTTCATAGTTCCAAGTTTCTTCAGGTTGGGAAAGTGTTCTTCTATAATTTTATTAAGTATATTTTCTAGACCACTGAGCTGCATTTCTTCTCCTTCTTCTACTCCAATTATTCTTAGGTGGTCTTTTTATTGTGTCCCATATTTCCTGAATGTTTTGTGATGAGAGTTTGTTGGACTTGCTGTTTTCTTTGATCAGTGTGTTTATTTTCTCTATGTTATCCTCAGACTCTGAGATTCTTTCTTCTATCTCTTGTATTCTGCTGGTTATGCTTGTTTCTATAGTCTCTATTCATTTACCTAGATTTTCCATGTCCAGCCGGCCCTCTGTTTGTGTTTTCTTCTTTGCCTCCATTTCAGTTTTCAAGTCATGAACTGTTTCCATTATTTGCTTGATTGTTTTTCCTTGCTTTCCTAGGGTATCATTCACTGATTTACTCAATTCCTCAAACTTTCTGTTATACTTCTCATCCATTTCTATAAGGACATTTTTTATATGCTGTTTAAGGGCCTCTATCACTTTTATAAAGTCAGTTTTTTCTACTTCTTCTTGATTAAGGTGTTCTTGTCCTCCTGTTGTGAGGTCACTGGGTTCTGGTGGTTTCACGTTGTTTTTCAGATTGTTGGGTGAATTCTTGCCTTGGCGCCTGCCCATCTTTTCCTCCGAATGCTCCCCTATGGTTCTTCTTTTACAGGATCAGGTCTTCTTGCCCACTGATGTACCTTCCTAGTGATGTCACTCCCCAGTGATGTTTCTCCTGGTGCCCAGATCGAAACTCCATGCTGCTTGGGTAGCTCGCAAACAAAGGCCCACCCTGCTTGCTGCAGGCAGCCTATGGAGACAGAGGAACTACCGCCCTCCCCTTTGCCCTCCCGATTTGGGTTCGGTCCCAGTGCCTGAGCAGGCTGAGCTGGGAGGTGCTATGCTGCCAAAGAAGGGAGGGAGGGAGGGAGACAGGGTTTGGGGGGATCTGGATGTAAGCTGGATGGGATGGGAAGAGAGAGGAGGTATTGGGCTGTATAGCCCCTGCAGGATGACCAGGAAGCGTAGGAGGGCTGAGGAACATCTGAGTTCCCTGTTTCCGGCTGCCGCAGCACTCACTCACCACAATGATGTCTCTCCCTGTGCCCAGATAGAAACTCCCTGCTGCTTGGGTGTATCACAAACAAAGGGCCCACCCTGCTTGCTGCAAGCAGGCTATGGAGACAGAGGAGCTACCACCCTCCCCTTTGCCCTCCTGATTCGGGTTTGGTCCCAGCGCCCGAGCAGGCTGAGCTGGGAGGTGCTATGCAGCCAATGAAGGGAGGGAGGCAATAGTTAAACATTCTGTGGCTAGAAAAAAACAAGTCACGCTCACTGTGGAGACTAAAACATTCTGTAGGCCAACAACTCCCTGGGTGGAATTCAATGTTATTTCCTTAAAGGAACTGGAACCTTAGTTGGATCCTTAGACTTATGCTAAGTTAGAAACATATCTATTTCTCTATCCTGAAATATAAGGTTGACTATTATCCATACCTGTTGATACTTCCAGAGAGTAGAAGTCTCTGACCTAATCTAGGTGGGACCTTTCTTTGAGATAGAAACCCAATAACCTTGAAGAAATAGATGTAAGTTCCAACTCTCTGACCTTTGGTCAACATGGAAATAGGCTCACATATTTGGGCCTCCACACTATTCTAAAATAGAAAACTGCAATTGGTCACTTTCCAGTAGATTTCATAGATTATAGGTAATGCATATTTTAAATTAAAATGGTGCTGGGCAGTGGTGGTTCACGCCTTTTATCCCAGCACTTGGGAAGCAGAGACAGGTGGACATCTGAGAGTTCAAGGCAAGCCTGGTCTATAAGAGTTAGTTCCAGGACATGCTCCAAATCTACAGAGAAACCCTGTCTTGAAAACCCAAAAGAAGTGTTTCATTTACAGAATATATTGTTTAAGTAAGAGTTAACAGTATTGATAAATACTTCTTTTTAGTAATATCTTATGCAAATAGCATATTATTTCTTAACAACTTTAAAGCAAAGTGAATAGCAAGGGCCACAATACAAGGTCCATGCAGGTTTGTATACCTGTTTAAACATACCATTAGTATTAGGTGATAAATACACAGTGGCAGCTATTGCAATCTTCAAAGATGGGTTTAATCTTGCATTACTATAACTCATTCACAAAGCAGTTTCAAGAGTGTCTTTAAAAATTTTATTCTTTTCTCCACAGAATTCTGAATACTATTGTGCTTTAAAATTTTAGGCTTTAAAATAAGGGTTAGTAAGACTGTTGAGACATGCAGCAAAAGAGACACCTTCTGAATATGAGGTTGCTAGTACACTCATTAACTCACTTTACAAGACTATGCTCCTCAACAGCACATCGCAGGTGGGAGAAGGATCCTCACAATCCACCTTTCTCTAAGAGGAAAATGCTGACAATCGAAGGTAGTTGGGGAAAGAGTGTCACTATTTTCAGTAGGTTAGCCATGAATGAGTTGCCCTTGTTGAAATGAATAACTTCCCACATATGCTAGGACAAGAAGTTGTAATTCCATGGACCACATACAAAAGTAGTAGGGGTCTGTTGGGAGGAAGGATGCCAGTAAAGAGGCAGAGGAAGAAAGAAGACAATGAGGAGAAAATGTAACTAAAATTCATTACATAAATGCAGGAAACTATAGTAATGAGCTGCTTTTAGAAGGAGCCTACTTGTTTATTCCGGCCACCCAGAACCAAAATAACCACACATAAACTATATTATTTAAATCATTGCTTGGCCCATTAGCTCTATTTTCTTATTGGCTAACTATTACATATTAATTTAACCCATTTCTATTAATCTGTGTACTGCCATGTGTCTGTGGCTTACCGGGTAAAGTTCCATTTTTCTCCAGAGGGGCTACATGGCTTCTCTCTTACTCTGCCTCCTTTTCTCAGAACTCAATTTTGTTTTCCCTACCTAGCTAAGTTCTTTTCTGCTATAGATACAAAGCAATCCTTTATTAACCAATGGTATTCACAGCATACAGAGGGTAATCTCACATCAGGAATCTGTCAAACAACCATAAACTAACAAACAAAAAATTCAAGTAACCGAAGGCGAAAAATACCTGTCATAGCGCAAAGTTTCACTACTGAAATGTATATTTAGTCACCTAGCATCTTGTCAAAACACAGATTATGATTGACTGTGACTGGTATAGAACCTGGAAGCCACATTTCTGACAGTCTTTTACATAATGAAAATGAGTGTTCTGTCAGGGTTGTATATTACTCTGCAGAAAAATATATTTAGATCTTACGCTGATCTTAATGTTTTGTATGTACATTTTAAAATACCCAACAAAACAACTGCAGTGCTATAAATAGTTAATTGGAGCCATAAATAAGAAACTAGGGGAAAATATATAAGTACACATATGAAAAGATATAAATGGTAAGAAGAAAAAGAAGCATTCACATTGAGGTCTCTGCTTTATTAGTGTGAAAATGTTTACTTGAATGTTGTCAAGTAAAACCAGATTTTCTATTGAATTTAATTTAAATGGTTATATTTATGCATGAAAACAAATAATTGTAGTGCATGCACTGAACTAAGCACTGCTAAATGTACCTGATGGATATAAAACAAATTAAGGTTGTTTTCAAACAGGGTTTCATTATGTGTCACTACAACCAGCTCATCATCAAACTGGTTTTTATCCATATAGTTATAAGCTTAATTGTCACAATATTTTTCATTATTGATTCATAAATACATAAGAATATATTATATTTTATTTTTGACAGTTGAATTCATGTGTATAATAAATTTTCTTTTCCACAGCCCTTAGTATGTTCTCTCAATACCTTCTCTCTCCCAGGAAAACTTTTTTTTTCCTAAACAATTCCCCTCCTACTTTGATGGTTTCCTTGTTTGTGTGGTTGTCTGAATTTGTGTTGTGTGTTTGTGTATGTGTACATGTCTAAATATACATGTATCTGTATGTATGTGTGCTTATGTGTGTGAGAATGTGTGTGTTATGTGTGAATATATATGTGAGTTTGTGTATGAGTGTGTTTGTATCTGTTTGTGTGTGTGAATGTGTGTATGTAGTGTGTGAATATCTGAATATATGTACATATATGTACATATTTGTGTGTGTATATATCGGTGCAAATGTGTGTGTTCACTATTGAGTTTAAATATACTTGTTGTCATGAGCATAGGTGAGGACTTTTTTACTGAAACATTAGCCATCACCAGCTACCCCATTGAAGAAGATCACATCCTATTCTTCCAGAAGCCAATGACTGGCAATAGTCTGTCAGCAGTGCTGGATTCCTATGAGCCCTCCTTAGTTCATGGAGAAATGATATATTTTTGGCCACACTTTTGCAGGTCTCCAGCAGATTATCACAGATGCAATGATGTCAAATTCCTGAATGGAGTACCACTAGAAAACATTTATCTAAATTTCATGGTTGGTTAACTTGATTTCTGAATAATTACTCTCAATAAAAATGATTAAATTCATTTTTATACTTAATTCTATCATTAATTTTAATCCTTAATTTCAGACTCTGTAGAAATAAAGATGTTCATGGAATTTAAAATAATTCTTCCAAAAACTTACCTATGAAATTAAAATATAAAATAATAGGAAAATAGTCAACCAATTGTATTTCTTAGTAATTACGCATACTTTATGTTTGTAATTATGACCATTTTGTGGCTCTATAGCGTGTATGAAAACATGCTATGTTCTCTGTTAAATAACGTTAGAGTGCAATAACAGTTGATTAAACTCATGCCAAAGTCACACAGCTTCAAATTTCATGTCATTAATATTTTTAGGGAACTAGAAGGCATTTTAACACATGGAGCTTTGATAGAAAAGCACACAAGGAAAAGGAAGGAAGGACAGAAACTTGTGTTTTCAACTTAATTAACAAATCAGTCTTTCTCATACTTAAGACATATGGTTCTCTGGAAAATTTAAGTTTAGAGTTGGCATCTTGAAGGAAATTATTTCATGGGCCAAGAAGAGACCCTGCAACACATTTTTTTTCCTAGAGAAGGAGGCATGGTGTTCAGGGAATGTGAAGTTGACGTCTTCTATATGAGTCATAACATGTGTAAGGTAGCAATTTGTTCATTGTCACTCTGTGCCACCCTCATGGGGACATCAATTAACCTAATGCTTTCCCCAGCTCACATCATGTTTTCTATATTCAACAGTTATTTGACCAATGAAAAAAATGGTTGATTATATATTTTTAACTCTTCATATTGAAGTTACAGTTTAGATATCTCAACTGGGGTTGACCAATTGTAGATTTTTGCATTAGCCTCCATCTGCAGCAAGAATAACCTTCTTTTGAAGGGCTAAGAGCTGCACTTATCTACAGATATAAAGATACTATTTAAAATACTGTTAGAAACTATATTGGTTTAGAAACAATTGACAGCAATGGGTTTTCCTTCAGGCTTACAATCTCACCAGCCATAGGTTCTTAATTATTTTTACAGTAAAAGGTACGAATTGCCTTTTACTGATTGGGCTTTAAATCCAAGTAAGCATGATTTGGTACGTGGAGATTAAAGTGCCATTGTTGTTGCAATGTAGTATCTTGCAAAGCCTGACATTGTGAATTATAGGCTATACAACTGGGTAGCACTGTTCATTGTTTTCCATCGTGGAAGCTTACAAAGCATCCCTGGTCTTCAGGGAAGAGGCTTCCAGATCAGTTCTTTCAAATCCTGTGCACGCAGCTCCTGGTGTCTTTTGCAATAGAATCTTACCTTCAAATTCTATAACAGCAATGGCCTGTACTGTTTTGGGAATCTTGTATTTCTCCACAATGAAGAATAACTTGAAGGGAGGTTCCCCATGCCTTGTTCCTGGGGCTTCTGCTAAATAGTCTGTTGTTCTTGGGGAAAATCATCTTCTCCTTTCTCCAATAACCCCACCATGTAACTGATGTAAATACAGCACTCGTGTTTGCAATTCTCAAAAAATAAGGACAAATTCTTCGTGTAAAATCTAGAAAAAAAAATATATCAACTACCAAAGATTTGGTGCATGTATTTCTTTTGTTCTTTTTCTCTTTTTCCTGGGGAAGAAATCAGTTTGAATCTCAATGAATGAAACACAAGGAAAAAACTTAGCAATTGATTAGGAAGAAGTTCCAGTTTTCACTCTTATTTGTCCTTGCACACAGACCCATCAGCACAGAGCATTCTCTGGTAACAAATGGGCATCTGGCCAGCCAGTGATCTTTGCATTAGCATTCTAATAACCAGAGGCCAATGCACCATAGTGCTGTGTCAGAACTAATTTATGAAACTAGGTCCACAGGCTCATTATAGTGGTCACAATTCAGTGGCTGCCCAGTAAAATTAGACTACAGTTTCACTCTCAGAACAGTGAATATTTTAACATACTATTAAGGGCATATTTCAAATGTTAAAACTAGCTTTTATTCTGAGAATGGAAAAACAACAAGATTAGGAAGTCATTTACTTTGGCAATATAAAATTGTTTTAATTTTGTTTTGGCTCAAAATCCTTGGCATTATGGAGTACTGGCCAACTGTGCTTAGCATTTGCAAGAACAGTGCATTTTTCCCTCTGAGAAACAAACACTTCTGTGCAGCTCAAGGGAACCCTAGGGTCATAAACTCACATGGCTAGTAAATCGCAGCCAGCACTATTGGTAGCCCAGAGTGCTTCTCACAGAGGTACTGCCCATGTTTCCCTGAAATCCTCTTTAACCACATGTCTACCCACCCCATAGCACCAATCTCCCCCAACTCAGAACACCTTGCTCTTCGGGCTGCTTTGCACCAAGAACCTGGGTTTCAGAGGTCTAGAATGTGTGGTTTCCAAAATCAGGTAATGAGCAATGAGATGTAGGGGTGGGGTAAGAGATAATTTTGTAAACTAATTGGTATTGATATCTCTGTATCTAAAATATCTATATTTGAAAAAGGAGAATGATTATTCCTGCTCTTTTTATTTCACAGTGTTTCTTGGATCAGAACTAATAATGTCTGAAAAGAAAGGCTTTTTAGTTGTATAGGCGTGTACTTGGGTTACTATATGGTTATAATCATTCCCTTGTCAAACATAAGAGAGAGTTTCCTTTATCTCCTGAGTTTTCATTTAACCGAATGGTAATGAGTTCTTAAATCTTCTAAATGTGAACAATAAAACATTCCAAATGACTACTCTTGGCAGTCTGCATGCCATAGCTGAATTATTTAGGTATCTATTTGTACCTAGGAAAAAGGAGGAAAATAACTTCCAGAAAAACATTGTTGTTAATTTTTAAAAAAGCATTGTCAATATAAATATTCTATTATACTAGATATGTCTCCTACACCAAGGTTAAAAATATAGAAAGTGGTACAAGATAGTAGGAATTGTCAGTTTACTGTATTAGTCAAATAATAAATAATATAAAAGATTACATTAACCTTAAAAACCAGAATATTTCAAATTAAATCTATGGCAAATAAATAATTCCAAGTTTGTCAAGATATCTTACAAACCAGGATTGTGAGAGGGCTGTGTTCTACTAAATATGAACAAGTGTGGTGTTCAAAAATATTCCTGCGTGTGCATTAGGACATTTGAATTAAACATGTGTGAAAGAGACAAAATATCCCTTTTCCAACCTATTCTAAATTAACCAACTAATTTGGCAGCCTATATAATTTCATCCTCAAAACAGGATTAAAGTCACTCTCACTTTAGTAAATGTATTGATATAGCTTACTTAGAACAGTAAACTCCAGAAAAGACATGTCTTCTTGTAGTTATAAGGGCACGGCGGGGCTGCGTCCCCAACACCCCAGCCGCCTGCACAGCTAGCTTATGTCCCAAAATAATTACACGGACACTGTATTCTTTTAATCACTGCTTGGTCCATTCTGCTTGGCCCATTAGCTCTAGCCCTTACTGGCTAATTCTGATATCCCGATCAACCCATTTCTAATAAACTGTAGCACCAGTCTTACCGGAAAAGATTCTAGCCTAAGTCCATCCTAGGTTGGAGCTGTGGCATGGCGTCTCTGAGGCGTCTGCTCCCGAGAGGAGAGCTGTGGAGTCTGAGCTCACTTCCTCGTCCTCCCGGCATTCTGTTCTGTTTACTCCACCTACCTATGTCCTAACCAATAAAACGGGCCAAGGCAGTTCCTTTATTAGCCAATGACCTTCCTCCATCATCTTCTGGCCTGTATATATTATATTAACAATAAAATAATTGAGCACTGATATATTAAGCCAAACACACTACAGGTACTGATGAACAAAGTTTGGTGAAATAAGGACAGCTCTTCAGAAGTTCATTGTCAAAGAGCACATACAGTAGTCACTGCAGTGAGAAGAATGTGATAAAGTTAAGTTGCTGCCCACAGAGGCAATTAATTCATGGATTTGAGAGAGGGGTGTAGTGTTACAGAATCTTCTCAGATTCAGCCTCATGAAGTAATGGAGAAGTGGTTCGGTTTTTGTTTTTTCTCACCTAAGAATCTTCAGATGAATGTATCTTCCTGTTCTGCTTTTGCTTCTGAGAAAGACAATTCAGAATAAAACCTGTCTCATTTCCCTCAAGACAGGCTTGTTTCAGCTTATTGACTCTTTTCAGTTTCACAACTTTACCACTGTTTTTGCCATGCTACCATGGTTTTGCTTATTCAGTTCAAATAAAAAGGGAAATTTGTATAGTTTATATGTGGTGCTCTTAACTTACTGTGGGTGATATAATTGTAATTAGCCTATCAGAGATTTTGAAGTTGAGTTTGAGGTTTAATAAATAAAGTTTTGGAATATAGCTTCAACTTCACTTCATCTGTTTTCTCATGTTAATTTGAACTAATAAAACCAATAATAAAATAAAAATTACATTAAAATATGACACATGTGTTCTGCTGGGCAGTTAGTAAATGCTTATAGTGATTCATCTTATTACAAAATTCAATAACACCCCATTTCCAGGTAGGGAGCAACGCTCTTTCCCCATTCTCTAAGAAGAAGCAAAGCTGAAGTTCCCTTCTGCTTCCGCTCTCTGGAGCATGATGGAGGGAGAGGATATCGGCTAGCGTATGTGCAGTGCACCCAGTGTGGCCTCATCAGCACACACACAGACATACACATACACGCACACACGTGCGCACATACACACACACACATAAAGGTCACCTGATTTTACCAGGACTTCTCAGCAGAATATGACTGTAATAGCTAGAAAATCAGGCTTTGCCATCCAATAATATATGTACTTATACTCAATGACCAGAAGCTGAAATGAGAATTGCAGGCTACACCAAAACAATTACCCAATAGTTATTAAGCACAGTCCTTTCTAAAATATATTTAAAGTAAATGTTTTTAAACATAAATTCATAAACTTGCAGAAACCTTTATTGTGCCTTATTTTTGCAGTTTTGTAAAGGGTATGTTTGACTCAACTGTGTAGCTCTAAAACATGAACTCTGTGATGAAAGTGTCTCATTGTTAAGAGTTAAGACACACTAAGAAAAATTCTAAATATTAGTAAGAAGAATCTGTAACTCAGGATCCTAGGAAGTGACCTTTGATATTTTTCTGTGTTTAAATGTTTTACTTCAAAGTGCCTAGCTTATAAGAGTGGATAAAAATTGAAGTCTTATCAGCCTTCCAGGTACCCTGCTTGTGTGTAGTTTGCACATTGCCAAAACAAACATGGGATCTCTGCAACAATGTCAAGATGCCATTTGCTCTTCTCTATGATCCCCATAAGATCAATGGCTTTTGATGCATCATAATTTGATCTTTGGCTTCTAACAAAGCTTGGCTGTTCTCATAACATCATTAAATTTTCTAACTCTACAAGTCCTTTAATGTAAAGATTAGTTCGTTTGTGTTCTTTCAAGGCTTTATCTTCACAACGATTAACTGAGAGGCTGGTTTGTTTAATGCATTCAAACTTTGGTTGAGGGTCAATCGAGCACTGAAGAGTCATACATATGCATATATAAATATATATTATATGTATTTGAAGGAGAATTCTGCATTAAATGGCTGATGTATGCTAAGAGGAAAGTAAGGATTCATATAAACTTTTGTAATTTTTAAAATTATTATTTTGTTCTTTAATGCGTATGAATGCTTTATAAACACATTGTATGCATATTGTGTGAATGTTGTGTGCCCATCTAAATTGGAAGTGGGAAAAGATTCCCAGGTATTGGAGTTACAAATGGTTATGAGCTGCCATGTGGGTGTTAGGTATCAAACCAGAAACCTTTACAAAAGCAACAAATGTTCTTAGCTACTTAACCACCTCTCCAGGCCCTCATATGCATTCTTAATACATTTGATGGGTAACTAATAATGTTGGAAATACAGATTTAGTAGCTTGTCATGAAAGGCTTCCTCTGGTTTTAATAAGCTGTCAACTCTTAAGTGTATTTTTAGAACCACAAACAACACATTACAAAAATTTTAAGGATACTGACAATATTTTTCACTGACTGACTTGTTATATGTTTACTTACATATGAAGATAATTTTATATTTTCATTTTTTATAAATCATGATATCAAATATAGAAATATACAATGAATATAATTATATTTACCCAAACAAACAGCCTATGCCATCGTTACAGTTTTTAATTTTTTCCCAACTACAGCACGTAGGGACAGTTATAAACAGCCTCAACACTCATGGTGCCTTATTTTAAATTACATAAGACTCACTACCTTTTTTTTAATTCTCAACTAGAAATCATATGGTATAGCCTGTTTAAATCAAATTTTTAGTTTTTACTGACATTTCTAATGGTTTTCTCACACTCAGTAACCTACCCCAATTTTCTTGTCCCCACCACAACCTGTACATTATCTCCCAACCTCACTTCAATCCATTTGCTTTCTAAACCCTGATGATATTAAACCAGGTGTGAAATAACACATATATTGTCATTGTTATTCTCAACTTCTTAGTGATTCACTACCCACCATAAAACACATAAAATATTTGTAATATGTGTAACACTGGGATTTCAGTGTTTTTTCAGTGACATAAATTTTGTTCAGTGCTGTGATTCCAGGGCTCATGAATAGGGCTACATTGTCACCTGTAGCTATAAATCTTTCTCCACTCCTCTTTAGTTTTCCATTGTAAAATGTCTTTTCTAAACTTGCACAAAGTAGTTGTCCTATTATCTGTAAGTATATCACAATGAACATTTATTTCCCAAATCATATATTATATATATGCAATTATTTCTTTAGGAGCACAGTCATCACACATGATGCAATTTTATTTTTTATTTATCTGTTTGTCTGGCTATCTGTTTATCTACCTATTTTTATTTTTTTCATTTATTTTACATTTTATTTTCTCTTCTTCATCTCCTCCTGTACCATTCACACACCTCTCAGGTATCCCCTCCCCTCCATACACTCTTCTTCTGTCTCCCTTCAGAAAGGAGCATGCCTTCCACGGGAGTTAACAAATCACAGTGAGGCAGGACCAACCTCCTATCCCAGCATAGAGACTGGGAAAGGCATCCCAACATGGGAAGTAGTTTCCCAAAAGCCCTCACAGAATCAGGGGCAAGTCATCATCCCACTACTATGAGTCCCAAAAACAGACCATTCTATGGAACTGTCAGCCACATGCAAAGGGATCTGTCCCGTGTAGGTTCTCACTTTCTTGAACAGGACTCCCAGTAGCATGTCTCAGTACCTGGCTGTGGATCTCTGCCTCTGCTTCCATAACTGTTGGCTCAGTTTCAAGCACTATTGTTATTTAAAACAGCAAAGTTATTTTTAAAGTAGCTTTACTAATTTATGCCAATACTTAAATTGTATATGCATTGCACTTGCTCAGAAACTTGGTCAATTCCTGATGTTATCGGCCTGTAAATTGTGAACTCAGTGACTCATATTAAATTATTTCCAATTACTGGTGAAAATAAGAAACTCTTATTTTTTTATTTATCACATTCTTTTTCTATAAAGTTAAGTTACTAGTTGTTTTTGTCAAATTTATTTTTGATGCTTTGACTCATATTCCTGTGACAAAGATGACATATTCATATACTCAAGAAACAAATTCTTTGTCAATAGCTTTTTGCTCTTTGTGTGGTCTTTATGTGGCTGTTGATAAGAAAAAAATCCTAATTTAATGTAATGTAATTCATAAATGTTATATTTTAATAACAGTGTTATTTTATTTCTGTTTAAGATGTTATTCCATATTTTGAGCTCATAAATGAATTCTCATTCTTTTTAAATTTTACATATTTACCTTTTGTATTTAAATATTATTTTTTTAATAATGGAAAGTAGGAATTCAGCTCTATAATTAGTCTTTTAAGTATCTAATTATTATAATACCATTGATTAAAATAGACTTATTATGTTGACGAATTATAGCAAACACTTGAACTTGACTGAGGAATACCATGAATTTGAGGACATCCCGAGCTAAAGAGGATTCTCTTTAAAGTCCAATTTTCTAATTTCTTCAAACCTTAATATTTTTTCTAAGCACGAGATTAGCAATTGTATGCAAGAACTATCACATTTTCTGGCCTCTTGTCAATCTTAGACACTTCGCTGCATTTTCAGCTACTGATGTTAAAATATGACCAACTTGGAAATATGTATCATTCAATTTATGCTGCAAAATAAATGTTATCTTTGTATGTCTTCCTCAGTAAATATGATAAGCATTGTGATAACATGATGTTGAAAATTAATACCTCATTTAAGGATAAAAGCTATAACCCATATAAATATTTATGACTGTAGATATTTTTCAAATAATTTAAAAATCAGAAACGGTATCATCATATTTGTTTTTATTACACGTCTTGATTCTTCTCTCATTGTTTAACACTTTTTTCATAAAACATTAAATTCAAATTGGTTATATATTTTTTATGCTTTAATTTCTTCTTAGTATCTCCATTTCCTAGTAGGGTATAAAATCCAGACAATCAGGGGTCTAATTGTTTTTTGTATGTGACAATTCCTACACTATTTCATGTAAAGAAGATGTTTCATACATTTTAGATATAAGATTTGTGTAAGAAGGAATGAAGAAATTTCTTAACTGGTAAACTATCTGCCAAACATGAAAATCTGAGTTTAATTCCTGAAAACCCACATGAAAGGCCTGAGGATATAGGATTGTTCCCATAATTCCAGCTTTGTTGTGAAGGGATCAATGAAGCTAATTAGAAAGAAAACATTACCTGCTTGATGAACTTTATGTTCAGTAAGAGACCCTGACTCAAAAAAGTAAAGTTGAAATCAAGAAAATAACAGATGTGGACCCACAGTTTCCATGTATGTTCACAGCTTCATTCTTGCATGTGTTCTTACAGGTACACTAACAAGTACAAGCACCTTATGTAAAATGTCACACATAGACACACAGTATAAATTAATTAATAAATTATGATTGTAAAAGAATTTACATAAGTAAATAGAAAAAAATAAACGCTCTAAGGTATAATGTTTCCAAATTGTTTATCATTGTTATTTAGAAAAAATTTTATTTTTTTTATTTTCAGATATTAACATGGCAGGGGAACCCAAACCTTATAGACCAAAGCCTGGAAACAAGAGGCCGCTGTCTGCTCTTTATAGGTAAGTAAGAAATACCATCCCACTACATATATGAAAATTTTGACACATTATCAGAAAATATGATGTGCAAATAATTAACTAATTTAAAACAACAATCTTTATTATTAAATTCTATTGATTAAACACACACACATACACACACACCAGGAGTCATAGCAGATGCTTAAGCATTAATGGAAATGGAAGTTTCTGTCCTGCCTGGTAGTCCCACAGCTATTTGGTCACAAAGAAACAAACAGAGGCTTATATTAATTATAATCTGTTTGGCCTATTAGCTCAAGATTATTCTAAACTACCTCTGACAAATTAAATTAACCCATAATTCTTGTCTATATATAGCCATGTGGCTTCGTATCTTTTCTCAGTGAGGCATTCTCATTTTTTGCTTTCTCAGTTTCTGACTGGTGACTGCCTGCTATGCCTTTCCTCTTCCCAGAATTCTCCTAGTTTGGTTACCCTATCTATACTTGCCTGGCTACTGGTCAAGCAGAGTTTTATTAAACCAACATGAATGACAAATAATTATAGTATACAGGAGCTTAATATTCTCACTTATAATAATATACTTGCCAATCATGATCTGTGATTACACAAAAATATTTACAAGAAACAGTTTAAAAGAAGATGCTCATGGTTTTTGAATGTTTCACTACACAGACGGCTGTACTGTTCACCATGAGAACATTTGCTTTTGAGAAATGGCAGGGAAGAACAAAGCTGCCAACTTTGTGACATACAGGAGACAGGCAACAAAAAAGGAACCAAAGTACACATCCTGATGCATGCATCGAGGGATTTATTTCCTTTACCTAGACCCCACATTCTAATAGTCTGCTCTCTATGAGTTCAGTAGATTAATGCATCTATGAAGTCAACATCCATCCGCTTTTTACCAGCTCCACCAGCTAGTAACAAAGGCTTTAATACATGATATTTAAAGGGTTGTTCATACTCTAACTACAGCAATATTCATTTCACGAACCTCAACAGATTCTTTCACAGTTAAGAATGCTTGGCGATCTTCCAGAGAATATGAGTTTTGCTGCCAAAACAATAAACAATCTGTGCTGCTGACCATCTCACATACTACACTGTGGGTGTCTGAATATTACTTGATGTGTTTTTATTTCAGTCCTCTTCAGAAGATCAAGAACTTGGAGTTACATTATTTTTTTTTATCAAATCAGCCTATTAGAAACATGATACCAGTAGCCAAGCACATGTCAGTAGGCATTATACTCCAGTATTCCCCCAACTATAAATTGGTTCATCTTATTTTGTTACACTGTCTACATCATCTCATGCCTATTTTCTCAGAATGACAAATATAGTTTTCTTACCTAGATAATACAATTACTTTGTTGCCTGCCTCAGCTAAGATTTTTATTGCTGTGAAGAGGCACCACGACTATGTCAACTCTTATAAAGGAAAACATTTAATTGGGAGCTGGTTTACAGGTTCAGAATTTCAGTCCATTATCATTATATAGGAAACAAGATTGCACACAGACAGACATGGTGTTGGACAATGAGCTGAGAGTTCTACATCTGGATTAACAGGCAGAAGGAAGGAAGAGAGAGACTGAGGCTGGCTTGGCATTTGAAACCACCAAAACATACCTTCAATGACACATTCCCTCCAAGATCACACCTCCTCCACCAAGGCCACATGTACTAATCCTTCCAAATAGTGCTTCTCCCAGATCTGTGAGGCCGTGTTTAGTCAGATCACGACACTCTCCTGAGGCTGGACACGACACTGTATTTTTTTCTCCTGTTGCTATTTCTCTTCTCAAAGTAGATTATATGCAGGGCTTAAGTGTTAATAATAATAATAATAATAATATGTATTATTAACAAGTGTAAAGTGTGGTTGATCTAAAAAGAACATAATAGTAACTTCACAGAGCTTTTAAGTTTTGTGTAGCTTTTCATTTTTTTACAACCACTATTGAAAAACAAAACAAAAAGCAAACCTGCTCTACAGTAAAGCCCTATGTGCCACTTCATGTACTTTACACTTTTCTTTTTAAAATGCTGACTTTGCATCTGTCTCTCTAAAATTCACTTCAATTAGATTTAGTAAGTTGTTCCAGGCTATTGAGATCTGTATCATACAAATTATTGGTATTCTCCAAGACATATTTCATCATTCGACCGCAACAGAGCTAAAAGAAGTGTTGAGAAAGGCTTCCTATTTCAATGATATCACTCGGTTAACAGAAAATTAAGCAATATGTTTTTAGATGGGCTATGCTCTGATAAGGGAGGGAAAAACAGTTTTCATGAGGAGGCCCCATGCTATTCTCTTATCTTTATTGTCTAAACAAATATTCTCTGAATTCTGTGATGACACAGTCTCATTTCCCAAACTTAAAGATTATAAACGTCACTTGAAGGGGTCTATTTACACTGAGGGGCCCAAGAGATTTTCAAGCGATTGTGATAAAGAAATGTAATTTATTTATCTTTTGTTTGGATGTCTAAATGGACAATCTAAAAATAAGTAAATAATGATATATAACCTAAATAAAATATTTTATACAAAATAAGAAGCAACAAAAATAAGTACTGATGATTGGATATTAATAATTTTCATTGATAGGAAAAGGCAGGAATGAATACATTACCCAAACATGGCACATTTTGTACCTTGTTTGAGGCAAAACTAAGCAATACACATCATTTTCTGGTTAGTTTCTTTTTAAATGCACACATAATTAGTTGTTGTGAGTACAGAATCCTGAAAGTCATGGAATAAGTTATTAACAAAGCAATATGGCAAGGTTTTTTTCTTTTTTTCTCTCATCACACAGTTACTAGTATCTGTATAATGATGTTAGTTTTCATGTTTTCTCATTCTATGATAGTTTTGATTACTTTATGGAGGTGAAAGCTCATAAAAAGACACTGGTGTCTTTCTAAATGTTATTTCTTTTTACTGCCCAGTTGTACTGAGTTGTAAATGTTTGGTTTAAGTATGCTGTACTATATATAAATTACATCAGTGAGAAAATGTTCATTTGACCTATTTTCATCTATTGAAGTAAAGTTGAAGTGTGTGGAAATTGACAGACAATAGCAAAGAGAACAAAAAGGAATGAAAGTGAAGCTGAGAAAACCTTTTTAAACTTATTTTTTCATTCTTACATACATTTACTAGTACCTTACTTTCATAAGGAAAATGTTTCCACAGTCATTATTCATCTATTTAGTATACAACTCCTGCAGGTTGAGAATACAACCCTACTACATAATAAGAAATCTAAATTTTAAACAGAATAAGCCTTGTCTTTTTCAATGCAAGGTAGCAAAATTAGTTAGTGGCACTGATCTTCCACTTCTATGTCTGGGGCCCTTGTCACTAGAACACAGTTTCTAACTTCACCCAGCTGCAAGCACCTGGAAAAAAAAACAGGTTAGACAAAACAAAGCCTTTCTATTCATCAACACCAATAGTTAGTAATACTGAAAGAGCAATTATTGCCTACTAGATACTTCACAAACACAATAAAATTGACATCTACTTGTGTAATGATAGGTCTTTAGTCAAGTTATCTAACACACTGACTCTCATCTTTCCTTCCTTCTTTTTTTTTTCTTCCCTACTGGACATTGAACTCAGAGACCTCACATGTACTTCTTAACTATTTCTCTTCACTGTTTATTTTATTTTATGTTATTTTGAAACAACATGTAAATAATTTGGCCAAACTGGCCTTTGAACTAACATCCCAGTGCATGCCAGTCTGGAGTTTGTGGTTTTTCTTCCTCAGTCTTCAAAGTAGCTGGCTTACAACACTAATTATAATTAGAGGCCAGGCTATAATTTTTATGATCATAAAATATTCTGTATCTGAGGTGAAGTCACTTGCTCTATTTGGAAGAGGACATGTTCATCTTTGAAATTACCAATTTGTATTTCCTAAAGTTTAAAGTTTTTATTCTACTTATTTAGCCTCCATAAAATAACATGGTTTCATTTGCACATCCATACTTTAATACATATTAAAGATGTCTTAAAGATTAGACACACGGAACACTTACAGGAGTCAAAGAACTGCTGGTATAGAAAGGCAAAACGAAGGAATGAGAAAAAAAGATAATGGGGGTAAAACGGGCATTATGTACATATCTAAAGGAAGTTTCTCATTTACTATATTGCTTTAAACTGGTGCATTTCTGTTACTGCACTCTGTCTGGGCCTCTGCCTGAACAATGATAGGACCTTCTTCACCCCCATCCACTTTGTCACTGTCATCTGCTCTGGTTTGCTTTTCCCATTAAATACCCACTGACATAGGACTGTGCTTTGTATCTTATAGTCAGAGGATTTTTCAGTTTATCCACACAAATTTCACTAGTACCTACTGTATGTTTATTTTACACTGTATAAACAGTAGATAGAAGAATACATTATAAAGAGACTTAAAATAATCCTACTGTATTAAGTACAAGTTAGATGTAGAAAGAGATGAGATGCCTGCTTACACTCCAAGAAGATAAATGAGATCATTACTGATTCTGCATAAGTAGAAGGAAGTGAATTCCCAGGAAGTGATAGGAATTAGAGGATGCTTGAGCTTGCTTCTAAATAAGACTTCATGCAAAAATAAAGGCATAATGAGCAATGAAAGCATACAAAAGCTGAAGCACAGAGAACACAAAAGAGCATGGCTTAGTGGGAGGGAGCTGGTATGGTTAACCTGAAGGGGAATAGGAAAATTATGTTGGTGGAAGACCTAAATACCTCTACATATTCTATTGATATTAGTATTTTATTAATATTAGACTTTTACTTTTTAGACAGCAAGCAATCATTTGAGTATGTGACTGAGGAAATGGGCTGTGAGGGAGGAAGAGATGCCCAAGGTCTCCAGCTTTAGCAAACAGAAAAAGATCATAGGAGTGAAATAGAAGAAGAGGAAAGGCGGAATAAGTACTGAAAGCTCAGATATAAAGTATGTAGAAAGGAGAAAAATAAACGATTCCACTACTGAATATGAATTCATAGAGACAGGCAATTCATTACAATAGCCCTTGCAATAAAAATGTCTCCCATTAGAGTCCATTTGTAAATGAAACATAATTAATCATTTCTGAATGTTTCATAAATATTGGACCTAGTCCTAACCATGAATAGCTCATCTATTCTGCAGGGAAAATACTGAAATATCTAATAAATTGCTGCTTCAAATGTTCTGTGTACATTGTTGACTATGAATAGTATCTTAAAATTATTATTCGCTTCTAGGAAGTAAGTTTTCCAGCATGCTAAGTTCCAATTAACGCTAAATAATTGGTAAAGGACAATTGTTATTTAAATGACTCTTTTGCCTCTGCTTATAAAGCAGACAGACCTTTCCTCTCTGGCTTAATTAAAAATAACAAATATCCCAAATAACAAAGAATGTTCATCAGAGCTAAACAAATGCAGGTTTTTAGTCAAGTAGTGGTAGTCTTCCAAAACACAGAGAACACAGCTTTAAAAGATGGATAAGGTTTCATCTTCTTAATTCCACAGAGGTTATTGAGTGCCACTTTCAAATACTTAGGACATCACACAGGTCTTTTTGTATGCAAGAAGACCTTAGTAGTCAAGTCACCATGAAGAAAAATTCAAGACTTCTTCAGATTGCAAAATAATAGTCTTCAGACACCAGAATAATTTTTTTCAGGCCATCCTTACTGGTGCTAGAAGTCATGAGTATGGGGTAAGTTATTTTTATGAACAAAATCAGAGCCTGCCTAAGAAAAGTAACTATAGTAAAGTATCAGTGGTAATATATTTTGGACTCCATTGACATGAATTCTGTAATCTTTCATGATGGTTCTTGAAGATCTTAGGAAAAGAAAACTCCAGGAGTCATAGAATGCCATACAGGACCTTGACAATAAAATTAAAATTCTGGAAGTTAAGTTCTCATCATTGTCTGTAACTTGTCCTCAGTGTGCTGAGTTAACCATGTAGCTTTTGATTGCTGTGCTTTTCTTTGGTCTCATTTGATTTGATCAAAGAAAATATACCTTTATTTGTTGAAGTTTAAAATTTCTATTGAAAATTCCTTTAACTCTATAAAAGGCTTCTTTCTCTTCTTCTCCTTTTTTCTTTTTGATAAGGTGGAACCACCTAAGGCAGCTTCTTTGCTTCGGAGGTGGAGTATGAGGGTTCAAGGAAAGTATGCTTCCCTATTTCTACACGTGTGCATCCTATTCTTTTAAACTGGACAGAAACCAAGGATTGATGAGCAAACCTGGTTTAATTCAAAAGTATATATTTTTTTCCAGAATCCATGTAGACATTGCGTTACTATTGCTCCTAATCCAGTCCTCCAACACCTACAAACTACTGACTTATCATTCCCCCAAATGACAAGAAAAAATAACAAAAAGTGTCTACATTTAAAATTTAATACTGGTGAGTACTTGAGGGTGAATTCCTTCAAACTAAGGTTCTAAATGAATGTTGCAATACTTTTTTATCAGAATAGATTTCAAAAATTCACTTTATGGATAGCTAGAAGCTATGCCACTATTTAATGTGAATACCCTTTGTGAAATGCTAGATAGCGACAAGCACAGTGTGACATGGAATTGATTTCTCATTCCTTGGGTTCCTTATGCAAATAAAAAAATAGCTTCCTGAAAGAGAATATGCTTATGACCTTAGAACTTTAATTTGTATTATAAAATATTAATTATGCCTAATTATTATGATTATTCAAAGGAAACATCTATAGTAAGTATTACGCACTATTTGTTTCAGAAAGAAAACTAGAGTGCTTTCCTCTTAAAAATGTCTACTATGTATTCAAAATGTTAGAAATAAGATTTATTTTACCAAAATGCATTGCCACTACAACATAGTAATTATACTCATGAAGATAAACTTGTAAACTGCAAGGGAATTAATGGAAACCAGTGAGGTAAAGAGACACTAGTGAGGACATAGAACAGTTAGCATAGGTTTTGGGCATAAGGCTCTGACCCCTGAGCAATGCTTCTCCCAAGATCAGAGATCTGAAATGGGAAAGATGAGAGCTAGAAAGAGTCAAGCAAGGATATTTTAACTGAACCGTCAGATGTGAAGATGGTGCTAAACTCATAATCAGTTAAATCATTGCATGTATCACATAACTTCTCAAAGCAATAGATTTTTATTAATCTCTACTTTATTATATTTTGTAGCTATTGTGTTATTTGGAAAAATTATTTCTTTATTTTGTAAGATTATATTTACCCTTTCCATTTCTTCCTATCAAACCTGCCATATCACACCCTTGCATTTTTAAAAAATTTATCACTTCTTTCTTCACTGACTGTTGTTACATGAACACACACACAACACACAAACATTATTAAACAAATAAGTACAATAAACTCAATATGTAGAATGTTTTTTGTCTGCATGCTTTAGGGCTGACAATTTGGTTACTCAAGTAAAAGGTTTTTAATGTTTTTGTTTCTGCTACATTTTTCACAATTTAATGCTAGGCAAATGTAAGTTACAAACCTTTACATTTTAAGCGTCCAAAGAAATGCTGACATAATAACAATAAAAATTGTTTTGCTTCAAGCAATTCTCTGCTAAGCTAAAGAATGGCCCATTTTCCATTTACTGATTTTTACTGTACAAATACCTATAGTTATCTTCTTTCCTATGTATTGAGGATATTATAATGATAGAGAGGACACTATAGTAAAATCCCTTAGCAAAGAAAATCTATGTAATTACTTTATGATTCATATTGTTAAAATACAACTATTCTTGCCTGGAGACCAACATTTTAAAACATGGAAGAAATAGTAATAAAGAAGACAATATAAAGATTTAATGATACTAAGAGTTGTTTTTTTTTGAGAAAATCAACAAAATAGACACACATTTATCCAAACTAACAAAAATGCAGAGAGACAATGTCCAAATTACAAAATCAGAAATGAAAAGGGGTACATAAAAACAGACATAGAGGAAATCCAGAGAATAATCAGGTCATGTTTTAAAAACCTATATTCCACAAAATTGGAAATCTTAAAGAAATGGACAATTTTCTGAATAAATATCACCAAAGTTAAATCAAAATCAGATAAACAAATAAATAGATCTATAACTGCTAAAGTCATAGAAACAGTCATCAAAAGTCTCCCAATGAAAAAAAAAAAGCCCAAGACCAGATGGCTTCAGTGAAGAATTCTACGAGATTTTCAAAGAAGAAATAATACAAATACTCCTCAAATTGTTCCACACAATAGAAGCAAAAGGAACATTACCAAACCTTTTCTATGAGGCTGCAAATACCCTGCCAAAACCACATAAATAAATTACTAAGAAAGAGAATTACAGACCAATCTCACTCATGAACATTGGTGTAAAAATAATATAATACTGGCAAATCGAATCAAAGAAAATATCAGAAAAATCATCCACCATGACCAAGAAGGGCTCATCCCAGAGATGCAGGAATGGTTCAACATCCTGTCACTGTAGCCCACCATATAAACAAAACTGGGAACAAAAGCCGACATGATCATCTCATCAGATGCTGAAAAGGCCCATTACAAAATGCAACATCACTTCATGATAAAGGTCTTGGAGAGAGCAGGAATACAAGGAACAGACCTAAATATAATAAAGGCAACATAAAGCAATCCAACAACCAACATTAAACTAAATCCCACTGAAATCAGGAGCAAGACAAGGATGTCCACTCTCTTTGTATCTATTCAATATAATACTTGAGGTTCTAGATAGAGCAAAAAGACAGCAAAGGAAATCAAAGGGATACAAATTGGAAATAAGAAGTCAAACTTTCACTATTTTCTGAAGATATAATAGCTTATATAAGTGACCCCAAAATTTCTACCAAGGAACTTCTACAACTCATAAACACCTTCACCCACTGTCTCAATTTTTAGCATTTCTCAAAAATAAAAGCTCAAATTCTTTTTTTTTTAATTTTATTTTTTATATTAAAAATTTCTGCCTCCTCCCCGCCTCCCTATTCCCTCCCCCTCCCCCACTTTCCACACCCACTCCCCTCCCCCTCCCTCTCCAGCCCAAAGAGAAGTCAGGGTTCCCTTCCCTGTGGGCAGTCCAAGGTCCTCCCCCTTCCATACAGGTCTAGGAAGGTGATCATCCAAACAGGCTAGGCTCCCACAAAGCCAGTACATGCAGTAGGATCAAAACCCAGAGCCATTGTCCTTGGCTTCTCAGCAGCCCTCATTGTCCACCATATTCAGAGAGTCCGGTTCTATCCCATGCTTTTTCAAATTCTTTTGTGACACTCCTGACAGACTCCGACCTATAAACAATATATATTTGTATGTGTGCATGTGTATGTGAGTGAGTGAAAATTCAGGTTACATAAGTTAAACATAAAATTGTGATACCAAAACAGAATAACCATTTTTATCCAACAAAAGAAAAATGAGAGCATTTCATCATGTTTATCTTGATTCCACCTCTTGGAAAGACAAAGCACTAAGATTATCATAAATTCAAGTTCAATCAAGGTTATATGGTGATTTCTTAGTCAACCCAGGCTACAGTATGATAGAACTACTACATGAAATATATAAAGAGATAAAAAGTAAAATCAACCTAACATTTGTTGAACTATTTGGAAAAAAAATTAAGCTTTGCAGCTTTAGGATTCAAAGCTCATGGACCTTGATGTGTATTCCAAAGAGCATGCCAATTCTACCCCTTGTTGCTTGCAAACTTCAGGGGTTCATTTGGGGCTGGTCCTGCTCAGCACCTACCACTTTCCTAGTCAGATTTTACATTTTACGTGTTCCAGGCACATCCAGCTTCCTACAGTCTCTACTATAGCCATTGTTCATTGTCACGCTTCATGTTTGCCCTTTCAGGGGCTTCTCACAGGGCCTCTGACTCTGTTGCACATTATCTGACCTCCAAGACTTTCCTTTTAAACTTTAGTAGATGCCTTTGTGACCCCAAAACTCTTGTATTATGCATGCTTGAAATTTCAGTATCACATGAATGACATAAATGGCCAACTTGGTACACAAAATGCCAAGAACCTTAGGTCAATTCCTTCGGCAGTCCAGATTACTGAACATGGACACAAACTTTTCTAAAAGTTCCTAAGTGAACAAAGAATCCTGGATCTCTCTTCTCAAAATGAACACATTTAAAAGAGTTGATTTCATTTTACGCCTGAACTTAAGATGAGTGGGATCTGTCCACTTTCTGAGATCTTTAGCATATTTCATTCCATGTTAGTGAAAAGTACTTATGTTCTTTTTGATGGTGCAAATCTCTCTAGAAACTCAACATTCTCTAACCCCAATTGTATTTACACTTGTTTGGATCTAAATTGCAAGTTTTCAGATCTCTGTATTCTGTTCTTCACTCACAATTTTCAGAGTAAATATGGCTAAAATTATTCAGTAATAAAAACATCCCATGGGGCAAAAACTTCTCATCAAATCAAGTGGTCTATCACTTTTAAACTATTTCCTCACAAAATCTTGAAGTATGAAAAAATGTACAGAAATTCTTTGCTAAAACATGGATAGCCTGTAATCTAAACCCTGTTATAATTCCAATCAGTAATTTTCTGAGTACATATTTTTTTTTTCACTTCTTACTTTCCTGCCAGGATTCTTTCTTTGGGGAATCTCCCAATAAATCTGTGGTTTTGTTGTTTTTCTAGCACACATATTCAAACATTTCTAAAATCTTCCCACAACACATTCAAATTGTTCTGTACTTCATGGTTAGGAAGTAAGATGAGAATTTACTTCTTGGTGTAGATTTTCTCTTAGCCAGAACTATATCTTTATGAAAACATAAGTGGTACAATTTAAAAAGTGAAGTATTAGACTTAAGCTGTTTCCAAAAGTTTTAGTTAATGAAAATTGGTAATATTGCTTCCAAGTTTAATAAGAGGCAGAGCATTTTGGCGGAGAGGGCATGAGGGAGCAAAGCCACTACTGTCAGGAACGGCAGGAATAAGATAAATCCATTGTAGGAGGCCAGAAACAATACACACCCATCAATCTCATATACTCAAGTGTCCTACATCCTCTAGTCAGGCCTCATTTTACCAAGCCATCACCTCTCAATACTGACATCAGATTAAAAATTCATCAGTGTATTAATTCATTGATAAAATGGAGATAGAGACAGAGACCCACACTGGGGCACTGGACTGAGCTCCCAAAGTCCCATGACGAGCAGAAGGAGGGAGAACATGAGCAAGGAAGTCAGGACCACAAGGGGTGCACCCACCCACTGAGACAGTGGGGCTGATCTATTGGGAGCTCACCAAGGCCAGCTGGACTGTGACTGAAAAATCATGGGATAAAACCGGACTCTCTGAATATGGCGAACAATGAGGGCTGATGAGAAGCCAAGGACAATGGCAAGGGGTTTTGATCCTACTTCATGTTCTGGCTTTGTGGGAGCCTAGCCAGTTTGGATGTTCACCTTCCTAGATATGGACAGAGGACCTTGGACTTTCCACATGGCAGGGAACCCTGACTGCTCTTTGGACTGGAGAGGGAGGGAGAGAGGAGTGGGGGGAAGGGGAGAAGGGCTGGAGGAGGGGGAGGGAAATGGGAGGCTGGGAGGAGGCGGAAACTTTTTTTTTCTCAATAAAAAATTTAAAAAAATAAAATTAAATTTAAAAAAAGATTTAAAAAAATCACAACTCAATATTCATTTTCTTCTGCAAGACCACAGATCTAAACATTGTTGCACTGGGAGTCATGCCCTTAATGTGATCCTTTAAAACTCACTATATAGAAACTACATCACATATAAACACATATGCACAGCAGAGACACTATCATTCCTGTTATTCAAATTTCAATAAAAATATTCTGAACTCTCTGACAATATTCAGAATTATACAAAATTAAGAAACTGTCTACACACACACACACACACACACACACACACACACACACACAAACCTTTACAAAAAAAGTCTTTACACTGAACAGCTTTTTAGGGTGTTTACTCAAAGAAATGAGAAGGAAAGGAAATCAGAAAATTGCATACTTTCGATAGGAAAATACTCCTCATTTTAGATTCATATTCAGCCCCAGAAGGAAACCAAGGTTCAGAATGAAGAGTAAGCTAGGGCTTCCTAGAGCAGGATTTGTAACCCAGATTTTCTGCCTTCCCATGTTTTGCTTCTTTCAAATTTCAGTTTTTCGGAAGCTTTCTCCCTTTTGATGAAGCAGCACAAGGGAGAGAGTGGCTTGAGATTATGCATGTGTGATACTGTTAGAAAGTTCGCATGAAACCCTTTCACCAGAAGTTGCAATTTTTTGTCCTTGTGATTACTTTTTAAAACCAGGAACCAGGATTTGTCCTGCAATAGTAGCATTACATACTTTGTGTTTTTTGAGAATTAGTTTTTTTGTCATGTATCAACAAGATAAATATGAAAAATGTGAATACTTAGAACATTCAAGATTATTTCAAACATTGAGAGAAAATATACACATGAATATATAATTATTTCATAATATATAAAAATACAGATGAATGATGGAATGATGATAAGCACCATGTCCTTTTCTCCTTTGTCATCAATGTCTCATTGTTACAATATGGACAATTTTTATTAGCCACACAAATTATTTTTATAAAATTAGATAATTTCCATTGTATTTATATTTTGCCTTAGTCAATTACACTTTGAAAAAATCTTACAAATTATTAATGGATAGAGATGTTATACTGCAAATTTTTAAAGTTAATTTTAGAATTTCTGTCCCTAGAAATCTACAGTGTCTTAATTTTATTTTATTTAAAGTATACTGATTAGGAATAGTCAATTATCTTTTCTTCTGAAAATTTCATGTTCTATCTGACTCCTTTTAAAAGACAGTTCCTCTATTGACCTTTATCTGTAAGAAAAAAGTAAGTCTCGGCATGCTTCCCTTTCTTTGCTTGGACAAAGGAGAAAAAGAAGCATCCTGGCCTCACTAGACTATTAATTACACATATTTGCCACATACCATTCATTTGGTATATAAACTACTAAACATTCAAAACATTTTTTCTAGTGAAATTCAATGTGATTGTTAATCTATTTTGCTGGAGTTTTTACATTTCAGAATACCCAGGGATCTTCCAACTCTAAGTCACTAATCATTTTGCTCATGTTTACAGTAAAGAAGAATCTTGGTTCTTGAAACATATTACATTGTGATACCATAGAGTTTGTGCTTTAATATTTCCATACAGTATTCCTTTTCTGGCAGGAATACATATGTTTGACAGAGTTAGTTGGTTAAATCATCAGAATACATGCTGGACTAAAAGTCAGGAACCTGCAACTGTGAGGCTAGTCTCATACAGCAACTAGTAGTTTAGAAATATTTCAACCCCTTTTAAGTCACTCGTTCATCATTAAATGGAAGATTCAGAAGACACCTTTTCTTTCTTTTGTCCTCAGTCCTAATATTGTGAGACTCTGTTGTTTATATTCTAATCTGGATGGAAAACAGGCTTCTATACTTCTCTGTGGAATTTGCTTGTATTTACTTCACATTCTATAAAATGCCCCAAATAAATACTCGAGTAAGAAATTGTATATTTTGAAACACACCAAGGGAGATAGATAACCTTAATTATTTTTATAAAGTAAAAACATTACATTATTTCCAAGATGCTCTTTGTAGATTTGCCTATAATTACAAGATAATCTGATTCAACAAAATATGGAAGAATAATAATATGCTGATTATAGTAAATACTCAAATGTGACATAGAAAAATATTCACCATTTTATTAGAGAAACAAATAGCAAATTTACATAACATCTTGACTAACAATTACTTTCTGGTGCTGAGATAAAATGCCATGACCAAAAGCATCTAAAATAGTAATTTATATTTGCATTGCCATTTCAGAGGGCTAGATGTCCACATAGCAGAGGACTATTGTAACCAGAGCAGGAAACTCAGAGAATCTATCTGAATCCTATGCATTATGTGTAGAATACACACAAGAAGTGAACAAGATTATAAAACCTCAAAGATGCCCCGGAGATAGGCTTTCTTCAGCATAATTGTACTTCCTGAAGGTTTCATAACCAACCCAAACAACACCGTGAACTATAGACAAACTATTTAAATATATGAACTATAACGGAGAATTTTCTTTAAAACCATGACAATCAGTCTCTGACTCACACAGGCTCATGCCCATATCATAATGAAATACGTGGTCATAATTAAAAAGTTCAATAATCTTTAATAGGCTCAACATTGCTCAGATATTCAAAGTCAAAAGCCCAAAATCTCTTCACAGATTGAAGGTCATCTCTTTACCTTGCTACCTTGTAAAAACAACCACCCCAGGAAACAGGGAACACAAGCAGGAAGTAGGGTGAGGTTATAAACCTTCCAAGCTGCCAAGGGATGGTTTTCTTCTAGGAAAAACACACCTGCTAAAGATTCTGTCACCTTCCACAAAAGTACCATGACCCTATGGAACAATTTCTCAAACCAAAACACCTACCTAATAAAGCATGTGTGAAGACCAATAAAACAAAAATATTAACTATGATTGACTTTAGATGGAGTTTTCTTCTAATTTTATTACCTAACTCTAAATTTTTCTGGCTTAGAGCAATTTTTATAACAAAAGAAATACATTTAAGAGCAGATTGTACCAGTTACAAATGATACACATTATGCAGAAGCACTCAGGCAGAAAATAGTAGCGATTTTTAAATACTCCGTATAACCCCACATCTTCACCAGTTCCCACAGTTATTAGAAAAAGTTAATTTCCTAAAAGGGCAACTTCATTAACTTTAGTCTCACAGATCAGTGCTGGCCAACAGTCCATGTAGAGATAAAGTCACTCTCAGAGCGAACTGCCCTAAATTCTGCATCAGTCAGTTAGTAGCTGGATCGGACAAGGGTCTCCCAGTGTGAGCAGGGGTGTAGGAGCAGGGTGCATGGGGAGAACAGCTGAAATAATTTCATCCTCAAAACCGAAAAAGTCATTTCTGATTATCTGTTAAAGTGGAATAAATAAGCTCTAGTTTTAGGTGAGCAAGCTAAAATCTGAGACATTATCATGGTCTGACTACAACTGACCCTCACTGTTCTTAATCCATGATTCCGCTATTTTCCTGCTGTTATGAGAGGATACAAAGAGTGGGAGCTACAGGTAACAACTACATAAAGTCAGTTTATAACCACGTTATGCAGGGCATAGCATATGTCCATTTGAACAAAAAGAATCTAGCAATACAGCAAAGCCAATGGTTAGGAGCCAGTAGATATAGTATAAAGGTTTTTTAATTAATTGATTTTTCATTGAAAGTAATTTTTTCATATAATATATACTGATCACACCTCTTCTCCCTCATCTTGTCTGAATTCCTCCCCACCTATCTAATACTGTGCTGTTTTTCTCTCTTTAGAAGAAATATTCAAATAAAAACACAAACAAACATGAATAAAGCAGAGAAACCAGACAAACAGAAAAACAAACCAAGAGCATTACACATATATACACACATATAAACACAAACAACTAGAGACTTTTAAGAATGATGCACCAACCAATCCCTGAATTAGAAAAGAATATGAATAAGTAAGTTTTTATTGCTCTCAAATAAATGTTTACAAAGTACAAATAAGCAAGAGTGAGACAGAACTCTGGTTCACGTATCTTTGCCCAGTGTTGCTGGATCCCTAATATCTGCTAACAGTACAACTGATTACACTGGGGGAAAAGACACAGCTAAGATAGTGAGACCATTACAGTGGGAGTGATTAGAATCATATTTTTTCTTTTAGATTATTGAAGACTATCTTTTGCTCATTCTGTAGTCATTGTTTCTCTTCATTAAAAAAACATTTCATGTTTAGAAGTTTGAGAAAATATACATATGACCTATCTTTGAAAATAAATCTAAGCCGGGTGGTGGTGGTGCATGCCTTTAATCCTATCACTTGGAAGGGCAGAGGTAGGTGGACCTCTGTGAGTTCAAGGACAGCATAATATCCAGAGCTGGCTCCATGACAGGCTCTAAAGCTACAGAGGAAACCCTGTCTCAAAAAATCAAATTTAAAACAAAAAAGAAAGAAAAAAATAAATTGGTAAAAAAAGTTATACTACTTGTCATAGAATTTATATATAACAAAATAAATAGTAGCAGATATTCTTTTAAATTTTTAAATTGTAAAAGAAGGTGTGTGTGTGTGTGTGTGTGTGTGTGTGTGTGTAATGCAGAAAAGATTAAGTACATGAGAAAATTAAGTATATGAATGAATTTAAGTGAATAGGCAGTTACTGGAGAACTGACTTTCTGTCTGGACAGAGTGACACACAAGAGACACTTGATCCTATGGACACAGACAAATATTCCAAAGAAAATTTCAACCCTAAGGGATGAAAAAAGATGGGGCTATTTGGGCAATTCAAGTAGCTGTTCTCCATGAGCAACTGCTACAACTATATTAATATTATGATTTAGATCATAACCAAATTTTAGAGGAAGACTAACTCAATGAAAGATGAATAAGCAAATAATTCTTTCAAGTGAATCATCACTGGGATGTTCAAAAATATTGGTGATGATAAAAATATCTGACTCCAGCAATTTTGAGTGAAAAATAAAATCTGAGAATTGGAAACACAGGCAAAATTTTTCCTCTGTCAGTAGAGCAGACGCAGGAAGTAATCAGCTTCACTTCCTCTTAGTGACATCTGTTCAGCCTATGTAATGAAAGAAAAGACAAGACAAATCTGCTAGCTTTTAAAATTAAATTAATTATGATTCATTTACCTAACGACAATTGTAGGCTCTTTTGTTTGTTTTTGGTTGGTTAGTTTTTTTCACTTTTGTTTTGTTTTGCTTTTGTCACCCAATATACGTCAAGTAAAAAATGGTTTAAAATCCTTGATATTGTTTTTAGGTATTAGCTACATGTAGGAGATAGCAGATGCCATATACCAATATATCTATGGAAGGATTGTGGGCCACAGTAAGTGCAAAGGTGTTGAAAGAGGCATTCTGGCAGGATATTGCTGAGGAGACATGAAGGTAGTGGTGGACTGGTAAAGCAACACTGGAGAAAGGGTTCTGTGTAAAGATTATATATATATATATATATATCAGTCTAGACAGCAGACAGAAGGTCAATGCCTCTGGAACAGAAACAGAAATATAGGTGATATTGGAGACAGAATGTAGCCACAAGTAACAGAGTGTCACAACTATGAAATGCTTCAGATTTGTTCTAAGTACAATAGAGAGCTTGGAATGTTTCAAGCATTATATAGAGACCAAAAATATATCCAGATGGGTCATAGTAGCTGCAACAGAAAAATGTTCAGCTGGGAACCAAAGGTAGAATATGCAAAACCAAGCAAGATATTTGGTGATACCACTGAGATAGACAGGTGTTGCCTACACTGCAGGTATGTTTTGTACGCAGAGCCGACAAGACTACGAGAACTTTGGATATGTACTATAAGAGAAAGAATGGAGTAAAGCATCTTGATTTTGTCATCTGTTAGCAATAACTAGAGTTTTTTTTATGTATTTGGTAATCTGAGTATGTCTAGCTGAAAAACTCAATTCTGTGTATTGTTTAGGTGGCTAGAGCACATCTTATCTGGTCCTCACCCAGGGTAGTACAGACACCTGTGCTGGTTGAGCATAATTCTCCATTTAGCCTTTTCTTGTGACTAGTGAAGATTGTTATACTAAGGTGAACTTAAAGTAGCCAATACTCTTATGTGGCGACTTAGTTCAAGAAGGAGAAAGGAAGAAGGACATTATATACACCTGCAATTCCAAAAAATCAGGACGCTTATCCAGGAGGATTCATGACTTGCAAAATGCCACATTTTTTCCATGAAGGAAAGTAAGAAGAACTCTTGATATGCAGAAGAAAGGAACTATTTACTGATGATCAGATTGCATAGCAGACCTATTTTCTGAGTTTTCGGAGTAAGAATCTGGACCTACAGAGTCGTGTTAGTGTGGCAGTGAAATTTTGTAGAAGATAGAGGAGGCTGTGGATCATGAACATTGTTCGGGTCTGGAACATGTCAAAATTAAGATGACTATAAAACATCTGAGTGAAGATGTCAAGTACAGAGTTTAATATCAAGTCTGTAACCAGGAAAAAGGGTCTGATCGGGATGTTTACATTTGGAAATCAACATTGTATAAATAAAATTCAAATCCTTGAGAAAGGGTCAGAAAAGAGAGTTGAAAAGAGAATTCCAAGCCATTAACTCTGCAGTCCCAGTATATGAAGAATGAACCTGAATACTCAAAGGGAACAGTTAGTAAGGCACTTTGAGAGGTATGAAACCAGTCAAAAATGTTTTCAGTAAGAATATATTAAGTCAAATGTCCTTCAAAGTTCATGTAAACTTAAAATTCATTATAGATTCTGCATTGTAGAAGCTATTTTAAAAGTTTTGAAAAAAAGAAGCAAATCTTTATATCTGCCAAATTTAGTCTGTGGGTTAGTACAGAAAAAAATAAGAGAAGGTGTACCCTAGAGTCACAGACTCAAGTGTTTTTTTAAAGACAGCTACAGCTACAACTACAGTGGGAGAGAGAATCTATTTACATTGTCAGTTATCTAGGAAAATGAATTTTTTCCAGGCTCAAGGGACTCCCTTAGGAAATTGGCACTGCCCAATGTAATCAACATAAGGTGGGGAAGATCATTTTAGTCTAGGTTGGAGTGATGACTCAATGTTTAAGAACATTGACTGCTCTTCTAGAGGACTTTGGTTCAAGTCCCAGCATCCTATATGTCAGCTAACAACTACCTGTAACTCCAGTTGAAGGAGATCTGATGCCATCTTCAGGCATCTAAGGACATTACTTGCACATGGTACTTGCACATGGTACACAGACATACCTGTAGACAAACACCTATACACATCAAAATGGATTTTTTTTTAAAGACAGGGTTTTCCTGTAACTTTGAAGCCTATCCTTGAACTAACTCTTGTAGACCAGGATGGCCTGGAAGTCACAGAGATCTGCTTGCCTTTGCCTCCTGATTGCTGGGATTAAATGTGTACACCACCACTGCCTGGCTCAAAATAGATACATTTTAAAAATTAAAGATAATAATTAATTGTGAAAATATTTTATTTATTTTGCAATCTAAGGTTGTAATAAGGGCGGCGGGGATGCGTCCCCAGCACCCCAGCCCCAGCCACCTGGCTAGCTTATGCCTCGAAATAATTACACAGACACTGTATTCTTTTAAACACTGCTTGGCCCATTAACTCTAGCCCTTACAGGCTAATTCTCATATCCCTATCAGCCCATCTCTAATAATCTGTGTAGCATCAGTCTTACCGGGAAAGATTCTAGCCTATGTCCATCCTGGGTCGGAGCTTCATCGATTGTGTCTGCCTCAGAGAGCAGAGCTATTGCATCTGCCTGGGAGAGGGGATCATGGCGTCTGTGAGCTCACTTCCTCTTCCTCCCAGCATTCCGTTTTGTTTACTCCACCCACCTATGTTCTAACCTATCAGGGCAAGCAGTTTCTTTATTTAATTAACCAATGACCTTCCTCCATCATTTCCCCTTTTTCTGTTTAAACAAAAAAGGAAGAGTTTAACTTTAACATAGCAAAATTACATATAACAAAACAGTTATCAAGTAAAAATTACAATATTTACATCTATTTTATTGTTATCATAACAAAGGAAAACAACTTAACTATCTATCTATTCTTCAACTGCATCAAAGACTCCAAAAGGATATAATATTACCTAAGTAAACAAGAAATAAGCAACCTTCAAAACTCTAGAAATGACAGAGACATTTTGCTGCCTGAACAGTCACCCAAAGTTCTGTACCGTCGGGGCATCCATCTTAGGCCTACAGGCCCATAGTATCCAGAGATGTTTCCATGAAGCAGGAAATTTCAAAAGTAGTTCAGTCACTATCTGCTGTGTCCTGAAGAATGTCTCGCAGACTCCTTCATGAATTGGGAACCCCAAAAGATCATCTCACCTTTAGGCAAATTCTGTAGTCCTCTCTCTGTGGATTCTCTATGTCCAGTTTATGCAATAGTCCAGGCCAGAGCAGTTTCTTGCCCAAATGGCTATCAAAATCCATAAGGATCCTCTTCGATGTCCATCTTCTTCTTGAAGTAGATTGGTGCTGCCAGGAGCAGAGTATCTCATTGTCATGAAAAGCCCTAAGTTATTAAAACATTTAAAATGCCATAGTCTCTAGCCTTTGAAAGATATGAAGAATGCCTATCTGAAATATATCCATGCACATCTAGAAAATCTAACTAACATGACACAAACTTGACTATTATAGATGATTATCTATTAACAACCTATATACATTACATTTTCAAATGAACTACACAATCACAATACCTTAATCAAGATCAGAAACACATATACATATAACAAAATTGACCTTAAATTTAAATCACTAAAGCAAAATCCATATCAATGTAAATTATTCATACCTATATCATATCCCCTTTTAAATGTAAAAGAACAATTATAAACCATATTTGGGAACATGGGCACAGTTTTTTTCTCTCCAAACTGCTTCCTGCTGAATGGGGACATCGTTAATTAGGTCTTTCATGGTATAACCTGTGTGCTAGTTTCATGTCAGTTGGCAGTTGAGTGAAGCAATTTTCTGAAGATGTTCACAGCAATCCTTCAGGATCCATATTGGAATAGAAGCAATCCACAGCCTCTCACCCTTTGTGAAAACAAAATAAGAAACTCCTTTCCAAAGCATCATGTCCTTAGATCCAAATTTCAAAGTCAAGGCATTTTCAAAATATCTATGTTGGATTAGTTCAGCAGCATTTATAAACAAATATCTTTTAGCAGATGTTGCTCCTTCCTCAGCATTCAAACAATTCAAAGAGAGCATAATAGCATACAGTATCAAAATTCTCTGTTTATTTTCCATCTTTGTACGGCTTTATTTTAACTCTATTTTGTTTATTTTTACTTTTAACTTTTTGCTTTTTGAGACAGGTCCTCTGTATCTTTGACCTGGAATAACTCTGTATACCAGGCTGTCCTTGAACTCTCAGAGATCCACCTGTCTCTGCCTCCCAGGCATTGGGATTAAAGGCTTGTGCTACCACACCTAGAAGTCACAGAGGTTAATCTCCCTACCTCCCACGTGTTGGGATTAAAGGTGTGTACTACCACACCCAACAACTCTCTCTTTCTTCCTTTTTTTTTGTTTTTTACTTTAAGAACTTTAACTTTTAGTCTTCATATATTTTTAATACACTGTAAATCATTTAGAAATTTTCTTTGTCTTTGAATCTCTCTTTACTGTATATCTGTCTTTTTCTGACCACATGAGTCTTTAGTGTACCAAGCAATATTAGTAGGACTAAAGCCATGGCTTTGACGGCTGGATCCAGCCCATTCCTTAGCTTTCCAGCCTCATGGCTTAGGTACTGGCTGTAGCCACGTTTACTGCCGCAACTCTATGGCATTTCAAGGTCCCTGCAAGCAAGCGAGCTGCAACAGACAACATTCAAGTCCTCTCTCTGTAGTCGGCCCTCCTGCTTCAAACAGTCAGAGTTTGCCCTGGCAGGACAGCCCAGAAAGCCAGGATTTTAAAACAACACAACTTTGTTCCTGCTACGGCTGAAAACAAGCTTTCAGTCAACTTTTATCAACACCATTTAAGTGTTTCGTGGCAGAACCTCTTAAGAACTGCAGAGTTTTGCAGCTAAAGCTGAGTCAGGAAAGCCTCTCTTAGATGAGAGTGCTTGCTTGCTTCTAGCAAGCAGAGCAGACCCGAGAAATTGTTGCTACCATGAAAACATGTTTTACTCTTTCCCAAGCTTTCTCAGGCTTTCAGTGGTTTCAGTTGTCCACACGTCTGGGTGCCATTCTGTAGTAATAGGAGTGGTGGGGCTGCATCCCCAGCACCCCGGCCGCCTGCTAGCTTATGCCTCAAAATAATTACAGGGATACTGGATTCTTTTAAACACTGCTTGGCCCATTAACTCTAGCCCTTACAGGCTAATTCTCATACCCTATCAACCCATCTCTAATAATCTGTGTAGCATCAGTCTTACCGGGAAAGATTCTAGCCTATGTCCATCCTGGGTCGGAGCTTCATTGATCATGTCTGCCTCAGAGAGCAGAGCTATTGCGTCTGCCCAGGAGAGGGGATCATGGCATCTCTGAGCTCACTTCCTCTTCCTCCCAGCATTCTGTTCTGTTTACTCCACCCACCTATGTTCTAACCTATCAGGGCAAGCAGTTTATTTAATTAACCAATGACCTTCCTCCATCAATCTAAAGGTAGGTTGGTAGCTATATCAGAGAGGATCTGGGTTTACCAATGTAAGAACTCAGATTAACTTACCAGACCACTTGTCATGAAGACAAGCAACCCAGTAAACTGTGTTATTATTCTCAAATACTATATCAAATTTTAGCCACAAATTCATCTGAAAGAGTCTTGTGCACTTTGCTAAGAGAAGGGCAGAGAGTAACGTTTAACCTGGTATCTGCAGTGTGTGAGAAGGTAGGACACAGTTGGATGGAAGGTAATAGACCACAGATGCCCCAGAGAGCAGATGTTACTGCTCTTCCATCCTACTGTGTGTTATTGACATTTATGTGTGAAACAGCATTCGTAGCATTCATATGTGCCAAAACTTATCTTGACTGGTTACCACATGACTACATAGAGTTATACTAACTCTAATATCTTCATTTTTTAAATGTAGAACAAAGACAAATGACTCGAGAATTGTGTAGTGAACAAGACTGAGGATTGGGATCTAAAAACAAGACAACTTAGTGACTGATGGTCTATTTCCCCACTTTTCACACCAGAAGAGGGTGATCTGTAGGATTTATCAGCCACTGGCAAGTAACTAAAGATAGAGACAGCAGAGAAGTCATTTGCTGCCTTTCTTGTGTTCCTGTCCTCACATCCTAGGCTCAGAATGTCTATGAGCAAATGTTGGGTTGAAAAAAATTGAATTTGAAAGTATTTTTTAAGAATTTTTATTATTGCTGGTGTTGTGGTTTAATAGAAATGTCTGCACAACTCTGTGCATCACTTCTATTGTGAAACTGTGAAATTCATTCTAGGGTCACATTGGAGAAAGAAGATGTTCCAATCTGCTGTGGTCTAATGTTTTTCCCATCCCCATGGAAGACTTGTGAAGTGTTTTTTAAAAAAAAGTGTTTTTGGTTCCCAAGAGAATATTAAAATAGTTAACAATCTTTTTTTTTTTTTGCCAGGAGGTGTTTTTGGAGCCTTTTCTTCCTTTCTTACTACAGTTACATCCTCTGGCAGAGTTATAAAAGAACATTATCCACTATCGAAGGGATATGATCCCTGCAGCCTCAATTTCCAATGAGGCAAAAGTCATGACTGTGAGTGTTAAAAAACTCACTGAGCTTCTGTGCTGATCCCACAGCCATCTATTAATCTATCCCTGGGGACAGCAGTGCAGATGTGGTAACTGCAAATGAGCCTTACCAAGGAACGTGATGGTAGCCCTCAGCAGAGATATCAATTGGGCATGAAAGCCCTTGAAAATGGTGTTCCAGGAGGGAAAGGGCAAAGCTACTTTTTATCCAAAAGAAATTGAATTCACTAGAGAGGTATTCTACCAAAGTAATGAACAAGCTGGGTTTTCTAAGAATTGAGGATTAGTTTGAATACTTAATGTTCATCAAATAAATACAGGAAGAAAGCACAAATGCTCAGAAATACTAAGATTAGAGGCATGCTTTCTGTGATTATCATGTTCTTTGTATTTTTATCCTTAAATATGAAGAAAAATCAATCCTTTTTCTATTTTGCTGTTAGCTAAACATGTTAATGATGACAATTTTGCACACAAGAAGATTTTAAGGATTAAATATGCTAAAATGCATTTTTCCACATTCAAAATTGTTCTTATATCACAGAAGATACTATGTAATGTGTATTATTATTTTCACATTGGAACAGGTTGTATAAATCAGTTATTCTAAAGAATTTGAACATTTCCATCTTTTTGTAAACCTGAGTAAAATTTTGTGTTTGCTATCAACACAACCTGCATAAATACATATTTAGACATCATTCTTTTTCTTCCTTAGTGCTTCAACAGACATAAGTTAATTATAGACCTCTTACATTCTCAGACCTAAGAAGGTTTTAGAGTTCTTGTCAGCACATTGTTCCCAGCAGCCATCATCAATTAATCAGAACTGACAAGAAAATTAGAGCTTCTTTGACCTGCCAGCTTTAGAGCAAGCCAGCTCTTTGGGAGATGACAGTTCTTATTCACAGCTTCCCAAGGGATCTGCTTTCAGTCTGACCCAGAGCCTTCTTTTACCAACAACTTCTCAGTGTTGTTGACAGAACATGACTAAACAAGGAATGATCCCTACAATCCATTTTATCACTATGTCCTTGCAGGTTGTCACGACTAGAAAAATGATGTGGTTGGTACAAGAATCAACCATGAGTGTCTGTACCAAGCTTTGGTACTGTAGTATTTTGGGTTTTCATTCAAATAAAGATACCAGCTGACAAGATGAACACCAGTGTCTGTGCAGAGCTGAGGAAGTCAGTGCTTATTTTACACCATGCTAGACTTTAAGGAATTTTTTGTTTTATTTTGTTTTGTTCTCCTAAGGAATCTTTAGTTCTTCCAAAATGATTATATCCTGGAATGAAAGTCCTGAATAGACAGCACAGGATCTTGAAACAATTTTGTTTTTGTTTGTTTGTCTCAAATGATTAAACAGATTTTAACTACTAGCACTTACTTCTCAACTAATTCAACCACAGTAACCCACTACTACTTTTTCTGTAGACAAGAGCAGCTTCTCTTTTTGAAAATTTCTTTGTCAGTAAAGCAGTGTCTAAGCTGATTAATAAAGGGTGTTATAATTTAATACATGAAAGACATCAGATAGAAGAGATTTAAAACATCACTTTTTAGGTGTTCATCTTTTTTGTAAGAGCATTGTTTGTTCATGTTTCATTATTTACAAGGAAAACCTTATTTAAAGCGGTGCCTTGGCATAAAGAATATGTTCTGTGTTTACAGGTAGAACACAAAAAATTGATAATAATACATAAGCTAGAGTTTAAAAATCAAACAACTTTTCATCCTTAAAATTATTTTTAGCACATTAAATTAGCCCATAACTAATAAGCAATCATCTAAAATATAACTCAGTGTGACCTGGACTATCTAACTTCTGAGGTCAGTTTGACTGAAGATAAGCTAATATGGCAGTTGTATTATTTTCATCTTCATAGAGGAGCAAAGAGTAGCTGGAAGTATTATATAGACTTTGGAATGACTCCTACAGTTGTCTAGGTTTAAAACATGTATTTATTGATCTGATTTTAATTTATTTAGTCCTGAAAGCTGGGTTCACTATTATTTTCATTTTGTGGATGAGACAACTGAACCACAAAGAAAAGTTCGTTAGTTTGCCAAAGTCACATAGTCAGACTAAAATTAATAAATGGCTTCTCAAACCTGTGTCCTACAGGTGTTTACCATGTTCATATTAAATGTGCTTTCAGCTTCATATGTCACTACTAAAGGGAATGGATCAGATACTAGTGAACAGTACTTGGTATGTAAACTATAATATTCTTTCACTATAAAAGGCATTTTTCACTATTGTAGTACATATTTTATAATTTTAAGTGCTTATAAAATATTTTAGTTTTATAAAAAAGCCATAATTTTTCAAAAGTGTTTCAAATTTTTTCTATAAAAACACAATAAGAAGCAAAACTTAAGAGTGTGGGAAATCAAAATACCATCAGACAATGAGAAATTGGGTAATTGTGACTGATGCACAAACCATGTACACAGAAATAGTAAAAGATTTAAGAACAAAAAGTTACACTGGATATAGATTTTGAGTGAACTCATGTATTTTAGAACTTTGACCTTTATTATATAAGTAAATAAAAAGGTCAGAAGCTGGCAAAGGTATGAAAGTTTACTAGCAAACCATTCCTATGATTCTTTGCTAAATAATACATTAGATAAGATGGTGCATGCTTGTTATTCCTACATTGAGGAAGCTGAAGCCAGGAGAATGAAGATTTCAAGGACAGTCTGAGAAACAAGATAACATCCTAAATCAGAAAAAGGAATGAATAATGGCCCAACTATGAGTACTTGAATACAGTGACGTCACACTTTTGAGGAGGGTACAGTCTTAGCAGAAACTTTGTGATCACACTGGTACTTGTTAATAAATATATTTAAGGATAGCGCATTGCTCCCTTCACTATGATTTTCAGAAAGTGCTCTGATCATTGTAATGAGGTTGTATAGGTGCATCTGGACACAAGAAGACAGTTCTACTGGTATATGTGTTATTCTAGAGAACACTGAAGGATGAAAATCTGAGAGGATGACTATATAAAAGCCCACATGAAACCTGAGAATCATTTGAAGAGTAAGTATTGAAACAAGAGGTACAAGAACAGAAAGAAAAAGTCTTTTGACAACAGAATTAACCAAATTATGAAGAGCTTCTGACAGCAAGTGAAAGCTAGACAGGAACTCTGAGAAAAACTCCAGTATTTCTAATTTGTTGGCTTGAGTGGCTGAGTGTTAGGATTTCTAATATATACGAGGAAGATCAGAACAAAGGGAGATCATGAATTTCATTTGGAAACTCTCATGTTATAGGCTCTTAGCAAATGTTTGGTAGGTGCTCATGGTCACACACTGGAAGCAAACAATAAGAGGGACAGAAATCTCAGAATCAGAAGTTAAACAAAGAGACATGAGAAAGTGTGGTTTCTCAACAGAGAACATGAACATTGATCTAGAAGATGCAATGGTGCTATAGTTATTAAGGTATAATAAAGTATAAATTCAGGGTAGTACATCACAGGACTGGAAGTGGAAACTTTAGGGAGAGAACTCCTGAATTCAACTCTCAACAATGTATTTGCTGTGTGATTTTGAAAAGATATTTATAGGCTTTTATGCATCTTCATATCAATAATAAGAATTACTTCACAGAATATTAGAACTTAAAATAAGTAAGCAATTATGAAGTATTTTAAATTATTTCTATTAAATATGAATTTGTTTGTGTTTAATATAGTTTTAATCTCTTTAATTCTCCTTATTGATCTTAATTCTGTGCTCTACTTTGGTTTTTTACACTTGCCCAGTCTTTTCTTTTAAAGGCGATGGTGCTTTTCTTTTATTCTATTTCTAAATTCTCATGGGCCTGAATAAAGTATTATTAAATTCACCACATTCTTCTTGTCGAAACTGAATCTTAGGAAGGATAAAATCAAACTCTTTCTACACGAAACAATTACTTTATAAAATCTCATAGACAGGTTCTCTCTGGGCATATCACAATGTAATCAATCACCTATTCCTAAGGACTAAACTGAGAAACGATTTTTCTCTAAAGTGATGTTTCTCATAGTTTTTTTTCATTTGTATTGTTTCTTCAATCTTCAGAACTAAAATGATATTATTATACACTTTGGTAGTTTGTGTTCAGTGTCAATGGTCTTTCTTTAGCGTCCTGATGTGGAATGTCCTTCTGTATATGTATTGCTTTTATTGGTTAATGACTAAAACTTTTTGGGCCTATGGCTTAGCAGAGTAAAGCCATACTGGAAGAGATATAAAAAGACAGTAGGTGGAGTCAAGGAGAGGCCATGTAGCTGCCAAAGGAGGCAGACATCATGTAGTTTCCCAAGAAGTAAGAGGTAACAAACCATGAACCTCATGGTAAAATACAAAATAATAGAAAAAGGTTAATTTAAGAGCTAGCTAGAAATATGACTGAACTGTTGGCCAAACAGTGTTGTAATTAATATAGTTTCTATGTGATTATTTGGGTCTGGGCAACCAGGAACCTAACAAGCAGTCTCCTCCTACAGAATCCAGTCAGTGCTAGAAACTGTGTAAGCGGCTCTAAGCAAACAATTTTCTATTTTCACAGTTGCACCTTAAATTCTTAAAGGTATATGCCATATAATTGGGCACCGTGAGCATGGACAGTACTGCTGACAGCGCAGGACTGGAGACATTGAATCAAAATGATGAGACTAAATTGAATATGTGGTATCAGAGAACCATTCATCATGGACTGTTGTGACATTCTTTGGCAGTGCTGTCATTTAGGAGGTGTGTTACGCTGCTTAGGTCCATTTCTTTTTACAATTTCTTGTTCTGCTTTACCATGAAGATGCTTAGAAATCTTCATTGTACCCTCTCTGCATATGAAACATAACCTCTAAGACTTAGCATAACTAATAGCCAATATCATCTTTCCTGTTTGGTTCATAGACCATATTAACACAGAAAGATGAGCTTTAAACTGCAACCAGTCTCTTTTCTCTGTAGAAGGATGCTTAAAAGAAATCCCATCTCAGAATTGAAAATAATAGATGGTTGTTTATTTAGGGGTAGACTCACAAGTTAGAATTCTCTGCTGGAACAGAAACAGAAACTGAATTCCACAGCCAGAAGAGAGTGGATACATGCTTTACATGGGCAAAAACAGTATAAGAGGCCAAGTCCCAGTGGGCAGGTAACTTGAAGGCTACTGGCTATAGGACTTTCCTACAGCACCTCCCACTTTTGTTTAAATAAGAGGGTTCTAAGCCTATTGCAAAATTATACACAATAAGAGCAAATATATTCAATAATTATCCTATCACATGAGTTTAAGTCTTATAAGAATATAACTTAGCCAAATCATGAGAGAAAAGTAACTACAACTAGTCTTCAACCCCATTGAAGATCTGACAAGGGAAATAATATTACCTGAGTAAGCAGGAAGTGCAGTCAAGCAACTTCAAAAATGTGCAACAAATGACAGAGACAACTGGAAACCTAGGCAATCACCCAAAGTCTCATTTGCATTGCTGTAGCAACCAACTTTGGGTAGGGCCTACAGTAACTGACAGGCCATTTTCAGAGGCAGGAAATTTTTTAAAACATCTTACCCTGTCTTGGTAAGATTTTACAGTCCTGCTTATACATTTCCAGATTCCATGTACCTTGTCAGTGGTTGAGGCATGGGCAGTTCCGTGTCCAAAAGCCAATTTTGCCAAGAAGAAAATAAGCTCCAAGTGGAGAGTCTTTGGTGCTCAACAATCTCTGGGAAATAGATCAGTGCTGACAGGAGCAATCATGTCTCCCTTCAACAGAACCCTAAGTTATTTAAATGCCATATTCTAGAGCTCTTTGAAGTGGTTGAAGATTACCTATATATGCAGAATACAATCTGTATGTATCTAAAGAACCTGCTTAATCTAACTATAAGTATAGCAAACATAGATGACTATTGATCTATAATTCTTAATACCTCTATAACTTAAAAACTAAGACTTCATATTAGAATATTATACAGTAACAACTGTGCAACAAATGAGGACAATGACCTCAAAAATATAAACAGTATATAACTATCTTGATCAGAGGTAGAAATAGACATTGAAATATGATAAATATATCCTAAAATTATTTCAATATACAAAAATGTTTTAAGCAGAGGTAGAAGCATGCATGCATATGATATGACAAAATAACTTTGCCTAGATATACAAATATGGTGGATGAAAATAGGAACATATTCAATATAATTAAGTTGGTATCAATATACAAGAATCTATACCAATGTAAACTGTCTATAAATAATGGCTCACAAATATTCACTCTATTACTCACTATTATTATTAATGTGAGTAACTTTACACTAATCTATTATCACATCCAATTTTTCCTTTATTTTTTAAAAGAGATCCCTGAGCCTACAAAATTTCCCCCTCCAGCCCCCAACCCTATACCAATTATAATCATTCCCTAAATGATACCCCTAACCCTGAGGATAAACTTTGTTGGGAGAGGGAACATCATCTTCTAGAATTACTTCCAGCTGTCATGGGGGTGATGTTTTGTTTTGTTTTTATTCCTATGGGATCCTGTGAAAGTAAAATGATGGCTAAGTTCCAAGATTACTGTCTTGTATAATTGCAAATAGTCTCTGATTATTTGGTAAAGTTTTTCTGAGGTTCTTATTTGGAGTTCTGGCCAGGATGTTGTAAATAAAAAGTGCACAAAGTTGGAACCATCTCTAGGAGCTGGTACCCAAAAACAGGTCTTATAGTAGCACTATCAGCATCATGATGTCATATCTACCAGGAGGAGTTGTTGTTGTGGGGCTCCATCTTCTTCCTGGAAACTTCAAATATTACTGCAGGAAAATTCACTGTTCATTGTGGAAAACTTAAACATTATTTATATATAGATATACCGGCATATATATTCAATAAAAAGTGTGATAGAGACAAAAAAGATATAAAGAGAAGTAATATTTTTTCTAAATTCTTTTTTCTTTCTGTCCCATACCAGATGGCTCTTGACTTAAGACAGAAACTCTGAATTTTTCTTTTAACAACATGCCTGGATGGAGAGAAGGACAGAGCCATTGCCAACTCCAAAACCAACCAACTCTGTATATTCATACACACATACACACACACACATACACACACACACACACGAGTTTAAATGTATGTGTCCCACATTGGCTGCCAGATGAAGAAGGATTCTTAAAAGAAATCCCACACTAGCTCAGAATTGAGAATAATAGATGATTATTTATTTAGAGGTTGACTCACAAATCAGAATTCTCTGCTGGAACAGAAAGCAGAAACCAAATCCCACACCTGGAAAAGAGATCAGAGGCATACTTTACAGGGCATAAATAGTATATGAGGCTATGTCCCAGTGGGCAGGTAACTTGTAGGCTACTGGATGTAGGATTTTCCCACAGCACCTCTCAGCTGAAATCTCCATGACTGTGTGCCAGTGATAACTGTTGGTATTACAAACTCAGAGATATGAGTGCTAAAATAAGTGCTAAAATAAGTTAGGTTGATCAGGGAAGAGATTGTAAATGAATTTTACTAGAAAACTGGAATATCAAAGGCACCAAAAAAAAACATGAAGTGTGCTTGTCTGGGCAACAAGTAAACTCTAACCTTGGGTATATTGTTTAGTAGGAAGAGGGTTGGGGAGGATGACACCTGAGGCATGGTGGGTGCATGCTTGAGAAGTTATCATTCAGTGGTCGTGAAAATTTTTAAGAGATTTGGTGATATGAAAGTGGTAGCTTAGAAGAAATTGTCACTAGGACAAAAGCTGAAATGCTAATATACAAAAAAACCAAATTACTATGTATTTCTAAGTCAGGGAGAAATCTAGCTATATATTCAAAGTAGCATGCATATTTCTTTAAAAAAAGTTGTTTCCATTTCATTCTAGAGATATTATTACATAGCATGAGTAAATAAAAAGTATACATAGAAATATTTTTCTATAAAATACTGAAGAAAATGCTGCAAAACTGTGAACACATAGTCGTTGCTCCAACTCTTCAGTGTGTTCCTGTGCACAAAAATGATCCTGAAGTTTGTTGGCCTGCCAGTCTAGTCTTCTCATTAAGTTCTCTGCCAATGATGGACCTTGTCTCAAAAAAAAAAAAAAGAAAAGAAAAGAAAAAGAAATGGAAGGCTCCTGAGTAATGACACCAGTGGTTGTTCACTAGCTTTCAAGCATTTAAACATGAAATGTCTGTATTTAGTTAAAACTTATCAATATTGGCCTAATTTGGCCCATAATTGCATAAGAAATATATAAGAAAAATACACACCTGTCTTAAATCTCCTTGAGAATTGTTTCAGAATTGCCTAAAAACTGACTTGTTATAAAGAATGTGGAGATATCATGTGGAATCAGAAAATTAGCTGGAATCAGTTCTGTACCTTTTTATAGTTAGAAAAGTGAGCTGCAAAGGCCTTTAAAGTAGATTTCTGGAGATGTCACATCCAAACAGCCTTTCCATATTAGATACCACATTTGGACTTTTTGCAGAAACAGGAAACAGGCAGACACTGGGAGAAAGGACCCTAATCTATGACATAGCACTATTCTTTCTCGAGGGTCTTACTCCTAGCAAATGATTGAGTGTGACACTTTTCCTCCCTTGTCACTGCAGAGTATATCCCCTGAGAATCAATCACCGAGCAAATATCCAAGAAAATGCACTATAGATATCTCTACTCTTACAACTAAATGTAGATATATTAAAACATCTAGAATCAAATGGTCACTATTAACATAATTGGATATGGAGTACACCTAAGAATTAGACTCTAACTCTCACTGTAATACTGTCTATAAAAGTTGTATTCCCACTCTGAGGCTTTGACTTTACTTAACTGCGTCAAATCCAACTAGGACAATAACATGTAGCTTTGCTATAATAGGCATATACATACACACATATGCATATATATAACACATATAATATATAGCACATATTATAACATATACTATATAATAAATATTAGGCATATATGTGTGTATATATGCATATAATTTTTCTGCCGTACACACATTTCTGTCCAAGCAGTACAATATTTTACCAAATCCATATAAAATCAAATGGATATATAGCTATTATATTAAAATAAAGTTTTCATATTTTATAGGCTTGAATCAAAGGAGCCATTCCTGTCTGTTGGGTAAGTACACATCTAAATATTTTAATTATTGTTATTTTAGTTTAAATTAAAAGGGACTGCATAAATGACATTTCTATTCCACTAGTATCATATTAACAGTCATAATTTGTCACTTCACCAAAAAAATAACTTTTTTCCATATGACATTTTGTGACATCATACATTCAGCTAACTGATGAATAATGAGCCTCTGTCTCCTATGAAGTTGTCCAAGTGTCTTAGTTAGGACTTCTATTATTACGAAGGGACACCATGACCAATACAACCCTTATAAAGGAAAACATTAATTGGGGCTAGCTTACAGTTTCAGAGTTTTAGTTTATTATCATCATGGAGGATGGCATGTGGGCATACATGGTGCTTGAGCAGGAGCATCCTGTTCCACGGGCAGCAGGAGCAACTGTGCATCACACTGAATGCAGCCTGAGCAAAGGAGACCTGAAAGCTCATCCTCACAGTGACAAAATTCCTCCAACAATGCCATACCTATTCCAAAAATGCAACTCCTAATACTGCCACTCCGTATAGGGGCCATTTTCTTCCAAACCCCTACAGTTAGTTATGATAAGTATTTTGATCATCCATGAAAGAGCAACTCAGACTGATTTTGAAAATTCCTCTAAACTAGAGATTTGACATTCTTAATTCTTTCTACCCATTATGTACTATTTCTTTTAAATCTGTTCTACTCAATGTTTCTCCTTCCCCATTCTGAGGTTCTCTTTATATTTTTCACAACCTCTGCATACTGTGCTTTCATTTTCTCACTCACATCACGAGCCTCTGTGACTTACAGAGATGAGAAGTCCTAAGGCAGATAAATAAAAGGTAATACTTACCCTCTGGTGAGATATTGTCTTAGTGATGCTGTATGTCCCAATAATAATATAATGTTGGCAAGCAAAAGCATATACCATTCCCAGATTGTTAGTACTAAGAATAAATCATGTTTATTTTGTCTGATGTGTTAAATAACCATTTACTGTTATATACAAATATCCTATGAAAGAACTTCATATGATCAGCATTGTGGTGAATGTATTAAAAGGCTGAAAACTAGTGTTATGTCATATTTTATTAGAAGAAAAGTCTTACTCTCAGCTTGTATGCTAACTGATCATTCTCATGTAATGAGGATAGCCTTCAAAATACTCAGATCAACTATTTTTATCACTCTGGTCACAATTGTAGAGTATTCCTATTATCTACTGAACAATGTGGTTACCAATTCTCTTTCACTCATCAGTGCTTTTCAGTGTGTCTTTCACCACTTGAAAATCACAAGAGTTGTTAGGGAAGGTGAATATGAAACATATGGTTTTAATGGGGAATTTCATGAAAAATGGAAGTTTGAATTGGTCTGATGATGAAAAATCATGACAGAATACTTTTGTCCTGCTTTGATCATCACCCCTATTGTTAAAATCTCTAACCCCAAAGAAATCTCATTTGAATTCATACTTATCTGCCCTCTAGTCAAGAGTGATGAAATAGCTTTGCTTCATGCCCCACTTAATAACGTTTCTTTGCAGCCTTTTCTGTTCTCGTTACTTTAGATGGATCCATCTTTTTCACTGTATACCGTTCTTAAACAAAGGCTGATTCTAAGTAGTCTTTGTTTTAAGTTTATCAAGAGTTTAGTGCTCAACATTTCAGCAAGGAGACTAAACTACTCAAAATATGCACAATGTAAAAATAAGGAAATACTCAAGTTGGGAATATTGGCATGACACTAACAATGTATTGATGGTTTCTTCATACCTCTTAAAAACAAAAGGTTTCTTCTGACGGCATATTGTTATTTACAGATGAATGTCTCCATTTCCCTATGAGATATTTATTTTTAATAATATTTCCCTAAAGTATACATGTATCTTTCTCTTTCCTCTGTTTAATAACCTCTTATGAACAAAAAATACTTATGAACTCAGCAGACACCAGGAACTCTGAAAAACTCATGTTTGATTTATGAATTAATACTTAATCACACAATGAAATAAATAAATGCATCTGTACAGTTCATATATTAATTGAAACATGGGAAGCAATGTTACATTTGCTTTCAGTATGTTACATTTCAAAATGTTACTTTGCTTTCAATAAAACCCATGTGAATTATGTTAGCTTAAAAGCATTCTAAATATTGCATGTTTTTGTCCATCATCCATCAATATATAAAAGCATCTGTCAATATGTGTTCATAAAAGTATCCTTGGCTTTCGTTGTCTGTAATAGTTGCTGCTAGCTGCATTCATTTAGACAATTTCTTAAAGCCCCATGCATCAAGCTTTCATATAAAAACTGGAGATTAAACAAGATATTTTGAATTAAACACTGAGAACTATTCTTGACTCATAAGAATTGTTTAAAAATGTCAACTTTTCTGACAGTTCTTCAGGGTATATGACCAGTTTGCTTAAACACTCAGTCAGGTATCATTGTAACTTCTTTGAGTCACATGTAGAAGCCAAAATAAATAAATAAATAAATAAATAATATATACATAATATGGAAATAATATAAATTCATATTATTACTCATATGTCGATATGACTTTAGATAAAAACATACTAACATTATTACTTATCTCACTTTCTTTGCAAGATAAGTAACTGGTTTTTAAAACATTTTTGAAATATTAAATTTCAGAAAAATTAGTTAAACTTGGTTTTCCAATGCTTTGCTTTATAAGACATTAAATAAATAGTGATTGTAGAAAAGAAATGGAGAAAACAAAAGTCAACTTTGCTTTTAAAACAATAAGAACAAAATGGTTTTCTACAGGTCTAAGAAAAAAACTTATTTAAACATAGTCTTGCCTTTAAAAAACCTTTCCATGCTCTTCTAATGTAACACAAATGTAAGAGGAAGCATCCATCTTGGTACATGAAGTTTGAGGTTCACACTGTAGGCATAGAATGATCTCTCTGGAAAATCCATACATTTTCCTCAGGTGCCAAGCACTGTGACTGTTGACACTTGGAGATGCTCCTTGCAAAATGGTCCCTAACTATTTGCAATCTTGATACTGAATTTAGATATTCAGTATACCTCAGCTGTTATAAGAACTCTGTTAAACCTTGAAATTCTTATTGAGTTCAAGATTGTTAAACTATTCCAAGTTTCATAGACAACCTTAGTCTACAGGTATTATACATCATGACACTATTGGATCTGTGTTTTACAGGTCACAATTCTATGAATAGATTTCCTTGATCTGAGTGCCATATTGGCATTTCCTAGATAACTAACTTGGAAAACTGGTTAGCTCTTCATGAATCTGATTTTCAGCTTATGGTAATCTATAATCAATATGGTTATGATCATTACATCTCCCTCATATTACTAAGACAATATTTGACAAAGAATGAACAAGAAATAAATACCAATTTCTATTAACATTTTGTGAAATGATCAATGAAGTCATCAATCTTTCCCAAAGAAGTAAGTTTTACTGAATCATAGTAATTCTAAATGATAAAATCCAAGTGTCTGAATATTATAGAAGGACAGTGATAATAGTGAGTAATGGAAGAGAGGTTTCCAAAGAATGAAATCAGCAAGACTTTTTTATTGGCTGCTTATGATATGGATAGTCTCCAAAAAATACAGCTGAGAAAATTTAAAACAATGACATAAAGAGATGAAGACAAACCCTGAACAAATATATCAGCTGTATGCAAAGCATAGATATCATTTTCAATTTTTATAATAGAAATAAAGACAGTGGAAAATTATTTTGATTTCTAGTTTTCATTAAGGATCAGAAAAATGTAAAGGTAGAATTGTACAAATGTGTGCTAATCATTTAAGAATTGAGACTTTTTTTTAAATTTGGCATTGCAAACTTAAAACCATTGAGCAGAAAATTAGAAAAACTTCCAAGATACAAATAAAATTTATATTCATGTTTAAGGAAAGAAATCTTTAATATTTTTATGTGAAGAATGACTTTCCTGGGAGAAAACATTGGGCATGTGGCAGGAAAGAGGTTACTGAGCCAAGCCCAGCATTTAATAGTAAGATTAAGATTCACAAAAAAACAGGAGAAACCAAAGACTGGCAAAATTTATAACAAAAGACTGAAGTTTTCAGTTAGTAGGTGAAATGAACCCATTTTAGTGTGCATGGCCATGGGCTTGCCTTTTGATTACAGCTTAAGAATAACATTGTCTAAAGGAGGTCATCATAAGATCACTTAAAACTAACCACAGTACTTTGGACATATGAGAGAAAATATAAGATAGAAATGAACAACATAACAATGAAAAGTGCCTGTTGTAATCATGTTCTTTCAGAGCATCAGAACTGACAAGTGTCAGAATGGTAGTTTGTTTCTCTGTTGCCCTGCATTGGGCCATGTTGACAATCTAAGCTATACTCCAGCTGCACTATAGATACTTAGAGAAGGTTAATAAACTATTGCCCTTAATATTTAAACATAACCATCTGGAATCACTGATGGGCAACTTAGTGCTTGTCTTTTGATAGTGTAAATGTAATTTTCTATACCTCTCCAAGGAAAACAGGAATAAAGAGATAAAGCCAATTTTCTTCTTCTACAAATCCATATTTGTTGTTTTATAGACTCAAACAACACTACCACAAAATTAATGATTTCTTTAGCAACTGCACTTGCCTCATTTTTTCCCAGGCCCCCAGGCTACTTCTCTAGAGAGCACACAAAGTTCCAACAAAGTTATGTTTGCCATATAAAGCAGTTGTGCTTTCAGGTCTGAGGTTCCAACTGTAATTTTAATTTATTAACCTGCTACTGAGCAAAATGCTATAAAAAAAACATTAGAAAACTTAAACCCATCATTTATTTCTCCACCTGTCAATGACACTCTTCTGTATTTGTCAAAATCATTTAAACTGCACCATGATGGCATATAAAATAATATCAGTAAATTGGGTAATCAATCATGTGTGTGTACATTGTGACGGTAGTGTCTTGAAAACATGGGCCCCGGGACCTATTTTAAAGTTGCAGGAACTCATTACTCTTTAGTAATAAAACACAGTAGAAGCATCTTAAAGAATCTTCTTCAGTCTCCACAAAATAAAAAATGTTGTAGGATATAGAGAAGCTGATTTTGTGAGTGAAATGGCTTTTATTTCTTTCGTAAAATTTTCTCCTCTGGGAAAAAGAAATAATTGCAAATTATAGCAGAAAGGAATATAGTTACACGGAGAGAGGAAAATGTATAGGATCATTAAACAGATTTATTTAAGTTCTTTTTGTAAAGAAAACAGTGGTGTACTACTTTATAACCACTGATATTTCAAAGCAGTGTTATCAGCACTGTGACTACTGTCTAATTTGTTCATATAATAGAATTTCACATTAACCCAAATTTCACAATCCATATTTGAGGATAGCTATTATTGCATAGCATAGGAAAATTCTCTCTCAAAAAAATTGACATGAGAATGTTGTTCATCATTGAAGAAAGAGAGACAGAGAGAGAGAAAAAGAGAGAGAGAGAGAGACAGAGAGAAAGAGAGAGACAGAGACAGAGAAATAGTCTACATCCATGAAGATATAGATCTGCTGCTGGTGGACATGGAGCCTATCCTGGGGCTTCTGCTATTTTTATTTCATCAATCTCAAGACATGGCCTTTTTAGTACTGCAAATAACATTTTCATAGTACAGAAATAACTTTTGTTTCAAAAAGATTTTATACTGAATTCTGCAAAACAAGTTAGCTATCCTAGGATAATTAATAATGGTTAAATAATTAGCCAGAGCCAGTGATTAATGTGCTTTAAGAACTTCTTATGACATACACATACACAAAGGGAACTTAGGGGATAACAGTCATCAACTATGTTTTGGCAGTTTCTCACTACGGTAGATATTAAAATAGACTGTTACAGATTCATAGGAATCTTGTTCTCTTGGACAAATGTTTTTCTAGATCTCATTCAAAACATGTCATCAGGTACTGCATGCCACATTCAACTCTGAAATCAATAGTATGACTGTGGGTTAATGCACCAGTGGACAACTCTTGATTACAATTTCCCCTTAACATTAATGAGAAGAATGTAAAAGATGATAATACATTTTTTCCAGATCCTGGCTAAATTATTATATCATGAAGGCTAAAGTATTCCAATGAAGTATGTTATAACTCACTTAGATACTTAAAATTTTAAAAAAACCCTTTAAAAGTGAACCATTCTAGGGAGGCAATTTAAAGGAAATCTGTAAATCATGTGCCTTTGATTGTCCATGTTAGTCTCAGCAGAGCTGAGGCAGGCTAAGCACTCAAGCTACTAAAGGAAGGCTGCTAAGTACAGATAAGGGAGGGCTCCATAAAACAAGCAACCATTCCTGCTTTTGTTTCTCAAGCTGTTATCATGGGGTTTAAAGCTCAAGAGAAAACATGCAATAATATTGTTAGCCTTTGTGGAGGGGACAGCTATCTAATTTCATTAAGGTCAACACTTTATTGTTTTATGGGGACTGAGTATGTGAAAATGTTATGTTATGATAATAGTGGCTGCTGACACAAATCCAGGAGACAGGAATTATTTTCATCCATATTGTGAACAACTGAATGCAAAGCTCTTACTACAGGAGAATTTATTGGACATTGTACACGTTTATATTAACAACATCAGAAGAATGATGGTAAAATATATTTAGATACGTACCTACTATGTTTTCCTTTTCTGTAGTTTGGACAACATTCATAATTATTTAACACATAAATCTCCAAAGTACAAAACATGGTTTGAAAATAAGAATTGGTTAATTTGATATTATTTCATTCTCTAATTCTACGTTATTGTGTATTCGTGTGTGTGTTTATGTGTATATACATGTGTGTTATATGTGTGGATATATATTTTAACATATGCATGTTGTTGGGCTCATGCCTGTGGGTACCCACTCATGTGAATATGTGCACGTGAAGGTTTAGGTTAATGTCTAGATCATCCTCCATTGCTCTTTCATTTTTTTTTCACTGAGTTAAGGTAAATCCAGAGTTCACCAAGTGGGCTAGTCTTGTCAGCTAACTTGATCTATGAATCCCTTTTCTCTGATCTGTGGCTGGCATTGCAGGTAGGCTGTCATGCCTATGAGGAACTTAATGGCGTTTTGAAAGGTTTTGGAATATTTGAATATTTGCATAACAAGCACCTCATTTTATTTTAATTTAATGTTATTGACAGGATTTTGGTCTTAATTTCAAAATACCAGTGCAGTTATGTGTAAATGACATTTTTTTTTGCCAAGTCTTCTGTAGTTATATTAGTTAAAGTGATGAAAACTTGGGAAAGCCAACATATAGACAGTTTTATCAAAAGTTGAACACTTTATTAATAAAAGACATATGTCCATAAGCAGGAGCAGCTGTAGCAGTGAGTTTCATAGTAAATACAGAACTATTGGTACAAAGAATTGGGTTTTTATGTCGCATAATAGGGTCATTAAGGATTATTTGCAAAGTATCAGCCTTGGGTCTCATTTATGTAACACAGGCTTTCTCATGCATGCTATGTTATATGTAGCTTTACATAGAACATAATCTAATAAGTGTCCCATTAGCATCTTACTCCTTACCCAAGGATGTTCATTCTATTATTAGAATAAACTACAAGTCACTTGCAGACATAATGGTGCCTCTACTGGTGGCAAAAGAGACTTTCTCAGGATTTCCTATTTGCCATCTTGCTAACTTCATATGCTAATTTCATAAAACTTTTCTAATTAGGATCTTCAGGACTTCATTCTCTGACTTAGATTCCTGTTTCAATAAAGTATTACTTAGTAACTCCTGAAAGAAACCTGCTGAAGAGTTGTGGAACTGCTATTGGTCACAAAGCCAGTCACGTTTATTCTCTTTCCTGGAGACAGCCAGTAGTAACAATTGTCTGGTCAAAAGGAGATAAGAAATATTGAATGGAAACTGAGTGCAAACAAACAAACATGACCATATGAAGGAAAGTGTTGATGGCATTTCAGCTTATTTTCACACTTCTCTTCTTTTCAACCACTTGTTTCTCTACCTTTACCTCCTTTCCTCCTTTTCCCTTACTCCTTTCTACCCACCCTTTTTCGATTTTCATTTCTCTCCTTTTCTAAGCTTTCTTCTATTTCAATTTGTTTTGTTCTTACCCACTGTTCTTCCATTCCCTTTGCTTCTGCATCACTCTTTCTTAATCTTTGTCTTTGGAGTTGCTTTCAACAAAGGAATTTTTTTTAATTTCACCATTAAAAAGAAATATATACATATATGTACATATGTGTGTATGTATGTAAAGCATTTGTTAATTACTGGAAGCCATAATGATCCGTAGCACTTCAACTTAACCTCTGGTTCGTAGTCAAATGTTACGAAACAACAAGTTGAGCAACCAAACCAAACCAAAACAAACAAACAAGCAAAGAAACAAGCAAACAAAAACCATAAATCCCAAAAGCAAAACATTCAAAAAATTTAGATCAGGAATGTAACTGGCCTGGTGAAAGTAAAGATCTTCAAAAAGATATATGTCCCTCCCATTGGCTGTCAGGCCATTAAATCAATGGTTCAGAGGAATAGGCATTTTCTCAAAATACTCTTAGTTGGGGAAGAAAAGGGCCAACTTGTTACAGAAGAAAAATCTGCTTAGCAAATGACCTTACATGTAGTTCTGATACTTTTCATACCCTCTTTTAAGAGAGACTGAAGAATTCAGGTGATGGCTGTCAGACCAAGCGCTTACCTCAGAATGAAACCTACATAAAAGCCAGGAAGTGTTTACTAGAGCCTCTAAGGTCTCATCATCCGGGCTTTAATCTAAAGTCTCTGGTGACCAGATGAAAATCCTCTCTTGGGATCAATAGGTTAGTCTTCTTTGAGAAGTCTAACAATCCCCATAGACATACAGACAGTTTGACCATACCAATATAGCCCGAAAATGTTACCATACTAAGCTCCCTTGAGACCATAGTCAACAAGCCTAGAATATGTGTACGTTATAAGCATACACACACACACACACACACACACACACACGTACCAGAATTCCCCAATTAGGTTTTTGTGTTCTTACTCTGTAATATTACCAAAGTACAAAACCATCCAATACTGATACATCCAAACATAGAGGAAATGGCCTCAAAGGGAGTCAGAACTGTATGGAAATGAAGGTTATAAAGGAATTATCAAATAAAAGTGAAATAAAATAACTTTAAATGAAATCTAAATCAATAATACTAGAAATAGGAGAGTTTATCACATCTACATTTTATAACACATTGTAAGTGCAGAAAAAGGGAAACCCTTTTAAAATTAAAACTCCACAGGGGAAGACAGTCTAACAAAAGTTTATGTAAGTTTCTGGAGCAGAAAATATTAAGCTAATTTGCTAAGTGCCAGAAGTTACCCTGATGCCTCACATTCTAATCACCATCCTGTTTTAAATTACATTATATTTACTGAATAAACCCTTCATAATAGCCATAAATAGCATAGAATATTTCAGAGTAACTCGAACAAGTGGAAGACCTGTATGACAAGAACTTTAAATCTTTGAAGAAAAGAATTGAAGAAGACACCAGAAAATGGAAAGATCTCCCATGCTCTTGGGTAGGTAGAATTAACATAGTAAAAATGGCAATCTCACCAAAAACAGACAGAAGGACCAATGGAACAGAATCAAAGACCTGGATATCAATCTACACAGCTGTGAACACCTGAAAAAGGAAAAGAAGAAAAAATTATAAAATGGAAAAAAAGAAAGCAAATTCAACAAATGGTGCTGGCGTAACTGAATATCAACATATAGAAGAATAAAAATAAATCCATATCTATCACCATACACAAAACTCAAGTCCAAATGGATCAAAGACCTCAACATAAAAACAACCACACTGAAACTCACAGAAAAGGAAATGGGAAGTTCATTTCAATGCATTGGTACAGGAGACTACTTTCAAAATATAACCCCAGTAGCACAAGCACTGAGAGAAACAATTAATAAATGGGACCTCCTGAAACTGAAAAGCTTCTGTAAAGCAAAGGATATGGTCAACAAGACTGGTGTGTGATGTCCTTCTGTCTATGTGTTGCTTTTATTGTTTAACGAATAAAGAACTGCATTGAGCCTATGGAAGGGAAGAACAGAACTAGGTGGAGAAAGCTAGGCTGTATGCTGGGAGAAAGAAAAGCAGAGTCAGAGAGGTGCCATGTAGCCCTGCCAAAGACAGATGCCAGAACTTCAGCTGGTAAGCTACAGCCACATGGAGATACACAGATTAATAGAAATGGGTTAAATTAAGATGCAAGAGTTAACCAGTAAGAAGCTAGAGCTAATGGGCCAAGCAGTGATTTAATTAATACAGTTTCTGGGTGGCTGGGAAAAACAAGCAGCCTTCTTATTACACAAGACAAAACAGCAGTCAACAGAATGGGAAAAGATCTTCACCAACCAAAAAATATACAAAGAGCTCAAGAAATTGGTCATCAAAAGAACAAACGATTCAATTAAAAAAAAAACAACAATAAACAAAATAAAACCAAAACAGAGTAAATACCTAAAAGGAGAACTCTCAAAAGAGGAATCTAAAATGGCTGAAAGACACTTAAGGAAATACTCAATATCCTTAGCCATTGGAGAAATGCGAATAAAAATAACTCTGAGATTCCACTTTACACCTGTAAGAATGGCCAAGATCAAAAACACTGATGATAACTTATGCTGGTAAGGATGTGGGATAAAGAGAACACTCCTGCACTGCTGGTGGGAGTGCAAACTGATACAGCCACTTTGGATATCAGCATGGTGATTGCTCAGAAAATTAGGAAACAACCTTTCTCAAGACCCAGCAATACCACTTTTGGGTATATAGCCAAAGGATGCTCAAAAATACACAAGGACATGTGCTCAACTATGTTTATAGCAGCTTGTGTGTCATAGACAGAACTAGGAAACAACCTAAATGCCCCTCAACTTAAAAATAGATAAGTAAAATGTGGTACATTTACACAATGTAGTACTACACAGCAAAAAAAAAAAAATGACATCTTGAAATTTGCAAAAAAAAAAAATAGATGGATTCAAAAATAACATTTTAAGTGAGGTAACCCAGACCCAAAAAGACAAATATCATATGTACTCACTCATAAGTGGCTTTTAGACATAAAACAAAGAAAACCAGCCTAAGAGAGAGTCATACAGGATCTAATCTGATGTAGGTGGGACTTCTGTTTTGTGTTGATTTCATTGGTTAAATAAAGAAACTGCCTTGGCTCTTTGATGGGACAGAAAATTAGGTAGGTGGAGTAAACAGAACAGAATACTTGGAAGAAGGGAAGTGAGTCAGACGCCGTGCTTCTCCTCTCTGAGACAGATGCAGGTTAAGATCTTTTCCGGTAAGCCGTCGCCGCCACCTCATGGTGCTACACAGATTACTAAATATGGGTTAAAGAAAGATTTGAGAATTAGACAATAAGAGGCTGAAACTAATGAGCCTGGCAGTGTTTAAATGAATAGTTTCTGTGTAATTACTTTGGGTAAAGCTAGCCGCAGCCCTCTGCTTCTATCACTACACTAATCTACATGGGAAGAAGTAAAAGACAAGGCACCTGAGTAAATTTGGAGCATGGGGACCATGGGGTGGTAGAAGGGGAGGGGAAAGGAATGGAGGGAAACAGAGAAAATGTATGTATAGCTCAAAAAAATCAATTAAAAAATAAAGGAAATTTTAGAAAGAAAAAAATTTAAAATTTTACCATCACAATTATTTTCCTGGAAGACTTAAAAAGTTTATATTGTAACATGTGCAGATAACAAACAAATGAAAACACTTATTTGGAAAATAAATTTAAAGTTATATACACAAAATAATCAAATTAGAAAGCTTATTACAAAGAATATTACTTAGCTTGTGAAATAACATGGACAACTTCAAACTGAATAAAACTGGTGGAAGTACAAACAAAAGAAAGAAAGATATGAAGATATGTTGCTAATGCAGTACTTTAAGTATATATTCTATTTGACAAATACCTAATCAACAACTTCATATCCATGTTCCAAGGAGAGCATGGGGCTTTTTTCTGCAAGCCTCTCTGTTCACAATACTTTGTGAGCTAGTTAATATATAACTTTTCTCTGTTCTTCTCTCTCTGAAGAAACACATTGTTGACTCCCTAAAATTGAATTCATGACTAACACAATTCATGCTTAAATTAAACTAATCAGATGCATGCTTTTCCTTCTTACATCAACCCCTTTGCTTTTAAAAAGACCAGAGCCACGGAACACTATACTTTGGACCATTTTAAAGCACAAAATTACCTTCAAAGTGCACACACGTGTAAAGAAACAAAACCCATGTGTATGAAATCAACAACTAGGGATATGTATACACTAGGAGAACTAAAACAGGAGGAAAATGTAGCACTGTGGAAGCAATAATGTATTATTCACAAAGGAAAAATATAACACAAGAATACTATGTTCAGAAATGCCATTTTCTCATTTTAAGGGAATTTTCTCTTTAGCATGGTTTTTAGTAGTGCTATATCTTAGCACCACTTTACTTTGACTTTATTACAAGAAATATCACTTACTTTTTAAAAATTACCAGTGATATCTGCTGTATAATCATATTTCCCTCTTTATATTTTTTCTATGTGGCTGATTGTGTGGATCTGTCTTCAGACATGAACCTGACATTAATTTCCTTTCTCTGGCTTCCTTTAAGTTATTAGATTGGTCTCTTTTTCTAAGAAAGAGCTGAATTCTTAGTTTTTATTTGCTTCTCTAAGACAAGGGCAGTAAAAGCTATCACTGTCTTCTTTCTTTTTTATTTATTTATATATTAAAAATTTCCACCTCCTCCCATTTTCCTCCCACTCCTCCTCCCCTCTCCCTCTCCAGTCCTAAGAGAAGTCAGGGTGCCCTGCCCTGTGGGCAGTCCAAAGTCCTCCCTCCTCCATCCAGGTCTAGGAAGGTGAGCATCCAAACAAACTAGGCTCCCAAAAAGCCAGTACATGCAGTAGAATCAAAACACAGTGCCATTATCATTGGCTTCTCAGTCAGCCCTCAATGACTGGCACATTCAGAGAGAGGTTCCTATCTGATCACAGGCTCATTCAGTCCCAGTCCAGCTGGCCTTGGTAAACTCCCATTAGATCAGTCACACTTTCTTAGTGGGTGGATCCACCCCTCGTGATCCTAACTTCCTTGCTCATTTTCTCCCTCCTTCTGCTCTTCATCGGGACCTTGGGAGCTCAGTCCATTGTTTCAATGTGGGTCTTTGTCTCTATTTCCATCTATCACCAGATGAAGGTTCTATGGTGATATGCAAGATACTCATCAGTGTGGCTATGGGAGAAGGCCAGTTCAGGCACCCTCTCTGCTGCAGCCCAAAGACCTAGCTGGGGACATTTCTTTTGGACACCTGGGTACCCCTCTAGAGCCAAGTCTCTTGCCAAACCTAATAGGGCTCCCTTAATTAAGGTATGTTCTTCCCTGTTCCCATATCCACCCTTCCTCCATCTCAAACATCCCATTCCCCCAAACTCTCCCCTATACTCCCCTTCTACCTTCTCTCTCCCCATTTCCTCTTCCCCCCACGCCACCCCCACCCCCATGCTCCCAACTTTTGCCTGGAGATCTCGTCTACTTCCAATATCCAGGAGGATAAATATATGGTGGTTTTTTTTTTGGTTCATCTTATTATTTAGCTTCTCTAGGATCATGAACTATAGGTTGAATGTCCTTGGTTTATGGTTAGAATCCACGAATGAGTGAGTACATACCATATTCATCTTTTTGGGTCTGGGTTATCTCACTCAGTAAAGTGTTTTTGATTTCCATCCATTTGCATGCAAAATTCAAGATGTCATTGTTTTTTACCACTGAATAGAACTCTAAAGTTTATATGTGCAACACCTTCTTTATCTATCCTTCCATTGAGGGGCAACGAGGTTGTTTCCAGGTTCTGACTATTACAAATAGCCACAAAACTTAAGTCCAAATGGATTAAAAGACCTCAATATAAATCTGACCACACTGAACCTGATAGAAGAGAAGTTGAGAAGTAGTCTACAACACATGGGCACAGGAGACCACTTCCTATGTATAACCCCAGCAGCACAGACAATAAGAGCAACAATGAATAAATGGGACCTCCTGAAATAGAGAAGCTTCTGTAAAGCAAAGGACACTGTCATTAAAAAAAAAGGCAACCTACTGAATGGAAAAATATCTTCACCAACCCTGCATCAGACAAAGGCATGATCTCCAAAATATATAAAGAACTCAAGAAAGTAGACCTTAAAATTCTGAATAACCCAATTAAAAAAATGGGGTACTGAACCGAACAGAGAATTGTCAACAGAAGAAGTTCAAATGGTCAAAAGATACCTAAAGTTATGTTCAACTTTCTTAGCAATCGGGGAAATGCAAATCAAAACATCTTTGAGATACCATCTTATACCTGTCAGAATGGCTAAAATCAAAATCAGCAATGATAACCTATGCTGGAGAGGATATGGAGTAAGGGAATGCAAACTTGTGCAACCACTTTGGAAATTAGTGTAGTGGTTTCTCAAGAAACTGGGAGTCAACCTACCTCAGGATCCAGTAATTCTACTCTTTGGAATATACCCAAGAGATGCCCAATCATACTACAAAAGCATTTGTTCAACTATGTTCATAGCAGCACTATGAACTATCAAGTTTAAGCATTCTCTGGGCACTTTAGTTCTTCTTAGAACGTGAATATTCATTTTCATCTCTTCTCATTTCCTGCCTTCATCTGACTCAAGAGATGTAGAGAAAGCAACTGCTACTAAGGAGGAAGAGCCAGAGCCTCTTCATCAGGCCCCTAATCTTTGCAAAATTTGAGTGAATACTTTTAGGCTCCTCCTTTTATGCATATGTTTCTGCATGTTATGTTGGGTCGCATGGAGATCTTTCATGTTACATTCTGCTCAAGTTACTTGAAATACATTATTCTATTTTTGATATGTTTAGCAATAGTTCTATTCCTCAGGATGCTACCCCCTAATAATTTTACTGTTTCCTGCAACCACAACGAGGAAATTTTATTGCTTTCCCAGTTGAGAACAGTTTAGATATTTAAATAGACTTCATCCATCTCAAAGACTTATTTCACTAGAATAAACAACCTTATTTAATGACCACTTTCACATATGGTTGTGCTTGGAGGATACTGTGTTGTTCTAATTTCCATTACCTGTATGTATTCCAACTATTTAAATCCTCCTATAAGTGCACTGATGCATATTAAATTTAATATTTTCAGTGATGTATCAAGCATACAATCAATGTAGAATCATTGTTTAGAAATAGGACTACAATTGTCAACTAAACTTTCAATAGCTTTTGAGTTTCTGTATTCCATGCGTGACTTACAGTGGGATTATAACAGTTAAAATAAAGACCTGGCAATTTTAATATCATTATATAGTACATTAACACAAGTGTGATTGACATTTGAGGTTTAATTTATGCCATCAAAACATTTATTTCATTTCAAAAAGCACAACAATATTAATACTAGATCACAGGATTCTTAAAATATGATTTTTATATATAATGTATGTTAACATTACTGAAAAGTATTAACACAATATTATTAACTATAATACCTCTCATGTATTTTATAACATCACTATGTATAATTTTTCAAGTTACTTTGCATGACATTGCATTGAGAAGTTGATACTTTTATCATTGAAGAAAAATTGAAAAAAATAAAATTAAGTAAATGAAATGAAAATAATCAAGTATTAACAGTATGAGCTATGCACAAGCTATGAACAAGAAGCCACTTAAAAACACATAGAATCCAAAAGCTCCAAAACTTGAAATATCCATCTGAGTCTAGTTACAAATGTGGCAATGAAAAGAATACCAGTAATACAAATAACAAATGATATAGCATAAAGCAGTATTAATATAGTAACAGATAATTAACTCTTTACAAGGTTTACAGAGTAAAAAATGAGACTGAACATAAAATTCAAGGAACAAACTTAAAGATACTCTTAAGACTAAGATTCATCTTCTACTAGCAAGGGTATAGTTGTAGTGGGTGAAATCTAAACAATTTGGTTAAATGTCCTTTGACCTTAAAGAGAGTAATCAGAAACCTCTATTATGAGACCCGAAACTGTCATTAGTACCTGCAGGTAGCTATGTCACAGCAGGAAGTGGAAAAGGGGAAGAATCCTGGAAAAGACAACCCTGCTTCTTCTCTGTCTCTAGGTCTTCCTCTGGTTCTCTGCAATGATAAAGTATGATAATGTTTCCCAGAAGAGAAGAAATTACTATGGATTGTGACCCTTCTATTGCAAAGCAATAAGTAGAGATATCACAAAATTGAAAAGTGAAACAAATATAAATATTCCAAAATGGTAATTTTAATCATGTCAGAAATCTAATATCAGTACTCAGGTACTTTAACATTCTAATGCAAACATTTTTTTCCTTACAAAATTTAGATATTATAGCAGAAATTTCCATGAAATTGAAACACAGAATTTACAAACTGTCTCCTGGCTGGCTGCCAAGACTCTGGCTTTTCAGAGATTATCATGTAGTCAGGCAGCTTCATAAATAGTCAAATGCAATATCTGCTTCCACAGAAGTATGCATAAGAAGCTATAGGATTGAGTCCTGCACATTAATCTTAAAGTTCAGGTGAAACAAAGAGATGCGTATTGTTTCCTGCCTTTTGAATGAGTCCCCGTAGAATATTTAGGTGAAAATGTCAGTGCCAAGAAAATCAGAAATTAGATTAAGTTCAAAAGAGAAATACAGAATGATTAATGGAATGGAAAAACTGGCATATGATGGGGGAAGGCTTACAGAAATGATTCTGAGTAGATTAACTATGAGACAAAAAAAGCAGAGCACTGACAAGGATGGGTCAGATATAAATACAGAAAGACCAGAACCTTTGGTTATCACCATAATTGAAATTTAATGCAAATTAATCACTTTTATAAATAAAGAAAATGCCAAGCTTGAGTTATAGCCTTAAAAATTGATGTATTTTCAAAAGCAAGAAGACATGTATATGCTGGCAGATGAAGGAAACTTGATGTTGCATAATCAATGGAGTGAATGCTGCTGAAGATGTGATTTTATATCAAGCAGACATAAAAGTTTTTTCTAACCTTGAGCAGTGCCAGGCAAAGAGCAGGTGTTGAGAATTGCTGAGATGTCACTGAGTGATACAGAGGACAAGTAGAGGAAGAGTTGCATGCAGGTCCCTGAACCTTGCTGTGTCCATACCTAGACAAAGAGACTTTGGACAGTAACTGAAACACTTTGCTAGTGCTGATACTGTACTGCCCTACCAGCAAACATGATGGTTGGAATATGAGTAGGTTCTTGGTTGGGATGCAGACAAGCAAGTCCTAAAGAGATCATTCATCTCTAGACAGGTTGGCTACAGGTTAGTTTCCCTGGCCTCACGCTGGTAGTTTTCTGACCAAGTGTATGCCATACTGCTTTTCTTCATTCTCCTTGCAGCTGTAGAAAATAATAATAATGAAGACACTTACATATAGATAAAATCATGAGTTGAAGCACTGAAAACACAAAGATAGAAAAGAAAGACCACCACAGAGAAGGGTCACTGATATTCTTTCAACGTAGAACTTACAAACTCAAAAACTTGTAAATTCAGGCAGAAAACATAAAACAACTTGCTCTTCCCTCTATTCATATTCACACACCTCTCCTCTTACATAACATTACCATTGTCGCATAAAGCATCACTTCTCTTTTAAATGAAGTACTGATTTTGAAATTGGTGAAACAGTTGATGCAAGTAAGTGGGAGAAGAAAACTCTAACAATTACTGAGTGAGTGGGAGCATATATGTATCCTGTGGATTATTTTATTTTAGATATTTCACTTTGTTTTAGTTTCTTTTCTGTTGCTAAGATAAAAAAAAATATAACTAAAACCAAGTTACAGAGAAATGGTTGGCCTACATTTCCAAAGGAACCCAAAACGGGGGATGAGCAATGGTGAAAGGAGCAGGAAAGTGAAAGTTTCTACTAGAGCTGTACACAAGAAATTAGTAGAGGACATAAGCCACCAAAGCCAAGCCTCAGTCATGCACTTCTTCCAGAAAGTCTGAACATCCTAAAGGAGCAATAACCTCTCCACACAGTATTACAAACTAGGGTGAGGTATTCAAGCACATGAGGCTCTATGGTGAAATATTCTCATTTAAACCATTACAACCTTAATAAATTAAGAAATGCCAATCCACGATTAGTTAGGACAGAAAATGTAGACTCCGTGAATATTCCTCTATCTGTTAGTTTCTCACTCATCATCTTCTTTATCCTAACAATCCTTGGAGTAAAATAACTATTTGTTGGTGAAACTTAAGCTAAGAGATTTACCTCATCATTTTATTTTTTAAATATATTTGCATAAGAATATTCATGTGCATACACACTAAATACACAGTTTTATGGGTATTCTCTTAAATGAAAAAGTAGACAGATTTGAAGTTTATAAATCATGTCTAGTATGAATAATGTGAGTTAGACACATAATTCTGCCTCGTCCATCATTTGGACCTTGTTAGCTACATGGCTCACTCCATCCCCAAACCGGCACTTCCTCTTCAACCTCAGAGGAACTCGGAACCACAGTCTGCAGTTGCATACAGTGGACCAAGAGGCAAATGATCAGCCAGTCAGCTGGACACCACATTCTCTCTTCCCTTGGTACCAAAGCAAAACCACAGGTCTCTTCCCCACCAGCTTCAACTTTTCTACCCATTCGGCAGGCGAGCTTCCTGCAGGGAGGCTGTTCCAACACCCCCCACCGTCAATCAGACCCTGTAAGCTAAAAGGCCCTCTCTGTACCCAAACCAACCTGTACCTCAGAGGAACTCTGAATCACAGGCTGCAGGTGCACACAGAAGACCAAGAAGTGGCAACTAAACACAGCAGACCAAGAGAACATGTGAAGAGAGACTTCAGCAACTCCCTGATACCCAGACAGTGACTGCATAGACTAAGAACAACTAACTAAGACAAAGACAGCAACTGCAAAAATTGGAACAGAAGTCAAAGACACTGCCGGCACCAAATGGAGAAAGAGATGGGTAGTCACCAATGCAAAAATTCATTCAACAATCTAAAACACAGCATACTAACACCAGAAATCAGTGGTCATACAACAGGAAGACCTGATCATCCTAACTCAGAAGAAGCAGGCAAAAAACGATCTTAAGTATAACCTTATGAAGTTTATAAAGACTATTAAAGAGGAAATAAAAATTTCCTTTAAAAAATGGAGAAAAAGAAAAACAAAAAAATTGGAAGAAATCATTAACTCTCCACAAAAACTCAAGAAAACTAATAAAAAGCAAACAAACAGGTGAAAGAAACAGTTCAAGACTTGAAAACTGAGCCAACCTTTAATCCCAGCACTTGGGAGGCAGAGGCAGGCTGATCTAACAAGGGTTAGTTCAAGGACAGGCTCCAAAAGCTACAGAGAAATCCTGTCTTGAAAACACACACACACACACACACACACACACACACACACACACACACACAACTTGAAAACTGGAATAGAGGCAATACAGAAAACACAAACTGAAGAAATTAGGGAAATTGAAAATCTGAGTAAACATATCAGAACTACCAATAGAAGCATAATCAACAGCATACAATAGATGGAAGAGAAAATCTTAAATGTTAAAGATTTGAATGAGGAAATAAATTCATCCATCAAAGAAAACACTAAATCCAACAAATTAGTTACACAAAACCTCCAGAAAATCTGCGATACCATAAAAGATCAAACCTGAGAATAATAGGTATTGAAGACAAAGAACTCCAGCTCAAAGTCACAGAAAATATAGTCCACAAAATTATAGAAGAAAACTTTCCCAACCTAAAGGAGGATATGTACAAGTATAAGGTACAAGAAGCTTACAGAACACCAAATAGATTGGACCAAAAAGAAAAAAAGTTCCCTTGTTAAATAATAATCAAAATATTCAAAATAAAGAAAGTATATTAAGAGCTGAAATGAAAAAAGGTCAAGTAACATATAGAGGCAGACCTATCAGAATTATACCCAAATTCTCAGTGGAAACTATGAAAGCCAGAAGGTCCTATGCAGATGTGCTTCAGATACTAAGATTCCACAAGTGCAAGCCCAGTCAACTATCACCAGCAAATCTTTCACTTATCATTGATGGAGAAAACAAGAGATTTTATGGCAAAAACAAATTTAAACTACACCTATTCTCAAATCCAACCTTAAAAAGGCACTAGAAGGACCACCCACCTCCATCCAGGTCTAGTAATATGAGCATCCAAACTGCCTAGGCTCCCGCAAAGCCAGTACGTGCAGTAGGATCAAAAACCCATTGCCATTGTTCTTGAGTTCTCAGTATTCCTCATTGTCCGCTATGTTCAGCGAGTCCGGTTCCCAGGCTTTTTCAGACCCAGGCCAGCTGGCCTTGGTGAGTTCCCAATAGAACATCCCCATTGTCTCAGTGTGTGAGTGCAACGGTCCTTGGACTTCCCACAAGGCAGGGGACCCTGATTGCTCTTTGGGCTGACGAGGGAGGAGGACTTGATTGGGGGGGGGGGGCGGAAATGGGAGGCGGTGGCGGGAAAGAGACAGAAATCTTTAATTAATTAATTAAAAAAGGTACTAGAAAGAAAACTCCAACTCAAGAAAGCAAACTTCACCTGTTATGTCCAAATTCATGGGGTCCCCACAGAAGGCAACAAAGGACACTGAGTCCCGTATGTAAAAGCAAAGAGCATTTATTTTAATCAAGTTTGCAAACTCTGTCTCTCTGCATGCCCAATGTATTAGAATATCTGGAGAGCCCCGAGCTCAATTAGAATTGGGTCTTTATAGTAGTAAAGGTGGGAGTGAGGGAGTAAGGGGCCTCTGGGGTTCAAGACCCCTGATTGGCTGACATTTGTCTAGGGGTGTCCTGGTGAGGTGTGCTGGCAGGTGATCCTATCTACAGCAGTTGGAATGTCAGGCATTTCCTTTGAATGGTCTGTTCTTGGGTGGGGGTCAGGTATTTTCAACTTGTGGTGTTTTTCTGCTACCAGGTATTGCTTCAGTGTAAACTACTGAGACTCAGGCTTCTTATTTGAATTTATCTTGTGCCAGAGGCCCAGGTGATAATAGTTGAAAGTAAAGAATTTCCTTTGGGTGACCTGCCCAGACTTAGATTATCATGGCTGACCCCACATCACCAACAAAAACACAGGTAACAGAAAACCTCACACCAACAAACCCCAAAAAAGAAAAACACACAAACACTATCATCAAAAATAACAGGAATTAAAAATCACTGGTTATAAATATCTCTTAATGTCAATGGACTCAATCCACCTATAAAAAGACACAGGCTAACTGAATGGGTATGATAACAGGATCCATCCTTCTGCTGTATACAAGAAACACACCTCAACCTCAAAGACAGACATGACCTCAGAGCAAAGGGATGGCAAAAGACTTTCCAAGCAAAGGGACCCAAGAAACAAGAGGATGTAGCTATCCTAATATCTAATAAAATGGACTTCAAACTAAAATCAATCAGTAGAGATGGAGAAGGAAACTTCATACTTGTCACAGAAAAAATCCCAACAAGATAAAGTCTCATGAACATTTATGCCTCAAATATAAGAACACCCACATATGCAAAAGAAACATTACTACAGTTTAAATCACATATCAAACCCCACACACTAAGAGTAGGAGACTTAAACACCCCACTCTTCCCAATGGACAGGTCACCCAGACAAAACTTAACAGAGAAATAAGAGAACTAATAGATGTCATGAATCAAATGGACTTAACAGGCATCTACAGAACATTTCACCCAAACACAAATGAATATACCTTCTTCTTAGCACCTCATGGAACCTTTTCTAGAATTGACCACATTCTTGGTAACAAAGCAAATCTCAACAGATACAAAATGATTGGAATATCCTCCGTATCTTATCGGATCACCATGGTTTATATTTAGAATTCAACAACAACACTAATTGTAGAAAATCTACAAATTCATGGAAATTGAACAGTGCTCAATTAAATCACTGCTGGGTCATGAATGAAATGCAGAAAGAAATTAAAGACTTCCTAGAATTCAATGAAACTGAAGGTAAAACATGCCCAAACCTGTTGGATACTATGAAAGCAGTATTAAGAGAAAAGTTCATAGCACTAAAATATGTACATAAAGAAAGTGGAGAAATCCCACACTGATGGAGGAGGGTTTTATGTTTTGTGTTGATTTCATTGGTTAATAAAGAAACTGCTTTGGCCTTTGATAGGACAGAAAATTAGATAGGCAGAGTAGACAGAACAGAATACTGGGAGAAAGAAGCAGATTCAGGCAGTCACTATAGCTATAGCTCTCCTCTCCAAGCTAGATTTAGGTTAAGATCTTTTCCAGAAAGCCACCACCTTGAGGTGCTACACAGATTATTAGAAATATGTTAATCAAGATGTGAGAGTTAAGTTAGCCAGTAAGAGGCTAAAGCTAATGCTCCAAGAGTGTTTAAAAGAATACAATTTGTGTGTTGTTATTTCGGGTATAAAGCTAGCCGTGCAGGCGCTGGGTGGGAACGCAGCCCACAGCTCCTTTCTACACCATACTAGTGATTTAACAGCATACTTGAAAGCTCTATGAAACAAAAAGAAGACTCCCTGAGGAGGAATAGACAACAGGAAATAATCATATTGAGGGCCAAAATCAATAGAATAGAAAGAAAGAATCAATGAAATGAAGAGCTGGTTCTTTGAGAATATCAATAAATTAGACAAACCCTTATCCAAATTAATCAAAAGAAAGAGAACATTCAAATTGACAAAATCAGAAATGAAAAGGACATAAAAATAGACAGTGAGGAAATTCAATGAATCTTTTTGTTATACTACAAAAACCTGTACTCCACATTTTGAAAAAATGTAAAAGGAACAGACACTTTTCTGGATAAGCACCACATACAAAAATTAAATCAAGATGAAGTTGAAAGACCCACGGTGTGGGGAGACTCTCACTCAAGTCTCAGAATAACATGACCCTCATCCCCAGTAACTCATGAGAGACCATCCTTGCTTCAATCACACGAGGTTTATTTGACAAGACAGGAACCAGAGCACTGGGGCCGAGACTCATAAACCATGCAGGGGAAGAGTTTGACCCAGAGTAACAGGGAGAAGGGGTTTTTAAGGGAAGAAACCACAGTCCAGTAATCCAAAGGGGTTAGGGAGGGCATCATAGAAAATCCCGAAAATACCAGTGATGATTACAAGGGGGCAACTCCCTGTTTCTCAAGATTATAATCTAACTTTATCTTCTGCTAGTTCCTGAAACAGAGTCACTGAACCGGCTAATCTTAGATTTCTGATTCTTCCCTCCCTGCTTAGATTTTTGGCTCTATTTTTTTCCAGCTGGGGGGCGGGTCTGGATTTATCCTGGTCTTTCAAAGTGAATGATTTAATTAGACCTATAATCCACAAATGAATAGAAGTTCTCATAAAAGCCTGCCAACCGAAAAAAAGCCCAGTTCCTGATAGTTTTAGCACAGAATTCTACCAGAACTTCCAAGAAGAGCATACAACTATATTTCTCAACTTGTTTCACATAATAGAAACAGAACTAACATTGCCAAACTCTTTCTATGAGGCAACAGTTACTCTAATAAAGAAATTGCATAGAGACTCAACCAAGAAAAAGAATTAAAGACCAATCTCCCTCATGAACATTGAAACAAAAAATACTTAGTACAATACTGATAAATCAAATCCAAGAATATATCGAAAAGCATTGTCCATCATGATCAAGTGGGCTTCATTCCAGAAATGCAGAGATGGTTCAACATATGAACATATCAACATATGATACACTATATCAATGTAATTCACTATATAAATAAACTGAAAGAACAAAACCATAAGATCCTCTGAGTATATGCTGAAAAGTCATTTGACAAAATCAACCATCCCTTCATGATAAAGGTCTTGGAGAGATCAGGAGTACAAGGACCACATCTAAACATAATAAAAGCAATATACAACAAGCCATCAGCCAACATCAAATTAAATGGAAAGAAACTCAAAGTCATTCCACTAAAATCTGGAACAAGATGAGGCTCTTCACTCTCTATATCCACACAACCTAGTCTTTTGAATTCTAGCTAGAGCAATAAGACAAGAGAAAGAGATCACCTGGAAAAGAAGAAGTCAAACATTTGCTATTCGCAGATGATATGATATTACATATAAGTGACACCAAAAATTCTGAATACCAGGGAACTCCTATAGCTGATAAATACCTTCAGTAATGTGGCAGGATACAATATAAACTCAAAAAAAGTAGTTTATCTAAATACAAATGATAATGAAGCTGAGAAAGAAATCAGAGAAACATTAACATTCACAATAGCCACGAATAACATAAAATGTCTTTGGGGTAACACTAACCAAACAAGTGAAAGACCCGTTCAACAAAAACTTTGTCTATGAAGAAAATAATTGAAGAAGATATCAGAAAATAGAAAGATTCCCCATGCTCTTAGATAAATAGGATTAATATAATAAAAATGGAAATCCTACCAAAAGCAATCTATAGATTCAATGTAATCCCCATCCAAATCCCATCACAAATCTCAACAGACCTTGAAAGAACAATTCGACTTCATAGGGGAAAAAAAAACAAAAAAACAAAAAAAACAAAAAACAAAAAACACAGAATAGGCAAAAGAATCCTGTACAATAAAGGAACTTCCAGAGGCATCACCATCCCTGATATCAAGCTCTTTTATAGGGTACAGTAATGAAAACAGCTTAGAATTGGCATCAAAACAGAAAGGTTAATTAGCCTTTTACTGTCTAGTTTCTTGAGTTTTATATATATTTTGGAGATCAGACCTTTGTCAGTTGCGGGGTTGGTGAAGATCTTCTCCCAGTAAGTGGATTGCCTTTTTGTTTTAGTGACAGTGTCCTTTGCTTTACAGAAGCTTCTCAGTCTCAGGAGGTCCCATTTATTCAATGAGGCCATTATATCTGTGCTGCTGGGGTTATATGTAGGAAGTGGTCTCCTGTGCCCATGTGTTGTAGAGTACTTCCCACTTTCTCTTCTATCAGGTTCATTGTGTTCAGACTGATATTGAGGTCTTTAATCCATTTGGACTCAAGAAACTAGACCATAAAAGGCTAATCAACCCAATTATAAAATGGGGCACTGAGCTGAACAGAGAATTCTCAACAGAAGAAGTTAAAATGGCCAAAAGACACTTAAGGTCATGTTCATCTTCCTTAGCGATCAGGGAAATGCAAATCAAGACAACTTTAAGATATCATCTTACACCTGTCAGAATGGCTAAAATAAAAAACACCAATGATAGCCTTTGCTGGAGAGGTTGTGGAGAAAGGGGTACACTCATCCATTGCTGGTGGGAATGCAAAACTTGTGCAACCACTCTGGAAAGCAGTGTTTCGGTTTCTCAGGAAATTCGGGATCAACCTACCCCTGGACCCAGCAATACCACTCTTGGGAATATACCCAAGAGAGGCCCTATCATACAACAAAAGTATATGCTCAACTATGTTCATAGCAGAATTGTTTGTAATAGCCAGAACCTGGAAACAACCTAGATGCCCTTCAATGGAAGAATGGATGAAGAAAGTATGGAATATATACATATTAGAGTATTACTCAACAGTAAAAAACAAGGACTTCCTGAATTTTGCATACAAATGGATGGAAATAGAAAACACTATCCTGAGTGAAGTAAGCCACACCCAAAAAGAGGAACATGGGATGTACTCATTCATATTTGGGTTCTAGCCATAAATAAAGGACATTGAGCTTATAATTCGCGATCCTAGAGAAGCTAAATAAGAAGGTGAATCCAAAGACAAACATATAGGCATCCTCCTGAATGTTAACCTTCATCAGGCGATGAAAGGAGACAGAGACAGAGACCCACATTGGAGGACCGGATAGAAATCTCAAGGTCCAAATCAGGAGCAGAAGGAGAGAGAGCACGAGCAAGGAACTCAGGACCGCGAGGGGTGCACCCACACACTGAGACAATGGGAATGTTCTATCGGGAACTCACCAAGGCCAGCTGGCCTGGGTCTGAAAAAGCATGGGATAAAACCGGACTTGCTGAACATAGTGAACAATGAGGACTACTGAGAACTCAAGAACAATGGCAATGGGTTTTTGATCCTACTGCACGTACTGGCTTTGGGGAGCCTAGGCAGTTTGGATGCTCACCTTACTAGACCTGGATGGAGGTGGGCGGTCCTTGGACTTCCCACAGGGCAGGGAACCCAGATTGCTCTTCGAGCTGATGAGGGAGGGGGACTTGATCAGGGACAGGGAGGGAAATGGGAAGCAGTGGTGGGGAGGAGGCAGAAACCCTTAAAAAATAAATAAATTTAAAAAAACAGACAGGTTAAGAAATCAAATCAAAGACCTGGATATTAACCCACACATCAATGAACATCTGATTTTTGACAAAGACGCTAAAATTCTGCAATGGAAAAAATGAATGCATTGTCAACAAATGGTGCTGGCATAACTGAATGTCAGGGTGCAGAATAATACAAATAGGTCTGTACCAATCCCCATGCCCAAAACTCAAGTCCAAATTAAAGACCTCAGTATAAATTAGACCACACTGAACCTGATAGAAGAGAAAGCAAAAAGTAACTTTCAGTACATGGGTACAGGAGACCACTTCCTAAAATAACTCCAGTAGCACAGATACTGAGCAACAATAAATAATCTAGACCCCCTAAAACTTTGAAGCTTTTGTAACTGAAGGACACATTTAATAAGACAAAAAGGCAGCTAATTGAAAGGGAAAAGATCTTCACCATCCCCACATCAGACATAGAACTGATCTCCAAAATATATAAAGAACTCAAGAAATTAGACATCAAAATGTCAAGTAATCTAATTTAAAAATAGGGTACAGATAGAAACAGAGAATTCTCAACAGAAGAACTTCAAATGCTGGAAGACACTTATGGATATGTTCAACATCCTTAGCCATTGGGAAAATGCATTTCAAAACAACACAGAGATAACATCTAACACCTGTAAGAATGCTTAAGATCAAAAACTTCAATAATAGCTTATGCAGGAGAGGATATGAAGTAAGGGCAGTACTATTCCAGTACTGATGGAAATGTAAATTTGTACAACCACTCTGCAAATCAGTATAGCATTTTCTCAGAAAATTGAGAATCAACAATCTGAAGACCCAGCAATATCACTGTTGGGCATATACCCAGAGAATAATAAACCATACTGCAAGGACATTTGTCAACTATGTTTATAGCAGCATTATTTATAATAGCCAGAACTGAGAAACAACCTAAATGCCTCTCAACCAAAGAATGGATAAAGAAAATGTGGGAAAATGTGGTACAGTTTCACAATAGAATACTACTCAACAGGAAAAAAAAAGACATCTCGAAATTTGCATGCAAATGCATGGTATTAGAATAAACCATCCTGAGTGAGGTAACCCAGACCCATAAAGATGATCATGATATGTATCAACTCATAAGTGAATACTAGCTGTAAAGAGAAGGATTAGGGACCTATAATCCAGGAACCCCCAGAGAAGCTAAATAACAAGGAGATCCCTAAGAGAAACATATGTAGATCCCCTGTGGAAGGGGAGAGACAAATTCTCCTAAAAAATTTGGAATCTTGGAGTGGGAATAGAACAGAGTAGGAGGAAAGAGAATAGTGAGGAAGAAAATGAGTGGGAACTTAATGATCCAGATAGCGGAACAAAGATGAAAAACACAGAAAGAGATATCTTCATTGAGGGAGCCATTATGAGGACAGCAAGAAATCTGGCACTAGAGAAATTCCCAAGAATTCACAAAGTCGACCCCAACTAAGGCCCTAAGCAATAGTGGGGAGGGTGCCTGAACTTGCCTTGCCCTATAGTCAGATTAATGACTATCTTAAATGTCACTATAGAACCTACATCCAGCTACTGATGGAAGCCATTAGATGGAGAAAACCACAGGGGAATATTGGACTGAGCTTTCAAAGTCTAGTTAAAGAGAGGGAGGAGAGAGAATGCGAGCAAAGAGGTCAAGACCATGATGGGGAAATCCACTGAATCATCTGCTGAGCTAATTAAAGCCTTTCAACTTTGGCCTGACAAAGAGGGAAGCAGCATAGGACAAAGGGGTCCTCTGAATTTGGGTGACAGTTGCATGGCACTGGCAGTGAAACCAGGATTTATCCCTACTGCTTGTTGTGGCTTTTGGAACCCATTCTCTTGCTCATCCTAAATATAGGGAAGTATTCTTTGGTCCTGCCTCAAAACAATGAGCTGGATTTTGTTGATTCCCCAATGGTGTTGATTTTGGATGGCATATGGGGGCTTGGAGGGGGGCAAAGCAAGAGGAAGGAAGGGAGTGGGAAAGGGATTTGGCATGTAGAATGAGAAAAGAGTGTTTTAAAATTAAATTATATATATATATATATGTATATGAAACGTAATTTTATAGGAATTTGAGGACACTTCTGATTTTCCATAACCTCTCAAAATTTAGAATACATACTATTTTAACATTCATATATACATGAAAAATAAGGAAGTATGACTTCTGTGTAGTCCTTGCCACTATTGTTCCATATATTTCCACCACCAATTTTAATGGCTACCCATAATTGTTCAACACTTATTTTCCACTCTTTCCTTTTTACAACTTAGTAAATTGGTATCCACAAATTTATTCACAAAGCCTTGTTTTGTCAACATCTTGAGGCACTTACTATTTCTTCCACCAATGAAATCTCATAGCAGACTTTACTTCTGCTGATTGATTCACTGAATTCTGCCAACAAGTACAGTCGCCTGTGTAGTTTAATCCCTTCTATATTGTTCAGATTTTATTCTCTACAACTCCCATTATTGTACCTGAATTACAATAAATGTTCAATAACTAACTCTTCAAAATAATTTAGGAGACAGAAACAGTCATTGAGAGACATTGGTAAGGTTTATTATTGCCAGATGTCTACAGATATATATTCTGCTTCTAGAGGATATTTATTAGTATCCTTCAGGTTATATTTTAATGAAGTTATGTGAGGAAAGAAAAAGAGAATCCTGTGCTTATTAGTACATTCAAATGAAACTGGTTTTATGAATTCAAAAGGATTAAACTTGATTGCATATATTGTAAAACTCAATTAGTTGTGACTTCTCTATAAATGAAAAAGTTTAAATGAAATTACAAGAAAGTTATTTGGTTCTCACTTAGTCTTGTCTGTATGAGCATAGGCACTTGCATTTACAATTCTGACTTTCCATAAAATTTGAGGAAATCTAAAGATTTGGAATAAAGTTACAATTGCAAGTAGAATAAATATCTGATTTTAGAGTAAGCAACATGACATACTTTTTCATGCTAAATACTCTATACCATCTCTTTATATTATCTCTTACCTGCTATAGTGACCAGGGTCTGAACAAAGCCTTTGCATTTCTTATTTTTACTTTCTTCTTTGAGAGTGTCCTAAACATGTAACTCACTACCATTATGTTTCCAGTAGCTTCTGAGATTGCATGGTTACTACAAACTATTTGTTTTAAAAAATGAAAGAAGGGTTTTGTATTATGGGCTAAATAGATTAGTTTATCAGCATAGCAATGCCTCACCTTTATTAACATAAAAAATAAATAAAAGGTTGTGGGCTAGATGGCTAAAAGACCAAATTTTTCTGCGACATGATTCTATGATATGTAAAATTCTTTGCAAAGTTAATTGCTGTCATTTGACAGGTAGTTTTAAATAGAGGTTCCCACAGTGTACTGAGAGGATGGACTTTATAAAAAAACAAACGAACAAAAGCCAAATTGTCTAGTAAGAGGAAGAAAGATGGAGAATGGTAATAGGAATGTTCTGAAAACTTAAGGGAGAAGACCCAGGGTTGCTGGAATTAACCTTTCAAATCTTGGGATCCCTATTTATTCTCAGAAATCTAGAGGGGTCCTCTAGATCAGAAACTCAGTAACCACTCTGGCACTGCCTCTAAAGCCAAACAACTAAGACAAACGTAGACATAGTAGGTCAGGTCTATCTGTGCATTCTACTCATTTTAACTTTGACAAGTAAAATTGAGATCATGATGGCAGGTGGCCCGACATGATGATCACACAGTTTAGGATTCTTTAACTTATAATCATACACATGTCCCTTACAGTCAGGATGGACCAAAAAGTAACCAGTTTGGACATAGTAATTTAAACAGCAAATGATAAAAACAAAATCTTCCCTCCCTTACACTTTCCATTTCCAGAAAGTTCTTAATATATCGGAACGTTTTCTAAATGTGTTAAGCACATGAGTATAATCTTTAGTGTCATGTTAATAATTTCTTAATCAATTGCCCATTGCACCATAGATTACTCTTATAATTAAACTCTCCATGGTGGGATAATATAAAAAAGACTATTAGAAAAAATGTAAAAAAAAAAACTGCCAATATACTCTTTCTCTGGCAAGAGTAGATTTCTGAAAACATAATAATGAAAAAGCAAATGTGTAAGCTGAAGATATTTTGAAAGCATTGACCTGTGTAGTATCATGTGACCTCAATGCAGCCTTGTTTCTAAACATGGTAAGCACACTCTGAGCAGTACAGGCTGTGACATTGCATCTGACCTAAAAACCTAAGCATATTTGAGGCTTTTTCTTTTTTTTTATATGAATAAAAGCATCTTTATTTTCATTTTTTAGATGAATTTTTTTTATTGAGAAAATGAAAAAAAAAAGTTTCCCCCTCCCAGTCTCCCATTTCCCTCCCCCTCCTCCCAAGCTTCTCTCCCTCCCCCCACTCCTCTCCCCCTCCCTCTCCAGTCCAAAGAGCCATCAGGGTTCCCTGCCCTGTGGAAAGTCCTAGGTCCTCCCCACTCCGTCCATGTCTAGGAAGGTGAACATCCAAACTGGCTAGGCTCCCACAAAGCCAGAACATGAAGTAGGATCAAAACCCCATGCCATTGTCCTTGGCTTCTCATCAGCCCTCATTGTTCGCCATGTTCAGAGGGACCGGTTTTATCCCATGCTTTTTCAGTCACAGTCCAGCTGGCCTTGGTGAGCTCCCAATAGATCAGCCCCACTGTCTCGGTGGGTGGGTGCACCCCTCGTGGTCCTGATTTCCTTGCTCATCTTGTCCCTCCTTCTGCTCCTCATTGGGACCTTGGGAGCTCAGTCTAGTGCTCCAATGTGGGTCTCTGTCTCTATCTCCATCCATCCCCAGATGAAGGTTTTATGGTGGTATGCAAGATATTCGTCAGTATTGCTATAGGATAGGGTCATTTCAGGCTCCCTATCCTCAGCTGCCCAAGGAACTAACTGGGGACATCGCCTTGGAGCCACTCTAGGTTCAAGTCTCTTGCCAACCCTAAGGTGGCTCCCTTAACTAAGAATTGTGCAATCTTGTGCAACCACTTTGGAAATCAGTGTTTCTGTTTCTCAGGAAATTTGGGATCAACCTACCCCTGGACCCAGCAATACCACTCTTGGGATATACCCAAGAGATGCCCTATCATATGACAAGAGCATTTGTTCAACTATGTTCATAGCACTATTATTTGTAATAGCCAGAACCTGGAAACAACCTAGATGCCCTTCAATGGAAGAATGGATGAAGGAAGTGTGGAATATATACACATTAGAGTACTACGCTGCAGTAAAAAACAATGACTTCTCGAATTTTGCATGCAAATGGATGGAAATAGAAAACACTATCCTGAGTGAGGTAACCCAGACCCAAAAAGATGAACATGGGATGTACTCACTCATAATTGGTTTCTAGCCATAAATAAGGGTCACGGAGTCTACAATTGGTGAACCTAAAGGAGCTAAATAAGAAGGTGAACCCAAGGAAAAACATATCGTTATCCTCTTGGCTATGGGAAGTAGACAAAATTGCAGGGGAGAAAATTGGGATTTTGGGGGTGGGGTGGGATGGGGGTAAGGGGAGATGGGGAGAGAAAAGTGAGAAGGGGAGGATGGGGGAACTTGGGGAAACAGGATGATTGGGATAAAGGAAGTTTGGATAGGGGAGTATGGAGGCTTTTTCATATATTCTTAAATATATTGTTTTTGTTGCCCTTATTTAAATGCAACAACTTAATATTAAATTAAATGGAGAGAAACTCAAAGCGTTTTCACTAAAATCAGGAACAAGACAAGGCAGTCTACTCTCCATATCTGTTTAATAAAACTTCTAGCTAAAACAATACGACCACAAAAAGAAACCAAAACACTAATGATGTCTTATGTTGGAGAGAATGTGGAGGAAGAAGAGCACTCCTCCTTTGTTTGTGGGAGTGCAAATGTGTATAGCCAGTTTGGAAAACAATATGTCAGTTTCTTAGAAATTTGGGAATCAATCCATCTCAAGACTCAGTATTACCACTCTTGGGCATATACTCTAAGGATATTCAATCATACCATAAGAACACCTGCTCAACTATTCATAGCAGCATTACTTGTGATGACCAGAACCTGTAAACACTATTCATAGCAGCATTACTTGTGATGACCAGAACCTGTAAACAATTTGGATGACTCTCAACTGAAGAATGGATGAAGAAAGTGTGGCACATTTACACAACAATATTACTCAGCAGTAAAAAACAATGACATCATAATATTTGTAAGCAAATGGATGCAACTAGAAAACATTTATCCTGAGTGACATAACCCAGACCCAGAAAAACAAACATGCTACATACTCACTCATAAGTGGATAGTAACTTTAAAGCAAAAGATAACCAGATTACAGTCCTTTAAAAGGAAACTGCTCTTCAGGTGTGAAGCTAGGAGAATTTTGCATTTATATCTTAGAGGCATACACACATATTGGCCACTTAAGTTTCCTAAAGCAAAACCAGAACTCAGGGGTGCAGAATCCAGAGGGAACCTGACTGAACTTCAAAGAAACTGACAGGAAATTGAGATCATGTTGATACAACCAGATTGAAATTTAGTCATACGTAGAAATTAAAACTTCTGAAAACATGTGCCTCATTTGGTTTTTGATGGCATGTTCTTTATCAAGTTTTGAGAAAAGGTCACTGTATTTTATGCATTGTTGGATTTGGAACGTTCCAGAAGACATGTATGCCCAGAGTTTGGTGGTAGCCAACAATACATACATGTCTATGTAAGAGATATAAACTATAGCACACACCGTGCCACTTTAATAATCTGTACAAACAAAAATGGTGAAGTTTTTTGTTTTGTTTTTTACTCTTTAGACAATATTATTTTATAGACAATGACTGCATTTGTCCTCTGGGTTTGTAGAAATAGATATGGCATTCCTGTGACCAGAAATAAGAATTGTGTAATCTAATTAGATACTTGTGTGAACTAGATTTTTCTTTAACTTATCAGAACTTCAACTGGCACACCCTGTGCAGTATTAGGCCCCACTGCAGACAGAACTGTCTTAGACTAGATATGCCATGTCCAGCCTTTTCCTTCTCTTTGTTGTAAGTTTGAGGAGGCATGCATACATTGTTCTTAACAGCAAGAATTAAAATCCCATCAATAAGGGTTCTCAGCATTCATGGTTTAAGAATAGTTATAAAATAAATGATGGTTATGTTGATTAGAAATATAAAATTACCCTTCTCTCATAAGAGGTTCTTCAATCAGTTAAACACTAAATTTTAATGTAAATCAAATAATTTGTCTTTTATGTATACACACAAGAAAAATGAAAGCAAGTAAGTTGATAATCCGCACAAAATATCACGGCATCATTATTTACCAGAAAAACATTAGAGAAACTCTTAGTATTTATCAGAAAAATAATAAACAAAATTTGTTGTAACAGTCAAACTTAGAAAAGAATACAACTCAGTTGGGCAGTGGTGGCGCACGCCTTTAATCCCAGCATGGGGGAGGCAGAGGCAGGTGGATCTCTGCGAGTTAGAGGCCAGCCAGGTCTACAAGAGCTAGTTCCAGGATAGGCATGAAAGCTACAGAGAAACCTTGTCTTGAAAAAATTCAAAAAAAAAAAGGAAAGAAAAAATACAACTCTCATATCTAGTACATAATTGATAAGTTTTAAAGGATACTAAGAGAAATAAATCATAAAGCTATGATTATGTAATTATATGATGCATAACTGTGATTTACAATTCATGAGGTACCTAAAGTAGGCAGTTCTACAGACAGAATGTGGAGTAGAGATGATTAAGGCAGAAGCAGGTAGGGAACAGAATGTTTGCTACTACAGAGAAATTCATGAGACAATGATGACCTTTACACAACTTTGAGAATTCTTTTAATGCTATTGAATTGAATACTTGACATAGTTAAAATGATGTATTGAATGGTACATTAAAATTGTAGCTGAAACTATTAAAAATGACAATTTTCATTCTCTCTGTGCTTTACCATAATGAAAATTTAAATTAACAAAAAGCTAGTAAAAATTATTGCAAGTATTCCAAAAATAGTAGGGTTTAGATTTGTTATGGTTGAGAATATTGAAAACAAAACAAAAAATGTGATTTCAGTCTCTAACCTCCCCCCGTCAATTGTTAGTGACAAGAATTCAATAAACTTCTTGGGTATTTATTTAATAGTTTACTTACCTTATACACGAGTAGTCTTGATGACTAAAACAAAAATGCATAAAAGCACCTCACAAGCCGGGCGGTGGTGGCGCACGCCTTTAATCCCAGCACTTGGGAGGCAGAGACAGGCGGATCTCTGTGAGTTCGAGACCAGCCTGGTCTACAAGAGCTAGTTCCAGGACAGGAACCAAAGCCACAGAGAAACCCTGTCATGAAAAAAAAAAAAAACAAAAAAAAAAGCGCCTCACAAAAGACCAGTATCCACATGGATGTAGGCAGTTCTCACTGTATAGACAGAGGCTATTATAGCTTCTTCACTGAAATGCATGTGTTGGTCCTATGTTAATGCGACAAAATTCCAAACTGTAATGATAGTCTGATAAAGTACATGAAAATTAACACTATTTTATAATGGCCTTTATAGATATATTAATGTATATTGGGATAAAGTAATTGATTCCTCATTATAAAAGCAAAAATTAGTATTAAAATGAGCATGGCTTAAACACACACTGACTATTATTTTTTTCTATCCATAGTGGTTATGTCTTTGACTATGATTACTACAGAGATGATTTCTACAATCGGTATGTGAATTTTTCAACCCTTTCTTTGTACTCTATATTATATTCTATTTTATGCATTTCATTTACTGAAGCTATTAATTAAATTCATGAAATAACATTTTGTGATGACAAATTTGAAATGTCAAGTTTCTACAACTGTCTCATAGATACATCTTCTATTTTTGTTATATTTTTGACATGCAGTAGATATTGCAATTAGAGCATTAGAGTTAGCTAGCCCTGAAATTTTGTTGGTAGTATTGAACAACATATTAACCATCTAATTATTTTCAAGATCAACTGGTGATTTAGAATTATGAAAAGTAAGAATTATTTTGGCTCCAAAAGAAAGAGGGGAGAGAGAGGGGAGGAGAGGGAAAGAGGCAGAGAGGGAAAGGAAGGAATGAAGAAATGAAGTAATGAAAGGAAGGAAAGAGGGAAGAAAGAAAAGAGGGAAGGAAGGAAGAGCAGCAAAATCTAAAATTCATCTCCTCTTATGATTCTTTGAATTTATTTAAATCAGAAGCTTAACAGCGCTGTACAATTTGACTCTGCCCTGAAAGTACACAGACAAGTTGCAATAATTTATCATTTAATGCTTTAAAACAATACTTTAAAATAATTGATCAAATTTAAAACAAATTCTCTTGAGAATTTGATTCATATCTTTCACTAAGATTTATCAGAATCATTCTAGATTACAGACATGTGCTTTTTCATCAGGTGACTTAGGATGAAGAGCAAGCATTGCCTTGTGCTCTGTGAGCCACTGTGGCTCCTATGGAAGTTATACCAACGTCCGTGTCTCATCCTAACTGTGCACAGGTTTTCCTCGAGTTTTTTCTATATGAAGTTCTCGGTTAACATCACTTTTTCCCATAGCTTCATTTGTTTCCTCACATCATATACACTTTCATTATAGATAGCAGCAAGAATCGTTTCATTCATTTCACTGGGTCTACATATGGATGTCTTCAAGGAGCATGCTAATACTTTTTTGCTCAACTGTTTCTTTGATTTGTCCATTTACATTTTGCTTCTATTTTACTTTCAATGTTATGACTCTAAAGTTATTTGAAGCACCAATTATTTCTATTTATTATCTGCTTTTGTTAAATGCTATAAACAGCTATAGCTCCTTCTGCAGTGTAAGGCTGATCATGTTTGCCTCCCTATCTTCATGAGCACAATAGTGATGTTAACTTGTGTTTGGCTAATAATGTATACTTAAATTATGCAGCTCACTAATCTCATTAAAGACACAGGGTCCTTTTGTTCATTAGAGATCGAGGTAAACTCATAGCTTGGTAATTCATACTGATGCCAGCATACTTCATGTGAATTCACAGGGGAGCAAAAATAGCTCCAACTTGTATGTGAGGTTAATGTAGCCCAGAGCCTGTGTGGGGAGTGAGTTCAGAGCTGGATGAAGCCAGTTATCTCTAGTTTCTCTTGTAGGGAAAAGCTGTTCTGAAGAATATTTCCCTCAAATTGTTTTATTTTTGACATTTAATAGCTTATAATAATGTGCTCTGAAACCAATGCCTACATCTGGCAACATTAAAATAAGTCCATCCCCTACTGAGAATAGACAGTATGGAGATAGTCTTACATTTATTGAAAGCCTTAACTTTTAATAGTTTCATAATTATTTCCCACTGGACCTTTTTTAGTATGGAAAACATTGTTTTAATTGTTCTGTATAAATTCTCTTCTGATATATACTTTTCAATGGGATATCAAAATGTCATTCCATTGGTCCCTTTTCTTACTGTTCCATTCTATACTTAATGAATTTCTACTTAAATGAACTTTGTTTTATAAGGTAGGAAATACATTTCTGTTTTTCTAAAAAAATCAAATTTGCAGTTGTCTCATTTTTTAAAGAAAAGACAAGATATGGGGCTTGTAGGCTCTGTAGATAAAGGAGCTGTGCAAACCTGGAAGCTTTTGTTCAATAACCAGGACCTACAGAAAGGTAGAAGGAGAGAATAGAAAGAAAGGACTGACTCCACAGTGTTGTCCTTTGACCTCAACTCATACATTGTGGCATATGCCTCCTCTATCTAATGCACACAAACACACACACAAACAAACACACACACATATGCCGAGAATAATTAATTAGCTTTGTTAAGAATATAAAATATCCATTTTACTGTTTATAAAAAATAGTTATCCAAAACAGAAGGCAAAATAGACCTTAGTTTGCAAGGACCGAGAACCATAAATAGTAAAAGGATTATGGAGAATGAAGCTCTCTGAAGACTCTCCACTGCATACAAAAGCTAACAACAGCCAATTTTCTGTTATTTCTTTGTCTTATATACAATCTACTTGGTTTCTAAGTGAGCAATAGATCATTATGATTATTTTACTAACAGATTATCTGAAAAGTGTGTTCTTTCTCTCATTAGTTTCTCTTTCCTTTCTTGAATACTTGGCCAAGAAAAACATAAGCATCTGCCATCAGTTGCTTAAGCCCTTATAAACCCAGAATTCCACAAGTTAATCAGGGAAGAAAGGATGGATAAGATAGATCTGGAGGCATGGCAGCATTTAAACACAGATATTCTGCTCAAGCTACTCTCAGCTTGTGCTTTTATGGAACTTTTTCCAAATATCTTGTCCAGTACTACAAATTGAGGTGTTATTTAATACTGCAAAACCTGCTATCTGGTCATGATCATTTTTAACTCATAAAGTTAAGAAATAACTAGCAATAGTACTAGCGTGTTTTTAGTACTTAAGCAATGAAAAAGGCCAGTATAAATTAACAATTTTAACAAGAATAATAAGTGTGTCTTATATTGATATTTATGTAGCAATGTCTATATATATGAGGAATAAGATAGTGGCACAATAGTTCTTCCTTTATAGACCATTCTTACACCTTGGAATGGCATTCCATCTACAGCTCAACACATCTGCAGAGTGAACATTCTATTATTATTCCTAAGACCGTGTTAAGAAAAGCAAGAATGTACACTATTTACGTTTAGCAGAGAAAATTACATTTTAAAAAACTTACTAAATAAGAATTAAGAATCTGAAAGAGCAAAAACATTTTGGCATAATGGAATTAACAATTGTAAGAAGCAGGCACTTGCTGTTATTAAAATCCACCATAGAATAAAGGCATTGCTGAGCTGAAATTATGAGTACAAATTTCTACTCAGGCCATTCCACAGTACTTCTGTGGAACTGGAACTGGATTTCTGAGGAAGAGACATAGGCTACTGATATGGATGTCTTTGAGGGAGTGTAATGAAGCAAATTCTGCCATTTTTGCCAACTAGATTCTTCTGTTCCTTTTGAAATAAATCATGATTACAGGGGTAAAGAAACCAAACGAAGCTGGGGTGATGTTGATGATGACAATGATAGGAAACCTAATAAAATGCTCGTTTTCTTGTTCCATCTTGAATTCTTCAAACTTACTGAGTAAAACAGGAAACCAGATACTCACTGTGGAGAAACATGATCTTGGGGAATTACCACTCTACCTATAACCAAAGGAATGTCACATTTCAGAATCAGTAGCTTCTTAAGTGACACATAGATGTTCACATTGCCATCTAACATTTTCATGTTTAGGCAACCTAATGTAATTGAGTCATTTGGACCATATATAGTTTTATCTCACAATTATCCTGAGTTATTATAAAAGCAAACCTCAATTATTATTTTCCAGTCTTCCTTCAGTGACATTTTCTTTTCAAACACAAGTTGGTTGAATTGAGTGCAGGCAATTGTATAATGTGAGAGCCATATGGTGCCAAGTAAATTAAAAAGAGATTTGCTTCAAGTATGCTGAATACTCCAGAGAATGTCTTCAATCTCTGGAAAATTGGAAGCTTAATCCAATCCTCATTTCAGTTCCACCAGAAAAACCACCAAGTACATTGAAAACTGCTGGTGAAGAATGAAGTACTGTTAGAAAAAAGAAATGACATGGAAGCAGGAGAACCTGTACACTGTTAAAATGATTCCACATGGGCATGGCTCAGTGCTGGAACATTCTGACCTAGTGTTGCTGCACTAAAGAAATGTTACTATGGTTTTAGTTAATGAAAAAAAGTTAAGGTTAAGTTGTTTCTGAGCATCAACTGTAGAATACAACATATATTCATTATACTGGAAAATATGTTACCAAAGAATATTGTCTGTCTCATTTGCAAACTTAAATTATCGAGTGATAGAATGGTGTCTTAATTTACAAGCATAGAAATAATAGTGTGTGTGTCTGGGAAGCTCCTGGTCTGCAATGAGAAGATAGGAAATTGACATCTAGATGCTTATGTGGCAAAAGGTTAATTTTGAGAAAATTGTCTCCTCTATGTTTTCTTTCATGAAAAAAAAATTTAAATTCCAGCCTTATTAAGTAAGAAGTAGAATTAAACTATTTTAGTGATTTTTCTTTTTACCTCAAATAATCAGATGGACATACTGCTTAATTATTTAATGTTACATATTAAATAAAGCAGATAACAATGTTGATTACACTAAAGTAAAAACTCTTGCAGAAATGATCACTTTAATTTGCAGTCAATTGCCTTTTAAAAGTTTGGTCAAGAAATATTTGCATATGAACAAGAAGGAAAGGAAGCACAAAACTTTAGAGAGGTTTAGTATTAAAAAATAAAAGTAATAAAATCACCAATATCCTGATGAATTTTAAGAATAATTTGTTTTGAATTTGTATGTAGCACTTATACTTAAAGTGGGCAGTTTACCTTGTTTCGTGGACTCTAGTTTCCGCAGTCAATCATGCTAAACGTAGAATTTAGGGATGAACTAGGAATAAACAAAGAGAGTCAGTCTTCTGGGTGTTTGTCATGCATATGTTTCCAGAACATCCTGGTGAGAAGCCAGCCTCTGAGCAGCTTTTATTCCTTACTAAAGATGCTGTTAGCTGTAACTACATAGCAACAATGAGTTTGACTCATGTAGAAAAAGAAGTATTTCAAAAGGGAAATTTAGGATCAAATGGATATTTATTAATAAGTTGTTGAAATTGTTTCTGAAAATTTACTAATTTGCGATATAAAGTGTGCACATATCAAATTTCAACCTTCAATCTTTTCTGTGATTTTGAAATCTTTCTCTTTATCAACAAAAATATAAGCATCAATGAAAAAAAAGTAAAGACTATGAAAGAGTCTGGCAAACTGGTATTGATTTAGTAGAACTTCTACTAGAAAAATAAATACGTCATACCAAATAAATCTGAAGAAGATCATTTAGGAAGGCTGAGAAATCTTTTCAATATACCAAATAGACATATCCTTTGTGCATGTCTGTAACTGTCCTGCACTTTTGGTTATGTGAATAAGGATGAAATGGCTAAAAGGAAAACTCAGATGACAGAGCTTGTTTTGTTGTATAAAGTTGACAGATACAGTGTCATGTTCATGTATTTTCTCAAAACGCAATTATTGTTAAAGCCTACTAATAATTATTCTCAAAGTAAAATCATATTTGCTTGCTATGTTTATGTTAATATGGCACTAAGTGGCTTTTATATATAACATACTTGTTTTAAGGATAAGGGATGAATTAATACCTTTATTCTAAGAGAAAAGCTATGACCATTTCATCAAGTAAATATTAAAATTAAGTTGATCAGCTTTTAACATTTTGTGGGAAGTAATAGTATTAATCTCCATTTAAAGCAAACAAGTAAATGTTTGCTTTACACAAACATTTATTCAACACAAACATTTGTTCAAACATTATTCAAACACAAAAAAATGTAATTTTAAAAGTTTATGAAATTAAAATAAAACCTCCAAAATTATTTTAAGGGTTGCAGCAGTATTCTTACTGCATTTATTTCACTGACAAGTAGGGGGAAGGCTTTTCAAGCATTCATTTAAAAATAACCTTGGGAAAAGGAAGATATGAGTGGCTTCCTAATAAATGTTATCCATTAAACAAGTATCAGAAGAACGTTTTTTTCTGAATAAGCACTAGTAGGGAAATCTAAGGACACGCAAAGGAAAAGTGTAAAAATATAGTTGTAAGAATGAGTGAAATAATACGATGACAATTAAAAAAATTAATGACTTTAGGCAACCTTTGAAATTTTGCTTTTATTCCATTGTGCTTTACTATAATTTTTGTTGACAGCCTATAATTTCAAATGAGTTGTCCTTACTGCAATGCTATTTATAAGGATAAAGTAATTTAATTTATTTTAGAGTATATTGTGAATTTTTTATAAAAATAAAAACTAAGCTGTCCTCTCCTCCCTGCTATGTCCTTCTGCATTAAAAATTTTAGCCCAAATTCAAAGCCCAGAATCTGACCCTTTCCATTTCACATATCGCAGTTTTTGCATTAGAGTAATGCCCAGATTCCTTCCTTACACTTTTGATATACTCAAAGGTGCCCAAAGGTTTCCCCCCCCCTTTTTTTTTAATTTCCATTCAAAAATTTCCACTTTCTCCCCTCCTCCCATTCCCCTCCCGCTCCACCACTAACCCCCTCCCTCTCCCTCTAGTCTTTTTTTCCCTCTTTTTTATCATTATCATCATCACGAATTTTCACATCCTCCCCTCCTCCTACCTCCCTTCACCTCCCCCCATACCCCCTCCCCTTCCCTCTCCAAAGAGCAGTCAGGGCTCCCGCCCTGTGGGAAGTCCAATGTCCTCGCCCCTCCATTCAGGTCCAGGAAGGTGAGGATCTAAACAGACCAGGCTCCCACAAAGCCAGTACATGGAGTAGAACCAAAACCCAGTGCCACTGTCCTTGGCCTCCCTGCCAGCCTTCCATGTCTGCCACGTTCAGAGAGTCTGGCCTGACCACACGCTCCATCAGCCCGAGTCCAGCTGGCCCTGGTGAGCTCCCACCAGATCAGCCCCACCATCACAGTGGGTGGGCGCACCCCTTGCGGCCCTGACCTCCCTACCCATGCTCTCCCTCCCTCTGCTCCCCATCAGACCCCGGGAGCTCAGTCCAGCGCTCCAATGTGAGTCTCCATTTCCATCTCCATCCATCATCAGACGAAGGCTCCATGGTGACATGCAAGACACCCATCAGAGTGGCTGTAGTATAGGGCCAGTTCAGGCACCCTCTCTTCAGGTGCCCAAGGAACAAGCTGGGGACATCTCCTTGGACACCTGGGAACCAGTCTCTTGCCAACCCTCAAATGGCTCCCTTAATTAAGATATATACTTCCCTGATCCCATATCCACTCCTCCTCCATCCCAACCATTCCTTTCCCCCAAGCTCTCCCCATTCTGCCCTTCTCCCTTCTCTCTCCACATCTCCCCTTACCCCCGTCCCACCCCCACCCCCAAGCTCTCAATTTTTGCCTGGAAATCTTGTATACTTCCAATGTCCAGGAGGATAACTATATGTTTTTTTTTTGGGGGGGGGTTCACCTTCCTATTTAGCTTCTCTAGGATCATGAATTATAGGCTCAATGTCCTTTATTTATGGCTAAAATCCACTAATGAGTGAGTACATACCATATTCATCTTTTTAGGTCTGGGTTATCTCCCTCAGGATAGTGTTCTCTATTTCCATCCATTTGTGTGCAAAATTTAAGATGTCATTGTTTGTTTTAACCGCTAAGTAGTGCTCTAATGAATATATATTCCACACTTTCTTTATCCATTCTTCCATTGAGGTGCATCTAGGTTGTTTCCAGGTTCTGACTATTACAAATAATGCTGCTAGGAACATAGTTGAACAAATGCTTTTGTAGTATGATAGGGCATCTCTTGGGTATATTCCCAGGAGTGGTATTGCTGGATCCTTGGGTAGATTGATCCCAGATTTCCTGAGAAACCGCCACACTGATTTCCAAAGTGGTTGCACAAGTTTGCATTCCCACCAGCAATGGAAGAGTGTTCCCCTTACACCACATCCTCTCCAGCAAAGGCTATCATTGGTGTTTTTGATACCATCTAAAATCGAAAACACCAATGATCCTACTAGTCTTAAGAGAGGGCAGGGTACCCTGTCCTGTGGGAAGTCCAAGGCCCTCCCTCCTCCATCCAGGCCCAGGAAGGTATGCACCCAAATAGACTAGGCTCCCTAAAGCCAGTAAGTACATGCAGTAGAAACAAGTCCCAGTGCCATTATCAATGGCTTCTCAGTCAGCCCCCATTGTCAGCCAAATTCAGAGAGTCTGGTTTGATCACATGCTCTTTCAGTCCCAGTCCAGCTTGATTTGGTGAGCTCCCATTAGATCAGGCACACTGTTTCAGTTGGTGGACCAACCCCTTGCTGTCATGACTTCCTGGCTCATCTTCTCCCTCCTTCAGCTCTTCAACTGGACCTTGGGAGCTCAGTCCAGTGCTCTGATGTGAGTCTCTGTCTCTATCTCCATCCATCGCTGGACAAAGGTTCTATGGTGATATTCGAGATATTCATCTGTGTGACTATGGGACAAGGCCAGGTTAGGTACCCTCTCCTCTGATGTCCAAGGACCTAGCAGGGGGGCTGAGAAACCCTCTAGAGCCAAGTCTCTTGCCAGCCCTAAAATGGTTCCCTTAATGAAGATACGTCTTATATAAATAAAGGACATTGAGCCTATAATTTGCGATCCTAGAGAAGCTAAATAAGAAGGTGAATCCAAAGACAAACATATAGGCATCCTCCTGAATATTAACCTTCAACAGGCGATGAGAGGAGACAGAGACAGAGACCCACATTGGAGCACCGGACAGAAATCTCAAGGTCCAAATCAGGAGCAGAAGAAGAGAGAGCATGAGCAAGGAACTCAGGACCGCGAGGGGTGCACCCACACACTGAGACAATGGGGATGTTCTATCGGGAACCCACTAAGGCCAGCTGGCCTGGGTCTGAAAAAGCATGGGATAAAACCGTACTAGCTGAACATAGCGGACAATGAGGACTACTGATAACTCAAGAACAATGGCAATGGGTTTTTGATCCTACTGCACGTACTGGCTTTGTGGGAGCCTAGGCAGTTTGGATGCTCACCTTATTAGACCTGGATGGAGGTGGGTGGTCCTTGGACTTCCCACAGGGCAGAGAACCCTGATTGCTCTTCGAGCTGATGAGGGAGGGGAACTTGATAGGGGGAGGGGGAGGGAAATAGGAGGCAGTGGCGGGGAGGAGGCAGAAATTTTTAATAAATAAATAAATTTAAAAAAAAGGTACGTCTTCCCTGCCCCTATATCTGCCCTTCCTACATCTCAACCCTCCCACTCCCCCAAGCTCTCCCCAGTCCTTTCCTTCTCCCTTCTCTCTCCCCCTCTCCCCTTTCCACTATCCCACCCCCACCCCCATGCTTCCAACTTTTGCCCGGTGATCTTTTCTGCTTCCAATTTCCAGGAGGATCTACACATGTTTTTCTTTGGGTTTACCTTATTATTCAGCTTCTCTAGGCTTGTAAACTATAAGCTCAATGTCCTTTGTTTATGGCTAGAATCCACTAATGAGTGAGTACATACCATATTCATCTTTTTAGGTCTGGGTTATCTCCCTCAGGATAGTGTTTTCTATTTCCATCTATTTGCATGCAAAATTCAAGATGTCATTGCTTTTTACCGCTGAGTAGTACTCTAAAGTGTACATGTTCCATACTTTGTTTATCCATTCTTCCATTGAGGGGCATCTAGGTTGTTTCCAGGTTCTGACTATTACAAATTCTGAACATAGTTGAATAAATGCTTTTGTAGTATGATTGGACATCTCTTGGGTATATTCCCAAGAGTGGTATTGCTGGATCCTGAGGTAGATTGACTCCCAAGTCCAAATGGATTAAAGACCTCAATATAAATCTGACCAAACTGAACCTGATAGAAGAGAAAGTGGGAAGTAGTCTGCAACACATAGGCACAGGATACCACTTCCTACGTATAACCCCAATAGCACAAATAATAAAAGCCACAATGAATAAATGGGACCTCCTGAAACTGAGAAACTTCTGCAATGCAAAGGACACTGTCATTAAGACAAAAGGCAACTTCTCTTAGGACACTAAGAGAGACTTACATAGATCTAATTTACAAGGGAAGTAGAAAGAGACAAGATCTCATGAGTAAATTGACAGCATGAGGAACCTGAGGGAACTTTGAAAGGGGGAGGTGTGAGGCATGGAGGGGAGCAGAAAAAAATGTAGAGCTCAATAAAAATCAAATTAAAAAACAAAGAGCTTCAACACTGTGAAGACTGAGTTAATTTAACATGACATACCATCATACAAAGCTGTGCATGCTGGCTATTCCTGGTCTGTAATGAGAAAAGAAAGTTCGGTACTTTCACTGTTGTTCAGAGCAGCTTAATAAAGGAGAGTTTGCCGGAAGGTAGGAGAAAAACAACAAAACACTTAAACTCTAATGTTTTCCACAGTCACGGAATTAATTGGTGGAAATCCCTCCTGATTCTTTGACGAAGAGAGCCACTAGACATTGAGAGAAGGGACCCACCTGGAATGCCCAATATCAGACAAAGGTTGTGGAACACAGCCTGTAGAGTGTTACAACACATTGACAAAAGTTTCAGTGACCTAGAAAGTGTCTTTTAAGGTTAAAGGGCATTGCAATTAGATTAATAATGAGTGTGGAGGTTCATTTTCTCATCACATCCATCAGGGTTCTTATCTGTCTGAATCCCCAAAGTCATTGCTCTGCTTATTATCTTTACACAATGAGTAGGTTTGCTTACATAATGAACCTGTTTAAGGCACATGGAAAATGAGGGGAAACTTTTATTTCAAATGATAATTTCTGATTTGAAGAGATGAACAAAATATCCTATTTTCTTCCTTTTGATTGTTTTGGGTATGGTGCTGCGGCCCCCTCACTTAGGGACCACTATGAATTCATCTTACAAATAACTAATGTACGCCTTGTTTTGTGATTGAAATGAGGGGCAGATTTTCTTGACCCTTCTGGTTTTCAGGTCTTTGCTGGTATGGCCTGTATTCATAACCCCTTTCTGCTCTTCCAGCTGTGGACTTTGAAGGGAACCCTAGGGTACTGACATCCACTGCTCTTTGCCTGCAGGCCCCCGCTGTCTTGGACCTTGCCAGTTAAACAGGAAAGGTTTCTCTTGATCTCTGCCACATTTGACTTCTTTTCCTTTCTAGGCATGTAGGAGATTATCTTTGTTTTAAAAAGCTCCTTTTAAACTTAAGTGTTGTCCTTTTATTTTATGATGTAATAGCTGTAAATATTTAACAAACTATTAAAAACCAGTATATACTTTTATTGCTTCCTATATTATTTTCAAAAAATAACATTTTCAGAATTATATGTTCAAAAGTAATACTTTTATAAAATAATTTCTTGTGAATTTTTTTGTTATTTTCTTCCTGTTCTAATTTCTCTTCTCTAAATTTTATTTGAATTTATTCTCTGGATTTCATATTGATTTATTTATTGACTGCTTTAAATCAATTGCAAAACTAAAATTCATGTAATAGTGTCAAAATAAAATATATAACAACCATAAATATAAATCAATACTATCTTTCCTTTTGTTCTTGGTAATATAATTACATACCTTATTTGATAGCAAATATTTTTATAAAATAAATTAATAAATATAAGCCAGCATTTTTTCCCTAAGGTGTTATATTCTCAAATATGCTGTCATATAAAATTTTGCTGCATATGAGTTTGCAGAAGTGATGATATGAATCATTCAAATCTCTGAATGACATATTTACATATGTGAGCTAACATCCCTATACCTTTACTCATTTTGCTATTCAGAGAAATACATTGCTGTGGTGAATATTAGTTTTTCTTTTAGTCATAGTAGGGAATTAACTGATTTTCTTTTCAGTTAGAAACATTTTACTAACTTACTCTACAAATGTCTCCATTTTAATTTGCATACCTGAAAAGCACTCAGAACAATGATTTGAAGAAACAATTATCAGTTCCCTCTACTCTTTCAGCCAACATCTGTACCCTCATGCTAGCTCTGTTTCCTTTTGCCTCAGTCACAGAGTGGCCCCTGATTAGCTTCAGCACCGTGAAAACCAGGGCAAAATTTAATACGGTTCCTATACTTTCTTCTTAAGCTGATTTTATTTCTATTTTTCCCCTCACACAGAGAATTTCTTTTTGCAGTTTTGCTCATGATTCTGTATAATCATTCTACTCTCAAGTTAATTTAATAAGTGCCCAATATATGTTTAAGTATCCAAGTGTATGTTCAATATTAGTGTAAATTTATTTACTTAAGCAAAGAAATATATCAAAGGACACTGAGTCAGTCTGATTTTGGCAGATTTCATTCTGTTATCACAGCAAAGCTCCTTTCCTATATTACAAAAGTTCAGAGTCTGGTTAAATTCTAACATTCAGAACAAGCATCCTGTTGCTTCATGAAAATAAACTGACTAATTATAAATAACTTGTCTGAATACTAAACAAGGGTAAAATATATACTTGCAACAAAATTTTACAAGAGTATTCTTTGAATAATTCCATTTGTTTCCAAGAATGTTTCGGCATCTTACTAACACTCAACCATTTGTGTTTGTGAAGGCTGTTTGATTATCATGGGCGTGTGCCTCCACCTCCTCGAGCTGTCATCCCCCTGAAGCGTCCCAGAGTGGCTGTCACCACCACACGTAGGGGAAAAGGTGTCTTTTCCATGAAAGGGGGTTCCAGATCTACTGTTGGAGTGTCATCTTCATCAGGCTCTAAATGTAAGTAATGCTCCCTGTTTTGTTTTTCTGCAAATAAATATAGGAATAACCATCATTAATAAAGGCCTATAGTCAATGGTTGCCTGGTAACTATTAATATAAAAACATGAATAATTATCTATTATTGAATTCTACCACATTGTACTAAGGTAGACAGACAATAAATAGGCAACCCAGAACTTATTTTAATAGACTTTTATCACAGTAAGTCGCGTTGAACTTTCAGCCTAGTTGGTCTGTGATAGAGAAAAGCATGAAAATAGAACATATTGCTTTTAATGAGGAAACACTGTCACTTTAAAAGGATATACAGTCTTTCCTTTCAAAGAAACGTGAATAAAATGTGCTTTGAATATTTTATAATTAGGATATTCAAGATTAAAGTTGGAAAAATGATACAAGAAAACTCTTAATAAACATAACAATTATCCTAGGTTACTAGGAAAGATATACAACTGACTATATATTTCAATATATAGTAAAGATCCTTACATCATTTCACAAAAGTCAGTAAAATGTAGAGATGCCAACTTTCTTTTTTTTATTTTTTTATTTTTAAGGCAATGTTATTTTACATACGAATCCCAGTACTCTCCTCTCACCTTTTCCCTACCCAACCACCATCCACTTAGAGAGAAAGAGAGTGAGTGACTTCCCATGGGAAGTCAAGAAAATCCTTCACATCGCTTGAGGCAGAACCAAAGTCCTCCCCACCTCACCCCTGGATCTAGGCTGAGCAAGGTATCCATCCATAAGGAATGGGTTCCAGAAAGCCAATTCATGTACTAGGGATAAACACTGGTTCCACTGCTTATGGCCCAATATAACCACTCAAGTCATACAACTGTCACCGACATTCAGAGAGGAAAGATAGTCAGTCATATGCAGGTTCCCTAGCTCTAAATCCATAGTCAGTGAGCTCCCACTTGCTCACGTTAGCTATTTCTGTGGGTGTCCCCATCATAGTCTTGACCCCTTTGCTCATATTAGCACTCCTCTCCTTCCTCTCTATGACTGGATTCCAGGAGCTCAGCTCAGTGCTTATCTGTGGATCTCTGATGCTGTTTGCAACAGTTTTATGATGATAATTAGGGTAGTTATAAATCTGATTACATGGGAAAGGAAGTTAAGTCATGCTCTCCACTATTGCTTAGTAGTTGGGGTCATCCTCGTGTGTTCCTGGAAATTTCCCTGCTGCTAGATTTCTTGCTAACTCCATAATAACTTCCTCCATCAAGACATTTCTTTCCTTGCTCTCCCTTTCTGTCCATTTCCCAACTTGTCCCTCCTGATCCCTCAAGTTCTCCTTCCCCCTTCCCTTCTCTTCTCCCTGATCCACTTCCACCCTTCACCCGCCTCCCAAGCTCCCAATTTACTCAGGAGATCTTGTCTAATGTCCCTCCCTATGGGGATCCATGTATGTCTCTCTTAGGGTCTTTCTTGCTTCTTGGCTTCTCTGGGATTGTGAACTGTAGGCTAGTTATCTTTTGCGTTATGTCTAACATCCACTTGTTAGTGAGTACTTACCATGTTTATCTTTCTATATTAGGGTTACCTCCCTAAGTATGGTGTTTTCTAATTCCATTCATTTGCCTGAAATTTTTAAAATGTTATTGTTTTTTATCACTGAGTAGTACTACATTGTGTAAATGTACCACATTTTCTTTATCTATTCTTCAGCTGAAGGATATCTAGGTTGTTTCCGGGTTCAGGCTATTACAGATAATGCTACTATAAACATAGCTGAGCAAATGTCTTTTTGGTATGAGTATGCATCCTTGGAGTATATGCCCAAGAGTAGTATTGCTGAGTCTTGAGGTAGATTGATTCCAAGTTTTCTGAGAAACTGCCATACTGTTTTCTAAAGTGGCTGTACACATTTTCACTCCCACCAAGAATGGAAGAGTGTTCCCCTTACTCCATGGCCTCTCCAACATAAGCTTTCATTAGTGTGTTTTATCTTAACCATTCTTACTGGGATAAGACAGTATCTCATAGTCGTTTTGATTTGCATTTCCCTGGTGGATATTCCCTGGTGAATAAGGATGCTAAGCAATTCCTTAAGTGCCATTCCACCATGTGAGATTCCTCTGATGAGAATTATCTGTTTAGGTCTGTACCCCATTTTATAATTGAATTGTTTGGTACTTTGATGTCTAATTTTTGAGCTATTTGTATATTTTTTGAGATCAGTCGTGGGGTTGGTGAAGATTTTTTCCTTTCTGTAGGTTGCCATTTTGTCTTATTGACTATGACCTTTTTTATTACAGAAGCTTCTCTGTTTCAGGAGGTTCCATTTATCAAGTGTTGATTTCAGTACCTGTGCTACTGGTGTTAAATTCAGGAAGTGGTCTCCTCAGCCAGTGCATTAAAGGCTACTTCCCACTTTCTCTTCTATGAGGTTCAGTGTGGCTTGATTTATGTTGAAGTCTTTGATACAGTTAAACTTGAGTTTTATGATGTTTGTGGCTATTATAAAGAATAACGTTTCTCTGATTTCTTTCTTAGCCCATTTATCATCTTTATAACAAAGGCAGAAGCCACATCCCAGAAGTGTGGTGCATGGAATAAATGACTGAGTTTATTTATATAAATGAGCGAGTGCTCTTAACTGGAGAACTGTAAATATTATGAAACAATATTCCATTTGCTATTTTAGTATTGAATTTTACTTTGTGTAATGTTTTATTTTGAGCTTTCCATCTGGATTGCTGGGTTATACTTTTGCTTCTTGTATCAATTTTCTAAAGTTGTAGCAATTAGGAATTTAGAGGCTACATATCTGGGATAACTGAGACTCAACTACAATGTACTTCTCTGTGTTTTTATGTACATTCTCCTCCCTGATTAGACGTACACTAGTCTCACTACCTCAACTTAATGTTTTCTCTGCAAAGGCCAATTCACAAATAAGATGTTTTCAAGGTATGAGAAATTAGGGCTCAACACATCTTCTATAAAAATGTATTTTAATACATAAGTACTTTATCACTTTTTATGTTTCCTTAAATTCCTTAAATCATCATGCTGCTGAGTTTGGCCCAAGAGAGCAACTAAAAGTCTATTTCTATAGTTAAAAGTCTTTTACATATAGTCAGTTTAGTAATGTTTTCAAATACTTTTTTTCAAGGTAGGGTTTCTCTGTGTAGCAGCCCTGTATGTCCTGGAAATTACTCTGTAGAGACCAGGTTGGTCATGAACACACAGAGATGTACTTACCCCACCTACCTCTGCCTCCGAAGTGCTAGGATTAAAAGTGTGTGCTATCACTGCCTGGCTAGTCGCCTCATTCTTATGTTGGAAGTGTTTGCCATTGCTTCTGTTTGTGTTGATAAGGTGTGTGTGTCTGTCTGTCTCTGTGTGTGTATGTGTGTGTGTGTGTGTGTGTGTGTGTGTGTGAGAGAGAGAGAGAGAGAGAGAAACAGAGACAGAAGAATGAGAGAGAGAGAGAGACAGAGAGAGATAAGGAGAGTTCAGAGCAGGGATCTTCTATAAGTTTCCAACTTTTTTATTTTTATACTTCTTTTTAAAGTTTTATAAAAATATTTTGATCATATTCCCCCTCTTTTCTCAACTCCTCAAAGATGTACTCCGCTTTCCAATGATCCCAACATTTTACATTTTTCACCATCAAGAACACTTCTTGTTGGTCAAATATTTGTGAATAAGTGGTCATTCATGACTGACTTTCACCAAGTTCCACACTTGGCATTAATTCTCCCAGGAGGTATCAGTTTCTAAGGTTCTTATCCAGGGACTGAGAGTTCATGCCCACATACTCTTTCCATTCTAAGATTTGCTCTGACTTGGCTTTGTACTGGTTTTGTGCATGTTGTCATTACTGTTGTGAGCTCATATGTGTAGCTGCATTGCTGTGTCCAGAAGACACTATTTCCATCTCCTCTGTCTCTTAAATTCCTTCTGCCTTCTTTTCTGCATGATATCTGGACATTCAAAAAAAGTGTGGTATATATGCTCTATTTATGGCTGAGAACTCTGAAGCCCTTTTTTGTCCACCTTGGCCACTTGTAGATCTCTGTGTTAATCACCATCTACTTAAAATTGATGATTTAATGGTGAGGTTTGAGAAAGGCAATAATTTCTGGTTATAATGATAAGTAACTGGTAATTACTTAATATTATGTTTGTTTAACAAAACACCAACATTATTTTCTTTCCATCTCCTATGGCTAATCAATACATAGGCTCTTCAACTGAAAATGGTACCAAATACGTGTTTCATCTTGTGGAATGGGACTTAAACCCAAACAGAAAAGTAGTGCTTATTCCCAGGATCTTTGTGCCAATATTGCAACTGCAGGCATGTTTTTACAGGTTTTATAGTATTATAGCTCACAGGGTTCATAGATGAATAAATTTTTCTTCTTCAGTAAAGCAGACAATAACTTTCACCACTGTGAAATGGCAGATTAGTATCAGTTTGATTTCAATGTGTCCTATGACTCAAGTGTGAGATATGTTCAGCAAAATGTTCTCACTATCAAGTTATAGAGGGTAAATAAGAGAAATGGAAATAACCTATAAGATTTGGGGAAATATAGGACCTCACTATCCAATAATACCAAAAGAAGGAGTAACCCATTCTTGGCATTGAGCATATTTATTTATCCATTCTTTTCTTTATTGTTCTCTCATGTTTGGTAAAATTTTCTCAGTGTGTATTTTATATATATATATATATATATATATATATATATATATATATATATATATATATATCTGAATAGTCAAAGCTAACATCAACAAATGAGAGAATATATACAATGTTTGTCTTTTTTCTGTTTTATTCAACTCTGCATTATTGTTTGCAGCTTTATCTATTTTCTTGTACAATTATCCTAATTTATAGAAATAGTCAAGTTTTAAAAACTTAAATCACAAATTAAAGTTCTAAATAAAGTGAAAAACTGTACTGTTATATTGGCATAATCTGAGTAAACATGATTTGTATACATTTTACTCTTTTACTGATAATCATTTCTCATTATTTAATGAGTTGACAACTTAAGAAGCGGAAATTAATATTATAACTCAGGTAGTGTTTGTTATTTCAGAATTTTTAATATGACTGATTTCTGCAGAGGAGAAAAATCATGTAAAGTAAAAGGCATTATTGAGATAATTTTCCAAAGGTGAATAATGATGACTGGCAACCATTTTAAATATTTTTCTTTTTAAAAATTTAAATTTCCTTTCTTTTGATCACAATTATTATTTTTAATTTTTCATTTTTTGAGATCACCAAGCACAAAGAAGCTCTCTATTGAATTGTTGGTCCGGGGTGTCCAAGACACTTCTAAAACATTGTAGGTTAATGCTATTGCCCTTGGTTGTTCTCTGAATGTGGACAGTAAGTCCCTATTGTTAAAAACACCATGCATTCCAGAAAGAGCACCCAGAGCCCCTTGAGCTGAAAGTGACCTGAATATCTTCCCGAGGACTAGTTTTCATGGTACCAGATGGCACCATGCAAACTTACAAGGAAGGAGATAAACAATAGTCCTACAAAGCTATAACATCTGTGAAATCCATGAATACAAACAATGATAATGCAAAGAGTGCAGTAGTGACATGCATACCTTAGTGGTTACCAACAGCACTCTACTCACACATAAGACCACTCAACAAGAGTGGTAGTGGAAACCTAGTCTATTCCCTGGGTCTAGCAATATCATAAGTCTTGGAGAAGAACCTACAAATCACTTTATGAAATCACCATAACCACGAAAAGAATTCTAAATATTTGCCCTTATGCCTATAGATATGTGTAGTCCTCAACCCTCATCAAGGAAACATCTCTTCCAGAGACAGAGATCATTACAGAAAGCCACAATAATGAATATCCATGATAGAACTCTCATACTAAGGCTCAGGGATCATGGAGGAGGAGTCTGGAAGAATGTAAGATCTGGAATATGAGGGAGTTTTTAACAATTGTGTCTCCTAGGATGGACCTATAACCGTAAAGTCTCAAAACATGACTACCTAGACCTGAGCAGAACAAGGATAACACCAATAGACATGCTAATGTGGATAAATGAAAATATACACAATCTCAACCCTGCACAAACAAGTACAGAACAAGTACAGGAGACTAAGAATGATGAGAATGGCAGAAATTTTCTGCGCCAAGGAAGAGTATATCAATTGGTGATTCACCAATCAATCTTTATTATCCTTGGAACAATACATACAAATGGCATTATGTAGATTTAACAGCTCATGTTTATGTATTTAGGAATATATATCAACAAATAATGAAAAGAGGCCAGAAATTATATGCATACATATACACATAAATACAGTGTTCTAAGTCCATCACTATTGATTGTATGTTTATATGTTTACAGCTGACCACTTGGTATTGAATAACCAATTAGAGGGCTTCATCCTTGAGAAACACTGGTTATCTTTCTGTCAGTAGGCATTAATTTTCAGTAGCTCTTCATCTAAGGATAATATCTTTTGAGAGGTTTCCCTATCTTCATTGGCATATCTCTTGATGTTCTTATTGTTCACACTTTATTTATTTAAACAACTATTTTGTTGATATTTTGTGGATGCTACTTTACTGACCTGATGTATACAAGATATAATATCATAGCAGATGTCCCAATCCAATTGCCCTTATACACTTTCAGCTTCCTCTTCCTTGTTGCCTAAGATTTATGCACAGGACTTGCATATCAACTGGGGCATATGCACTCTGTGCCCAGCTGTTCTCTGTATTTTGACCAACTATGGCTTTCTTGAATGGCCTCCATATGCTGAAAAAGAAGTTTTTTTGATGAGAGATGAGAGATACACTTATATGTTGGTATCAGGATAAGCACTTACAATAAAGTTAAAGATTATAATGGCTATAGAAAGTAACAGAAGTAGGTTCTCTTCTAATTTCCAAGTCTTCACCAGCAATGGAATGATCACTGGGTTTATGGTATCAGACATTTATTACTTCCTGCTGAGTGTGCCTCCCATCCAATGAGATTGATATTGGTTACCCCCAACACAAGATATCACTGTCATTGTTGAACTTTGCAGACTTAAATATCATTTAAGTTTGAACTTGAGAAGTGTTGATAATTTACCCTTGCTCAATAGAGTAATACAGACAGGGATTATGCACACACACACACAGAATTCAGTACATGAAATATGTGTACTCAGTCTATATAAATTATGATATTATTTTTTGTAAAACTATATATATATACTATATATTACATGTATATAAGTATATATAATAGGGAATATTTTAAAATTTTAAACATAAAGAAGTCATAAATAAATTCAATTAAAACAATTGAAAAGGCTAAATAAGATTAGAGTTCTTTTATGTATTTCTGTTCCTTTTCAAATAACAAACTTGTCCAACCTTTTATCACAGACATAAAATAAAGATTTATATTACAGATACCTTATCAAATTAAAGACATGCATGCCCATGAAAATTAGCTGCATTTTCTTTGTACGCAAAATTTTCCTCTGAAGAAAAAGAATGAACTTATCAATATCTTCCATTAATTTAAATTATAATGTAAACGGAGGGGAAGGAGGACAGCTGATATCTTTCTGTTAACATAAATGACAAAATAAGTGACAGGTTATTATAAAAGCATGTACAAGAAGTTAGAGGTAGTCCAGTTAAATATAATAGATGATTATTGACTGCTTTTCTTAATAGTAAGACTTCCTGTGTTTGCGTCTTCTTAAAAAATCATGTCATTATAATGAAAATAAACATTACCCAAAGAAGTATCATTAATATTTTCAAAGCGACACGAAGCGTCCCTCTCCATCTGCTCTCCAGAACCAAGCATGAATGTACTCAGATTGTGAAACTATCAAAACAGTGAGGTAAGTTAGCCAATGTAGTTATATAAAGCCTATTCGAAGAAATTTGAATTAAGTTTATAAAAGTCAATGAACCTAGAAAATAAAACCAGACACTGTTCCAAGAGTCAGTTTCAACGGAGAGAAAAGACCTGACTGTCTACTGTTCTGAGTAGAATGTGTGTTCCAAAGTGTGCTGAACCTGTAACCCTTAATTCCTTCAATCCCTGCATGCATTTCTCTAGTTTCTATCTTGAAAATTCAAGCAATATTTATGCTTTTCATAGTTCTCAAAGGGAAAATTTTACTTATTTATACAAAGTTTTAGGCACATTCATTTAAATCATGTTATTTACCAATTCTGTTATTGTTACTGCATACCATGTTGTTAAAACTGTGGGAAAAGAAATTGCTGTGTGTAGAATATAGTAGTTGCTGTGGCATTCTTTAAGCTGTGTTTTATATCTCATCTTCAAAATGAGATCTAATCATAGAGTTATCCTTATAACTTTATTTGAAGCAAATACTTACTGTTGGCAATGCTTGTTAAACAAAATTATTTTTAAACATCATACCATAAGACATTTCCAAGTTCCATTAGCATCCAGGAAGGACCTAGTACTTCCATGGTTCAATTATAAAAGCCTATGAGCATAAGTCCTGCCTGTAAGTCAAAGGCCCAACCCTGACTCTTCTCTCTCGGTTTATAATCAGGGTAACACAGAAGAAGAATGTTATCTGCTCTACAGACCTCTGACTAATATGACTCTTACTATCCCAGCACCAGGATGCAGCATCTTTGCCAATTTAATACCAAAAAATCAAAATTACTACCAATGACCAAATAAGAATCCAGAATCCTTGTTTTCCATGAAACATCTGGCCTAGGCTTCCCTTCCCCACTATTCACCACACATTTTCTGAGCTGAATTGAAATCTTACTTCAGGGTTTCATTGCTTGTTTCCTTACATTTTTGAGACAGGGGTTCTCTGTGTAGCCTTGACTGTCTGGAACTTGCTCTGTATACCAGGCTGGCCTCAAACTCACAGAGATCTGCCTACTCCTGCTTCCTAAGAGCTGTGATTAAAGGCAAATTCCATCATGTTTGACTTTCCTTAAGGTTTCTAAACTCATGTTCATGTAGTTTTAATTGAAAGTGCTCCCTTATCTTCAGAAACTTTTCACCAGCTCCATTGTATTACTTTACAAACCATCATTAGCAGTGTCTCTGTGTTTAAGTTCCAGTTCAGGTAAAAGTACTCTGGGACCAAATTTAGACCTTCCTGATCTTGAGGTCACCACCATCCTGTAAACACAAACCAGGCATTCATCTTCAATTTATGGGATTTAAGCCCTATAATTCATGTTCATTATTTATGTGTTTATTTTTATAGGAATGTAGTTAGCTTAATGTTCTCAGATATTTGTGGAATATGCTACTAAACTATTTTTTTTTATTTTTGAATTTTAACTTTGCTATTCATTCATTTCACAATGAACTATATCATTGGCTATGAAGAAACTCAAAAATGAGCAATGGATTACGCTTAGTCAGTCTGAAAGATGGGGTAAAATTCTGCCCTTTTCTTAAAAGTTCAAAAGAAAACAGACTTTTGTGTACTGTCTCATACTTTATGGATATTTTGAAAATCAATAACCAAATCCCATAAAAATATTTTTTTTAATTTTTATCTAATTACACAAGTTCAATTCATCAGGACATATCACATGCTAAGCCTTATTTTACATACACGAAACAGACATTACCCTGAGGAGATAATATAACAAAACAAAAGTAAACATGACCCTTTATTAAAGACACTTATTATATGATGGTCTTATTATAGTGAGAGGAAGTTTTGTTGTCAAGTCATAGAATCTTTTCACTTATTTCTCATTATATTATGTATTTATGTTCTTATATTTTATAATAAGTTGTTTACATACTTTTCACATCAACTATAAATTTCATGAGTTCAGGAAGACAGTTCACTATAAATAGTTCATGGCTTAGGGGTAAATAGAAACTCAGAGAGACATAATCTTGGTCATTCTTCCTTAAACTTGATGCATTGCTTCTGTTGTATGTAATGTAAACATATTACTTCTCTTATAATCAATTATAATCCACAAAGTAACTTTAATAATATGTATTTCAAAAGTATTTAAGAATACATGATGGCCATACTTATCATGAGGAGTAAATGTCACTGCTTGTAAATATTTCATAAACAAATGCTAGATGCACAGATGCAGGAAGTAGATAATTGATGGACAGTTAGTAAGCAAAATGTCCTAATATTTCATTTTTTCTCGTTATAGAAACATACAGAAAATTTTATTAGGAATCTGTAAACCTTATGAATAAATGTATGATAATATATGTAGTTTAGTTCCTAAGAAATTCTTTGAATAATAATTGCTTCTACTTATTTTAGCAAAATTCTTCATAGTTTGGCTTTTGAAAATCTTTGCAAGATTGGTAAATAGCCTCTGTGTATTGAATCACCTTAAAATAAATGAATGAAAGGAAAAATATATAGATGCAGAAACAGATGAAATGAAGTCACCAGTAAGATTTTCACAAATTCACATTAGGAAAATTAACGTTTATCACTTTTCTTCAAGTACCTGAAATAAATAGTGTGATTAAATAGTTAATAGAGAAAGAAAAATAAACTGACGATTATATTTTTTACATTGTCAAACTTACCTGTCACACAATGAATGTAGTAATGTTTATAGTTAGGAGACCAAGACTCTACCTTAAACTTGATGTACAGTTTATCTGATTCCAATAGATTATGAAAATTACATCCTCTGGCTTCCTATTAACAAAACAGAAAGAATAGAAGAAGTGATTAATTTCTAGGCAAATTTATTTTCATATTTAGATATTGTACCAAAGGTTTCGGAAATAAAAATTATGAATAAATATTACTAAGTATTAGTAAAGCTTACAGGCTTACAAACATAAGTTTTATAAATTGTTGACATCACATATGATGCTGATGATGTGGGACAACAGACTAACCCTTACTTCAAGCCCCTTCTCTAATTCGAGCTTAGTTCCATGGTCCACTCAATTCATCTAACACAAATATCTACTCACTTTATGATATAGAATCCTGGGTCACCTAAAAGTCCCTTGTGATATCTGCCAAGCACCTTGACTTTTGCTTGGGTTGTGCTGTAGACACACCTGAATAATAGAGATTTTCTTCTTGTCACCAAACTACTACTAAAAGATACTTCACCTCCAAATAATCTCTAAATACATACATATAAGTAACATTATATAGAATGAGCCAGTTATATTTAGGGATTGATATGTGTATACATATAACACTATGTCCTTAAGAACAAATAATGTAAAATGAAGCTATGGATTTATAAACAAAGCGAGGAAGGGTCTACTGGAAGTTCTAGAGGGAGGAAAGGTTAAAAATAGAAATTATGTAATTATAGTATCAAAAAGGGCAGAAAAAAAGTAGATTTGCAGCATTAGGAATGCTAAATATTGAATATCAAATATATGCTATAATCAAGAAACCAAGAGTTTCAAAAATCTAGCACTATGATTATGTATTTTGTCAGATCTTTGCTTGATTGTGTGATAGCTTGTGCTTTGAAGAATAGTCACAGATCAAATTCTCATTAGGTATCACCCTCCAGCCCTAAACTGTCTTAAGTAAGTGCAACATAGTTACTACAGGGCAAAGTCACCCCCAGATAAGAACCATTGATTTACAGGCTTATTTGTCTCTGAATAGACTGGACCCAAAGGTGATTAAAATAAAATGAACTAGTTTTCACTTCGTACATCAGAGATGCACATGTAGGCAGATGGTGTCATACTGCATGCCGAATTTCCTTTATAGATCATATCTCACATTTAAAAAAGGCCTAATAGTCATTTTACTACATCAAAATGTAATAATACTTATCACAAAATAAACTTCCTCTACAGAAAACAGATCTATAGTAATTTGATATGACTTTACTTTTTAACAAAATTCTACAATGATACTTTAGGAAAATACTTCACTTTATCTGTGTGATGGAAACTGATTCCTATTTTCTCAAACACTGGTCTTCCATCCACAAAAGTTAATGTATTTTATGAGCTAGTGCTGTTTTCAATTATCAGTCTTTGGATGTTATTTAGTAGTTTTAAACTCAGACACTATAATTATACATAAAAAATAAGTTATATTTAAGAGGCCAAACACTTGTTTTTTCTGTATGCTTTATAATTTTTATTGGATAACTTATGCAGAGAGAAGTTTCCCTTTGAAGTTACCACTACTACTTCTCCTAAAATACCCTGTACCATAAACAAGTGGACATACTTACATTAGAAAAGGGTTGTTTGTTGTGCATATTAACTGTTGATTAAGAGTATGCCACCTCTTGTCCGCTCACCGCTTCTTCTTTCCCTTTAATCTCTTTGCTAAACTCCATAGTCACATGTTCAGTCACCCAGTTTTCACCTGTGCTTAGATACTTAGCACTAGTCCTTAGTTCAATGTAGTCAACCATCACACCACCCATGAACCATTCTCTCAGTTTCAGTGAATCCCTAATTCTGCCCATCATCCTACCGATTTTTCCAATTCAGTATGGTGCTCTAAGATGCCCAGCAGTTGTCACTATGACTTCCAGAACCAATGTTCACCTCCTCTTTCAGCTTCACTCACTGCTTTCTTATAGTCTCCTTCCACTTACTGTTTTTCCTCCAGACATATTCATTCCATTTCCTGAAACACCTGCTTATACTCTTTCTCCATCCTGTATGTAGTGCTCCATATCGGTTCTATTTACCAGCCTCTAACCCCTCTGGTTGCGTTCTCCTTTAACTGAGAAACCTGTTGAAATATCCTGTCACTGAAAATTTCATTACTACTTAATATAATGTACTTAACATAATATACTTAATGTAATGGCAAAATCAAACCCTCCATTACTTCTGTGTTATCTCTGTGTACAGTGTATATGCTTGCTTATTGCTCTCTTCCATTCCAGGTAGGAGTTCTATAATTGTAGAAAATTTCTCATTACTGTTCAGTGCTGTATCCTAAGCTTCTAAAGGGAGATTTATAATTATCTATTTCCATTCATATTGTTTGTCTATACATCAAACATTTAAGATAAAACAGTTGTGACCTCATCAAAGGGACTTTTTTCTTTTTATTATTTTATTAATTTCATTTTAAGTTGAACAGTTCTCCCCCTCTAACCCTCTTCCCGTCCCCCACTCAAAGTCCAAATTCCACTCCTCTACACTGGTGAGGACTCCCATGGGAAGTCAATAAAGTCTAGCACATTAAGTTGGGACAGAAATAAGCCTCTTCCTCTGCATTAAGGCTGAGCATGGCATTTTGCCATAGGTAATGGGCCGCAAGAAGCTAACTCATCCATCAGGGATAGATCCTAGTCTTACTGCCAGGGTCCTCAGAGAGAGCCCAATCTTCACCACTGTATGGAGGGTATAGTTAGGATCAATAGATACTCCGCAGCTATCGGTCTAGAATTCATGTGTTTCCACTAGCGTGGTTCTGCTGTATCTGTGAATTTCTCCGTCATGATCTTAACCTGCCTTGCTGATTGGATTTCTGGAACTCGACCTGGGGCTTGGTTGTGGATCTCTGCATCTGGTTCTGTCAGTTGCTAGATGAAGGCTCTATGATCATAATTGGGGTATTCACCAATCTAATTACAAGGGGAAGGCCAATTCCGGTACCTTCTCAACTATTGCTAGGAGTCTTAACTGGTGTCATTGTTGTGGATTCTTGGGAATTTCTCTAACACCAGGTTTCTCCCTAACCCCATAGTGACTCTCTCCTTCGTTGCTCTCCCACTCCGTACCTCTCCCCTCTCAACTGAAGGATGGATAAAGAAGATGTGGAGTATTACTCAGCTATATAAATAAAACAAAAAAAATGCTGGCATTATAAAATTTGTGGGCAAATCGATGGAACTAGAAAAAAATCATCCTGAATGAGGTAACACAGACTCAGAAAGTCCGGTATGTACACACTCATAAGTCAATATTAGATGTAAAGCAAAGGACAACCAGACTACATCCACAGCTCCAGAGAAGCTAGGTAAAAAGGAAGACCCTAAGAGGGACACATGATTCATCAAATAGATGTCTAAGGAAACAAGAAGTGGAAGCAACATCTGAGAGAAGCTAGGTTGCAAGAAAGGCTTGCAGAGGAATGGGATCAGAGGTAGGGATATATTTAGTGTTGGTAACATTGAACTGACTACTTCAGGACTGAATGTAATTTTCTAGATGGAAATGATGAGTTTGGGATTGCCTGACACATTCTGAAAAGGGCCAGTGGAAGGGACAGCAGAGGCTGGAGCAGAGCAGAGCTCTGGAAATGTATGAAGCAGAAAAAATATTCACAAATTTGTAAACTTTCAATGATAAAATCCATAATGTTCAGCAGTTACATCTAATTTATCATTCTGTTAATAGTTTTATCATAATTTTTAACAATAAGCTGACTGAAAATATTAACTACTTTTAGAAGAAAATCCCCAATATCACTATTCCATACTTTGTATTTTATGAGCATTATATTTTATGCAGTGCAAACATGAGGGTTATGAATTAAAGATGAATTAGGAAATATTCAAAGAGTTAGTTGCCAAAAATCATCTTTCATTTCTTTTTCTTTCATCATAGAATTTTGACAAGGCACAGGTACAGTTTTGTGATAATTGCATTTTTGAGCTCCTTGGCTGTTTACTGTCTCCCAGCCAGTCAACTCCTAAGAATAGTACTTTATGAATTTTGGCGTCTACCAGATACACAAATGGTTGAAAATAAAGTGTGTTAGCCTGGTTGAAACTATCATGAAGTCACCATATCAATATATATATAGCAAATTTTCTAATATTTATTGTTTATTGTGTCCAAGCACTGAATAATGTTCTATTATTAATGTGGTAACAGAGAAGAAAGAATTGAAGGCACTCTTTCCACAGACGCACTTTAGTTATAGAGCCTAAGGACGTGTACATTTTTTAATTTATCCCTGTCCCGCAACTACCCTGAAATTTACCCCTAAGTTTTCAGAACCTGGCTTATTGTGACAAGACCTTTTCTTTGGCAGTTTACCTGATTTAACATCTCTTTTTAAGCTGTTTTAGTCATTTTTAAATAAACAGCACTGATTTAATTCCTAAACTTTCAAGGCAGGAACCTAAGCAATCAGTAGAAGGATAAGGGAGACTATCAAAACATACAGAAAAAAACTGAAAATTGGGGCTGTTGAATTTCCTGAGTGTCTAATCAAGAGGTATTCATGCAAGAAACGAATCACTTAGTATGGAGTACAGACATGCAAAAGGAAGTCGATGATCAGTGAAAGTGCTGCAGTAAATGTGAGGCACCATTAAAGAGATTGCAGGTGAGATTCTCACTCTTCAGTGGGTTTGTAAAGGAGGAATTCATACGCAAACAAGTCTAAAGCCTAAAATCTTGGTAAAATTTTGAGACACACATTTGGAAACAGAAAAGACCTTTGATTAGAGAAACATGTTTCTCTAGTACAGTGCATAGCACGAATCACAGTAAGCTCTTCTTTTACCACCTATTGGTCCTATTGTTTCTCTGAGCATGGCACTAAGTAGCTAATGTGCTTATTTCTGCTAAAGTAGAGGCTTGAAATACACAGAAAGAGACACTTCATGTAGCCAAAGCACACAGATTTGAAGAAAACTCCTTTTTTAACAGGAAGCTGTTCTATAAAAGATGGTTGACTTAAACAAGAGGTGGAGTAGAAAAGTGAAAATGCACTTTCAGAATATCCTAGATACCCTTTTGAACATTGTGTTTATACCTTAATTTCGTTCAAGTACTGTGGCCATATTACAGAAACAACTTAAAGCATCGAGTTTCACTCGGGGTTTCAGAGGGTTCTACTTGATTCTGCATTCTTTGGTACCATGTATTGGACAGAACATCATGGTAGGTGAGCATATGGCAGAGAACAACTTGTCAAGCCATAGATGACCAAGAAACAAGAGGTCAACACAGGAGGTGGACAAGACAAACATACCCATGAGGGTCATGCCCAGGAATTGATTCTGCCAATCATATCTCATCTCCTAAAGGTTATGAAGTCTGCCAAAATAATGCCACAAGCTGGGTCACACGCATTCAAACTCAAATCATATGGAAGACATTTGGGATTATATAAGAACACTCTTCAGGGATGTGTTTCTTATCTTTCTTGCCATAGAAAGAGGAAAGATTCTGGAAATTTTCAGTTTAGCACAAGACTGATGAATTATAAATATTACTTTAAGAACTATTTACAAGAAAGCTAGGTTGAGTGGTGAGTGGGAAAAAAAGGCCAAATAAGAGTAAATAAAAGTGAAGACAGATATTGGACCTACATTTGTGTTATTTATTTAACATGTAGTTTTTGGAAAAAACAATTACTAACATTGCCAACTTCTAAAATTCTTAGTCTAGAAATACAGATTCACAATAGAGTGCCTGTATCAATGAATTAACATCAGAGAAAATGTTAGCAGATAGAAAGGGGTAGAAAGCAAGTCAGACAGGAGTTAGAACAACAGTAGGAGCAGAGGTGACCCCTTTGGGGACTACCTTGTAGGAAGGATCCATGCGGCCACAAAACCAGTACCATCTGGATGCAGACATTGACTCTCATGGACTGGGGCTCACAGTTTCCTCCACATATAGCACTAAGATGAGGAGTTGTCTCCCATGACTATGGGAGAGGCAGACAGCACTATAAGCCGAGTCTGCTCTTAGGACCCCTGTGAGCACTTCATACCTTCATGTCTGGAGGTTACAGGCAGCCAGAGAGTCATTTCATTATTACTTGTTGGGGCCCTAAAAGAAGACAGAACTTTGCACGTTTCCTTGTTTAATGGGATGTACACTCTTATAAGCTTCAATAATGTTAATTAGAATAGAATATTATACAATCCTTCGCCGGTCTTACAAAACATTGGTGTAAGTTTAAACCTCCAATGTTGTCTTCCTGGATACTTATAGGTTCTCCTATCTTGTAAATCCAATTTCTAGGTGCATTCTAATGCAGATTTAATAATGTAAGCTGTTGTGACTTATCAATTTATGTTTTCTAATATGATAAATAAATTGAAGTTAATTGGCTACAGCTAAGGATTGACTTATTCCATGAGAGAGTCTGTTAGTTTCTAGACACAGTTCCATTATACATCACTGAAGCCCACTATCTGATAAAATATTTTTTCTATTAAATCTGATAGGTTTAAGTAAAACTACATGATATGCTTCCATGATAGGAAATAAGTATCAGTCTTCAGAGCAGAATCAGTTTCTTATAGTGACAGATGATGGTTTTCAAATTTAGCTGCACTTCAACAATGATTCTTTGATGTTTTAAATAAGTGACATTCAGAATGAGTCACTGTTTAAAGTCCTTTTAGTTGGGCAATTCTAACACAGAATTGCAGGAGACTCTAGTTTCCTGCAGTTTTTATCTAACAAAGTACTTTGTACTAGAAAGAAAAATAATTACTTTAAAATATGATTTAATAATGAGGAAGGTTTTCCTTTTGGAGAGAAAAAACCTCTATCTTTTGAGACCAAATTGCATTATAAATTCTATACTATTTATATATTTTAATTGACAAATACATAAGCTTAGATATATTTCATTTTATTTTAATACTTTTTCAAAAGTTTTGAAAACAAGAATGTCAAACAACACATTTCCCCAAATTTCTGGATAATAACTAAACTGGAGTGAAAATAAACAAAATTGCAAAACTAATGATGTATGTGTACCGTATTAGCCAGGAAAGCTCTGCATTGAGGCCTCGGTACACAAAGCCTACCTAGTGACGCTCAGGGACTCATGAGTCTGTTTGACTTTATCATCTCTCCCATAGCAAAACTACTTGTGGTTTTCAGAAAAGAAAAATAAGGACAGTGGATTAAATTCCTCAAAGAAGTTATCATATTATGTATTCTTAACTTTTATTATGAAAATTGTTCTTTAACAATTTTGTGCCTTCTGATTACCCTCATTCCCCATCTTCTCTTCATTTCCTCCCACTCCCATTAACCTACCTTTGCTTCATCTCTTTCCACATTCATGCTAGTTAGTTTTGTTTAGTAGGCCATTGCACTTAACCAGGCAGGTTTGTGTAACCATAGATTCATTGTGTGAAATTTACAAGTGGGTACAGAACTGACGACAATGTCCACCACTTCTAATAGCCTATAACTCAACAGGCAGGAGTGGGTCCATCTCAGTCCCTGGCTGATTGTTGACAGGCCCCGGATCATGTGGGCTCAATGAAGGAAAGTACAGTGTTTGTGAAATCTTTATTGCACATGCTGTGTCATGCCCAGTACATGGCATTTCCTAAACCTTTCCCCTTATAAAAATAATTATTATTTAAGTATGATATTGTCCTTTGGTTAAGCCTCTTAAAAATAAATGGTCAATTTTATTGGCAAGGAGGTAATAAAATATATGTTGTCTTCCACACCTGCTTTTAACTTATTCTTCTCCATTTCTGGGGACCAAATTTGAGGTCATTTGCTTGCTAGGCAAGCACTCCAACACTGAGTTTAATCTCCAACACATATTTGTAGATTGTAGCAACACTACTTAACAAAATGAAAAGTTGTTGTTCATATCAGCCCCCATTTTCTCTTTAGAAACCAGATTGACTATCCAAAAGCTAGAACGGAACATATTGCTATACATATACCAGTGCGGTGATAAATGGTATCTTATGTCTGTAATTCGTGCACTCACGAGGCAGGAAGATGGTGAGTTCAAGAGTAGCTTGAGCAACATAGTGATAAGTTATTTCAACATGTATAAATAAATGAATCATAAATTAAATTAATGTAAAAATAATTGGGAGGACTACCAGTGTGCTTCCTTTCCACCTGCCCCATGGCATAAGGATTGCTATGTACACGCTGTCACTTTACTTTTAGAAAGAAATCAGGCAATAGCTTATTCTCTCAAGAACAAATGTTAGATTTTTGTTTCCATCAATGCTCAAACAACTGGCTTGAAAATATCACTAATGGCTAACCATGAGTGGTGGGCTGTGCAGGAGCATTTTGTGTATCAAGAAAATATCACTAATGGCTATCTGTGAGTGGTGGGCTGTGCAGGAGCATTTTGTCTATCATGAAAATATCACTAATGGCTATCCGTGAGTGGTGGGCTATGCAGAAGCATTTTGTCTATCATGAAAATATCACTAATGGCTCTCCATGAGTGGTGGGCTATGCAGGAGCATTTTGTCTATCGTGAACTACTTATTGAAGCCCTGTCTCAAAATCTATATTTATCAACACGGGATTGAAAGTAGTATTAACACAGGTATCACTATTCCTTAAGCCATGTCAGTTTTACATTAAAGGTTTATTCTCTTACTTTCCTGATTTAAAAAAATCAAGACGTGACCTTATTCTTTTGAAAATGTTTTTAGATTCTTTTAATTTTTTATGTGACCTCGAGTTAGAAGATTATCCGATTCTGATATCAGTAAGTGTCCTCATTTCTAATTAGCAAAAGCATGCAATATTTCAGGATAACTAGCTGTAACAGGAAACTGATGATTCACTGGGAATCTTATAAGACAGTCTTGAGAAGTATTGCACCGTAAATTGTGTTCCAAGTGGTCCATTTGATGTCTTGTTTTCTTTCCACTTTTCCTCTTCTAGTGAAATCAGATGAGTTACAGACAATCAAGAAAGAATTAACCCAGATCAAAACTAAAATTGACTCCTTGCTAGGGCGCCTGGAGAAGATTGAGAAGCAGCAGAAAGCAGAGGCAGGTAAGTGGAAATGAATCTGTGACCACAAACAGACAGGTTGGAATTAACCCAACACCACCAACAGTAGAAAGCAGGCCAACCACTAAGTAACAAAGCCACAAACAACTCTTTTAAGACAATAACTGCACTGATGGAATGGGGTTTCTTGGGAAAACATGAACAATACTTCTAAGATTAAGGTTTTAAAAGGATAGTATTTTGATTGAACAATCAATAGTAGTTGAATCACAATTGAAAGTTTCTGTCTCAGTATTAATTGTAAGAAAATAAAGGCAAGTAATGGATAGTGTTATCAAGATAACACCATATTCACATTTCATTAAATTAACCACAGTATAATACATAAAAATCTATAGACTATTATTGCAGAGATCAAACTCTGTCTTACTTTTCACCTTGTGGAATGTCTTACTCAAATTCAGAAACCCAGAAGCATGCAGCAATTCTCTCTCAGTGGGCTCTTTCTGGATTATAGATGATTCCCAACCACAGTCTTTACAATTATTATACTTTTTCTTGTTTAATGTTCCAAGACCACATAAAATGAGATTAGGGATGAATTCACAGCAGGACTACATTTTGAGCCTTGCATTTTTCAAGGTCACTATGCTTGAGGTAACTCACAGGCTTCTACTATAGAGCTGGCATGGGGATTAGGCGGAGACCCATTAGGTATATATGATGTGTGTCTCTTCTAAACCTAGTCCTTGCTCCAAGGTTTGTGTTAATAACCCTACTTGTATGCATGTGGTACTGAGATTCAAACAGAACTTAACTTACTAGGAATTTTACCTATTTAAAATAAAATAAACGAACAATATAGTTTTATAAAATTATTGTTAAGCCCAAACTTCTTTCAATGCAAGCAAAGGTTCAGAAGTTTAAATTTATTTCTGTAGCCAAAACAGTGGTTTGTGAACTACCTTGGTCTTAAGATCATGACGTAGCTTTCCTTCACAGCTTCATTTCTGTCTTTTCTGGAGTGACGTTGCTACGTTACTATTGAGTACTGTTGGTAGCTAGAGCTGTGGCTAAGGCTCCTGCTTGCAACATAGGACTCCTCTCTGGAACCCATTCATGGCTCTTAAACTGAAGCAAGCAAGCGCCTGCCTTCCTGTTGCCCCCGACCAGAACTGGGGCCCATCTTCTGGTGGAGCTATGGAACATTTCTAATCTTAAACACTTCAAAATAAAGTTATTCAACCTATATTTTAAAACATCTCATTAAAAAAGAGTCAGTAAATCTCCCCCGCATGTTAATATGAACGAGACATGATAGATTTAAATGGAACCACTTTTCCTTAAATTTTAAATAGCATACATTTTATACTGAGAAACACTACATGGCCTACACTTTTCAGTAAAGAAATTTAGAGTTTTAGAAAGTTTTGATGCAGTGTCTATGACCACAATCTTAATCGTTGCTGTAACTGAAAAATCCTGTGATGTTGCCTAAGTCAATATTTTCCTTTGAGCAACTTCTGTAGAATTCATTATTATGTAAAACAACCCTTACAGCTAAAGACTTTGATAACCAATTTGCACTTCAGTTTAAAGGATTATAGAGAACTCATTTAAATATAAATCACCTCAAAGAGAAAAAAGTGATCCTTATTCCAGCATATTATACCTTCTGGTTTCCTGCAATGAATAATGCCTGCCACAGATCTTGCTGGAAGATCATTTATAAACGTAACACTCTAATTCAAGCTCTGATTTTCCTTTTATAAAAGCTGTCATCTTGCCTTTGCTAATCTTTAAACTTTTTCCAGTCATAAGACCATTACTTCCAAAATGACAAGTCTTGTCCTTGTTGTTGGCATCTCTTTTCCTTTTATATGCTATGAGAAAAATGAAGGTATTTAATTTGCAACTTCAGTCTCCTTGTAATTGTCTTCTGAATAGCATCTATATTTATGGAGAGTCTTCATTTCCTGTATTTTCTCTGTGGAAAGAAGTCAGAGTTACATGGAAAAAGTTTTTAAGAGTAAACACTGTGTTATGGAGAAAGGAGTTAAATGCATTAAAATTCATTAAAAGGCACTCAAAGCCTCCTTATTAAATCCAGGGACAGTCACTTTAATGCTTAATTAGTTGAAAGCTAATTATTTGCTAGCAACCTCTTATTCTTCATTATTGCTCTTTCTATATCACATTCCTTACACGGTATTAGCCATTTAATAAGGACTGTTTTCAGTGTAAATGTGGTGGGGAAAAGCAGATGATGGGAGGAAAATGCAGTAGGATGCAGAGCGTGCTCTGCGCAAGACAGGTGGTCGGTTCTGACTGAGCTTCACAGGAAGTGCTTCCCCGCTGACTTCAAAGGAGTTCTAAAGCTATCAGACAAGTCACTACAAAACATGTTATTATTAACTGTATACACCGTAAAATGTTTTAAATAGGTCTCCATGTGCCTCTTCATCTACATTGTAGTCTTTCTAAGTAAAGGTCATATTTTTCTTTTTTCTTACTTTACACATTATAGTATCATTAACCAGGTATGTAGCAAGACTTAAGACCTTTTAAACTGTAGAAATGAGAAATGCCCTCTAGTGCATATCCAAGTACTTAAACTATAGTTACCATGATTCTACCATGCATATATTGTTTTTCCACTGAATAAAACAACTTTTGAGGATGCAGTGAACATACAAATTAAAAAAAAACATAATTATATCAGTTTAAATTATAACTGGATCTCATTCCTAAATGATTGTTTAGAAGGAGCCAAATGTAATTTATCCTAACACAAACACACACACACACACACACACACACACACACACACACAATTTTTATGGCTGGCTTACCTGTGATATTATATAACCAGTAAGGGTAATCCACAAAAAGGAAAGGTGCATAGTTCATCACACAATGGGTAAAATTATTCCACACGAAACTACATTGAAAAGCAAAATTTCCATCACAGACCAATGCACAAAGCTGTGGGTATTGTTTTTAGATTTATTCTCAAAATAATACCTTGTATATAAGCAGCAGCCTGGTTTTGGTGATTACAATGTTAGACTGAGAATTAAACAGAAATATCAGGAAAGTCACAAACTTAAGTCACAGTAGATGAATGTATCCTGTCCACATATTTTCAAACAGCATGTAACTGTAAAAAGTTAATGCCCAATAGTGATTATATTATAAATTAATATCAAATTATAAGTCTTCTAAGGAAAAATGGAATTTTTTAAACCTGATATTTACTCTACACCTGGAAAAAAAATTTAAGTTAATATTGTTCACCCATCTCATGCATTTATTTTATCTGCATTTTTCTCTATTAACCCTTTAGTGGGCTCTTGTTACAGGAATTAAGATGCATTTGACCCTCACCCGATTTTACCATTCTCCTTCTGACATCTAAAACAATGTGCACATAACAGTCTATTTAATACTTAGGATTTCTAATATCTCTGCTTTTCCAAAGCATTTAATCATGGACTTAACAACTTAAATCTATGAATTCATGTAAATTGAATTCAAATTTCAGTTGAATCATCAGAGAAATCTCTACCTAAAGTAATAGAAACAAGTCATGGAGCTGCTTATCTTTTCCATTTATTTTGTACCTCAGCCAATATATCTCTCTTCTCTGATCATCTATAGTTTGTCAAACTCAGATTGTAGAACTCAAAGGAAAGACTATTATAGGGAAGTCTTTCTCCAGCCTCAATTGTGACCAATGATCCAATTCTGAACACTTCTGCTGTCATTGGCCCTTTGAATGCTGCTGCTGATGCCTCCAATTAAACACTGGTTTTAACTAGGCTTCCTCTGTACACTGTTTGACAGTAATGATAAGGCTTTGAAATGAAGTTCCATTGAGATAATGAACATAGAATAAAGATTCACAAGTCAGATTGCAAATCAGAAGACATTTATTTATCTAACTCAATATCTCCTAAAACCCAAGTCAAATTTTAAAATCAAAATTCCTACATGACTCTAAGTTAAATGTACTAAATGAGTGACAATCTGTGAAAGGAAAAAACAATCATCAATGTTTGTGTCATAATTTGATAGAGGACTGAAGATTTCTATAGGAAAGCTAAAACAGTATGCATGAGGATGGACAGACAATGAGAAAGCCTGACCAAGAAAAAAGATTACACATTTGTTCTAAAGTTTCAAGGTTCTTTCCCCTCATCATGGGATACTAGGCAAATCATCATTTGAGAACCAGAGCAACCCAAGAAGAAAGACTCCAAATGGTGACATGGCATCCCCAAGGAAGTGGTCAAGCAGACCCCCCTACAGAAAAAAAAAGAAAGAAAGAAGTAAGGAAAGAAAGAAAGAAAGAAGGAAGGAAGGAAGGAAGGAAGGAAGGAAGGAAGGAAGGAAGGAAGGAAGGAAGGAAGGAAGGAGGGCAGTGGTGTGTACGTAAATCCTTCTCAAATGATAGGAAAACCTAATGATCAATTGCCAGGTAGAAGAAAATATTAAAAGTGCACTTGCACGTGCGTGCACACACACACAACCAAACAAAACAAAAAAACCAAAGGATCCAGAGGAATCAGATTGAAGAGAGGGACAAAACTTTAAAACACAACAACAACAACAGCAAAAACTGACTTTTTTCTTTGGAGAGAAAAAACTGTATTGATGAAATAAGAACAAAATTCTAAAAGCCAATGTTCAAAAGGTACATAAGAGTTTATAGGAATTAGCATATAGTAGCACAAATGAATAACTCAGAGTGATTTGAGGATGAAGATGAAGAAACTCAAATGAAAAGTTATAAAAAAAAAGTTGTGCATGAAGATAAAAAAAACCATAAAATTACAGAATAATTTGGACAAACCGGTTGTCCAAAAAAAAACTATGAAAGACCATTAAAAAAACATTTTCATTTTTTAAAAAAGGAAACAAAACTTGTAGGACATAGTTAACCAGTTTGAGGATCTACCAAGTACCTAAAGAAAAACATGAGAATATGGATGCAAATTAAACCATGCCATTGTGTTATTCTAGAACCAGGGAAGGAAAAGACTATACTAGAGCAGGAAGGAAAAACAAAGGAAAAGAAAGAGGGAAACATTTTCACATAAAGAAAGAGAAATTGAAAGTCAAAGCATAAGAGCTATCTTCAGGCACCCAAAAGCTGGTGTGCAGATGAATAAACGGTATTTCCAGATATGCTAAAGATTTATCTCCAGGTCACATGCTAAAAGATGCATTTAATTTTAATGGAATATTTGAGCATTCAGAAATTTATACAAAAGAAAATGTTAGAACTCTACCTAGCAAGCAGAGCAAAGTGTTCTCAGGAACAAAGGAAATGAAATATTGATCAGCTAAGTAAAAATGTTGTCTAGAGATAGCTTGATGTTTTGATTGGCTAGATATTTTATTTTTTTAACCAATTCCTATTTAGTTTGAGTTGTGTTTTAGTATGTTGCAAAGGAAGTCAAGATAGATACTTGCATCAGCTTGTGTCTGTCTTCACACGTGTCTCGACTCCATAGAATATTGTGGAAATGCACTACCAAACAAACAGCATGCAGAAAATGGAAATATAGCATTCCCAAAACAGGCACCCGATGATGACTTGGGCAAAAGGGATCAATGAGATGGCCGTTAAAGGGGATCCTAAGAGAGAAACTGGCCAAGAACTTGCAGAGACATAAGCTAGATCAGAAACATGAGCCAAATTAGGGACAAAGATGTTGAAAAAATAACTAATGCTTGAGATAATTTGCACATCTCTCTAGGGAAGGGATGAATTTCCATAAATGCATAGAGTAGTCTCTTAAAACTAATTTACTTGAAATATAAGGCATTTTTAATTATAAGGAAATTTAAAAAAAAGTTCAGTGAACTGGAGACATGACTCATCAGTTAAAAGTGCTGAATACATATACACAGACATACATAGCAATATGTAAATAAATATTTTTAAAAGAAAGTTCAGGAAAATAGTATTTAGTGTATACTCACCATTTAATTGCTCAATATATTTATAAGCTTAAAGCAATGTAAACACTGAAAATTGATCTATTCAGAATAGCTTCAATATTTTCTAGGGAGATGCAAAGTGAGTAGAAATTATTTGACCAAAATTGAGTCTCTAAGGCAGTGAGGATTATGTCAACAGATAATTTATGGAGGACTAACTGGAGTATATGTAGAAGCATAAAGGTTCATGTTGGGAAGAATCAGATGGGATTGTAAAATTCTTCAAAGAGATAGGAATGGTGGACAGTCAGGAACTCTTAATATGGAACTACAAAAACTGAAGGCTAGTAAAGAAGTCAACCTTGAGCAAGGCAAATTAGATGGACACTTTTGAAGTTCTTACTGGCAATAATGTACCCTCAGATATACAGAAAAGCATACCTGTACTGCACACAAGGCAAAAACAGTGAGACTCTCTTCCAGACTATTATTGCAATCAGAGTTGGGCACAGAACTCATCTCTGATTAAAGATCAGGCCAGAAAATTTTCAAATGTTAGACAAACTGCTTGAACTTTGCTGTGATGTGTTGGCAGTTCCTGCCCAATGTTGTTAGGTAAATTGTGATTGATAATTGTCTTTAGCAAAGTTATGCTTTTTTCTCCAAACAGACTGAGAGACTGGGTCTGTCTATTCATATGATGACTTGTTAGGGGGATGGGTCCTAGATATGGAGAACATTCATCGGTGGAAAAGATCCAATGGGCAAAGAAAGGAGAAATAATCAAACGTTTTCCAAAGTGAAGATTCTAGGAGGGATTGTGAACCTGGGGGCAGCAAGAAGTCTACCCAAAGTTTAGTTAAGTGCAGGCAAACATGGATACTATCTTAGTGATTACAGTTTTGTTATTACTCCAGTTTTGATCACATTTTCTTCTGTGTTCTCTCTGTGACTCACCACTATGCTGTAAATCTTGTCAATTCCATTCACAAATGTCAGCACTATCTTCTATTACTCAGCTACTTAGTGTTTCCCGAACTCTCTTTTGCTAGTTATACTCAACCCCGTAACTCCTGTTTCCATCAGACCACTGCCCATATCCAGTGTTGATTGCTTTGCCATGCTCATAGTTTTTTAATACACATGTTGATATACTTCACATATACTTCACTTCAAGGTTATAATCTAATGATTTGATAATTTTACTGAATGATGCATCCACCACCACAGTTCACGTAAGACATTTTCACTCCCTAAGAAACACCACTTCTTGTTTGTTTTCTCCCAGGCTCATTTTTCATATGGGAGGTGGATTTACATTACTGAAACAGAAGGCTCCAGACAGAAGGGAGACAAAATTGCAAGCACACCACTCAGAGATTGAATCTAACTACCTAGTTCTGAGACATTTGGAAAAGTCCTCATAAAATTTACAAAAACTTGGGGGAGGGTTGAAGGGGAGGTGAGAGGCAGGGAGGGGAAAGAGAAAAATGTAGAGCTCAATAAAAATCAATACAAAAATTTACAAAATGAGAGAAACAGTATCTTTCCAATTCCAATATTTAATTAAGCGTATTATTTTTTGATGATTAGAGTAAATTATTTTGCATTTCACATGAACAACTCTGTTAATTCTCTCTAAAAAACTAATATTTTAATCAAAATGCATTTTTCATATGTAATATTTCTGTGGTTACTAGCAATAACATCTATAATTAATTGGATATTTAGCAGCAGCATTTTTAATAATTGAATCAAAATTCATAAAAATATTTAAAGTAGAATCTTTTAAAAATAAGTTTAATAATACTTTGGAAAATATTGATTGAAAAACTTACTTACTTGGCTATAATAAATAAGCGAAGTGGTTTTGTATCATTAATCCTTTCTGCCCAAGTACAGTTTAGCTGGTAATTAAACCAGCATGTCAAAAAGCTTGATTGCCACCTCATCCAATTTTCAGTCATATTAGTAATAACTGTGAAGAAAACACAGTTTAGTAAAGAGGCTTTGATGAGAAATCCCAACAACTGTAACTCGTTTCCTGAAACACATGCTGCTTTCAAAGTGAAGCAATTTATGCTGGGGGAAAAAGCAAAATGAAACAACTTTTCATATCAGAACAGAAATTTAATATCAAATGACTTCTTTTTATCTCATTTGGAGCCATAAATATTTCCCCTTAATCAGAAATACCAAACATTTGCATTTCTTTTCCTTTGATAGTCATTGTTTAGCTAAAGTATGTTCCATAACTGAATGGATTTTTTAGTTCTTGAAATTGGAGATTATCTCCTCTTTGAAGAAATGCAAAGTACTCTTTGCCTGAATGCCAAATAAGCGCCTCTGTATCCTGGATGCATTAGGAGACTGCTGAGCCTGTCAACTCTGAAGTCTTCCTGTGGATTCCTACTCTCACTTGCTTTATTTATGCAACAGTTTCAAAATGTATACAGTAAACAATAATACTGTGTCCCAAGGCTAGTGCTCAGGACTACTCTAAGCCCAGCACTCCAGAAGAGCTCACGACCTCACAAACATGTTGTCATTATAAATATTTTCATTCTGTATTAATTTTATACTTTAGAAAATTCCCAGATTTTATATTTGGCATTAATTGCTAGCTTTTTTTTTAGCCCTGATCCACACTTCTTAAAAAACATTTTAAGATTAACTCATTTCTCTGCTCAGAAAAGAATTCATCACTTTAACATAAAGAAACCAACAGAAAGGCTCCCAGACATGCCAAAACATAAAAGTAGCACTTTTTCTATGAATGCTATACATTTAGTTTTCTTTTGAAGAATTGCCAATAAACGTATGAACAATTCTCCTCTAAGAATATCTCAGGGCCAATATTGGTAGAGAATGTGGCAAAAATGTTTATTTTGAATCCTCAGAACTACCATTTTGCTATCATAGTACCAAATTCAACTGCCATTTTGTTCATATAGAAAGGATTTAAAATGTAGACAGAAGATTTTATTACTCTATTCCCCACAACTCATGAATACATTCAAAAAATGTTTTCATGTAAAGCTGTGACCTAGACAATAGCACCCCTCCCCCAAAAAAGAAAAAAGAAAAGATGGATGCTGGTATTTCTGCAAGAAGAATTTCCTAATATTTAAAAATGCTCACATGTGCAAACACAAACAAATGCAATTTTTCACATGTTCACAAAAAGAATTACGCAGATAAAATAAATGCTACAAAATTTACATTAAACCAAACACTATTATTCATTTCTAAAAGAAATAAATTGGATAGAAATAGAAAATCATTTCAGCAAGATTTTTTACATGAAAATTGATGCTATTAAACCATGTAGCTGCAGCTTAGTGAACAACTATGCTTTAATGTCTGATTTATTCATGGATTCTATTCTTGGCATGTGGTATTTTTGGTATGTGATAATTTCTACTGAGCCAATTACAAAGGTCTCTGCTGACTACACCTTACAAAAATCCAGGCCTGCCTAATTTCGATTAAACTGTTAAATCCCATGAATCAATTACCATTATATTTAAGGGGCTTATATTTTCAACCCAGATACTTTCTCCTGAACATTTAAGGTTTCAGGTTAATAAATGAATGGATGAGGATAGATTACAGGTTTTTCTTTCTAGCTTTGAACTATAGTAATATCCTGTTAGCTTTGTAATAAACTCTCAGAGGAATTACAGGCATATTGTGTGTACAAACGCCAGAGTGTAACTTAAGATTTTGTTTATTTAGACAAAAGTAAGAAGGCCATGTAAAAGTCAATGTGAAATGTCTTCAATATGTTCTTAAAAAATCAGAAGTAGAGGTTTTTGATGAGAAAGATTTCTGTAAACTAATCAAATAATTAATGGTTCACTGTAAACTGTTTTGAGCTTTTATGCTGATGTGTTTGTGTAGTCTCTGCAATTACAAGACATATTCACACCTTTTCCTCATTCAAGAAAACAATGACTTTGGGAATGCACTGTTATATTTTCATTTACTTTTCGGAGAAGAAAACTAAAGTTCATAGGAATAGTAACTAGCAGTAGTATGAACCCTATGTCTTAAATTCTAATAACTTACAGCATCACTACTACTTATCATGCATATAAAATAATAGAGCACAAAACAGATTGCCTGTAAATAAATCTCAGTTTGCAGTGAACATCTGTATTGCTCTATGAGCCTGGCAATGACCTTGAGAGGATAGATGTCATATTTCCCTTGGAGTTCAAACACTAAGGAGTCACCGGTTAAACAACTGAACAACAGTTCTAATATAATTTTGATAGCAGTTACTTAGATTTAGAAAAAGCAAATCAAAGTCTTTTGGCTAGATATATAAGAGCTACTTTATGATCCTCAGAGTACTTCCCCCAGTAAAAATCACATGGCAGTAGGAGAGAAGGAAAAATCCACAGTGCTGCAGCTTTTACCAGTACATCCTATGTGCACATGGACATGAAGCTCATCTTGACATGGTCTTTGGTTACATGGTCTTTGAGGCTAATTAATTGACAGAAATAGGTTCTGTGAATATACCAAGAAAAAAAAGAGGTCATTTTTAATATTCCTGCTTTAATCATTTACTCTAATTATAATTATTATGAAGCAAGGTCTGATGTGCACAAGATTTTTAGTCATCATTCCTTGATACAAATTGATACTTTTGTTAGTATTAAGGCATGCATATATATATATATATGTGTGTGTGTGTGTGTGTGTGTGTGTGTGTGTGTGTGTGTATGAATGCATTGTCCACTTTAATGCAATTGTATACATGTATGCCATCTTTGTCAGTTTATAAAACATTTTCCACATACCTATTGTTAATATTGTTAACGTATTGTTAATCTTCAGAGCAAAGTTCATGGATTTTTATGATGTAAGCGTGTGGGAAAACTTAGGATGACCCCTGATAACTACAGTGTCACTTCTAAGAAACTTGAATAGAATCAGAGCCCTCTCATCTGTTTTTTTTTTGTCTTTTTTTTAACCACATCTATTATTTGGATGACTGAAAAGGAAGAATGCATAGACACATATTATTTATAGAAATCATTGCTGTGATGATATTCAACAATGTGTAGAATAGTTACCTCTAATAATTATGTAACACATATTTTCAAAGATTATTGTGTTGAGTCAAAATTTAAAGATCAATGGCTAGTTTCCTCTTTACTCACATTATGAAAAAATAATATGAAATGAATGTCCCAAAATTTTACTAAGTTTTTTTGTCATGAAAAATGAGTAAAATCAAATAAAGCCCATTTAAAGCTTTAATCAAACAATGCAATACTAATTTATTAAAAATAACAGTAAGCACAATTAATAAAAACAACATAGCTTTTAAGAGAGTTGTGAACACACGGGAATGCTGCAGAGAGAAAAACAGGATGTTTTCCTATTTGTCCAGTGCTGCTTGACATGTTCATAGGAGAAAAAAACAACCAGGAGAGAAATAATTACTTCCATGTATGAGCTTCTTCAAACAGAGGGAATTCTGTTAGTATGGAGTGTAGCCTTTCTTGTTGAGCACTTATTATTTGCAAAGTACTGTGATAGCACTTTTATTTCCTGCAACAGTTCTTAAAAGTTTAGGAAACACTTATCATGTGGAAAGAAGAGAAAATAGGCACATGACAGGTTAATCATGTCTTCCTTGCAAAGCACCATACTCCCATTAAATAATGAATCCTGACTGTGGTTCTAGGCAGTTTGTCATCACTATTTTTCACCCAGAGAGACTATCCTTCTTAGAGTCTTATAAAAAATGAAATATTTAGGAAGATCAGTATACTATTGTAAATATTCATTTATATATTCTCACCATCTTAAGACCCTAATATTTGCCAATTTAATTTTTAAATATATTGCTTACTTGTAAACATATACAAATGTAAGCATTGAATTCAAGTATTGACTAAATTCACTGAAAATATCCCCCATCTTGTACATGCTTTTAACAGCTTATTCTTTTTAAGAGTTCCCTGTCTTTTCATCGTTTTTCCAAATGACTCATTAGCAACCCAAGGTAGTAGTCATCTGCTTTCTCCCTCTAGAAGCTCAGAAGAAGCAATTGGAAGAGAGTATAGAGCTGATCCAAGACGAGTGTGTGTCAGAGAATGCAGACCACTCCACAGAGGAGCCTGCTGAAGGAGGGCAAGAAGCGGATGGAGGAGAAATGACTGATGGGGTAGAGGAGGACTTCGATGAAGATGGGGGTCACGAGCTGGTAGGAATGCCATGTTTGGTGTCCACATCTGTTGGGTGACAGCAATAGAATTGGACCAGAGAATCCATTCTAAAACAAGGAGTAAATCATTTGGGGCTACTTTATCTCTTATGAATATATTCAAAAGAACCTCAGCATGGTGCTTTGCACATAGCAAGTGCTCAATATATTTTTTTACTAATTTAAATTATGAGAGTGAAAATGAATGTAAAATATAAGTTCTATATATAATACTAGATATACATAAGGTCCCAAATGAAAGATTTTCTTCCCCACATTCTTTATCATGAAAGAAAATATGCATTTGTTCAGTTAAGTAAGTGGACATAATATGCTTGTTACAAAAGCCATCTATTGCAAGACAAGTGGAACCTTTTTTAAAAACTTTTTTTAGTTATTTATTTTTTATTTAGATATTTACTATGTCTATGCATGTGTACATGTGCTTCAACCCATGAGTCCAGATCACAAAACAAACTTGCTGTAGTCAGTTCTTTCTTTCTACCATGTGAACTCTAGGACAGACTCAGCGTGTCAGTCTTTAATGAAAGCACACTTACCTACTGAGACATCTCATTGGCCCAGTTCCCTTTAGTTCAATAGTTTTACTCACTGGCAATAATCATGCACGCTAGCTTTGTAGCCAGTCATCCTCTCCACAAATGGCATGCCATAGGAACCCATTAGTATGTTGTCTCCTCATCATTTCAAAAATCAGTGCCACTTGTTAACCGATTGCTGTTGTTTAGGAATGTAGGTCAGACTTGATTCTTAAATGTTTCCTTTGTGCAGTGCTGAAATTAGTATACTGTTTACTTCCAGGTACATTTTCCTTAACAACTACATCAGATAGACACTTAGTAAAAAGATATTGATATCTCATTAACCATGAGATTAAATAGTATATCTCAAAGAACTTGATTAGTAAAAGTAGAAAAAGTGTGTATATGTGTGTTATAGTGTTTTTATACATGATTAACTCTCAATTGTATCTATAAATGCTATTATGTATACATATATTTACTAAACATATAAATAATAGGTTCTTTCAGGATATATTGTATTCCAATTTATTTTAAAACCTACTGTTCCTTAAGTAATGTTGTTTTGGTTATTATCCTTTTTGTTTGATATGATAGTAAAACCATCAACCAATTTAATGAGATTTTAGTATATGAGAATTCAATGTTTATTTTAAGACACCACTTCATTTAAATGCCTTGGCACATTCATTAAACTTTTTTATAAGCTTTCAACAATCACCATGTTTTCTTCAAATTTCACTTCAGATTGAAGTTCTCAAAATGTAAGGTCTGTCCACTGTACAATTACAATGGATTGTATTGATCAAAGACGAGAAGGAAGGACAAAGGTTTCTCACTGAAACCTAACTCAATAGCATACTTTCCCTGACTTGCTCTCTTCTGACATCTCTTTTAATATCCTTTTGAAGAGTCTGCGAGGGAGATTTGAAGTTACCATTCCCAATGGTTGCCTCTCTTCATTTGTTTCTCAGCAGGATTATGTATAACTAACTACTTCCTTTTCTCTGAGATTCCCTTTATTTACCAAGTCTTCACTTTCAATTTCTTTTATTAGATATACCACCTACTTTAAGTATCCCAGTAGGCCATAACTGTTGCTATCACTTTTCAAAATTGAACTCACAGAGTATCAGAGCTTTAAGCATTTTCTGCAGACTAAGGATCTCTAAATCCCCATCTGTATTTGTAAATGCTTCACCTGACTGACAGCACACTGTTAGCCACTAAAAATCTGAAGCAGCATGGTCAGAGTGCTCTTGATTGTTTTCCCTCTCTCTCCCGATGCTTCTTCATTCTGTAAACACTTTCACCTGTATTCACAGCTGTGACAGTGACAGGGATGAGCTCATTTTCTCCTCTTTCATTACTCATTAATTTTTCCTCTAAATTGCATCCCAAACTGAGTTCTACATCCACTACAAATTGGTTTGACCCAATCCACTTTTCTCTTTATTTTTTTATCAACTGGTTTTCTTTTTTCATATAATGGATTTGTCTCCTTCTCTGTTAAATCAGTCTATACAGAGAAAAAATATATTCATTTACTACTTTTCAGATAATATCATGTCCTCATTTAAAACTTTGTAATGCTTTCATTACATTTAGAACCCAAATACTTAAATCAGGTAATGATATGTATAAGACTGTGGTAGGAAAGATATAAGGAAAGGGAAATTCAAAAAAAGTGAAAAAGTATTGAAACAGAAAGCAAGGTACAATCCTAGTCATCAGCACTTGCCTCAAGTAATATTCTTCCACTATATGGTATCTGAGAATCTGGTGTCAGTGTCAGAGGGCACAGAACTTAGGCACGTAAAACGTATAAATTATGTCACAGATTTGCAGAGCCAGAAGGTTTTGAAAAAGCTAACAGAAAGGGAAAAGCATGTAAGACCCTTAATTTGCAAAATGCATAAAGACTTACAGTATTTAGAGTGAGTTGATATCAGAGACCAACCAATAATAGAGTAGTACTTTGTAAATATATTGGAAAACTTGCTAAAGCAAACGTCCATGTCCCATTCAGAAAGTTTCTGGTTACATAGGCTACAGAGAGTCCAGCAACTGACAAATAAGGGGAAATGAGAACAACTGTTAAAAGAGTTACTGACTTGAAGGACTGTGCATTTGAACTTGATGAAGAAGGAAAGAAATATAGGAAGGGGCTGAAGTGGTAAAACTGTGAAACTAGTCTGATTCCTACCAAAGAAGCCAAAGTCAAGATTGGCTACTATCCACATGTCAGGACTGGACACTATCCACAGATTAAGCAAATAAATGAAAAGATGTGAAAGTATTACTACCAAAATATCCATGTAAGAAAGACAGAAGCTATAAGTACTCAGCCCATCCTGGAAACATCAGGAACTTTTGGCTTGCATTGAGGGAGAACTGTGGGAGAGAGGATTATGTGATTTAGGAATCCTTACCAGTCTGTGTGCTGTTGATTATTGCTTCTTCTGTTCTAGTCCCACAAACTAGTTCTAGAGAAACCCTTGTCACATGCTAGTTCTTCTGAAGTATTTGCTCTTATGTAAGAGAGAGCTCTTGTTCACAAGGACATCTGCCTAAGGGGCTTTTCATTTCCTAGAAACCAAAGGGCTTTAGGCTTTTAGCAAGGACTATAGACTTTTAGTAGACTTTTTCTGGGGAATTCTAGAAAGACATTGTAGAAGTGACAGTATGCCTTTTAACTCTTGAAATTTTAGTTTAATCCGCAAAAGAAAGGAGATACATTAGGTATCACCAGTTTTGAGACAGATCCTCTTGAAACTTTGAACATACCAATATGCAGAATTGAGCAGAACTGTGACTCCCACTTAAAGGAAACAAATACAAAATGAAGGCAGAGAGGCCTCCGTTCTCTTTTAATTACCATAGAGCAAAATTAAATGTTATAGCTTTTACAGAAAAGCAACTTTCAGAACCTTGCAAGGGGGAAAGAACAATTCCATTGTGTTTAAGGAATAGAAAAATGGCCCAAAGACAAGTAGCAAAAGGTGGAGTGTCACAATTAAAGACTGAGTTCAGAAGTATGGGTGGCACGTGATGACATGATTCATAGGAGGGCATAGTGAAAGTGTCAGGATCAAAAGTCACCACAGATGAAAAACTGAAGAGCCAAGATCAAGACTGGATCATTTAAACCATTATGAGATCACTCCAACTATTCACAGAAGTAAACAAAGAAAGTAGTTCCGGTGTTGAAAATAAAAATTTGTATGTCTGTTTTTAGTCCCAAATCTGTCACCTTCCAGTCAAACTGAATCACTTTAAAGAAATAACTTTGTTGAAAGTTAAATTTTTTGTGTATAACATAACAATATTAATTTACAAATTTATTCATATATTTGTGTTTGTACATTTTTCTGTGTGCATAGCTGTTATATGCATGAGCCTATGTAAGTTCAGGTACAGCTGTGTGGGAGGAAATATGCCTATGGATGATGAGAGAGATAGAGATCAACATTAAATGCCTTCCTTGATTTCTCTCCACCATGTATAATGAATGAGACAAAATACATCGCTGAACCTGGTGTTCACCAACTGGCTACACTCTCTATCTCTATCTCTACTCTCGGGTTAGAGTTACATTTCTTCCATCCCTGACTCAGGTCCTTATGCTTGTTTGGCAAGACAAGTTATTTCCCCAGGTCCAACTTTGAAATCTATTTGGTTTGTCTATACTTCTGAGTGATCAAGTTTCAGAGAAGTGACAGTTCTGATTAGACAGAGCCTGATCATGCAGTCATATGAATAAGATCAAACCTTGGTGACTTTATTATACCAACCCATACAGAAACTGAGGGATTTGAGACATTGTGACTAAAAGTGCTAAGATTTTTGCTCTAAGTCTTTGCTTTATAATACGAAGCTTGGGGAGCTAAATAATTAAATCTTATTGTGTATGTTACTTCACTTTTTTTTCTGGGATTATAAATGTAATGAATGTGGATGATTTTACTGTCGAGTCATTCTTACAGAAATAGAAACCATGGAGTTTAGAAAGTAAAAGAACAAAACTTCTCTTTTGCCATAACAGAAAGCATTATACATGTGCAGACAGATGACACAATGTAGCAGGTAACAGAAGTCAAATACAATCTCCTTCCCAAATGCTCAGTTGGTAACTGAAGCAGAAGCACAATTTCATTCCAATACAGTGAACACAGAAGTAGGGATCCAATCTAAGCCACTTAAGGTCCACGACAATGAAAGGGTGGGATTGGTGACAGGTCATGTGTGAAACTGAGGGAAGCTGAGGACATGTATACTGACTGCCAAGCAACATCTACTGAATATCTACTGAATGAAATCAATTTCCGTGTGTCAGTCTAGTCATATAGCATTAGAACCCTACTGAGCAAAACACAGTACTGTCAAAAAGTGAAAAAATAAATGCATTGATTACTTCATGTGTGGAATTATGTTTCCATGAAGATGGCTTCTTGTCTCAAGTAGCTTAATGTCTTAAAGACAAGGCACATTCCCCTCATGTACTAAAAAGCAAACTTTGTCTTCATTATTGAGAAATCATCTAAAGCTAAAAATGGTGCTACAGAACTCTGTGCCAATTTATTTATCATATAATTAAAAGCAAATTAAAATTTATTTAAAATTAAACACCATATCAATGTGCCTTACACACACTTTCAAAAGGCCACTCTATCCTTACCTGTAAATATATCTACTAGTAAACATTTATAAGGTTTTATTAAAGAATGACACTGAGCTTGTGCTGTAAAAGTAAAAAATGAAAATATTACTTCTTTATAGGATAAGCATTTTGCTTATTGTTAAGGCTATGGACCACAAGTATAAGAATGCATGTGAAGGGGTGAAGGCATATATAAGAATGAGCTCTTAGGAGAAGAATAGCACACATTGAGCTTTGTCAGTAGAGAATCCTGGTAAGAGGTGCTTGGAACTCTTCCTTGAAAGGTGACAAATTAAAGAGACAGCAGTGTTTCTGTCAAAGAAAAACTTTTCTGATTTTCCTTCATTGTTCTCATATAATTTAAGAAATACCTACTTGAAACTGAGAATACCTTAGAAGTCTTTGGATGTGACTTAGTAGGTGAGAAAACTTCCTGAATATCTGTGATGACATAGATTCAGATTCTCCGAACTTCTGTAAAAGCAGCCATGATTGTGTGCACCTGTAACTGCAGTTTCTGAGGCACAGTCAGGATTGATGGGGTTTACTGGCTGTCGGCCTTGCTCTAGGCTATGTAAAATACTCTTCCTGAAGCGAACAAGACAGAGGATGCTAGTGAAGAGTGTTGAAAACACTCCTGTGGCCTCTGCACATTCATGGGCGTATACTCACATACATCTGCATATATCACCCTCATTCCACCCCTGACACACATACAAAGAAGAAAATGTAGGTTATATATTTTATGTGACAGGACTGGTAAATTCAAACCTAAGTGGCTCCTTTTCTTTTTCTTATTTTCATCAAACTTACATTCTTCTTACAGAAATTAATAGTATCACTAGTAAAAGCAGCTAGAAAAATGCTTAGTCATCAGCCAACTCAAAAACAAAGAAACACTCTGCCCAAGGGCAACACTTTTTCTGGCCAATTTACTTCTAATACCTAGTGATTGCTAAAAGCACCAATTGAGTTCATATATGGAAACAATCCAGGAATTAGTGCTGCAGAGAACAATCATCAATGAATGGCCTAGAAAAGTTATAGAAAGCAAAGTGTTTGAATAAATTAAGGAGAATTGGAGTTCTTTTGAATTCTACATGCAATGACTTTTGCCTTTGATGATTATAAGTAACCTAATCAGGGAATTCTAGTAAGAATCAGAGAAATACCTAGCTAGACTATGTAGTAGTTAGGCATGCAAATTGAGTACTATATTGTAATTCCTCTTTAAGTATTTAACAAAGCATTCAACAAAGCAGTAAGCCACCTGAGTCTTCCAGTTATTAAATTCTACACATATTGGGAAAAGTCTGACCACAATCTAATTCTGTAGTTGAAGGGAACTCAAAGTAAGCATTGTGGTAAAACTATTGGAAATCGAAATGCACAAAGCATGCAGATCAATATTCTTGGCCTTTGTTTATAAGAAAGTCACAAGTTATCTACTGTTGAAACATCTTTTTTCTTTTCATGATGAAAACATTCACTTGGATGTTCTCCTTGCTTGTTTCTTTTGTTATCATTTAAATTAAAATGTTAGCAAGAATGAAATGAAGTTATTAGAATTATAAACACAAAAAAGTATGAAAGTTGTTCCATAATCTGTGTAATTTAGTCATAATTTTCTTTTAACTTGAGATCCAGGGAATCTTACCTTAAACTATGTCAGTCTTCACCATGCAATAGCTCCTGTTCATAGATTAGAGACTAAGGAATAAGGGAAGATAACACATATTCTGAATAGTGTCATGATAAGAAACATAGATGCCCATGGCCCACTGGCCAGTTACTATGCTTTCATCACAGGAGTGAGATGTGACTTGGCTTTTGATGACACACTTGGGCTGTGCTAGGTAAATGGGCCTATATGAGGGGAGATGTGGAATGTTACTGTTTAAAGTGATGAGGTTGGATGCTGAATTGACAAAGAGAGGACACATGATGGTTAATTTTGCTTGTCAACTTGATTGGATTAATAAATGCTTAAGGTACTTAAGTTCAGCCCCTGAAATCTGTACAGGACCTACCCAGATACCAAATTCTAGGCACAAAGGATATTTATAAAACAGAGAGGCTGCATAGCAACATCAGCGGCAGCAGTAGCAGCAAGCAAAAACAAACAAGAGAAAAGAAAAGCAAGAGAAATAAGAGAGGCAACAGGAGCAATAGAGCAAGAGAGGGTATTTCTGCAGGAGTGGGTTTTAAGGGGAAAGGGGCATTGTCTGAGGTTTTCTGTCCTGCCCTGTTCCTGCAATCACTAAGTCCCAGAGAAATCACACAGAGTTCTACATTAGTTATAAACTGATTGACCCATTAGCTCAGGCTTCTTATTAACTCTTATAACTTATATTAGACCATTATTCTTATCTATGATAGCCACTTGGCTTGGTACCTTATCCAGCAAGGCAGTCACATCTTGCTTCTTCTGTGGCTGGATCATGACTGCTGACCAAGCTTTCCTCTTCCCAGAATTCTCCTGTTCTCATTGACGCACCTCTACTTCCTGTCTGGTTGTCCCAACTATACTTCCTGCCTGGCTACTGGCCAATCAGCATTTATTTAAAATATAAATGGCAGAATATAGACAATTGTCCCACAGCAAAGGGAGTCTGTGTTAGGTTGAGTTAGTAAATCCTGATTAGAAATATTAGCCAAATAATTAATTATAATTGTTGAATCTTAGTGTTTTTACTCAGGAATGAGTCAGTGTCCAAATAAGAGAATAAAGTCTGGTGGCTAGCTTTAAAAATGTACTCTAACAGTTTTGAGCAAGGAATAGGGAATAGAAGAAAGGGAAGGCCTGCCAAAGTCATGTCTGCCATACAAAGGCCTACTAAAGACATTTCGATCCAATCTTTTTCTTTTATTATGGTCCCTGGGTTTTGGGTGAGTGGGTGTTTTCTCTGACTGGTTCCCGACATTGGTACACCATTGTTAGGGCACCCAAAAAAGCTGAGTTTCTGGACAAGGTCAGGAAGACCAGTCAATGTCTAGGTTCTGTGACTATGGAAGTGTAGTCTTTCAGGATGAGTCAGAATATAGCTTCTGAGGAAACAGCTGGGGCTGACACTGAAGTTGTTGAAGCAATCAGCCATTGATTGTCTGTCTACTGGGAGAGACTCACCAAATCAAAGATAAAATTAGGGATTTCTGGGGGTGGGATTTTATTTTGAAATTACACTTAAAACGTATAAGTTCATAACATTGGTATTTGGGAACAGAAGTATGAAGTCCAGTGAAAATGGAAGATATTGCACCTATAGGAACAAAAGGCAGGAAAACTGAGGATGTTTGTTTGCAGGAGTACTTATCTGGAATGCATTTGAGAGTTCAGAGAGGAACTAAGAAAATACAGATTAGCCGGGTGGTGGTGGCACATTCCTGTAATCCCAGCACTTGGGAGGCAGAGACAGGCGGATCTCTGTGAGTTCGAGGCCAGCTTGGTCTACCAAGGGAGTTCCAGGACAGGCTCCAAAGCTACAGAGAAACCCTGTCTTGAAAAACCAAAAAAAAAAAAAGAAAGAAAATACAGATTAACTATATAAAATTAACTGTGAAACATCTTTCATCTGAAAGCAGGGTCTGGTTGTGTTGGGGAGAATGCAGTCAAAGAGCCTTTCCTTATATCAGAACTGTTTTTCTGGGTTGTCCAAATCAATTCTGAAATTGAAATATTTTAGGAGTATGGGTAATTGGCACCCTCTTAACAAAAGGTATATCACTAGCAAGAGGAACTGCAGCTAACAAAGGATGTTGAAGTAGGTGTGAGTGAAGTTTAGGAGAAAATGAGTCTGATGACCTGGACCCAAGTGATGCGTTGGCCATGAGTGTGTGTATGTACTCTTTGTGTGTGAGAGGGGTGGTTAGATTTAACTGCGAGTGTAGGGTTTGTTTAGAGTATTTGATGTATCAGGACATATAGACAATCAAGGCATAAAAGGGAGGCAGTTTGAAGTGGATACATGACAATCATTTGAGCAGAAGGGAAGTAAGAGTGTGAGAAGATAGATGAGATTTATGTTGTTTGGGAATAGTTGGCATTCACAAGCAGGTGTTTTTGAGTGAACAGGACTGGAAAGTAAAGATGAATACATAAAACAGGAGTTGGGTTGTGTAGACGGAAGGTTAGGGCTATGTAGTAGGGTAGCCTGGAGGAAAGTGGGATGAATTGTAAGGGGGGAAATGTTGGCTTGATGGACTGTCATATTAGCATGATTATTGTCTTTACAGCTAATGGAAGAGTCAGTCTGGTGTGATCCTCTGACAGGAAAGAGCTGTCATCCATATAAAACATTTAGGCAGAAGTAGCTACAAAACCATCTTATGTATGAATAAGATGTTGAAGGAAGTTTTTCAGAATTTTGACACAGAAGAGTAGAGGATCTGGGAATTTGTGGCAAAGAGATAAGCATGGATGAGTTGAGGGGAGGACAGGCAAGAAATAGAAGTATTGTGTTTTTGATAAGAGAGATTTGGAGGGATAACGTTCTAGAGTTTGGAGTCCTTTGTAAGTTAGGAGTTAATGGAGATCGTGGTGAGAATAGATTGTAAGTGGGGACCCTAGAGTTTGTTCATTAGATTTAGAGGTGAGCAGAGAGGCAAGATTGTGTAGACAAGGAGGTCAACTGCAGACATTGTTGGTGAGAGCTTTGAAGAGGTAGGGGACAGGAGTATGGGTTGATTTAGGAAGTCTTTATGTTATTTAGAAGTGTAAGTAGGGAAAGGTCTGGATAGATCTGAAAGCCAGAAGACCAGGATAGAAAGGAGAATGTTTTAAGTTTGAGGAATTGTTTGAGAATGGAAGGGAGGTTATCATGAGGAGGGCTAACAGAGACTTGATGTAAGTAATATATTAGAAATGAGTATTTAGGGATACATGACCAGAGGAAACTAGTCACAAAGGCAGAAATAAGGAGGGGATATGGGCAAGATGGTCGAAAGTGAGGTGTTCAAGGGTTGGTATGAGAGATAATCTAAGATAAGAGATTTGGGAGAGGAGAGTTGAGATTTGGAAGGTGAGACCAGGTAACTTCTAGAGCTGGAAAAATTGAGGAGTGAGGTGGTTTCAAATTGGCTATCAGGGGGCAGGAGTGCAGAGGAGATAATCTACATATTGAAGGAGGTAGAAGGGAAAAGGAGAACAGGCCAGATGCATAGTGAGTGCCTGATGAAAAAGTGGGGACTATCTCTAAACCCTTGGTGGAGGACACTCCAGGTTAATTGTCAGGACTGCTGAGTATCACAATTTGCCTATGTAAGGGCAAAGGGATATTGAGAAAAAAACATCTTTAAGATTTAGGACTAAAAGTAAATTGTCAGGGATAATGGCAAGGATACAATAAGGCTTAGAAACTACAGGGTACAAAGTAAAAACAGCAGCATTAATAGAGTGAACATCCTGGAACAAAAGAAAACTTTCCTTTAGTTTTTTGTCCATTAATATGGGAATATTGTAGGCAGAATAGGTGAGGTATAAAAATGATTAATTTTAGGCCCAGGTTAAGGGAATATGGTATTGGAATTTTGAGATATAGGCAGAAGTATCTTTGAGGATAACAGAGGAGTTTATAATATTCAGCAAAAGAAGAAAAGCAGTGTCCCCTACAGTATGATTGACTAAAGAAGTGGGCAGAGGAGAACAGAAGTTATAGGTTTGGGAGAGTGGGAGGATACAGGTAGAGGCTGAAGGAAGGAAGAAGAGGGGTAGAAATGTGTCTTGGGAGCGGCTGTAAAGGTAGGAGGCAGAATTTGTCAGTTTCAAAAAGATGTCTTTTTTAGCCAGGAAATGGGGAGTGAGGGTGTGAGGAGGAAAGCATAAGAAATGAAAAACCTGTGAAGGAGTAAGTTAAGAGTGGAATTTGGAGGGGAGGAGTCAAGCTTTTGTAAGACATTTGTAAGACTGAGAGGAATTTTCCAATTTCTCGAGTAATTTCTTGGATTTATATACCTCAAATTACTTTCTTGGACTCCAAATCACTTCCTCAGATCCTCACAAAGAACTTAGTCTTTCATATTCATATCTTTATATACGTTAAATTACTTTCTTAGACATGCACACCTTTTCTCATTTAGTTTTCATTGACCTATATACTCTTCTTGTCTATTTGTTTTGTTTTTGTTTTTATTTTTTGTTTGGTTTTTTAAGGTTATCTTTGACTATGTAGTCTGTTTATTTTTTATTGAGCTCTATATTATGCCCAAATCCGCAAAGAACCACAAAAGCCAACAAGGAAAGCGAGTCCAACATGTAAAAGCAAAGAGCTTTTATTTTAATTAGATTTGTAAACCCTGACGCAATACCTGGTTGCAGGACCTGACCTTTGCCCAAGAACAGACCATTCAAAGGAAATGCCTATCATTCCAACCGCGGTGATAGGATCGGATTGTCTGCCAAAGCACACTCACCAGGACACCCCTAGACAAATGTCAGCCAATCAAGGGGCCGGAACCTCAAAGACCCCCTCACCCCCATCTTTGCTACTATAAAAACCCAATTCTAACTGAGCTTGGGGCTCTCTGGTTATTCCAATACAGAGAGACCGAGTTTGCAAACTTGGTTAAATAAAGACTCTCTGCTTTTACATGTGGAACTCGGTTTCCTTGATGGCCTTGTGGATTTGGGCATAACACTACATTTTTCTCTGCTCCCTTCCCTGCCTCTCCCCTCCCCTTCAGCCATCTTCCAAGGTCCCCATGCTTCCAATTTACTCAGGAGATCTTGTTTTTTTCTACTACCTATTTAGATTAGATCTATATGTCTCTCTTAGGGTTCTCATTGTTGTCTAGGTTCTCTGGGATTGTGATTTGTGGGCTGGTTTGGATGTCAGACAAGAGCAGCATTTAATCTTCAGTTGTCACAGAGCATCAGGCCCTAAGGACAGGTGGAGCAATAGGACAGCTAGGAGAGTGGAGGGGTATAACTCCTTCCTTATCTGTGTGCTTGCAAAATTATAAAGATTGTCTTGGGGGCGAGTATAAAGGGTATTTTTGAGTGTTACGATGCATCAGTAATTTTTTGGTGTGTATTAATGTTTTCAATTGGGATCGAGAGAGCAGATTTCCTTTGTTAGTGATGGCCTCAAGCCAGGGTCAAAAGGCAAGGGTGTCTCCTGGATTCACATGTATCGACTGGGACTTCTGGAAGGGAGGAGTTGTCATCCAAGCTCTGTCACCATCAGGGAGATGCACTGACCCTAGGAGGGATCCAGAACTTATCAAAAGTATTTTCAGTCAGTTAGTAGTGGTTAACAGATTCTTGTGTAGTGGCTATCAAAAGGGAAAGGAAAACTGCCAAGCAGTCAAGCAGAATAGAATGGGTTAAATGGGCATCCAAAGAAACCCACCATAGCCATTGAGGAATAAGGTGGGGTGCATTCTCCCCACAACACAGAGGAAAGATGCTGGACATTGCACGGTTATCACTTTATATTTTGGGGATTGTTGAGGATGGATAGTAAGGGAAAAATCACCAATTACCTGCTATTGAGTAAAGGAAATTGGCATGCATTATTCAGAAATTTCAAGAATTGGGTTGGGATTTCTGTAGACCATTCTTAGCCATTATCTGTCATGACACTGAAAAGTAGGTTGGCCCCCTGGAATTGGTACAGAATATACCGACACCAGATTCTCAGCACAAGGGAGATTTATTGTCCCAGAAGGACTGCAGAGACAGCGACAGTGGCATCAGCAGCAGTAATCAAAAGCAAGCATGAAAGAAAAAGCAAGAGATGCAAGGGACTTTCTTTAGATCACCATTTTTACAGTGTAAAAGATGATCCCACAAAAAGAGGGTGTTTCTGCAGGAGTGGGTTTTATAGAGCAGAAAGGGTGGAGTCTGTGTTAGGATGAATTGATATTTATTGGACTTATTAGCCAAATAATGAATTATGATTGTTGAAACTTGGTGTTTTGTCTCCGGAATGAGTCCTTGTTCACAGGAGGGAAGAGACCTTGGTGGCTCGCTTTAGGAATGTGGTCTAGCAGGTTTTAATAAGGAAGAGGGTATACTAAAAGGGCAAGGGCTGCCAGAGCCTTGTTTGCCAAGCTTGGTCCTACTAGCATCCCTTGAGTACTGATAAGACATACCTTTGTGTCAATGTGTGAAATTGTTTCCAAGGAGGGAAAATACATCCTGAAATTGGCAGCATCAGTTGATGGGCTGCAGTCTATCACTAACTAAAGAAGGAACAATGGTGAGACCAAGGAAATGGTTCAGTGAGTAAAGTGCTGGCTCTACAAGCACAAGATCCTAGGTTCAAATTCTCAGAGTCCATGTAAAAGCAAAACCTGATGGTCTGCTCCTGTAGGTACTAAGGGACTGAGACAGACAGGTCTAAGTTCATAAACTCACTGGTCAGCCAGTACAGACAAAGCTGTAATCTTCAGGCTCACTGAGAGACTCTGTCAAAAAAAATAAAAATGAATAAGAAAAAAGGCGGAGAGGAGTAGAGGAAGACACTCAAAGTCAACCTCTGTCTCCACATAAGCATTCAAAGGCTGTACATAGCATTGCCCCAAATATGCTTCCTCGTACACCCTAATAGAAACAAGTTCCACTGCAGTGCCTTCCTTGTGATGAGTTGCGATGAGGATAGTACCATCAAACTGTGATCAAAATCATCCCCGTCTGCATTGTGCTGTTTCTCAACAGAATAGTAGAAATGTACTGCTGGAGTGGATCTCACTTCCAGTCTTTCTAGGTCCTCCACTGGCTCCATGAGAATGGCTGCTCATCAGAAATTCCAGCCTTGCTCTTCTTGCAATCTCATATAATTTGAATCCTTTTAATTTCAACTAAAGAACTTTGTGTAGCTCATTAGTCAATGTTTTCTCCTGGCATTAGGTGACACAATTCATAACTTAAATTTCTGTCTGCAGTGTACGGCTAAAGAAGTTCAAACCCCTATAACTATGGAGAAGCTGCTTTCTGAGACCTCAGGCCTCAGTAATTCTATCTGTAAAACAGAGTTGACAATTGCTTGTCTGATAAACAGTATCTTGAAGCAGAAATGAAATGTCTTAAGATGTGGTCACTAGTCATTCAATTAAAAATTAGCTGAGTTTTTTTTTTTGGTAGAAATTTGTGTCTTTTGTTAATTTTAATTTTATTATCTTTTGTCACTTCCTTAATTTTTATAACCTTACTGTTACTAATCCAGACTGCACATTAGTCACTGCACATCAATAATAAAAGCAGGCTCTATATCAGTCTTTGCACGGCTGCAGCACATTCCTCCCTCCCAGAGTCTACCTAGACATTTTTTGGAATTGAAAAGTAACTCAGATGGGATCCAGCATGATTAAATGCTTCTCTTATCTTGCTACTACCTGCTTTTCTCTTGATAACACAGGATTGTTGAAATTCCCAGCACTGCTTTCTGAGGGAGCTATTGCTCTCAGCTAATTTGGTCTTTCCTCACCTCCAAAGATACAGCATCCAAAGGGAGGCAGATGTTGTCAGGCACATTTCAGACTCACTGTATTTGAGAAGCCATACCACAGTTTATATTAAACATAGGAGAATTATGGTACTCCCCCAAATTCATGTTGGAAACACATTCGGGCCCTAGGTTCAAAGCTCAAATCATGAACATAACTCAAGAATTGTGACATGAGTTACTGCCCCAGTGTCCAGCAGTTCCTCCTACAGATTGTTCTCTGAAGAGCTGACATTTGTGTTTGTAAAGGCAGGCAAGATGGACCCACTTAAACCTCAAAGTAAAATTAAGTTCTCACTAACATTCACTGAGCCATATATGACCCAATGCAATCATCTCTCAGACTAGCACCTAGTTCTCTCCCACTCAATTCCCATCATCCTCCATGCATGCCCTACTCAGCGCCTGCCCTCCAGCCTTGCCATGCAACCCTGCAGAATGTAGGGAGTAGGAACAAAGGAAAAGAAGGAAGGGCCTTGATGTGCAGTTTTCAAGTGAATAAATTACAAACTGCTTGTATAGACTAGTGATTAGAATGTACTGCTACTGAAGTCTCGACAAATGTTTGTGGAGTGGAAGAGATATAGAATCTTCAGATGCAGCAATTAAAAGCAGACCTCATAGTTAAATTTTGCATTTCAGAATAATGAATCGATTTATTATAGAATCATGTTTTATGTAACACATGGAACATGCTTATACCATAATTGTTTTTCTTATTTATAATAGCCTCAAATTCGACTAATTTTCTGTATTTTATTTGATAATTTACATAAAGAAAAGATTGCATAGTATCTTTGGGCACATTATTTGGCTTCCTTTACCCTTGATATTATCGTCATGGAATTGAAAATAACAGATATAAGTTTCATTATTTTTTGTGTGTATCTCTGTATAAATGTTTCTCTGTGTATTTGTTAATCTGTGTGTGTATCTCTCTTTGTGTGTGTCAGTGAGAAAACAAGCTAGACAAAGAACAATGAGAAAGTGAGAGAGGAAGGAAGAGAGGGAGAGGGGGGGATTGATGCTGGAGATCAGGAATAGATATTCTTGCATACTTGGTTCGTGCTCTACATCTGAATTGTATCCTTATTTTGTTTGGAATATATATATGTATATATATATATATATATATATATATATATATATATGTATATTATTTATATAGTTCTGGAAGTTCAAAGCCACAGTTCATGGTGCAAACAACTGTGTGCTATTTATTAAAACCCTTTTATCTGGTTCACAGCACAGAACTAGTAGCTCTCTTTTTAAACGTGATAATAGTCAACAATATGGTCTCATCCTTATAACTTATCTGATTCTTATTTCCTCTCATTCTGCCACTTACAAATTAGTACCTGTTTGGACTTCTAATCTTCTGTTTTTGCAAGTGAAGCTGTACATAAAACATTTCTGTGTTTCTAGAAACTTCAGTACTATGTAGGGCTTTGTATCTTAAATAACTTTTTATTTTATAAAAATAAAATCAGCAAACAAGTATAATATTTTGAGATGTATTTTCATTTTGTCTTGTTAAACTTTTCTTTGATTTAGTATTTTCCAACTCATTCAATTCAAGAGAGCTTTAGTCTTCTTCCTATGGCTTTGTCTTTTAGACAATGTTAACTAGAGTCAGTGATGATTTATGACTTTCAATTACATTTTTGCTACAGATTTGTTCTCTGCATGTGGTTTATCCATAAATTTAGTAAGCTCATCAACTTCTTTTATAAACTATCTGAATATTCAAAACTCCATGGATATCACATTATTTTTAGCCATTAAATCATTTATTCATGCAAATAACAGCTACAGGGTACTAAAGATAAGTTAAGCAGTTTACTTAATTGACACTTCTTACGGAGAATTCAGGTTCGATTTCCAGTACTCACATGACAACTCAGTCCTGGGGAATCTAATGGCTTTTCTTGTCACCACAGGAGCCAGACATGGGCATAATGCACAGGCAAACATTTAGCAGAAAGCATCCATATGGTGCATAAAATAATTTTCAAAGAAAATAACAACTGTGAAAATCTTTTAACTATAAAATATTAATTAATTATTAATGGACCAAACATTTCCAATTGATAATGAGTTGAAAAGAATGGCAACACAGTTCCAGGTTCTATGGAATTCTCCCTCAGTTGAAGAGCAGAGAGTTTTGCAGCCATTGCTACAATCTGACTGTAACAGAGCATAAAAACAGGATAATTTACTCTGTGAATTGCATACCAGAGCATGAGGAATGAGATTCCAGAAGACAGACCAAAATCATTCAAAACTCCTGAACAAAGTTTCCGACACGTGAGTGAGTTCTTTTTCTTTTTTTCTTTCTTATAAGAGAAACATTAATTGGGCCTGGCTTACAGTTTCAGAGGTTTAGTACATTTTCATCATGAAGGTAAGCAGGGTACATCGTGGCATGCAGGGAGACATGGTGCTAGAGAAGACACTGAGAGTTCCACATCTTGATCCACTGGCAGCACAGAGAAACTGCATGCTACTATGTGTAGCCTGTGTGTATAAGACCACAAAACATGCCTCCACAGTGACAAACTTCTTCCAACAATATCTTATGTCCTCCAACAAGGTTACACCTCCTAATAGTACCACTCCCTATGGGCTAAATATTCAAATATTTGAGTCTATGGGGTCCATACCTATTTAAATTACTACATTTCACTCCCTAGCATGCATAGTCTATCACAGTCTGAACAATTTTTAACAGTTCAAAGTCACTTTTAAGATTCACACAATCCCTTAAATGACAAAATCTATAAAATCAAAATCAAAAGCAGATCATGTACTTCCCACTTACAGTTGCACAGGATTATCATTCCAAAATGGAGGAAAGGGAGCATAGGAAACACTCGACCAAAGCAAGACCAAAAATCAGCTAGACAAACTTCAACCTCTGCATCTCCGCATTTGATGTCAAAGCACTATTCAAAACTCCAACTTCCTTCAGCCTTATTGACTACCACATATGTCTCTCTCTTGTGCTGGTTCCACTTCCAATCAGCAGCTTTTCCTGGCAGTTATCCCAGGAGTCTGGTATCTCCAACACCTTGGGGTCTCCAAGTCAACACAGGTTTCACAGCCAAAGATTAATGCCATGGCCTTTGAGTGAGTTCTTAACTAAGAAACTGCTGTGCAGATTAAGATATGAGGACTGGAGATGGCTCAGTAGTTAAGAGCACTCGCTTCTCTTCCAGAGGTCCTGAGTTCAATTTCAGAAACCCTATGGTGGCTCACAACCATTCATAATGAGACCTGGTGCCCTCTTCTGACCAGAAATCTTGTAAACAGCAAATAAATACAAACAAAGGCGTGCACCAATACAACCTGGCAGGAAATTTTTAAAGATATGATGTGGGGATTGTAACTTAATTTATTTTCTTTTACAAGAGCCACAGAGGTGATTTTCCTTTTCTAGTTTCATAGATGATAATATTAAGGTTGAAATAAGTTATATAATTTACTCATGGATGATTCCATAAAAGATTGCAGAATATGGGAAAAAGAATTAGGGAAACCTGTTGGGAAACTGCTCGATTATTTCGGAGAAAACAATGGGACTTAGAGGATCATATCAGAGATAGAAGCATCCTATGGTAAATACTTTGAAGAAACAAACCTTCTCAGCCTCTAAAACAGTGAGTCTGAATATAGACCTCATCATCTTCTTTCAATAGGCATCCCTGCCAGAGATGCTGTCTTCTGAGATCTGAGAGCCCTGGAGTAGAAGATGTGGGTTCAAACTTGGGCTCTTGTCTATTCCTGAATAACTTATCATAGCTTTGGAGAAGTTAGACTTAAAGATGTTTTCATGCATAACCAGTGTTAACAAACACTAAAACACAAACATGAAGAAAATGGATTACTTCTCTGGTGAAGTAAGCATACAAAAGTTTGCGTACAATGCTCAATTTTCTAGAAAGAACATAACAACTGAAAATACAGTTTCAGGTAACACCACATATAACTGTCCTGAGAATGGCCTGCATCAGCTGATATTGAGAGGTGCGGAGATGAATGTTAATAGCAGAACTCTTCCACTATATTTAAACAAGCAAACAAATAAAAAAAAAACAAATGAACAAACAAAATGAGGTAAGGAAGGGTTTGACTTTCTCTGAATGTTTTACCCTGGAGATTGCTTCAAAAGCTTCCTGATGTTCCCCTTTGAAGAGAAAACTACAACCACACAGGTTCTCCATTAGAATACCCACTGCAGCACAGCCACCACTTCTTCTAGACAAGAAATCCATCTAAACCTGGGCCCTTCTTTGCTCAGTCTGCGTACAGAGCTCAATAGTCCAGGACTGTATGGGTTGCAGGCTAAAAGAGTACTGGATTCTGGGTTTTTTGACATGCTCCATTCACTGGATATGCTCTTCCTCCTTACTTAAATAACCACAGTCTATTTCATCTGCTTGGAATTGTCATCTCATTAAGATCATCTTGGCACATCAAAAATCACCTGTTCCATGAATAAATCAATGACCAAGAGTACAATTATTGATTTTGTTTCATTCTTTATGTTCTGCATATAAATTATACTTACCATGCTACATAAAATATAGATTTCTCTTAATATCACTGATTTGCAAATCTCTCAGGGTTTATTTTACTTTGAGCTTTTCTTTAGTGCAATAACTTAGCATAACTTATTGTTAATAAATACTTGCTAGAGAGAAATAAAGAGAAACTGTCCTCAATTACCCACATACTATTATGATTATTTTAAACATATTTTACTGTCTGTTGTGATTGTATTGTGTTCTGCCTACTACTCCATATGCATTCCTTTGTGACTTAGGGGATTATTAAATAAGTATAGCAGAAACAGGTTTTATTATAGCATTCCCAAGGACCTTCCTCCTGTAGGCACTATAAGGGAAAACAGTAGGGTCAACTCATTTTCCTGGAAGATGGCCTTGACTCCGCAGTGCTCCTTTACACTGCTGCTGTGGAATTGTCTCTTGTGAGTGATCAAAATGCAAATTGGAAGTAATCTGAATTTTAACTAAGCAAGCCAGAAAACAAACCTGCCTCTAACTCCTGATTCATAAAGGAAAACTGGACAAAGAAATACACGAAAAGATAAAAGTGTGTATGGAAATAGATCTCAGAAAGTTCAAATTAAGTGAACCAGGTGAATAAAAGAATTTTTAATATGTATTGCTAAAACAACAACAACAGATTTGATTTAGAAAATTACTTTCTGTCTAAAATATGAAATATGGTAGATGTGACATTTTTTTCAACTTTTTAATTTTATTTTTATTTTTGGTATTTAGGGCAGAAATTCTGATTTTACCCTAGGTCTATTGGTTATTGAATCTCTGGTTCTGGGTTGCCCAGGTAGTGTCTCCTTTGGGTTCCTTCCTCTCTAGTGGGCCTCAGGTGAAATCAGACAGTAACAGGCTACTTTCATAAGTTCTTTGCCACCACTACCCAACTTATTATGCAGGAAGGACAGATTGTAGGTCAAAGTTTTGTGCCTAAGTTTTTAACCACATTTCTTTTTCAGTAGCGTGCAGAGTGTACTCCTGTCCTGAAGAGACTAGAAAGTAGGAAAGAAGGCTCCATGTAGGTACCACCTCAACTTTTTAATGAGTTTTTAGGCTGTTGTCCTTGGCAGTTGGGGCCTTGCTGTGACTTTGTGAATAGCAAATCTTTGTGTTAGCAAAGGTCTGGATTGTCTGGGGATTTTTATGGGAACTTCTTGGCCAAGATCTCAATTGAATACAACCAAGACCCACCACGGGAAGCCTTGCCTGTGGCTAAAAGAGATGGCCAGTTGAGACTCTGTATTCCACATTACTCAGGATGATTATTTTTTCTAGTTCCAACAATTTACTTACAAATTTCATGATGTCATTTTTTTTAAAGCACCGAGTCCATTGTCTAAATGGACCACATTTTCTTTCTTCATTCTTCTGTTGAGAGACATCAGGGTTGCTTCAAATTTTGTCAATTATGGACAAAGCAACAATGAACATGGTTGAGCGAGTATCCTTGTGGTAGGATGTTGCACACTTTTTGCATATGTGCAAGAGTGATATAGCAGGATCTTGGGGTAGATTTATTCCCAAGTTTCAGAGGAACTGCCATATTGATTTCAATAGTGGCTGTTCAAGGTTGCAATCAGCAGTGGAGGAATATTTTCCTTTCTTGATATCTTTGACAGCATTAACAGTCAATTGTATTATTCATCTTAGCCCATTTTGACATGTGTAAGATAGAATTTCAGTGTAGTTTTGATTTGCATTTCCCTGATGACTAAGAGTGTTAAACTTTTTAAAAAGTGATTCTCAGGCATTTAAGAACCCTTCATTGAGAATTATTTGTTTACATTTCTATCCAATTTTAAAATTGGATTATTTGGTTCATTGATGTAAAGTTTCTTGAATTCTTTATATACTTGGAATATTAGTTCTCTATAGTATACGGAGTAGGTAAAAATTTTTTCCATTTTGTGGGCTGCCATGTTTGACCCATTGACATTGACCTTTTTCTTTCTTTTTTTAAATAAATATATATTTATTTAAAATTTCCGCCTCCTCCCATCCTCCTTTTTCCCTCCCCCTCCCCACTCCCCCTCCCCCTTGCTCTCCAGTCCTAAGAGAAGTCAGGGTGCCCTGCCTTGTGGGAAGTCCAAGCCCCCCCTTCCATCCTAGGAAGGTGTGCATTTAAACAGACTAGGTTCCCAAAAAGCCCGTACATGCAGTAGAATCAAAATTCAGTGTCATTATCATTGGTTTCTCAATCAGCCTCATTGTCAGCCACGTTCAGAGAGTCCAGTTTGTTCACATGCTCGTTCAGACTCTGTCCAGCTGGCCTTGGTGAGCTCCCATTAGATAAGTCCCACCGTCTCAGTGAGTGGACACACCCCTCGTGGTCCTGACTTCCTTGCTCATTTTCTCCCTCCTTCTGCTCTTCATCTGGGCTTTGGGAGCTGAGTCCAGTGCTCCAATGTGGGTCTCTGTCTCTATTTCCATTCCTTGCTAGATGAAGGATCTATAGTGATATGCAAGATCACTGACCTTTTTCTTAAGAAGCTTTTCATTTGCATGATGTCCCATTATTTTTCATTGTTGATCTTAGTTCCCACACTATCAATGCTCTGTTCAGAGATTTTCTCATGTGCAAAGGTGTTCAAGACTATTTGACACTCTGTCTTATATCAGGTTCAGTGTGTCTCGTTTTGTGTTTAAGTCTTTGATTTATTTGGGCATGAATTTTGTATATGGTGATAATTATGGATCTATTTGAATTATTTTACATTCAATCTTCTGGTTTGACTAACACCATTTATTGAAGATATTTTTTTTCCATTATTCATTTCTGGCTTCTTTAAAAAAAATCAGGTGTCCATAAACATGTGGATTTTTGTCTGGGTCTTCAATTGAATCCAATTATACATATGTCTGTTTATATGTCAATAACTTGAGGGTTTATGATTATCACTTTATAGTAGTACTTGAAAGAAGAAATGGTATGACCTCCAGTAGTTCTTTTATTGTTCATATATATTTTAGCTATGCCATTTTTTCTCTCCATATGAAGTTGAGAACTGCCCTTTCAATATCTGAAAAGAATAAAATTGTGTTGTAATTTTAACAGTGATGACTTGAATCTGTAGAGTGTATTTGATAGGGTGGCTAATTTTACTATGGCCATCCTCCCAATCCATGAGCAGGGAAGAACATTCCATCTTCAGAAAGATATCAGAAGATATCTTCTTTAATTTTTTTTTCTTTAAAGGACTAGAGTTTTTAATGTTACAGGTCTTTTATTTGCTTGATTATAGCTACCCCAAGAAACTTTCTATTACTTGAATCTATTGTGAAAAGTGTTGTTTTCCTATTTTTCTTTCTCAACCTCTTTGCCATTTGTATATAGGAAGACTACTGGTATTTGTTTGTATAGTTAACCTTGTATTCAGTCATTTAGCTGAAAGAGTTTATCAGTTGTGAGAGTTCCCTGATGGAATTTTTAAGACAGCTTATGTATACTATTATATCATTTGCAGATAATGATACTTTGATTTCTTTATTTCCAGTTTTTACCCCTTGACCTCCTTCAGTTTTCATATTGTGCTAGCTAGAACTCTGTCTTTTTGTTCTACAACTTTAATTCCTATATTTAATTGATATGGAGATAGTGGTTAACCTTTTTTTGTTACTGTTTTAAGTGTAATTGCTTCTTCGCATTTCTCTCCATTTAATTTGATGTTGCTTATAGGTATCCTGCAAGTTACCTTTATTATGGTTAGGTATGTCTCTTATATTCCTAATATCTCCAGAACTTTTTTCATGAAGGAGTGTTGGATTTTGTTTGCAGCCTTTCTGCATCTTAGGAGATGACCATGTGTTTTTTTGTTGTTGTTGTTGTTTTCTTTTTTGGTGTTTTAATTTGGTTGTTTTGGATTTCTTTCAGTTTATTTATATGGTGAATTAAAATTACTGATCTTCATATATTGTTCCATCTCTGCATCTCTAGGATGATCTCTTTGATGTGTTCTTGGAATCAGTTTCCAAATATTTTAAGTGTTTTTAGTCTATGTTCAGAAGAGAAATTCGGGTGTAATTCTTTTTCTTTGTTGAGTCATTTTTTTTTTGGTATAATTTTTTTAGAATTTATTTTTTAAAAGACTACCTTTTCTCATTTTAAATGTCAAATCCATTTCTGACTTCTTTCTTTCCTCCTGTTCCCTTTACTTTTCCTCCTCTCATCACCTATCTCACTCCCATCCACTCCTCAGAGAGGGCAAGGCATCTCATGGGGAGTCAGCAAAGTCTAGCACATTGCATTGAGGCAGGACCAAGGCCTTTCCTACTATATCCAGGCTTAACAAGGTATCCCTTCAAAGAGAATGGGTTCCAAAAAGCCAGAACAAACAGAAGAGATAAATCCTGGTCTCGCTGCCAGTAGCCCTAGAGTCTTCCCCAGCCATGCATGCCATCCACATTCAGAGGTCCTGTTTGGTTCTATGCTGGTTCCCTCACTCTCAGGCCAGAATTGAAAAGCTTCTGTTAGCACAGATAAGTTGTTTCAGTAGGTATCTCTTCAAGATCTTCATTCTACCCTTTCTTTGACTGCACTTTTGGAACTCATCCCAATGATCTCCTGTGATTCTCTGCATCTGCTTCCATCAGTTGCTAGTTGTAGATTCTATGGTGACATTTAAGAAAGTGATTTAAGAAATACATTTAAGAAAGACTACAGGGCAAAATCAGTTTGGGAACCCTCTCCACTATTGCTTAGGGTCTTAGCTGCGGTCATCCTAGTGGATGGGAATTTTTCTAGTACTAGGTTTCTTGCTAGTCCCATAATGGCTCCCTCAATCAAGACATCTCTTTTCTTGTTCTTCATCTCTGTCCTTTCCCCATCTTGATCATCCCATTCCTCTAGTTCCCCTTCACTGTCCCCTTCTCCTTTTCTCCTCCCCTTCTGCCTTCCTTTCTCCCTCCACCCTCACACTTCCAATTTTATCAGGAGTTCTTGACTTTTTCAGGAGATTCCAATGGGGATCTATGTATGTTTTTCTTAGGGTTCTCCTTGCTACTTAGCTTCTCTGGGGTTGTGGACATAGGTTCCTTACCCTTGGTTTTACAGCTACTAGTTATCTGTGAGGGACATACCATGTTCGTCTTTTTGTATCTGAGTTATTAAATTCAGCATGGGTTCTTCTAGTCCCATCCATATGTTTGTAAATTCCAAGATGTCATTGTCTTTTTACCACCAAGTAATAATCCATTGTGTAAAGGTAATAATTTTCTTTATTCATTCTTCGATTGAGAAACATCTAGGTTCTTTCCAGGTTCTGACTAGGATGAATAATATTGCTATGAACATAGTTGAAAAATGTCCTTTTCGTATGGTTAAGCATCCTTTGGGTATATTCCCAACAGTGGTATTGCTGGGTCTTACAGTAGGTTGATTCCCAGTTTTGGAGTGATTGTACGAGTTTGCATTTCCATAAACAATGGAGGAGTGTTCCTGTTACTTCACATCCTTTCCAGCATAAGCTATTGTTGGTGTTTTTGATCTTTGGCATTCTGACAAGTGTAAGATGGTTTCCCAGAGTCATTTTGATTTGCATTTCCTTTATGGCTAACGAAGTTGAAGCTAAACATTTCCTTAGCTCAGCCATTTGAAATTCTTCTGTTGAGAATTCTCTGTTTAAATTTTTACTCTATTTTTAATTGGATTATTTGATATTTTGATGTCTTATTGTATTGAGTCCTTTATATATTTTGGAGATTAGTCCTCTGATCGAGGAAGGTCATTGGCTAATAAAGGAACTGCCTTGCCCCATTTTATTGGTTAGAACATAGAGGTAGGTGGAGTAAACAGAACAGAACGCTGGGAGGAAGAGGAAGTGAGCTCAGACTCCACAGCTCTCCTCTCCAGAGCAGACGCCTCAGAGAGACGCCATGTCCCAGCTCTGATCCAGGATGGACTTAGGCTAGAATCTTCCTGGTAAGACCGGTGATCACAGATTATTAGAGATGGGTTGATTGGGATTACTATAAATGGTGCCCACGTGGACAACTGCTTCCACATAAAGCCTGAGACAGCTTGGGTAGTAATTCTAGAACAAAATGAAAGCATTGTGTCTGGTTTCTTGGTAGCAGCATTTTCTCGATTCTACTCTGCTTGCTAGAGGCAAGCAAGCGCCTCATCTAAGAGAGGCTTCCTGACTCAGCTTCAGCTGCAAAACCCTGCAGCTCATTATGAGGTCCTGCCACAAAACACTTAAACAGTGTTGACAAAAAGCTGAATGCATGCTTTTCGGTTTTCAGCCGTAGCAGGAAAAATGCCGTTTAAAAATGCCGGCTTTCTGGGCCATCCTGCCAGGGCAAACTCTGACTGTTTGAGGCAAGAGGGCTGGCTATCGAGAGAGGACTTGAGTGTTGTCTGTTGTAGCTCGCTGGCTGGCAGGGACCTTGAAATGCCATAGAGTTGTGGCTATAAACATGGCTACAGCCAGTACCTCAGCCATGAGGCTGGAAAGCTAAGGAATGGGCTACGTCGAGCCCGTAAAAGCCACGGCTTTATACCTACTGATATTGCTTGGTAAATTAAAGGCTCTTGGGGTCAGAAAAAGAGAGATATACAGTAAAGAGAGATTCAAAGACAAAGAAAATTTCTAAATGGTTTACTGTGTGTTAAAAATATATGCAAGCTAAAAGTTGAAGTTCTTAAAGTAAAAAAGAAAAGGAAGAGAGTTGTTGTGTGTGGTAGTACACACCTTTAATCCCAACACTTGGAAGGCAGAGGGAGATTGAACCCTGTGACTTCAAGGCATGGTAGCACACGCCTTTAATCCCAGTGCCTAAAAGGCAGAGACAAACAGATCTCTGTGAGTTCAAGGTGTAGTAGCAAACACCTTTAATCCCAATGCCTGGGAGGCAGAGACAGGCGGATCTCTGAGAGTTCAAAGACAGCCTGGTCTACAGAGTTATTCCAGGTCAAAGATATACGCTCAAAAAGCAAAAAGTTAACCTAGGAATGTCACAGCTTAGATTCTTAAGTGCCTAGTGATTTAGAGGCACAAATCAAAAGTGCTCCTGGATAGTAAAATTTGCAGATTCACAATAGGACAGATTCAGACCACTAAATGAGTCACACTGTTGGATGAATGTACGTAGGCTTGGGAGAGAGAAGAAAAAGAATATAGATAATAAAGTTAATGGTTCAAAATAAAAAAGGTAAAGTCTTTAAAGAGACAGAGTACAGATAGTTAAGAGATTAAAAGAAATAAAGAAAAATAAGCCACGTAAAAATGGAAAATTCACAGATAGTCTGGATTATGTACATTGTGTTTTCTTTAAAATTTTTGACTGTGAAGGAGCTAAGTACAGAGAGACATTTCATTATATGGGCTGCCAAGTGAAACCAGAACGGATATCATGAGGGTATGATTTCAGAATTTGGGTGTAAGGATATGATGCTTTGGAGAGGGTCTTCTTTTGTTTTCACAGAGGACCAGACCTTGTGGATTGCAATTATCCCGATATGGTATGATAGACCATGCCCTCCTGAAGGGTTGGTGTGAACACCTTCAGAAAATTGCTTTGCTCAACTGCCAACTGAGATGAAACTATCACACAGGTTATACCATGAAAGACCTAATTAACGACGCCCCCATTCAGCAGGAAGCAGTTTGGAGAGAAAAAAACTGCGCCCATGTTCCCAAATATGGTTTATAAATGTTCTTTTACATTTAAAGGGGATATGATATAGATGTGGATAATTTGCATTAGTATAGATTTTGCTTTATTGATAGAGATTTAAGGTCAATTTTGTTATATGTATATGTATTTCTGATCTTTGTTAAGGTATTGTGATTGTGTAGCTCATTTAAAAATGTAATGTATATAGGTAGTTAATAGATAATCATAATAGTCAAGTTTGTAGTCATGTTAGTTAATATTTTCTAGATATATAGAGATATATTTTAGATAGACATTCTTCATATCTTTCAAAGATTACAGAATAGGACATTTAATGTTTTAATAACTGAGGACTTTTCATGACAATGAGACACTCTGCTCCTGGCAGCACCAATCTACTTCAAGAGGAAGATGGGCATTGAAGAGGCTCGTTATGGAGTTTGATAGCCATTTGGGCAAGAAACTGCTCTTGCCTGGACTATTGCATAAACTGGACACAGAGAACCCGCAGAGAGAGGACTACTGAACTTGCCTAAGGTGAGATGATCTTTTGGGGTTCCTGATTCATGAAAGAGTCTGCGAGACATTCTGCAGGACACAACAGATAGTGACTGAACTGACTTTGAATTTTTCTGCTTTATGGAAATGTCTGTTGGATACCATGGACCTGAAGGCTGAAGATGGATGCCCCAACGGTACAGAGGAACTTTGGGTGACTGTCCAGGCAGCGAGATGTCTCTGTCATTTCTAGAGTTTTAAAAGTTGCTTTTTTCTTGTTTGCTTAGGTAGTATTGTATCTTTCTGGAGTCTTTGATGGAGTTAAGAATAGTTAGTTATCGTTATAGTTTTCCTTAGTTATGATAAAGATTATTGTAACTTTTACTTGATAACTGTTTCGTTATATGTAATTTTGCTATGTTAAAGTTAAAGCCTTTTTTTTGTTTGTTTAAACCGAAAAAGGGGAAATGATGGAGGAAGGTCATTGGCTAATAAAGGAACTGCCTTGGCCCATTTTATTGGTTAGAACATAGAGGTAGGTGGAGTAAACAGAACAGAACTCGGCGAGGAAGAGGAAGTGAGCTCAGACTCCACAGCTCTTCTCTCCAGAGCAGACGCCTCAGAGAGACTCCATGCCCCAGCTCCGACCCAGGATGGACTTAGGCTAGAATCTTCCCGGTATGACCGGTGCTCACAGATTATTAGAGATGGGTTTATCGGGATATCAGAATTAGCCAGTAAGGGCTAGAGCTAAAGGGCCAAGCAGTGATTAAATGAATACAGTTTGTGTGTTGTTATTTCGGGGCAAAAGCTAGCCGAGCAGGCGGCTGGGGTGTTGGGGACGCAGCCCCGCTGCTCTTATTACTACAGTCCTCTTTCTCATATGGGGTTTATGAAGATATTTTCTCACTCAGTAGGCTGCCTTTTGTCTTATAGGCTGTGCCCTTTGCTTTAAAGAAGGTTCTCAATTTCAGGAGGCTCCGTTTATTTATTGTTGATCTCAGTGTCTGTGCTACTGGAGTTATATTTAAGAAGTGGTCTCCTGTGCCCATGAATTGACTTTCCACATTCTCTACTATCAGGTTCAGTGAGGTCAGATTTATATTGAGGTTTTTAATCCATTTGAACTTGACTTTTGTGCATGGGGATAGGTATGGATCTATTTGCATTCTTTGGCATACTGACATGCAGTTATACCAGCACAATTTGGTGAAGATAATTTCTTTTTTGCATTGTAGAATTGTGGCTTCTTTGTAAAAAAAAAAATCAGGTATTCATAGGTGTGTTGGTTAATATCTTGGTCTCCAATTGGATTTCATTGGTCAACCTGTCTGTTTTTATGCCAATACCAAGCTGTTTTCATTATTGTAGTTCTATAACAGAGCTAGATATCAGGGGCAATAATGTCTCCAGACGTTCTTTTGTTGTACAGGATTGTTTTGGCTATTCTGCATTTTTTGTTTTTCAATGTAAAGTGAGATTTGTTTTTTCATGGTCTTTGAAGAATTGTCTTGGGATTTGGATGGGGATTGCAATTAATCTGTGGACTGCTTTTGGTAGGATTGATATTTTTATTACGTTGATCCTACCTATCCAAGAACATGGGAGATCTTTCCATTTCCTGGCATCTTCTTTAAAGACCTAAATTTCTTACCATACAGGACTTTCACTTCTTTGGTTAGTGTTATCTTAAGATATTTTATGTTATTTTTGGCTATTGTGAATGGTGATGTTTCTCTGATTTCTTTCTCAGCTTCTTTACAATATGTATATAGGAGGGCTATTGATTGTTTTGAGTTAAGCTTCTTTCATACCACATTACCCATGGTGGGTTTTTTTCAGCTGTAGGAGTCCCTGATAGAATTCTTGGGGTCCCTTATGTATAATATCATATCATCTACAAATAGTAGAAGTTTTACTCCTTCCTTTCTCATTTGAAACCACCTACTTTCTTTTTGTTGACATTTCGCTCTAGCTAAAACTTTAAGATCTATGATGAACAGATATAGAGAAAATGAACAGCCTTGATTTTAGTGGAATAGCTTTGAGTTTTTCTACATTTAATTTGATGTTGGCTGTCAGCTTAATGTATATTGCTATTGCTTTTATTATGTTTAGATATGTTCCTTGTATCCCTGATCTCTTCAAGACCTTTATTATGAAGTGTGGTTGGATTTTGTCAAATTCTTTTTTAGCATCTAATGAGATGGGCATATGTATTTTTTCTTTCAGTTAATTTACATAGTAGGTTACATTGATAGATTTGTGGATGTTGAAACATTCCTGTATCTCTGGATAGATGTGATCATGGTGAAATTTTTAATGTATTCTTGGAATTGATTTGTAAGAATTTTATTGAATATTTTTGCATCAATGTTATTGAGAAAGATTGGTCTGTAATTCTCTTTCTTTATATGATTTTGGTATCAGGCTAACTGTAGCCTCATAGAAAGTGTTTGGCAGTGTTCCTTCTGTTTCTATTATGTGGAACAAATTTGAGGAGTATAGGTATTAGCTCTTCTGTGAAGATCTGGTAAAATTCTGCACTAAAACCATCAGGCCCTGGATTTTTTTTTCTCTTTTGCTTGGGAAGCTTTTGACGACAACCTCTATTTATTTGAAGGTTATAGGTCTATTTAAATTGTTCACCTGGTCTTGATTTAATTTTGGCATGTGGTACCTATTAATAAAATTATCATTTCTTTCACATTTGTTAATTTTGTGGAGTACAGAATCTTGTAGTATTACCTAATGATTCTTTGGATTTCCTCACTGTCTGTTGCTATATCTGTCTTTTCATTTCTGATTTTGTTAGTTTGGATGTTCTCTCTCTGCCTTTTGATTAGTTTGGATAAGAGTTTGTCTATCTTGTTGATTTTCTCAAAGTACCAGCTCTTGGTTACATTGGTTCTTTGAATTGTTTTCTTTATTTATAGTTTATTGATTTCAGGGCTTCAATTTGATTGTTTCCTGTCATCTATTCCTCCTGGTTGAGTCTGTTTCTTTTTTTTCTACAGCTTTCAGGTGTACTGTTAAATCCCTAGTGTGAGATTTCTCCATTTTCTCTCTGTAGGCACTTAGCGCTATGAACATTCCTCTTAGCCCTGCTTTCATAATGTCCCGTAGGTTTGGGTATGTTGTGCTTCATTTTCATTGAATTCTAGGAAGCCTTTAATTTTTTTTTCTGCATTTCTTCCTTGATCCAGGAAGAAATTAATTGAGCACTTTTCAATTTCCATGATTTTTAGGTTTTCTGCAATTAGTGTTGTTGTTGAATTCTAACTTTAAACCATGGTGATTTGATAAGATACAGGAGGCTATTTGATTTATTTTTCTTTTCGTATCTGTTGGGGTTTTCTTTGTTTTCAAGAATATGGTCAATTTTAGAGAATGTTCCATGAGGTGCTAAGAAGAAGGTATATTCTTTTGAGTTTGGGTGGAATGTTCTATAGATTGTTAAGTTCATTTGATTCATGACATCTGCTAGTTCTCCTATTTCTCAGTTAAATTTCTGTCTGGTGGCCCTGTCCATTCAGGAGAGTGGGATTTTGAAGGCTCCTACTGTTAGTCTTTGGGGTTTGATATGTGACTTAAATATTAGTAATATTTTTTACATATGTGTGTGCTCTTGTATTTGGGGCACATATGTTCAAGATTAAGATTTCATCTTGATGGGATTTTTTCCTGTGATGAGTAGGAAATGTCCTTCTCCATCTCTTTTGATTGATTTTAGTTTGAAGTTAAATATCAGGGTAGCTACACCCTCTTGTTTCTTGGGTCCATTTGACTAGAAAATCTTTTCCCAGCCCTTTACTCAGAATGCTGGATCCTGTTTTTGCATCCATTCAGTTAGCCTGTATCTTCTTAGGTTAATTGAGTCCATTGATATATTAAGAGATATTTATGACCAGTTATTGTCAATTCCTCTTATATTTTGGTGGTAATGTTTCCCTTCTTTGGGTTTGCTGGTGAGAGTTTTTCTATTGTCTGTGTTCTATTTTTTTTTGGGTGGTGGGGGGCACAGTTAGGTTCCTTGGGTTGGAGATTTCCTTCTAGTACTTTCTGTAAGGCTGGGTTTGTGTACAGGTATTGTTTAAATTTGGTTTTATCATGGAATATTTTGTTTTCTCTATCGATGGTGAGTGAAAGATTTGCTGGTGATAGTTGTCTGGGCTTGCACTTTTGCTTTCTTAGTGTCTGAAGCCCAACTGCATAGGACATTCTGGCTTTCATGAGAATTTGGGTGTAATTATGATAGGTCTGCCTTTATATGTTACTTGACCTTTTTCCATTTTAGTTCTTAATATACTTTCTTTATTTTGTATATTTTGTGTTTTAATTATTACTTAACAAGGGGACTTTTTTCTTTTTGGCCAAATCTATTTTGTGTTCTGTAAGCTTCTTTTACCTTCATAGACATATTTTTCTTTAGGTTGAGAAAATTTTCTTCTATAATTTTGTTGAATATATTTTCTGTGCTTTGAGCTGGAGTTCTTCTCCTTCGTCAAGCCCTGTTATTCTCAGGTTTGTTCTTTTCATGGTGTCCCAGATTTCCTGGATGCTTTGTGTAAAGAATTTGTAAAATTTAATGTTTTATTTGACTAATGAATCTATTTCCCATATGGTATCTTCAACATTTGAGTTTCTCTCTTCTATCTCTTTCATTCTGTTGGTTATGCTTGCATTGGTAGTTTCTGCTTGTTTACCCTTATTTTTCATTACCCAAATTCCCTTGTGTTTTCTGTATTGCCTCAATTTCAGTCTTCAAGTCTTGAACTGTTTCTTTCACCTGTTTGTTTCCTTTTTCTTGGTTTTCTTCAGTTTTTTAAAAGAGAGATTTATTGATTTCTTCCAAGTTTTTGTTTTTCTTTTCCTTCATTTCTTTAGAGAAATTTTTCATTTCTTCTTTAAGGGTCTCTCTCATCTTCATAAAATTATATTTAAGATAGTTTTTTTTTTTTTTTGCTTTTTCTGGGTTAGGATGATCAGGTCTTCCTGTTGTATGGATTCTGGCAATACCATGTTGCTTTATAAATTGTTGAATGATTTTTTGCATTGGTACCTACCATCTCTTCCTCCAATTGGTGCCAGTACTGTCTTTGCTTCTTGGTCCGATCCTTGCAGTTGCTGTCTGGGTCTCAGGAAAGCACTGAGGTCTCTCTTGGCCTGATCTCTTGGTCTGCTCTGTGCAGTTGCACCCTATGGTTCAGAGTTTTTCTGAAGTGGCAGGCAGTGGGTAGGTTTAGTGTTTTGCTTGTTTTGTTTCAAGGGGACTTTCTGATCTAATCTGTTTGGAGTTCTTAATACTTCTTGTAACTTTATAGGCATCTGCTTCTTTATGTTACTTTATTTTCTATTATTTTATTGAAAATAATTTTTGGGTCTTTGAGATAGGTTTCTACTTCTTCCTTTATCCTTTATTTTCTTAAGTTTGCTTTTCCCATATTGTATGATATTTCATGGAAGTTTTGTGCCAGGAATTTGTTAGACTATAATTTTCTTTGACTAATGTACCCATTTATTCTCTCTTATCTTCAGTGTCTGGAATTCTCTCTTCTATCTCATTGTATTATGTTGATGAAGCTTGCTTATGTAGTATCTGTTAGAATTCCTAAATTTTTTATTTCTTAAATCCTGACAGTTTGGGTTTTCTTTATTGATTCTCTTTCCCATTTCTGGCATTAAAAGTTTTGTTTAGTTCCTTGTACTGCTTGTTTGTATTTTCCCACATTCCTTTTTTTCAGTCAACAAACTAATTTACTTTTTAAAAAACTATCTTTTCTTATATTACATACCATTTCCAATTATTACTCCCTCCTCTCCTCCTGTTCCTTCCACATTTCCCCCAGCCCACTCCCCTATAAACTCCTCAGAGATGGTAAGGCTTCCTATGGCAAGTCACCAAAGTCTAGCACACTGTTTGAATCAGGACCATGGCCCTCCCTACTATATGTAGGATGAATAAGGTAGCCCTCCAAAGAGAATGGGTTCCAAAAAGCCAGTACAAGCCAAAGGGATAAATTCAGGTCTCACTACAGCCATACAGATAGTCTAATTTGATGCTATTCTGTTTCTCTCTCTGGAGTTTGTGAGCTCCCACCAGCTCAGATAAACTGTCTCAATGGTTATCCCCATCATGGTTTTGACCTCCTTGCTCTTATTCTCACTCCTCCCACACTTTGACTGGGCTTTGATTGCTCAGGCAGAGCTCTGCTGTGGTTCTCTGCATTTGCCTTTGTCAGTTGCTGGAAATAGGTTCTAGGGTGACATTTAAGATAGCCATCAATATGACATCCTCTTTACTATTGCTTAGGATCTTAGCTAAGATCATCCTAGTGAATTCCTGGGTACTTTTCTAGTGCTAGGTTTCTTGCTAGCCTCATAATGGCTCCCTCAATCAATATATCTCTTTCTTTGCTTTCTTTCTCCGTCCTTCCTCCTATTCGACCATTCTGTTGGTTTTCCCATTTCTTAACAGGATTTATTCATTTCCACTTTAAGTACCTCTATTATATTTTTAAAAGCTGTGTTAATATTTTTCTTGTCTTTCATTTATGCCAAAATATTCAGGGCCTCCTGTGGTAGGATAACTCTTATCGATACATAATGACCTGGTTCTTGTTAATTTTGCATATATGCTATTGTCTGTGTGTTTGTGCTTGGGATAATTAAAGGTCTTATTTCTGAATTTGTTTCTGTTGGGAGGGTGTTTTGTTCCTTGGTTTCTGTTTCCTCTCTGAGTGATAAGAGAGAAGTTCTTCTTGGAAGTGCTACTTTCAAGCTTGATTCTAATATGAAAAACAAAGATCCGAACAAAATGGAATCTTTCACCATTTTCAAATTTCTGTGCCTGGAAAACAGCAGAAAAAGAAGACAAAAACGTTCTAACATCCCTTGTCAATGAGTGTCAATCTAAATGCGAAGTCTGAAATATACAAACCACAGAAATATTACTAGAAGAAAACCGATCTAAACTATCCATTCTATTTGATTTCAGACATTTATGAAACTTGATTAAGAAGTAAGACAATCAAAAGACTTCATCCCATCAATATGGGGAGGACATCTCAATTTTTAAATTGATAAAGCTGAATAAATAAATGGTTGCTGAATATTAGAGAGTATGCCTATCTGTTAATTTTTGTTACTGTGATAAAACATTGGCTAAAGAAGAAATTTTATTTTGGTTTATAATTCTGAGAACTAGATGTCTGTAATGGCAGAGAAAGCAGAATGACAAGTGGCAGGAACAGAGATCAAATGTCATCTGCACACAGGAAAAAGAGAGAAAGAACTAGACCTTTGCTAAGCAATACAAATCACAAATCTGGGTTGCAGTGACACACTTTCTGCAATAAGGCTCTCATCTTGATCTCCACAGCTTCCACAAACAGAGCTATTAGGGATCATGTGTTTAAATACATGAACCTGGGGTTTGGGGGCTTTCTTATTCAAACCACCACAGGGAGTTATCATTATAATGTAACTGTGTGTACATATAGAAAACATAGAAACTACTTTTGCAATTAAAATACTATATAGCACAAAACACTATTGCAATAAAGTAGAGTAACTCAAGTACACAGGTAAAATTCATAAACAGTCAGTGAACTACTAAAAATTTGCTGGGAGTTGTTAGATGGAGGCTGGTAAGGCCATGTGAGCTGACTATTCCTTATCAAACTTGGGTTTTTACTTATCTCCTGACACATAGACCAGTGAGACACAATATTCTTCCCAATACCACAATCCAAAAGACGGTTACCCAGGTCCTCAAGGCAGATATTGCTAACTTGCTAAACATCCTGAAATGATGTCAGGACAGATATTTTTCTCAAAATGACAGAAAAGGGGTATACTCTAGAGGTTTCCAAAGTCAATGTTATAACAAAAGGGAGGGCAGTATCAAAAATCAAAAAGAACTCTGTCAAAATTTTGTCATGCTCCAAGAAATCTCAGAGGCTATATTCAGCATTAGCACAAAATCTCACACATTTCCTATAGCAAAAAAAAGAGATCAACTATCTTTCCCCAAGAGATGAAAATTTGTACTGCTGACAGAATCCTATATAGCTGTTAGACACCTCAGAATTGAGTTCAGAACTCTTCATTTCACAGCTATCAAATGAAAAGCAAATGTGGACTTAGCAGTAGAAAGACTCACTTGCAATGTTTACTGCAAGGCTGGAGATGGAGGAGCAACAGAGAGAACATGCTGGCTATAGGATATATATATATATATATATATATATATATATATATATATATAATCTGACTCACAGTCTAGCATATTATCTACATCTGAAATCTGCAACCTGGAGGGCAAAAGTAATCCCTAATGTGAATGATAAGTCTCCTACAGACACTGCAGTTGAGGGACAAAAGGAAGAACAAGAATCTTCTTCTCTAAATGGAAGATGAACTTTTCCATTCATTCTTCCAAGTCACACACTAATTCATCAACTCAATGCAGGAAAATTTATTTGAGTTTTAGGTTCAGAAAGGCAGGTTTCATTTGTTAGGCAGGTTGCTGAGTCTTTGGTGTTAGGCCATGTTGTTGTGTGACAAAATGTTTCCTGGTGAGATGTTACATATACATCTACTCACCCAAGATAAATTATGGATACCACCAAATTTCAACTTGGTAAGTCAGTGAATTTATTTATTGTAGTTACTTTCAGGAATATGGGTGAGGAGTTGCTTATAGAAGCAAAAGTGATTCAAAGACAGTTGCATCACCAAAATCCACCCCAGCAAAGGGGACAGCTCATGAAAGGGGACACTTGTATCACGCTGCACAGCCTGTACACAGCTCAACAGGCCAGAGAGTAGACTATCCAAGTGATTCCATTAGTCTAAACTTATTCCAGGCAACCTGGCTGATTTCAGCCTCTTTCAGGCAGTTTATTGAATCTTAGGGTCTTCTGTTCAGCTTGCTTTGTTTGAGAGAGAATCTCAGTCATCTTTACTGTTTACTCTTGGGAGGGAGAGACCTAATAAATCTGGCCAATTTCCTGAACTTCTTGAAGCTATTTGAACTGTTTACTTGTGTCTTGAGAAGTTTCTTTGCTGGATGAAATGCTTGAATCGCTGAAGAAACTGCTACAGGATGTCTGTTAAATGAAGTTTTTCTAGGCTATTGGGATAATTGAATTAAATGAAATGACCATAAACGTTCACTACTGTGCAATTTTGTCCTTTAAATAAGGTTATATAACTTAGTGGAATGACTAGTTTTGGAAATGTTAATAATTGTATTAATAATTATTATTATTATAATTTATATATCCAATGCAATATAACATATTTAATAAGTCATGAACAAACATATTAGGAGATTCCTCTGCATGGTCACTGCATTCATTGCTAAATAAAAAGCAGTGAAAAAAATGAAAGAAGGTTTTTTTTTATGGATTTTCTGTATACGAACATATGTGTCTGCATCTACATACATTTTTTGTTCTTTTTCTTTGGCTCTTTTTCTTGTTTGATTGTTTTGCCATCATATGACTTTCTTGGTTTTTGTACATTTTCTTGCATTTTATTTTATTTAAATAACTTTTAAATCAATTTTAATAGTTTTTATGATATTTATTCTGTCTTGAATTTTCATCATATCTTATTAGCAATCTTGTCTTTTTCATCAAGGCTCTCTTGAATCATTCTGCATTAGGAGAAAGCTACCATAAAATGACTTGAAGTCTCATATAAAAGTCATAGTGATTTTAAATTTGCACAAAGTAGTTTTCACTTCTATCAAAAATATATGTGACAAATAGGAAACAAGACAGAAAATTATTCAACAGGGAGGGTTTGTGTTTGATTGTCGTTGTGGTATGTAATCTGATTTGCCAATTACCCTAAGTAACTTCATACTGACCTTAGAAGAATGTCACATTAGGTCGTTTAAGAGTGATTCCAACCTAACTAACCAGGTTCTGTACACAATACTAAGAAGGCCTTCTGACTTCCTGGGGGCATTGCAATCTTTTCTCAGGACGGTGAAGATAGCTATCATTATGAATAATAACAACTCTGAAACAGTCCACCTGGCACAAATTTCTCAAAATCCCTCCCCATCTTTTGGTTTGTTTGCTTGTTTGTTTTCCAAATTGGTTAAAGCCATACCTCTGATTCTATGTGCATTTCCCATGCTTTTTATTTTATTTTTTTTGGCTCTCTTTCTTGTTTGGTTGTTTTGTCATCTTCTAATTTGTTTGTTTTTAATTTATCTTATTTTATTTTATTATTAATTCTTGGATGCCTATTTGTTTTTTAAGTAGTCACAGAAAAGCAGTATGTAAGGAGTCTTTTTCTGTCATATAACCCATTCCCAAATAATGAAATGTGTACTTCTAATTAATTATGAAAGCTTAGCCTGTAGATTAAGCTTGTCCGTAAATAGCTCTTGTAACATATTAACTCATTGATATTAAACTACATTCTATCATGTGCTGTTACCTCTCTTTCACTTGCACCTCCCATTTCCTTCCCATGTCTACTGCTGCACCTTGATCATCTCCTCTTACTTCCTTTCTCCTCGGAGAAGTCACACCTATACTTCCTGGCTAGTCATTGGCCATTCAGCTCTTTATTAATACAGTCACAACAATCTGTCTTCACACAGTGTACAAATATCCCACAACAGGAGTAGACTTGAGTAGGAGGGAAAGTATAGAGAAATGGGGAACTCTAACTTTTCTACCAGAGGAACTTGGTTCCCAGCAGTACATTGTAGCTCAGAACAATCTGCTCCAGAGGTTTCAGTATGTTCTTCTATCTTCCCAAGGTTCCTTTGGAAATCTACATGAGGTCTCTCTCTCTCTCTCTCTCTCTCTCTCTCTCTCTCTCTCTCTCTCTCTCTCTCTCACACACACACACACACACACATACACATATTAAATAAATAAATAAATATTTTAAAAGACTATGCAGAAATATTGTTACACAGTAAATTTTGTTAACACACTAATTGACCAGTGCTTTGTATAAGTCTAGGAGGAAAGTAGATAAATGTTTCTTTTGAAATGCTAATATTTTTATATGCTCACCAACAAACATGTTTAATTTGAACACATACTGATAGTTACGATAGGACCAAATGAAATAATTTTATTTACATAACAAAATAATTTCAAAATACCTAAAACCTTACTTATGAGCTGATTTGCAAAACTTACTGTATATTCCTGAAAATGCTTCAATTTTTCTCACTCATGAGAAATAAGTAACTTGCCAATTGCCTAGTATCTACAGATACACTTCATTTGCTTCTTAAAGGATCATTTTAACTAGAATTATCTGTGGTTTATAGCAAAATGTAAAGACTACAAATATTGAATAATTAAAGACATTTTTTATTTTATTTTATTTTTTTATCTATTTATTTATTTATTAAGGATTTCTGCCTCCCCCCCCATCCGCCTCCCATTTCCCTCCCCCTCCCCCAATCAAGTCACCCTCCCTCATCTGCTCGAAGAGCAATCTGGGTTCCCTGACCTGTGGGAAGCCCAAGGACCGCCCACCTCTATCCCGGTCTCCAAAGGTGAGCATCCCAACTGTCTAGGCTCCCCCAAAGCCAGTACGTGCAGTAGGATCAAAAACCCACTGCGATTGTTCCTGAGTTCTCAGTATTCCTCATTGTCCTCTATGTTCAGCTAGTCCGGATTTATCCCATGCTTTTTCAGACCCAGGCCAGCTGGCCTTGGTGAGTTCCCGATAGAACATCCCCATTGTCTCAGTGTGTGGGTGCACCCCTCGCGGTCCTGAGGTCCTTGCTCGTGCTCCGTCTCCTTCTGCTCCTGATTTGGACCTTGAGATTTCTGTCCCATGCTCCTCTGTCTCTGTAAAGACATTTTTTAAATAGCACCATTACTGTGAAAATGCCATCCAGACACTTAAAATTTTTACTTTATTTTTTTTATGTTAACTTTATCGTTTCTAATGAGCCCTGTGCTCACTCTGTACACTACACTTGGGACATTTTAACTTCTTGATGTTTTACAGTGAGAGCTGTCTACAATGAGGACGGTGGGTGCTGGAGAGACACAGAGTCTGTGCTCTTCCCTGTTCAATAGTGTAGCCCAAAAGAGCCTAAAACGCATCTTGGTTTAACTGGGTTACAGTCCAGATTTACTCTCTCTTATGCCTCAAATCAATACTTCCTTTCCTTATTTTGTGAATCTGATTATTTCATATTGCTCATATAAATGGAGTCAAGTGACATTTACTCAGCTTTTATTTTCATTCATCACATTTTTTTCCAGGTTAATCATTTTGTTAAAAAAAAACATAGTCACGGTCATCTTCTCTTTAAGCATCATTACTACAATATTTGGCATATATTTTACTTTTTTACAAACACAGTTATCTATCAGTACACATGTTGGTTTTAGACAATTCTGGGCAATTATAAAATTATCTGCAATGGAAAAATATTGTGAGAACCTTAAGATATTGTTTTCAGTTCTTCTGAGTAAATGCATAAGCATGGAATCATGATTTCATTCAGTAGATGTAGTTTTACAATGTTTCACATTATTTTATGTAATAGATTCTCCATTTTATGTTCTTATCAGAAACACACAAGGCTCTTAACTACCATGTATTTGTATTTGATTGATGCACAAAGTATGTATTTAGAAATAATTCCCTTCGTTCTCTTGAACAATATATGCTTTATTCTTGCCACAACTATGCATTTGTTGAACTTTCTGACTTTAACATTGTATGAATTTTAAGAATATTATCATCATTTTCTTCTTCCCATTCTCCATAATATCAGTGTATTTCTTATACTATTGCAATATTGCTTACAACTTTACATCTGTAATAACATCTAACCAAGGTGTTATCTTTATTTTAATTTAAACTCACAAGTTTACAAGTTAATTATTCTATCTGGAAAAATCAGATATGATTTCTTAGAATATCAAGCAATTCATCATTTGGCTCCTTAGATAAAATATATTCAAATTGTACAGACATTTTTTTTCCCAGAATGTATTTAGGGTTTAAAGTAATTGATATTTCAGAGAATAGTTAGTTATTGATAAATGCTTATCTTTAACTGTCTTTACAAAGTCATTGGGGATAGGAGCTAAGAATTTTACCTGCCAAATGACATTAGTATTTGTCAACATTTTAAAAGCTCCAAAATATGAATGATTCATTATATATGAATGGCATATAGGAGGAGATTACTAAATTTTTGCTAGCTATCTAAATAATATTGAAAATAATACATGCCAAAATCTCTGACCATATTAAGGATAACTAATGAATCAAAGGCAGTGTCATTTAGTAAATATCATGGCAAGAAGTTTCTAGTTGAACCAACTAAAGAAATTATTAACAATAGTATTTCAGGAAAATACTAATATCTTATATGCTCAGCTACTCTAATGTAATCATCTGTGGCAGAGGAAATGAGAACAGATATAAGACATTTCATTAATTCAGAAATTGAAAGAAATAAAGCATTGTTGCTTTCTTCTCCCAGTTTTATGCGCAGATAATATGACAGGAGAAAAGATATTTATCACCTAAATGGTTCTGAAATTTTAGAATTTTTTCAGTGTTCTGAAAACTAAATCTTAAGAAGTATATCAATGTTAGAGGGTTTATCTGCGGACAGAATCCACAGTGCAGAGGCATGCTTCAGCTCACCCTCTGCATTGTACACCTTCATCACCAAGGACTGTGATAGCTGTGTGTCTCCTTAACACTCAAAGACTGGAGTCATGCCGCATCTCCAATTATCTCTGCTTATGGTCCTTGCCTAAAGCCTCCATCCTTAGAATGGATCTGCACAAAGACAGGAGGTTATAGGGCAGGCTGAGTTAATGCAACTGCACCCGGTGGCACAGGCTTAGTGTATCTCTTACTAATAGCTGAGGCAAGGGGATTACAAGATGAGAGCTAGCCTGAGCAACTTTCTGAGACCCTGTGTCAAGGTAAATAGTAAAAACAAACAGAAAAAAATCAAACAGATAGAGGCTGGGAATATAGCTCAGGGAAAGAGCATGTAAAATCTCTGAGTTCATTTGCCAGAACTAAAATGGAAGTAAACAGAGGAAGAGGAGGAACTTTTTCCATTTTTACTAACTCCCAGTAACAAGTGTGGGAGATTTTATTTATGTCATTCTATTTATAAGTAAAATAATTTAAAGAAGTTTGCATTTACTAAATAAGTTATTTTAGAAAAGTCAGATAAATTGCTCAAGATTGTATCAATAATAAAAGAGGTAAAAAATATTTTACCAGTATTCAGAATATCTAGTGGGCTTAGATATTATTGCTGTATTAATACTGTACAAATTTTATTAATTTAAATTTTCTGATATTCATATGTTTTATCTATATGTTGGTATTATTTTTTAATGTTTTTATGACTCTGTGTGCCTGAACACATGCATATTTGTACATGTGTGTGCATGTGTGTATGTGTATGCAATACATGTCTATGTGTGTACATATTTATACATATACATGGAGATCAGAAATCAGGCATATTCATTCATTGCTATTTATTTTGCTTTTGAGATAATGTCTCTCTGTAAGCCTGGTTTTCACTGTTTCAGGTAGTCTGGAAGGGCAGCACAGCTACTGGATACTTCTGACTGGGGACATAGAAATTATCTCAGAATACTCCCTACAGCGTTGTATTGTGAATGTTGTTATGCTTGTGTGAAAAGTACTTCAACAACTGAGGCAGTTCCTCAGCCCCATTTAGTGTTTTGAATAACATTGGCTTACTATGTTTCTTAAATATAATTAAAATAAATACAAAGGCAGGATTTTTAAAAATATACACTATATATCTAAAATTAATGTATTTAAAAGACAAAACATTTTACATTTTAGAAGGAATATTTCTGTGAATATCTGTGTTGTGTGAATATCTGTGCCCCTTCTCAGATTTCAGTATAAAATCCAGTACTCAATTAGGAGAAATAGGAAAATCTATAGTTACATCTGTGTCCTCCTTATAGCAACTGAAAGAACAAGTAGAAATGGAAGGTAGTTTTCTCACTATTCCAGCTTTATATTTGATTGTATTCTATATGGAGAAGTTATAATTACTTATACATGGAACAAAATGAGGAAAACAAGAAAAACAAAGAAAATGAACACATTCATCACTTAAACTTATGAATTTTGTGGAGAGACTGAAATTTACTGCTCAGCAATTTTGAAATAAAAGATAGAGGTACAGATGAGAGTCCACATGCTAGGCATATTCCTCCTAAATGAACTTGCCATACTTTTACAAGTATTTGCTTGGTTCCTCTACCTCTCAGCCTTTAGTAATCACCAATCTGTTCTCAGTTTCTGAGTTTCACTGCCTAATATCCCGTAGGAGAAAGAGCATGCATGAGTCATTGTTAATTGAGGTTGAGGTGTGTTTATTGTATGGAGCAGAAGGATGGTTCCTCTTTTGTATCCAATCTGTTAGCCTTTGTCTCTTTATAGGTGAGACGAGTCCATTTATATTAATAGACATTAATGACCAGTGATTGCTATCTCTTGTTATTTTAGTTTTCATTGTTGGTGAAGTTGTATGTTTTTCCCTTCTTTGGGATTTGCTGCTGTGAGATCATCTATTGTCTGTGTATTTGTGGATGCAGTCAACTTCCTTGGGTAGTTTTCCTTCTAGTACTTGTTTTTGGATAGGTTTGTGGCTAGGTATTGGTTAAATCTGGTTCTGTCATAGAATATCTTGTTTTGTCCTTTTATGGTGATTGAAAGTTTTGCTGGGTATAGTAGTCTGGACTAGCATCCCATATTCTGGTGTCCTCTTCAATTTTTTTCTTCAAAGATTTAGAGTTCTGGTAATTCAGGTCTACACAACACATAAGTGCTTGGGTATTTATAATATCATTGCCACAAAATTAATGGCACAAATATAGGTACAGTATAAGACAGCTTTAACCAAAACAGGAGAGGTTTATGTAGTGTTGATACGTGAATGAGTAAGATCTTACAGACAAAATATTGGGTCGTGAAAAATGACTATCAATGTGGACAAGTGCTTGTCTTTTCTGGAACTGCTTTCTTATCTGTAAAATGGGAATAAAGGTGACATTTGGCCAGCAGGATTGGTGTAGACAAATAAAACAGTGTTTAGATTGTTTACTTTTCTTCCCTGTTTGAGCTCCTGTCCTAGTGCATGCCAAATATACATCCCACCCCCAGAAAAAAAAGCCAATAGAAAGCCCTGAAAACAAGTTACCTTTTATTTAAACAAGTCAAGTATAGAAATTATGGCTTTTGTGGAAAAATTATTCCTCAACCAGTTAAAAGGCTCAGTGAATTAAGGAGAAAGTGTCATCTTTGAAACCCCCCCCCCCATAAAAAAAAACAGTGGACAGCATTCTACTGCTTTTGCTGAGAAGTAAAACATCTATAGTTTTTTCCAGGACACTGTGTAACTGGACTTAAGTAAGGTGAGGAAACAATGACAGTCAGAAGGTCCTGGTCAAGCCTTATGCTGACAATAAGAAACCACGGATTCAGGCAAACAGATGGATCTAGAAAACATCATATTGAGTGAGGTAACCCAGACCCAGAAAAACAAATATCATATGTAATCACTCATAAGTGGCTTTTAGACATAAAGCAAAGAAAACCAGCCTACAATTCACAACCCCAGAGAACCTAGATCCTAAAAGAGCCTAAGGTAGGACCTTAAAAGAGACATACATGGATCTAATCTACATGGGAAGTAGAAAAAGACAAGATCTCCAGAGTAAATTGGGAGCATAGTGACCATGGAGATGGTTGAACGGGAGAAGAGAGGAAGGGAGGAGAGCAGAGAAAAATGTATAGCTAAATAAAATCAATAAAAAGAAAAAAAAGGAAAGACTAGGTTAAGAGGATTTAGATAAGCATATATATGTACACATTATCCTGCACTTATACAGGGATATATATATTATTAAAGATATATATTATACATTAGATATATATTATATATACATATATGTTAGAGAGAAAGACAGACAGAATGTAGAAATTCTATGGAATATCAATGAATTAAATATGTTTTAAAGTCAGGTGAGCAGCATATTACCTCAGTCATTTTCATATCAGCCCTTTGATTTAAGGAATCATTTTGTTACTGCAAAATTTATGTTTTCTATTTTAATTTCTAAATATGAATTTAGGACCTTTATGTTTGAACTAGATCTATAAATGCAAAGTGAATAACAATAGATGTAAATAAATTAGTTTTTAAGATTTTAGTAACATTTTTCTTATGTAATTCATGCTATTTATTGACCCATAAAAGACAGAAAACTAATTGTTACATTACATTTTCCAAAATGTTTCAATGAATGAAATATTTGCACTAAAACATTCAATGTTAGCTATTATTATTTTGTTTGCAAAAAGTAACAGAGCTATGAGGGTCTATGGACAGCATTGTGTCGTGTTTGACTCTATACTCATGACATCAGACCAATGACTGTTCTCTATGCATTCATTGGACTCTACAGTCAGTATCAACTGGTGATCTACAACACTATCCATTTTTTACTTGGAATATGGAGACAGTGTCAGAACCTATAAAGTAGACCCCAGTCCTATAAGGCTCCTATACTTCAGTTGTAAAGGTAACATTTGTGTTATGACCCAAACTTCCAACCTATCATGGGTTTCTGCTGGATAATTTGCTTACATATCTTATGGTTAAATGATAAAAGAGATCCAGAAAAGATGCAGAGAAGCTGCACCTAGGATGAAGTCTTGAATGGGTTCTAAAACTTGCAAGTACCTGTCTCAGTAGATTTAAAGCATGTGACATGCTTAACTCAATATGTTTCTTATTACAAGCTTTCACATTGTTCAACCTCCTACAGCCCAACCTTTCCCAACTAGAATCCTTGTTTTTGCCCCCTTTTTTCCTGTGTCTCTGGTGACCTAGTCCATGGCAAAGGAACACCATTTTAAGTCTTTAGCATAATGTCAGGTGAGATCAAAATGGTTGCTAAAGATCCTTGCATTGTCTTCATCATTCCAATATTGTAAGAGTTTCTCTAGGAATAGAGACTAAAGACAAATATACATTTATTTAGTTACAAGAAAGAAAAGTAAATAAATAGAAATTCACTTAAATGGAAAAAAAAAAGACAGCATCACCCATCACCCCTAAAAAAGGGTAACACTTAATGTTACATATCTCTCTGTTTATATGTAAGTATTATTTCCAGTTCTGACCACAAATTCATTGCCCTTGCTCTCACTTGTCTCTATGCTTCTACAGTAATTGGAATATTCATTGTTACAAATCCTGGCCCAGTCTTCTTTCCAAAACTGGAATTGTCTACCAATTCCCTCTGTCAAAACTCATCTAGTAAAGCCCCTGGAAGGATTACCACTGGCTTTAGTATATGTAACCTTTATTCTAGAAAATTATTTTCCCTATAGTTTCTCCTAAGAAGCCAAGTTTGTAGAGGAAGATTTGATAGAAAACATGAACCACATACTCTGTTGTATTTATTGAAACCAATTTAATTAATTATTTCTTCACTGCTGGACTCAACTAAGGGCAGAGTCATGAAACTTGTTGCTGGTTTCAATTTACCACTCCTATTAATCCTTTGTACAAGTGACTGCTCTTGTGCTCATTAGCTTAAGTGTTTGTGAATGCAGTAGAAAAATTTGATATCTTCAAATATCAAAGAAGTCCAACTAAATACAGAGCCCTTCCTCTTCTTTATAGGCACAGTCCAGGTTAGATCTGAAAGAGATATTCTAATGAGCAGAAAAGAACAATTTATTAGATTTAATGGAGAAAATTATGACCAAGAAAATTCCTTCAAATAAAATATATGATTTATTTTTGATTAGTGGTCATATTTGTCCACAAAAAGCTTTTAAGAGAAAAATCAGCATATACTGAAATATTTCATTGGTATATTGAACTAAAATGCTGCACATCTTTATTTACCTTTGATCCACTCCAGGATAATGACTAACACAAATTCTAAATAATAGATTTCTTTATAATGAAGAAACTAAACCCTGGATAAATGATCTGATACCCAAAACTTGTTTCATGAAGTTTTTTTTTCTTCTTCAAAATGTAGTCCTGCAGAGAGCATGACCTTGGCATAAGGCAGAAAACTCTGCTTTCTGATTGTTTCTGAGCATATTTTCTTTCCATATTTTTTTTTTACAAATAATCACAATTATCTCTGGTACTATGGGTCTCTAAAATTGCTCCTGAATCATTCAAGATTCTATATATTCAGCAGGTTTTGAATTTTCAAGATATTTTGAAAATATTCCAGAGACATAGTGCTTAATGTTCTTTTGAAAATTGCCCAACACTTCTTAAGTACACTGATAAAACAAGGACCTTTAACAGTATAGTAAAGATTTCTATATTTTTTCTTTAAAGTATTCTCTCGTGTATTTTTCCAACTTTAAACTGGAAAAATTTACTACAATCTTGTTTTTGAATAGTATAAATAATATATTAATTAAATGAGAGTTGCTGAAAAGCATGTATATGTATATGTATATGTATATATCTACATATCTACATAGCATACTCACACACATACAAATACACACACACAAACAAACATATATATCAAAATTGATTTTAAATTACAGGTTTCTGTTCAATATAAATTTACTCGTTTTTGTGTTACCACAGCTAATTCTACAAGTAACTGTCCAAAGCAATCAATTGTGTGAAATTTCAAGGTTCTTAATAATCTTAGTATTAATTAACTTTTGGCCTAGAACAAAAACAATTTAGAGTAACAACAAAATTATTATTGCTATTTTAAAGATAACTTACTAAAACTTACAAATCCTACTCAATTGAGAATGTCAGTGATTCTAAAACAGACACAATCATTACAATCTTCATAAATTATTAGAATGTAGTTTGTAAATATATACAATAACATTAGTGAGTGTGTATAGCTGAATTCTCAAGTTCCTGCAAGTTTTACAGCTTATCAATGTAATTCAGGTCATTTTAGTGCTGAATTAATTAAATCATGACATGGAAAATTTAATTTTAAGTAAAATTACATAACCCACAATAATCAGTTTTATTGTTCTTTTTTCTCAACTGAAAAGTACTTTCATTAAAGATCGTCTTTAGATAAATGCTTAAAGCAACTTTTTAATTAAAATGCTTTTGAATTAGCTTACAACAGGAACTCTATCTCTCTCTCACACACCCACACTTACTGGAGGAATGACTGCGTATCAATGAAGTCCATGGTGGCAGTCCTGTTGAAGTTCTAATACTTTCCCTGTGTCTTTTCTCCTTTTTTCTAGTACCATTAGGTCACATAGATCACCTGTGCCTACTGAATCTCCCTTTGTGTTACTTACAAGTGGAAGGAATAGGGATCTATAATCTTGGTCTAATGTAGACAGGACCTTGCTCTTTGATGCAACATTCAAAGAAGAATGATTGGCTAAAGATATGCCTCATTCCTTATAGTTTAAAACAAATTTGAATATCCCTATATGGTGTATTATTCTTTCCCCAACACTATAAAGGAATATCTAGTGCTAGATAGCATTACAATCAAATCTAGTTAACAGTTTTGAAAGTTTTAGGGCATGGCCTCAGATCCTCAGAGTCCTAGGTCTGTCAATGGCCCCATGACAGACGCTGTAGGATAGGTGGAGCCTTCTACATGATAAGGAGAATGCATGGTGAGAAAAGCAGCTAGAGTCATGTTGGGAAAGGTAGGCTTGCTCTTTTCCTGACAGCAATCATGAAAGAATTACCTCAGGCTCCCATGAGAGCTACCACATTTCTTCAGGTGGATGTCCTCAGTGCCTACTAATAATTTTATTTCCTAAAGACCTACAAGCTCACACAGCTCACTGACCACAGTGTCTCAATACTCAAAACTTAGGGACATACTCAAACCATGCCCTAACCATAATGTCAAGCATTCCCCAACTTACAGCTTATCAATGTAATTCAGGTAATTTCAGTGATGAATTAATTAAATCATGACAGGGAAAATTTAATTTTAAGCAAAATTACATAACCCACAATAATTAGTTTCATTTCAACATGCTGTACACATAAAAGTTATGATTATGTGTCATTCTCAAATCACCCCTCAAGTTTTGGACAATTCAGCTCTGCATTTAAAACAGACTAAAGCAGTTTTAGGCAAAGCTCTCAGAATCCCATGCTCTAAGAAATCTTCTTGATGTCATCATAAGGGTTGTTATAATGATTGGACCTTGTTTTATTCTTCAGCATATATGTGGTCTCCAAAACAAACTGAGTGACAGATTTCTCCTGATTCCTATTGTCACCATCTAGAACTGTTCTCCAACTTGTTTACTTCTGCCATGCTGCAGAATATGACATGGCCCCATAATCACTAACTGGGAGGCACTGACATGACTACACTTTTCAATAGTTATACATTTTGATTATCCCCAGCTCTCTGAATTATTAACAGGCTCTGTAAATTTTTGGTTTAATATACACTTGAGACAATTAATAGATTTAGGCTGAGGATAATACAGTTTTGCAATCATGAATATCTGCAAACAGAGGTTAGGAATTCCATGTCACTTGCAGTAGATGGAGCCACAGTCATACAGACATCTCCTTGATTTGTGAGGAGCTCTAAATCACTGGGAACTGCACTCGGTAATCTGTATTACGTGCTCAGCTACCCTCTCATGCTATTTCTTCATATTTCTGGAGTTGCAGTGGAAAAGGCATCATTGCATTTTCCATAAATAAGAAACAATTCCCAAAATGAATCCAAAATAAAAATACTATTTGCTTTTCACTTGAAAATAATTTGTGATTTCAATGAAATGTTCTCCAAATATAAATAGATTATGTGAGTCTAGATGCCAAAACTATTACCATGCTAATGACATCTTTAGCAAAAGCAGTGCTTACACAGAGGAAATGATGTTGTTTGACTTTAATGAAAATTTTTAAAAATCATATATGATAGACCACATACCAAAAAAATACCCAGCAAGGATATGACATTTGTAATTATAATCATGTTAGTACATTTTATTTAAATTGATGTGGAACACTTTATATTATTCCAACAAGACAAGCACATAAACTACACTAAAGAATAAATCATAAAACCCAGTGGTATTTTTTTTATATTTTATATCCATATGAATTAAATAAGGTTAATTTAGTAATATGTTTTCTTTTTTTTTATTGAGAAAAGGAGAAAAAAAACAAGTTTCCACCTCCTCCAAGCCTCCCATTTCCCTCCCCCTCCTCCCAACCTTCTCCCCCTCCTCCCACCCTTTTCCCCCTCCTCCACTTCTCTCCCCCTCCCTCTCCAGTCCAAAGAGCAGTCAGGGTTCCCTGCCCTGTGGTAAGTCCTAGGTCCTCCCCCTTCCGTCCATATCTAGGAAGGTGAACATCCAAACTGGCTAGGCTCCCACAAAGCCAGCACATTAAGTAGGATCAAAACCCCATGCCATTGTCCTTGGCATCTCATCAGCCCTCATTGTTTGCCATGTTCAGATAGTCCAGTTTTATCCCATGCTTTTTCACTCAACGTCCAGCTGGCCTTGGTGAGCTCCCAGTAGATCAGCTCCACTGTCTCAGTGGGTGGGTGCACCCCTCGTGGTCCCGACTTCTTTGCTCATGTTCTCCCTCCTTCTGCTCCTCATTGGGACCTTGGGAGCTCAGTCAAGTGCTCCAGTGTGGGTCTCTGTCTCTATCTCCATCCATCACCAGATGATGGTTCTATGATGATATGCAAGATATTCGTCAGTATTGCTATAGGATAGGGTCATTTCAGGTTCCCTAACCTCAGCTGCCCAAGGAACTAACTGGGGACCTTGGCTTGAGCACCTGGGAGCCACTCTAGGTTCAAGTCTCTTGCCAACCCTAAGGTGGCTCCCTTAACTAAGAATTGTGCTTCCGTGCTCCCCTATCCAACCTTCCTTTATCCCAATCCTCCTTTTTCCCCAAGTTCCCCCCATCCTCCCCTTCTCCCTTTTCTCTCCTCATCTCCCCTTACCCCCATCCCACCCCACCCCCAAAATCCCAATTTTCTCCCCTGCAATTTTGTCTACTTCCCATAGCCAAGAGGATAACTATATGTTTTTCCTTTGGTTCACCTTCTTACTTAGCTTCTTTAGGATCACCAATTGTAGACTCCGTGACCCTTATTTATGGCTAGAAACCAATTATGAGTGAGTACATCCCATATTCATCGTTTTGGGTCTGGGTTAACTCACTCAGGATAGTGTTTTCTATTTCCATCCATTTGCATGCAAAATTAGAGAAGTCATTGTTTTTTACTGCAGCATAGTACTCTAATGTGTAGATATTCCACACTTTCTTAATCCATTATTCCATTGAAGGGCATCTAGGTTGTTTCCAGGTTATGGCTATTACAAATAATAGTGCTATGAACATAGTTGAACAAATGCTCTTGTCATATGATAGGGCATCTCTTGGGTATATTCCCAAGAGTGGTATTGCTGGGTCCAGGGGTAGGTTGATCCCGAATTTCCTGAGAAACCGAAACACTGATTTCCAAAGTGGTTGCACGAGATTGCATTCCCACCAGCAATGGATGAGGGTACCCCTTCCTCCACAGCCTCTCCAGCAAAGGCTATCATTGGAGTTTTTGATTTTAGCCATTCTGACAGGTGTAAGATGATATCTCAAAGATGTTTTGATTTGCACTTCCCTGATTGCTAAGGAGGTTGAGCATGACCTTAAGTGTCTTTTGGCCATTTGAACTTCCTCTGCTGAGAATTCTCTGTTAAGTTCAGTTCCCCATCTTTAATTGGGTTAATTAGCATTTTAAAGTCTAGTTTCCCGAGTTCTCTATATATTTTGGAGATCAGTCCTTTGTCTGTTGCAGGGTTGGTGAAGGTCTTCTCCCAGTCAGTAGGTTGCCTTTTTGTCTTAGTGACAGTGTCCTTTGCTTTATAGAAGCTTCTCAGTTTTAGGAGGTCCCATTTATTCAATGTTGTCCTTAATGTCTGTGCTGTTGGGGTTACACATAGGAAGCGATCTCCTGTGCCCATCTGATGTAGGGTAATTCCCACTTTCTCTTCTATCAGGTTCAATGTGTTTTGACTGATAGTGAGGTCTTTAATCCATTTGGACTTGAGTTTTGTGCATGGTGATAGATATGGGTCTATTTTCATTCTTATACAGGTTGACATCCAGTTATGCCAGCACCATTTTTTGAAGATGCTTTCTTTCTTCCATTGCTCCTTTATAAAAAATGAGGTGTTCATAGGTTTGTGGGTTAAAATTCGGGTCTTCTATACGATTCCATTGGTCAACTTCTCTGTTTTTATGCCAGTACCACACTGTTTTCATCACTGTAGCTCTGTAATAGAGTTTGAAGTCAGGGATGGTAGTGCCTCCAGACAATCCTTTATTGTATAGGATTGTTTTGGCTATCCTGGGTTTTTTGTTTTTCCATATAAAGTTGATTATTGTCCTCTAAGATCTGTGAAGAATTTTGATGGGACCTTGATGGGGATTGCATTGAATCTATAAATTGCCTTTGGTAGAATTGCCATTTTTACTATGTTGATCTCCCAATACAAGAGTAAGGGAGGTCCTTCCATTTTCTGGTATCCTCCTCAGTTTCTTTCTTCAAAGACTTAAAGTTCTTGTCAAATAGATCTTTCACTTCCTTGGTTAGAGTTACCCCAAGATATTTTATGCTGTTTGTGGCTATGGTGAAAGGTGAAGCTTCTCTGATTTCCCTCACTGCTTCCATATCCTTTGTGTATAAGAAGAAACTGATTTTTTTGGAGTTGATCTTGTATCCTGCCACATTACTAAAGCTGTTTATCAGCTGTAAAAATTCTTTGGTGGAGTTATGGGGGTCGCTTATGTACACTATCATATCATCTGCAAATAACAAAAGTTTCACTTCTTCCTTTCCAATTCGAATCCCCTTGATCCCCTTATGTTGTCTTATTGCTATTGCTAGAACTTCAAGCACTATATTGAAGAGGTAAGGTGAGAGTGGACAGCCTTGTCATGTTCCTGAGTTTAGTGGGATGGCTTTGATTTTCTCTCCATTTAATTTGATGTTAGCTGTCAGCTTGCTGTATATAGCTATTATTATCTTTAGGTATGACCCTTTTATCCCTAATCTCTCCAATACTTTTATCATAAAGGGATGTTGAATTTTGTCAAATGCTTTTTCAAAATCTAATGAAATGATCATATGGTTTTTTTTTCTTTCAGTTTATTTATATGCTGGATTACATTGATAGATTTTCGTATGTTGAACCAGCCCTGCATCCCTTGGATGAAGCCTACTTGATCATAATGGATAATTTTTCTAATGTGTTCTTGGATTCGGTTTGCCAGTATTTTGTTGAGGATTTCTGCATCAATGTTCATGAGTGAGATTGGTCTATAATTCTCTTTCTTGGTTGAGTCTATGTGCGGTTTTGGTATCAGAGTAACTCTAGCTTCATAAAAGGAATTTGGCAATGCCTCTTCTGTTTCTATATTGTAAAGTACATTAAGGAGTATAGGTATTAGGTCTTTTTGGAAGTTCTGATAGAATTTCGCATTGAAACCATCTGGTCCTGGGCTTTTTTTGGTAGGGAGGTTTTTGATAACCTCTTCTAATTCTTTGCGACTAACAGGTCTATTTAAATTGTTCACCTGGTTCTGGTTTAACTTTGGTATATGGTATTTATCTAAAAAAGTGTCCATTTCCTTTACATTTTCCAGTTTTGTGGCATATAGGCTTTTGTAGTAAGATCTAATGATTCTCTGAATTTCCTCTGTGTCTGTGTTTATGTCCCCCTTTTCATTTCTGATCTTATTAATTTGCAAATTCTCTTTATGCCGTTTGATTAGTTTGGATAGGGGTTTGTCAATCTTGTTGATTTTCTCTAGGAAACAGATTTTTGTTTCATTGATTCTTTGTATTGTTTTCTGTGTTTCTATTTTTTTGATTTCAGCCCTCAATTTGATTATTTCCAGTCTTCTACTCCTTCTAGGTGAGTCTGCTTCTTTTTTTTCTAGAGCTTTCAGGTGGGCTGTTAAGTCTCCAATGTGAGCTTTCTCTGTTTTCTTTAAGTGGGCACTTAGTGCTATGAACTTTCCTTTTAGCACTGTTTTCATAGTGTCCCATAAGTTTGAGTATGTTGTTTCTTTATTTTCATTGAATTCCAGGAAGACTTTAATTTCTTTCTTTATTTCTTCCTTAATCCAGGTATGGTTCAGTAGTTGACTGTTCAGTTTCCATGACTTTGTAGGCTCTCTGGGGGTTAGCATTGTTGTTGAAATCTAACTTTAATCCATGGTGATCTGATAAGACACAGGTGTTTACTAATATTTTTTTGTTACTGTGGATGTTTGCTTTGTTACCGACTATGTGGTCGATTTTTGAGAAGGTTCCATGAGCTGCAGAGAAGAAGGTATATTATTTCCTATTTAGGTGGAATGTTCTATAGATGTCTGTTAAGTCCATTTGCTTCATTACCTCCATTAATTCTCTTCTTTCTCTGTTAGGTTTGTGTCTGATTGACCTGTCCATTGGTGAGAGAGGAGTGTTGAAGTCTCCTACTATTAGTGTGTGCGGTTTGATGGCTGCCTTGAGTTTTAGCAATGTTTCTTTTATGTATATGGGTGCTTTTATATTAGGGGCATAGATGTTCAGGATTGAGACTTCATCCTGATGAACTGTTCCTGTTATGAGTATAAAATGCCCCTCTCCATCTCTTCTGATTGATTTAAGTTTGAAGTCAACTTTGTTAGAGATTAGTATGACCACACCTGCTTGTTTCTTAGGTCCATTTGCTTGATAGGCCTTTTCCCATCCTTTTCCTCTGAGTAGGTGCCTGCCTTTGTGGTTGAGGTGTGTTTCTTGTAAACAGCAGAATGTTGGATCCTGTTTTCTTATCCAATCTATTAGCCTGTGCCTTTTTATAGGTGAGTTGAGTCCATTGACATTAAGTGATATTAATGACCAGTGGTTGTTAACTCTGGTCATTTTTTTTAGTCGTAGAGTTTGTGTGTTTCCCTTCTTTGATTTGTGTTGGTGAAGGGTCTCTAGATGTCTGCGTTATTGTGGTCATTGTTGGACTCCTTGGTTAGTGATTTTCCTTCTATTACTTTCTGTAAGGCTGGATTTGTGGCTGCGTATTGTTTAAATTTGTTTTTATCCTGGAAAATTTTATTTTCTCCATTTATAATGAACGAAAGCTTGGCTGGGTATAGTAACCTGGGCTTGCATCCATGGTCTCTCTGTTTCTGCAGTACATCTATCCAGGACCTTCTGGCTTTCATGGTTTCCATGGAGAAGTCAGGTGTAAGTCTGATAGGTTTACCTTTATAAGTAATTTGGCCGTTTTCCTTTGCCGCTCTTAATATTCTTTCCTTATTCTGTATGCTTTGTGTTTTGATAATTATATGGCGAGGGGATTTTTTTTTTTGATCCAGCCTATTCGGTGTTCTGTATGCTTCTTGAACCTTCATAGGTATATCTTTCTTTAGGTTGGGAAAGTTTTCTTCTATAATTTTATTAAATATATTTTCTGGACCATTTAGCTGCACTTCTTCTTCTACTCCTATTATTCTTAGGTTTGGTCTTTTTATTGTGTCCCATATTTCCTGAATGTTTTGTGATGAGAGTTTGTTGGCCTTGTTGTTTTCTTTGATCAGTGTGTTTATTTTTTCTATGGTATCTTCAGAATCTGAGATTCTTTCTTCTAACTCTTGTATTCTGTTGGTTATGCTTGTTTCTGTAGACTCTGTTTGTTTACTTAAATTTTTCATGTCCACCCTGTTTGTGTTTTCTTCTTTGCCTCCATTTCAGTTTTTAATTCGTGAACTGTTTCCATTATCTCTTTGATTGTTTTTCCTTGTTTTTTTAGGGTATCATTCACTGATTTATTCAGTTCTTCACACTTTCTTTTATATTTCTCATCCATTTCTACAAGGGCATTTTTTTACATGCTGTTTAAGGGCGTCAATCACTTTCATGAAGTCAATGAATGTTGTAAAACTGAATAGTTAAGAATAAATTTTTGAGGGGTGTTATTAAATTGAGAAAGTGGAATAGAGAAAAAATAAAGGGAATAAAACACTCCCTAAAAGCAGTGGATCAGGTTTGATGAAGAATCATGGACCATGGCTTGTCACTGCAGGTAATGTCTCGAGGAAACTTAATTTTTCCAATATATACAGCTAATGCAACATATTTTTATGTTTCTTTAAGTAATCTGGGTCCCATTTAAAACTACATAGTCATAAAAAATCAGATATCAAGATATTAAGAGATATCAGATATCAAGAGACTGTTGAAGTAAAGACCTTTATTGCTTTTGTCCAGATGGTTGCTCTCATTTCTTAAGTACCAATTCAAGACCCACATTCAATATGGAGGCTGGGTGGATCCTGTTTGCAGTGGAGCCTATCACACAGACAGAATGTGAGATTATGGAATCCAGCAGGTTGTAAATAGTTCAGAAAGAGTCTAAGAATATTTCAGATGAAGATAATGCCCTACCAAGAGGAGTTACCTAATTTTTCGGGACTGTCAGTTAAATGAATAATTCCAAGATATGGTCTTAGGGAAAGAACAGTCAGCAGATAGGTAGGATTTCAAAGACCCTCAAAGGACAGCCTTTCAACAGTGAAATCAAGCTGGTCCCAAGAACTGAGATGGACCTAAGATAGTTAAAAAAGAAAAGAAATGCCATGTGTGAGAACAAATAGATAGGACTCTAACAATCTAAGTTTAACAAGATCATCTGACAGTTCTGATGTTCTGAAGATATAATGACCAAGAGTAATGCTAAGGATTCCTGAAGGGAGTCAGGCTGATGACTCTAGTCAGGAATTCCAGCTGATTGTCTTATCACCAACCGGAGTCTGAAACTAGTCTTACAGATCCAGAGAATTTAGGGATCAATACCTCAGGCAATTATATATTTGGTAAATAATTGCATTAGAGTTCTGAAAATATATGTTCCCCTAAAATGCCAGTGTACTGAAGGCTTATTCCCCAGGCTGTGATGATTCTGAAAGGTATTTGAATTGCAAGGATAGGAATCCCATTGAATGTTAAATGCATTCAGAGGTTTGTAGTTGAGTGAGTGATCAGTAGGTGGGGTCTGCTTGGAGTATTCTATCACTGGACATTATTTTAAATAGTAGAACTTGTCCCTATCCCCTCTCTTTAATTCTGCTTTTCAACTGCCACGTGTGGGAAACTTGGTTGTGTCCACCCAAGAACTGTCTACTGATGAGGAATTTCCCTTTTTATGCTGTGATTACCATTGATAAATAAAGGAACTGCTTTGGGCCTATAGCAGAGGTATAGGGTAATAGAGATAGGTAGAAAAAACTAAACTGAATGATGGGAGAAAGGAGGCAGAGAAACCATGTAGCCCTTCCAGAGACAGACAGATGAAACTTTATCCGGTAAGCCACAGCCACATGTCAATACAGAGATTAATAGAGATGGGTTAAATTAAGATATAAGCATTAGCCAATAATAAGCTATAGCTAATTGACCAAGCAGTGGTTTATATAATATGGTTTCTGTGTGGTTATTTTGGTTCTGGGTGGCTGGGACAAACAAGCAGCCCCCTCCAACAAATTGGCACAAACAACCCTGAGATTAATAGTCTCATGTTCTACCAACTGATTTCTTAGTATTAGACGTGAGCCTGGGCTTACCCAAATACTCAGTCATACCATTCTCCTGTGATATTTCGTTCTTGCTGCAAATTCAAAAGCAAGTTACTTTAGAAGATCCAACCAAACATGTACAATTCATCAGATATTTAAAAGTCATTTCTGATAAATCTTTCTTATAATAAGTGGATTTTATTCAGAGATATCACAGTAGTATAAACTAATACAGAATGGTATAAAATTCAGAAGGTCTGATTCTAATTTTTCTGTCTTATTGATAGCTAAATCTGCCTGGTCTCTGTCCTGAGCATTCTCTTCCCATTGGTAAAATTTAGACACTAGGGTTAGACGTTTTTATTGGAGAACATGGATTTAAAACAAATTTGGCTGTGGTTAAATATACTTGGGTTGCCGATGTATCTATCTGTAGTAGCATGCCTATCAGAGGCCAGGCTCATGTCTAATAGTAAGATATATTTGTGGAAAGTCGTTTGATGAACACAACTAAACTTTCCTCCAAGACTCTCTGGATTTTCTAATTGACACACTCTTCATTTGCCTGATTTAAAAATCATTGGTTATATTTTAGTCAGTCTCAAATTCCTACAATCCCATTGCCCTTCGTGATAAATTTCATAGCCTACCCTTGTGTACAGTGTTGATAAGGTACTTATTACTGTTATATATGTGCCAATATTATACAATTTTTCTTATTTTTTTTGCCTTTAAGGATACTGCAAAGACAATATAAAATATCTGATTGTTACACATCACAATTTAGAAAGATAAACATTTCTCATAAATGATAATTCATAAACTGTATTTTAAAGTATTATTTCTTTTGTGGTAAAATCTATGTAAGTTGTAGTTTTTCCAATTTTACGGTATTGCTTCATTTTAACAAACGTGAATACATGGGGCTTAAAAGTAAACAAACTTGGTTTGTGGTTCATGCTGTCTTCTTCATCTTAGTAAAACAGAAGAAGAATAATACAGTCTTGTTAGAGTGATTTCCTGTGTCATTTTCAGAAATAAAAGCAAATGAGAGTTGGAAAAAATAACATTTATCATCAAGCGAATTTGTTTTAAAAGCATTCAAAATTCCATACAGCAAGAAGATAAATTACCTACTATTCAAGAGAACACAATTAGTTTTACATTATACTAAACAAACGAATTTCACAAATGGCCATTTACCTAAAGGAAAAGAAGGCATCTAGAATGTCACAGCTTATTCCTTTCTCTCTAGGATATTAGAAATCAACAGGAAGCCTTTCTCAAATTTGAATTTCTATAAAATCTCTGAGAATAATTTTTCCATTATTTAATGAAAAAATTATATTCAAGTCATGTTTCTATATATCTGATAACAGCACAACACAAAGTAAAGTTAATAAAGCTTTTATTTTGTACTTATGATAGACTTTATAAATTTCTGGAAATATTTCAATATATTGTTTTCAAGACCTCTTTTCCTCTTTTCTTCCCCCTACAGTCATCATTTTACAAGATCATTTATAATTAAACAACAAAGGAGGAAATAAAGAAAGGTATAAAAAGCATAAGAGAGAATGGACAGCAGTCTACAACCTGGTGTTTTCCTTTCTAATAAAGTGAATAATTGCCAGATGTGCAGGACAGTATGCAAATATTCTAAATCAAAGTGATATCTCAGAATTTAATATGAAAAAATACAGTCAATGGAAACTTTACAAAACAGCTACAACATTAATTACAGCATTTTCCATCTGTAGTAAGAAAATAATTAAGACTCTATGACAAGAGGGTGATTGCAGCCATTTCAGCTCTACTAGCTCCCTCCTGTATGCAGTTTTTACCAATCAGCTGTAGTAGTAATTGGAGCGGCAGGGCTGTGTCCCCAGCACCCCAGCCGCCTGCTAGCTTATGCCCCGAAATAATTACACAGACACTGTATTCTTTTAAACACTGCTTGGCCCATTAGCTCTAGCCCTTACTGGCTAATTCTGATATCCCGATCAACCCATTTCTAATAAACTGTGTAGCACTGGTCTTACCGGGAAAGATTCAGCATGTCTGACCTGGCAGCTTGCTTCATCGCGTGCATCTGTCCGGGAGAAGGGAGCATGGCCTCTTCTCCAGAGAGTAGAGCTGTTGAGTCTGAGCTCACTTCCTCTTCCTCCCAGCATTCTGTTCTGTTTACTCCACCCACCTATGTTCTAACCAATAAAATGGGCCAAGGCAATTTCTTTATTAGCCAATGACCTTCCTCCATCAATCAGCTTCTAATACTACAGTGCATGATTTTCACATAATAGCATTCATCTGGGGGTTAACTGACATTGTATAAGGTATTTCTTCCAAAATGGTAATTTCTCATTTTGGTATTTACTTAAAGATTATGTACAAAACTTTCTTTAGTCCACACAAACAATAGTATATAATTTTGAATCATGAGTTCAAAATATTGTGGTTTTATACCATAATTGATTCCTCTTATACATGAGTACATCCTAGAATTAGATTAAGAAAAAATAATCAATGTTTTAATTTTTTAATACATGTTTAAGATGCATATGCTATAGATTGAGCAATTAGAAATAAAAGGAGATAATTAAATATATATTTTATATAAAGATAAATAGTATCAAAATGCATTCATGTCATATTTCTGGATTGTTGTTTTCTGCAGATGCAAGTTTTATTAACACTTGTTTAATTTTAGTTACATAAGATATACTATAGTTGAAAATCAAAATTGAAATACATTATTTTAAGATAATACATATAAATGCATCAAGATCCACAAAGCATTTGTAAGAGTCTTTGAATAGTAATTTGGCACCCAAACCTTGTAAATATAATTTGTAATATAAAATATTTGGTTTCTTATTTACTGGCACTTTATTTGTCTGTTTTGACAGTCTGTTTTTTTTAATGAAAAAGTTCCTAATACCTAATATATTAAATATTTTAGTATGTCCTACCTTCTTTAGACTTTCAACATAATAGCCATAATAAGAATTCAGTAATAAGAAAAAAAACCCATAAAACAACAACAACAACAAAATAACCTGAAGCCCTGTGACTCAATCAGGTTTTCAATGGACATTCTAAATAAAAATTCACCAGACCATTACTGTAATGAATTTGCTGCGGGTCCTGAGAGCAGAGAGGGCAGCTGTCCAAGAGCAGCCAGTCCTGGGCTCACCATGCAGCAGGTCTCCAAAGGTGACTTTTCCCCTCGGCGTCCCTGGGGCAGACAAATAGGCACACCATGCAGATAGGTTTGCTGCGAGCTGCCGGGTCCAAAAGTAGCCAGTCCCAAGCAGGGATGGTGCATAAGACCACGCAGTAGCTCTCCATGTGACTGTGGCCAGTGGGGAAGAGAGATGGATAAACATACCATACAGAGATACAGAGTAAAGTTAGACATTTATTATGTGGAAGCAAAAAGGGGAGAATGGGAAGAAAGGGGGGGAGAGGGAGAGAGGGAGAGAGGCTGCCTTTCCGAGAGAGGGGACAGGAAGAGAGAAAGTGGGGCTCTGAGGCTGCAAGCAGGAAGGGAGTGGGCGTGGATTGTCCCTAAAGAGACAGAACAATCATTACAATTACACTACATTAAATATTTATGGAAAAATCTTTGACAGCATTTTTCTTAATATAAAATTATTAGCAGTATCATTTATGGTCTAATAAACATTTTATATGTAATTGCCTCTCACAGGGCTGGCATTACGTTTCTTGTTGTATTCATTAGCATGAAGGATGAGCAGGATGACAAAGAGAAATTGCTACCTAGGTCCACTGAGTTTAGTTTAAAGATGACTGTGTGCAAGACAAATCGGCCTCTGAACACATCCAGGCACTTAGTATCACTTAAGTGCCAAATTTAGTCTTGTCCTTGTTGTTGGCACATATATAATTTTTTCATCAAAGATCTTTGAAGATTTTGGGAGAACAGCAAGTCTAATTTTTTTTTGTTTAATTTGGTTCCCTTTGTTTTGAAAAATATTGTAAAATCGATGTAATTTATGATTATTTTGAAATTAGTATGTAATAAATGAGGGAAACTTTGGAACACCTCAACATTTAACAATAATAAATTTGTATTGAACCATTAACCACAATATAAAATTAAGCATAATTATATATTAGGCATTTCAATTCAGTTGTTAATACAAAAATTTTAAATTAAAATTAGGTGATCTGTTTAATTTTAAAACAATTTAAGTTTTAATTTTAAAACTGTATAAGTTTATACTCTATTAAGTTTCAGTAAGTCCTCCTAATTAACTACACTGAAACATTTTTTAATTATGAAATTATACAGAGCCCAGATATATCTTCAGAATGAGTCACTAACTAAGACAATGTGTCTATAAATTTTATAACACTTTTTTCCAATTGTGCCATTTCTGAAGTTCCACACAATGTATTTTGGATGAAGTTAATCACACTGCATATATATATATATATATATATATATATATATATATATATATAATTGTATTTATTTATTTTTATTTATTTATTAAAGATTTCTGCCTCCTCCCCGCCACCGCCTCCCATTTCCCTCCCCCTCCCTCATCAGCCCGAAGAGCGATTGAAATCCCAAGGTCCAAATCAGGAGCAGAAGGAGAGAGAGCACGAGCAAGGAACTCAGGACTGCGAGGGGTACACCCACACACTGAGACAATGGGGATGTTCTATCGGGAACTCACCAAGACCAGCTGGCCTGGGTCTGAAAAAGCATGGGATAAAACCGGACCTGCTAAACACTGCTTATATATTAACAGTATCCTAATACACTAATCTTTGAGTCTGTATGTTACAAAGGACAATTCAGTCTCACACACTGACAAGGATTTCATGAAATGTGCATTTATATATGCCGCACCAATAAAGGCTTTTAGATCTCTTCGAATCAATGTTTCTTGATTACTGTGTTCTTATCATTTGTATCTTTGATGCTTCTGTGAATGGCTTCATACTCACCAGTATATGGGCAGCACAAAGTAGATGTGAAAGGATCTACACAAAAGAAGGAAAGGAAGGAAAGGCAGGAAGGCAGGAAGGCAGGAAGGCAGGAAGGCAGGCAGGCAGGCAGGCAGGCAGGCAGGCAGGCAGGCAGGCAGGAAGGCAGGAAGGCAGGAAGGCAGGAAGGCAGGAAGGCAGGAAGGCAGGAAGGCAGGAAGGCAGGAAGGCAGGAAGGCAGGAAGGCAGGAAGGCAGGAAGGAAGGAAGGAAGGAAGGAAGGAAGGAAGGAAGGAAGGAAGGAAGGAAGGAAGGAAGGAAGGAAGGAAGGAAGGAAAAAGGAAAGAAAGGAACACAGGCAGGCAGAAAAGTAGTATGGGGGTAGTCCTTCATGGAGGAGTGACAGGAGGCGTAGGGGTTGATATGATCAATCTGAAATAATCAACAAAAATACTGTTTTAAAACATATATGATCTAAAGTCATAGTTACTGCTTTAGTTTTTTCTTTATTTACTCCTCAGATATAATTTGTATACCCACATGCTAAAAACAACAAACCACAAATGTCTGCCTTTTTCAAGTAATTTTTTCTCTTTTCAGTTTCTACAGATAAAGTGATCTGAAGTTGTATACAATATTGTAAAAGAAGAAAAAGAGGCTGTGACATGCGGAGAAATGTCAAAGGTGGTTTCATTCTGAACAACAGCACCTCCAATTCAGTTTATATAAAGCCCCAGTCATATGAACCATACTGTTCACTTTTAGACGTACCATTTCTTATGTGTTAAAGCTATAAAACTGTCATTTTATGGTTTACATTGTAAATGTGTTTTCCCTCTTTTTAATTATGTTTTGTAAGTCTTAAAGTGTGAAGAACATTAATGAATGGTGAGAGAAACACTGTATACAAATGTATATTTGTAAAAGCTATTTTTATGATTAGCATGTGTCATTGTTGATCACATAGTCACATAGTATTGCAATTCTACATTTAAAGCTTGTTTCCAGCAATGTCATATAGAGAATATACATTGTATGCTAGTTTCTATAATTTATTTTCTATTTATAGTTTAAGGTACTTTAGACTATGAGGAAAACTATTTGGAAAAGCTATATTTCTGCCCTTTATAAGCACCATTTTATTAATAAAAGAATGCCCTTATTTCAGAAGTGATGCAACCATTTAAGGACATTGGTTTGACCTGTGAGCATGCTTGGCACTAGTGAGCTGAAATGATCCAATAATCACCTCTTACTTGAGACTGACTGTGAAATTCTGCGGACAGTTTTCAGTATTTGGAAAGATGAGAAGTAGACTACTAAGAAAAAGACTGTCTTGTCCTGGGATCCCAAAATTTCAGTTAGTGCACACACCCCTTCATCTCATTCCCTAGTCCTCAGAATCCTCTATTCCCAAGCATTGTATTTTCCAAAATCTCTTGGCTATTGTCTTGTGCAGTGGAAAAGGGAGAGACCATCCCTACAGGATGTAGGCACATTCAGCACATAATTTCTTAATAAATACTGGTTCTTTTAAAAACAAATTGGGGTGTCCTTTGTCTTTTTGTGTCACTTTATTAATATTCAGTGTGAACAGTTTGCATCTACAATGGGATAAAACAAGTCAAATAATAAAAGCAATCCAACCACACTTAAATATGTTTTGTGTCTGTTCAGCATACTCCTTATGGCGTGCCTGTGTTTGAAAATACATTTACTTGATGTACAAAAGAAAGTTAGATGATCCTCCCTTCTTTACAAAAGTCACCATTCAAATCACATTTCAAGAATGTGTATTGCTCTTCCAAGTATTTAAAGATAAGGATATAAAGCAATCCACCTCATTACAAGGTCTTGCTTTTCAAACAGGCCATACATCTGAAGGGAGATAATTTCATTGTCTTCATTAAAGAATCCATGACAACACCCATCGAAATTAGTTTTCCACCACAACTGCTTCATCACATTAAACCATCTTTTTTAACCACAGAAACTGAGAGGAATCAGAATTATCCTAGTAAGTTTTCTCTAATTTCTGTTCTTACGTCTTCAAGATACTTTATTTTATAGTTATTCTTTATGTTCTAAGTGCAATAGGATAAAAATAATACAATTGCATAAAAAGAATAACATTCTTGTAGGGAAATTATGAGTAGAATTTATTATTAAGAAAACAAAGTACATTCGTTTTCTTGTTATTTGTCTGTGTATTTGTACATGTGTGTGCTGTTACTCATTTCTTGTTTCTTTGTTTGGTATAGAGTTTACATTCAAATTTAATGCCTCATGCATAAAAGTCAAGCATTCTACCTCTGGCTATGACAAACAATGCTGCTATGAACATAGTTGAGTACATGTCCTCATGGCACTATTGAGCATCCTTGAGATATATACCCAAAAGTGGTATTACTGGGTCTTGAGGAATGTTGTTTCCTAATTTTTTGCTTTTTTATATTTTAAGTCATCAGAGAGAAAAATTCTGTTCCTGAAACGCCAGCTGACTTCACCATGATAGTATCAATATTTTTTTATTGACAACTACAAGAGCAGATAGATGGCATATTGGGAAAATACTCAGAGATATCTGTTGTTATATCCCCCTTGGAACTGGTTGTCTGAGACTATCACAGGAGACTGAATGAACCATACAAAGACAGGGAAGCAATTCAATTTTCACCACAATATGTTTCTCTCCCACCTTATGGGAGATTTGAAAGTGTCACAAAATGTTCCCTCTGAGGTGAAAAAGCCCAAGGTATTATTTTGTGAAGAAGAAACAGCAGAAACTTATTATTCTTAAATCTTTAAGTAAAACATGCACCAATCTGCTTAGAGATGCTTTCTTTGGAATCTGTATCATTGATTGTCCCATGGTATGATATTTGAAACCTAGCATTATCATGAAAATGGAAAACATGATGTTTTCCCTAATGACCATCATAAAGAGGATGAGCAATTAAAATAAGAATTATTTTCTCATAGACCTGTGTGACACTATCAGCCTTTCTCTTTAGTCCTTACCTCTATCAGAATGAAGAATTTATTTTGATGACAGATATTTACAAGCTGCCTTAACTGGGGTTTTATTGCAGTGGTGATATAGCATGACCATGGACACTCTTATAAAGGAAAAGCTTTTAATTGGAGCGACTCACAGTTTCAGAGATTTAGTCCATTATCATGATGACATGACACGGTGACATGCAGGTATGCATGGTAATAAAAGGTAGGTGGGTGTTTTACATCTTATAGGCAACAGGAAGTGGTCTGTGTCACTGGGCAGTATCTTGAACACATACGAGACTTAAAATCCTGCCTCCACAAGGATACACTTCTTCCAACAAGGCCGAAACTCCTAATAGTGCTATTTCCTATGGGGGTCATTCTTCTTTCAAGCTAGCATATTCCACTATCTGGCTCCCAAAGGTCATATCATAATTAAAAAATTCATTCAGTTCAACTTTAAAAGTTTTTATAGCTTCATAATTCAGTCTCAAACTTATGTAAAATCCCAAAGTTCCATGTCTTTTCTGAGATTCATATAATCTCCTAACTGTAATCTCCTGTAAAATCAAAATGCAAAGCAGATCACATATTTCCAACATATAGGATATACATTACCATTCAAAACACAGGGAAGGGAGCATAGTGAGGAAATACTAGTTAAAGCAAGGTAAAAAAAACAGCTGGGCAAACATTGAACTCTACATCTACATGTTTTATGCCAAAACTATTCTTTAATTTCCAACTTATTTCACCACTGTTGACTACAACATATTTTGCTCTGTTGGGTTGTTTCCACTCCCTTTTAGTAGCTTTTCTTAGCAGGTATCTTATGGATTGGGAATTTCCAACATCTTAGGTTATCCAAAGGAACCTAAGTCTCAATTTCACAATGGCCTCTTTATCAAGGGACACCCTTCCTGACACATGCCTCCACTCAGGGGCTTTTCTTAGACATGAAGAAAGAGTTCATTCCCCCCCCCCCTTTTTTTAATCCCTAACTCAAGACTCACTTGGCTAAAGCTACCAAGTTCTGCTGTATACTGGGCCTAGGACATGGACCCATTGTTCAAGTATATCTTCACATACTTTATGCTTTCTTTTACTGATGAAACTACATATAACAGACTGTCTCAGAGACCCACTAGCCTCTACCTTCTTAGTGCTGGAATTAAAGGCGTGCACTACCAGACCCAGCTCCAAGCCTTCCTTTGATTCCTTTTTACAAGTTAAAAACATAGTTGGGTGGGATCTTTCTCTGGACTCATGACTTCCTTTATTCCATTTCTTAATCTGTTTATCTCTTTGAATACAGAGGTTAACTCCATTCCACTTTCTGGTGCTCCATTTCTTCACAAATATTTTTCTTTGATCAGCTTGCCCCTTTTCCTTATATATCTTCATTACACTGGTAATGTAAATAAAAAATTTTTATAATAGGCTGTTTTGAGATTCCCCCTGCTGAGGGAATTAATCCAAAATTTTTTCAACTTAGCCTCAGGTAAAATTTTCAGACAAAAGTAAAAGGCAGCAACATTCTTCACCAAAATATTACAAGAATGATTTCTAAGCAATATACTAAAATTCTTCTCCTTTGAAACATCTTTAGCCAACTGTCATCAGTTCAAATCATTATTAGTACTATTGTCTTCCATTCTCCTACTAATATGGCTCATTAATGCAGAGCTTAAACATTCTACTGCTTTCCTTACCCAGAATACCAAAGCCCAAATTTCTACAAACAAAAACATGGTCAGACCTATCACAACAGTACTCCAGTTCCTGATAAAAAAAAAAATGTTTTGAATGAGTTAAATGCAGTGGGTTTAATTGGGCTCCCAAGCAAGCAGGAACCATGTGGTTGCACTGAATCACCAAAGGTAGGGTGATCATACTTATCATAATGGGCAGCATAGACAAAACAAGGTTCATAAGGCCCTAACCTGTAGTGGTCAGATGTGTTTGCACAACCTACATTTTCATTGCTAGATAGTTTTCAAAACCTCAAGTGCTAATGGAAGCATTTTCATAGAAGCTTAAATCCCCTTGCACATTTTTCCTATATAACCTTGGCCTTAAATACTAACTGACTATCCCTTTCTGTGATCCATAATAAGTCCAAAAACCTGAAAATCTCTAGAATAATAACTCCAAGTCATAAACTCCTGCTTAGGGTCAAATTTCCAAATTGCTGCTCTTGTCCGTACTATTCATAAGATACAAAAAGAAACTTCATACATTGGGAAAGCTAAACTAAAGCTGTAACATAAGGCATCTTAGAGGGCCTATTTTAACCTTTAATTAAGATTATAACATTACAACTTTATATACATGGGAAAACATATTTGATGACTCACCCATATGTTCAAAATCAAAGCCCAATTTTGTTTTGAAACTTATGAAATTTTTATGGTTTGAAGGATCATTTCTTACCTATACTTCTCAGTCAATCATGTAGAAATGAGCTCCCTCATTTACTTAAGCCTTAATACTGATATAGCTCCTATAAAACAATCTTCTCTGTTTATTGGAATCATTTGTTAGGTCTAAATGAGTTCTAAAATTCATCTGTTGCAGGAATGGGCATCAAATCACCACTTGAATAGCTAGGGCTGTGGGTAACTTGCCTCCTCCTCCTACATTACCAGAGCATTATCTAAAGTACTCTCTGATGGCTTAGCAAACATTGCTAATTATAAATCACAAACATAGATGACTATTGATCTATATAATTCTCAATACCTATCTAAATTAAAGACTAAGACAATAAACAACTGTGCAATAAATGAGGACAATGAACTCCAAAACTCCAAATGTAAACAATGTACAAATAAAGGTATATATATATATATCAATACACAAACAATATATAAGTATCTTAATCAGAGGTAGAAATGTACACTACAATATGGTAAATATATATATATATATATATATATATATATATATATCAATACATAAAAAATGTTTTAAACAGAGGTAGAAGAATGCATGCATACAATAGTCAATATAATTTTACTTTGTATCAATATACAAGAATCAATACCAATATAACTGTCTAAAAACAATAACTCACAAATACCAATCTATTATAATTAGACTAATCAGGTTTTTTAGATACATAGAGACTATATTCAGTATAGGTAGATAATCTTCAACCTCTTCAAAGAGCTGAAGAAAATGGCCTTATATCTAATTCACAGTTCTGTGGTAGTGAGACACAATAGCTCCTGGCAACACCCATCTATTCCAGAGAGAATGTTGAGCACCAAAGACACTCCACCTGGAGCTTTTCTTCTTGGCAGAACTGGCCTTTGGGCAAATAAATGCATATACCTCAACCACTGACAAAGATACAGAGTATCCGTAAATAGATAAAACAGTACTGTCATATCCTGCCAAGAAAGGGTAAGATAGTTTTGAAAAGTCCCTTGCCTTTGAAAATGGTGTGTCAGTTATGCTAGGCCTTAGCCAAAGTTGGTTGCTTCAACATTGCAAATGACACTTTAAGTGATTGCCCAGGTAGTCAGTTGTCTCTGTCATTTGGTGCACATTTTAGAAGTTTCTCAATTGCACTTCCTGTTTACTCAAGTAATATTGTTTCCTTTCTCAGATCTTTGATGGAGTTGAAGATTAAATAGTTATATTTACTTTCCTCAAGATTTGGCCAAGCTTAATTTCTTTTTTTTTATTAAATCTATTTATTTATTAAAGATTTCTGCCTCCTCCCATTTCCCTCCCCCTCCCCCGATCAAGTTCCCCTCCCTCATCAGCTCGAAGAGCAATCAGGGTTCCCTGCCCTGTGGGAAGTCCAAGGACCGCCCACCTCCATCCAGGTCTAGTAAGGTGAGCATCCAAACTGCCTAGGCTCCCACAAAGCCAGTACGTGCAGTAGGATCAAATCCCAGTGCCATTGTTCTTGAGTTCTCAGTAGTCCTCATTGTCTGCTATGTTCAGCGAGTCCGGTTTTATCCCATGCTTTTTCAGACCTAGGCCAGCTGGCCTTGGTGAGTTCCCGATAGAACATCCCCATTGTCTCAGTGTGTGGGTGCACCCCTCGCGGTCCTGAGTTCCTTGCTCTTGCTCTCTCTCCTTCTGCTCCTGATTTGGACCTTGGGATTTCAGTCCGGTGCTCCAATGTGGGTCTCTGTCTCCTTTCATTGCCTGATGAAGGTTAATATCCAGGAGCATGCCTATATGTTTTTCTTTGGGTTCGGGAGCCAAGCTTAATTTCAATGCAATAGTTAGAATCCTTGAAATAGAATGTTTAATAAAACTGTTTTTATGTGTTTTTTGCTTAATATTGTTTGCTGTTTGTAATTTTATATTTGGTATCTGTTCCTATTGTATATAGTTGTATTGGGTTTGGATCGAACTTGTTTAGACAAAAGAGGGAGATGATGGTGAAAATATCAACCAATCACATCTAGTTTGGGTGTGGCTACCTGTAGCCCAGGTAGCAAAACTGGTAGAACACAGGCTCTCTCTCTCTCTCTGAGTGGTGTCCGAGGGACCAATTGGATTTCAGACCTCTCACTCTTGCAGCGTGAATATTCCCCCTTTCAACTATTAAAAAATAACCATTATTCTTGAGCTGGTCTGGTTATTTTCTGTACCGACCCAATTTGACGACAGTTCTTCATAATGTTCCATGTTTTATAGCTCTGCAATTTGCATTAAATACAGTAAACTATTTACATAATCTTTTGTTTAATGAGAGATTTATACACCTATTCTCCAATTCTTTTTAATTTCAAACAGGCAGTGTAACAGCACAGAAGCAGGAATGTGTACAGAGAATGGTGTAGCACTATATCACTTTCACAGAAAACTTTAGAAAGACTAAATGTTTATAAAAGTGAACTACATCAAGAAAATCAGTGCTGTAGATAGCTAATACTGACATGGAATGAACTGCAACAAATGATGTAAAATACAAGGGAGGTGATATTTTACTATTCTTGGAAACACAAAAGAGAAAAAAGTGTTATTCTCATGCACAGGACCATGTATAATGAAGGGGACTCAAATCTAATGGCCTACTGTTTACTTCTGGAGAAGTGACAGGATTTTGGCAAAAGTAATGGAATGTACCAAAAATCTCAATTATGAGATATATTTTAATTGAGACAATTACTTATGAATTGCTATTTAACAGAAAATGCCTCAAAATGCTGATTTCTACTGTAAAGTAAAATCTGAGAGTACAGATGATCTTGCTTTTCTCTTGAAGCATTACAAAAATAAAAGTCAAGTTATTAGATAAGAGTTTTATGATGGCCATGTGATATGAAACACTGGAAATTTTATTATAAGACCACAGGCTGGCATTAATTTTTCCTAGAAGTTCTAGATAAGTGCTTATGTATATTTCCAAGAGTTTTCATAAATGTAGTTACCTAATTATAGACTAGGAGAAATGCTTCCATTTATGCATAGAATACTTGAGAAGGACAGCTACAATCTGGGAGGCATGAGGAAGTTCAGCATCCATAGCATTCTCAAACATGAACATATTATCCTTTCTCCCAATCAGTAACGCCACAAATCCCAGTTATAAAAATGAGACAAAGAACATCCATTTTCATCAAACTGTTGACAATATTAGACTAAACAGTCTGGTCAATCCTACAGCAGTAAGAAATTCAAGTGGCGACAAAATAGTCACAGCCAGATATTTCTTTGGTAGGTCTGCAGCCAGGGACCTGGCATTTATAGACAATTATATGAGATGACTAGCCATTAGTAAACTCTGAGCACCAATGCTTAAGGAATAAGTGAGAAGTGTAATACAAAAAAAGCAGCAGAAGATCCAAGAGAACTTTCCAGGAAGCATTAAGCTGCTGTACTCTCAGGGAAGGTTGTCCCCGGCTCTGCAAGTCAGAGAGCATTCATCATGATGGTTATGGAACAAACTGCTCATATATTCAAATAAATCAGGATGTTCGATGGGAGCATTTTAATGCACTTTTAGGGACACAAAAACCCTTGACCCTACGTTGGCACTAAGTAAGAGAATATTTTCATACGAGAATCCTACTGTCATCAAGAGTTGCATGGTTTTGTCTTTTTTTGTTATTTTGTTTTTTTTAATTGTGATAAAGTGATATTAGGTCTCACAGAAGTTGCTCTTCTTATGTTTCCCCCATATTTCAGTGCTCTCTCAAGTAGAGCAATTTTGTAATAAGCAACCATATTACAAGGTAATATTTTATAATATTTTTATAATTTTATAACAAGATGAAATACAAACATGAAATTTTAATTTTTGAACTCAACCTGGATTTATAAATAATTAGCTCATTCATTTTTCTAGGATATTATGGTTTCTTCCTGAAGTTGAGACAGCCCACATGTTAATAAATTTTTAAAGTTATGCAATGTTAATTGGAAAAGATTTTGGGAAGATTTGCAATAAATTATTTACTCTCAGATTACTATTTTAGATACCAAAGTTATCTATCCATGTTAAAAATTTAAGCCACAATTTTTGAAGTGAAACTCTTTTAGTATCAAAATAAATTTTAATCCATAAAAACAGTCCATGGAAAAGCTAGAACTTTATTTTTGATCCTTTTGTAATGTATTTTTATATAATATAAATAAATTTAACAGTTTGTTTAAGAACAAAGAATATAGTAACAGGAAAGAAAAGTAAAATTGATTTTCATAAGGAAAATGTGTGTACTTAACTTTTATTTATACTTTATGTTATTAGTTAATTTTTTCCTGTGGTTAAAGCATGACAAAGATAAAAATATAGTGACAAGATATACATATTTTATTCATATTTTTTGTATAAATAGACAAATATGATCTTAGGGACAGTAACAAATTTAATCATTACATATACTATGTAAATCTCACAGTCTATAAACTCTTTAAAATATATTTATACCATCTGTGACTTGACTCTAAGCTTTTAGTTTTTGGTACATGTTTATTTATATAATGTATTTTTATCTAAACATTGTTAACACTTTTTTTAGAATACTACCTTAAATGTATAACTTTTATAGCATTTTTATTGTCTCATCAATTCTAAGAGAAAGTTGACAGCTCAGTAAGAAATTTAGAGATATCACTATGCTAAAATGAGAAAATATTTTTACAAAGAAGAACAAGGACAGGGGAAGGGTAGAGAAGAAGTTCAATCTGTACCTGATGGTGAGCAATCAGTTGACAAAAGTTAGTACCAACAGACCTGACACCTTAACCAAAATTCCTGCTGACTAATCATTTTTTTAAAAAATTAAATACCATGAAACAGTGATGTTAGCAAACCAATTTATAATTTCTTATAAGAATTTTTCCATAAGGAGGTTGTTAGTTACATTGGTACCTTTACTCAGAATGTAAAATAGTTTTGTCATGGTTCACAGGTAAGCCACCTCTGTTTTAGATTTTCTAGCTGGTATGCCATACCTTAGTTTCTTCAGAAAACCTTGAGGCCTTGTGAAATTGGGACCAAATTTCATGCAATTGGAAACTGTAGCACAAATAATATAAACCCAGAGGCAGATACTGGATTTCAACCTGAAGATAAAAAAAAAAGCAAAGTGGCCAGCCACTGGCTCTTACCTTGACTTCGGTCTGAAAATGAAGATGCTGCCTCCATGAAGCCCCAGTATGAGACTGAGCTTAAGAGTGGTTTTCTCCTTTTTAATATTCTTTTCTAGGGCTGGGATTGAAGGTGTGCACCAGTGGAATTAAAGGCATGTACTGCCCAGTTTCTATAGCAAACCAGTGTTGCTACTGGGATTAGACATGTGTGTTACCACTGCCTGGTTTAATGGCTGACCAGTGGGCTGCTTTACTCTCTCATCTTCAGGCAAGGCTTAGCTATTAAAATACAAATGAAATATCCTTATAGGGAATAGTAACAGGACACTTGGGTGAGGATCCAATGACCATCTTTATCTTCTCTTCTGTTGAAGGAATATTAACATTTTATAACCCAGCTGTGATTCTTTTAATAAGGAGGTATTGAGTTATGAAGGTGATAATTGTTAATCTTAAAATAATTATCACCTTAATAAAAGAAGGTCGAATCCAAATCTCACACATGGGTTAATGTAATTAATTAGTATTACCTACATAGAGTGTTCAAATTTTAGGCCCTCTAAGATTCTTGATAAACGTTATAAAAAACATAAGATAAACTTTATGATTTTTACAATATGTAGTGTTAATTTTCATAATCATAACCACATTGATGTTCATAGCAACTAACAGAATTTAGCTGACAATGATGTTGAAGTAATTTTTAAGATATTTTACTTGGAGTGTTCTTTCTTTATATATGAGCATCCCAATTGGCTGTTATTATTATAGACACTTTTATATAATGGGATAAATAATATTAACCTCTACTGAAAATAGTTAACTCTTATCAGCACTCAAGTATACAGTGCCTTTGTCTTTGCTGAATCTAAAGCAGTATATATCTATAGGCAGTTTTCCATTTGTCTGCTGGTGAGGACAGATAATCTGAAAACCTTAATAATATTCACTCTCTTAAAAAGACATCCAACTGCATGGTGATATATTTGATTCTATGAGGCAAAGAGGTCTTGTCTCTCTGTAGTTCAAACCTCTATTTTGAATAGGCTCTTTTTAATATATCCCCATGAGAAAAAGACCATGTAGAGCAGGAGTTCATTCTCCAACCTAGAGATTGTTAAACAAAAAACATAAAACCAGACATTTATGGGACCCAGAAAGTGGTAGAAACAAAAGCAAGAGTATCCAGACTGGTGGGAAAGAAGCAAAGATGGACCACAAGTACAAGAACAGAAGGAGTATTCTGTTTCAGTTAGAAGAAGCATACCAGGCAGTGAGTGGTGGCACATGCCTTTAATCCCAGCACTTGGGAGGCAGAATCAAGTGGATCTCTGTGAGCTCAAGGCCAGCCTGGACTACAAGAGCTACTTCCAGGATAGCCCCAAACCTACAGAGAAACCCTGTCTTGAAAAGGAAAAAGAAGAAGAAGAAGAAGAAGAAGAAGAAGAAGAAGAAGAAGAAGAAGAAGAAGAAGAAGAAGAAGAAGAAGAAGAAGAAGAAGAAGAAGAAGAAGAAAAGGAAGAAGAAAAGGAAGAGGAGGAGGAGGGGAAAAGGAGGAGGAGAAAGAGGGGGAGAGGGGGAGGAGGGGGAGGAGGAGGAAGAAGAGGAAGAAGAAGCAGGTTTGTAGATTCAGTAGGAAGGACACAATAAGCATAGTTCTCTTTTCATTCTCCTGCCCAAGCTGTACAGTGATAGAACTTCCCTAAACAGAAAATCCAGCCAAAATCCCTTGGCCATTAAAGAGAGAGAGAGAGAGAGAGAGAGAGAGAGAGAGAGAGAGAGAGAGAGAGAGAGAGAGAGAGAGAGAGAGAGAATGTATAGTTGTGGGGGCAGGGGTGAGAAGAATGGCATTATTCCAAACCCAGAGTAGAGTTTGCTACTCTGTTATTATCAGAGAAATGTATTCATGCAAGAGATGAAAACTAAACTAATGTGGATATGCTGTAAAATGTGCAGACAGTTAAGGACTTTTGAGAACTCTGTTCTAAATGGGATGATGTCAACAAACTCCTTATCTCAAAGTTGTGTTGGAGAAGGATTCTTAAAGCCAGAGGTGATAAATGACTCCAAGGGACTAGTGTCATGAAGATACAATAGAACTGATTCAGATGTGAACTCACAGCGACCAGGGCATCACATGCAGCTCCTGCATACGTTCAGCCATAGGGGCCCAGTGATGGGCTGGAGAGGGTGAATATGTGCTCCCACCTATGAACCTGAAGCTATCTGTACTTGATATCTTCTTGTAAAGGAAAAATTAGTTTTTTAGAGTAGAGTCTCATTTAAGTTATGTACCCTTATTCAGGGTAGATGCTATGTCAAGGAGTAACCAGCCAAATCAAAATGAACTCATTGCTATTGCTGTAGACCTTCTATCTAATATTGTTTGTTCAGGCATTTTTGCCTTATGTATATTTTGGTTTTCATTTTTTGTGTTTGGTATGGGAAGGTTGTATGTGTTTCTGGGTTTTCTTTTGTTTGTTCTTGTTTTGTTGATTAGTTTTGAAAAAGAAAAATGAATTGGCCTGGAATTGGATTGCTGAGAAGTTTGAGAGGGTTAAGAGGGGTTTGGAGATGAAAATAGCATGATCAGAATATTTTGTGTGAAAAATTAAATAAAAATAAGGGTAAAAATGAAAATATACTTAAAAATCAAAACAAGTAATAACTCATGTTTCCATAAATATTTTTGCAGTAGATTTTATATTTTACTAAACTTCTATATGAAGACCTGAAATTTGTCTTATATAAGACCATTCGTTTGGCTAAATTTACTTATCAATTCAAAGAGATTTTATATAAAATCTTGAAATTTCAATAAATACAATAATGTCTGTCATGAGCACATGACACAGAAAAACTTGAAGAAAGAAATGAAGAATGCTGGGAGGGAAAGAGAGATGGAGGAACAAAGAAAAGAAAAAAGAAACTCATTCATTCTTTTAGATTGTTCAACTTAATGGTGCTCAGATTTTTAAAATATTCTCCTAAAACCTTTTATTCATATAATATATTAGCTGTGTGAATTGTTGGGCAGTACCAGAGCTTCCATGGTGCCATGATAAGATTCTTTTCCTATTTTCTTTTTTTGTTTAGGTTTGTGTGTGTGTGTGTGTGTGTTGTTTTGCTTGCTTGTTTTGTTATTGTTTAATCTTGTTTTGGTTTATGAGGCATATTGGAAGAGCAGAGGGTGGTTGTCAGGAAAAAGCAGATAAATTGGATCAGGATACATTATGTGAAATTCAAAAAGAATAAAAGTTTAAAGAAAGAAAGAGAAACCAATTATGAGTGAATACATCCCATGTTCCTCTTTTTGGGTCTGGCTTACCGCACTCAGGATAGTGTTTTCTATTTCTGTCCATTTGCATGCAAAATTCAAGAAGTCCTTGTTTTTTACTGCTGAGTAGTACTCTAATATGTATATATTCCATACTTTCTTCATCCATTCTTCCATTGAAGGGCATCTAGGTTGTTTCCAGGTTTTGGCTATTACAAACAATGCTGCTATGAACATAGTTGAGCATAGACTTTTTTTGTATGATAGGGCATCTCTTGGGTATATTCCCAAGAGTGGTATTGCTGGGTCTAGGGGTAGGTTGATCCCTAATTTCCTGAGAAACCACCACACTGCTTTCCAAAGTGGTTGCACAAGTTTGCATTCCCACCAGCAATGGATGAGTGTACCCCTTACCCCACAACCTCTCCAGCAATGGCTATCATTGGTGTTTTTGATTTTAGCAATTCTGACAGGTGTAAGATGGTGGGATGTATTCACTCATAATTGGTTTCTAACCATAAATAAAGGACATTGAGCCTATAATTCGTGATCCTAGAGAAGCTAAATAAGAAGGTGAACCCAAAGAAAAACATATAGTCATCCTCCTGGATATTAACCTTCATCAGGCAATGAAAGGAGACAGAGACACAGTCCCACAATGGAGCACCGGACTAAAACCCCAAGGCCCAAATCAGGAGCAGAAGGAGAGAGAGCAAGAGCAAGGAACTCAGGACAGCGAGGGGTGCACCCACACACTGAGACAATGGGGATGTTCTATCAGGAACTCACCAGCTGGCCTAGATCTGAAAAAGCATGGGATAAAACCGGACTCGCTGAACATAGCGGACAATGAGGACTGTTGAGAAGTGAAGAACAATGGCACTGGGTTTTGATCCTACTGCATGTACTGGCTTTGTGGGAGCCTAGGCTGGTTGGATGCTCACCTTCCTAGACCTGGAAGGAAGTGGGAGGTCCTTGGACTCCCCACAGGGCAGGGAACCCTGATTGCTCTTCGAGCTGACGAGGGAGGGAGACTTGATTGGGGGAGGAGGAGGGAAATGGGAGGCAGTGGCAGGGAGGAGGCAGAAATCTTTAATAAATAAATAACAATAAAAAATAAATTATCATTTTGACCTAAGCACAAAAAAAAAGAAAGAAGAAAGAGAAAACCTAATAATTTCTCTCTTGTCAGTGCAACAGCTGTGATAATTGGGGAAGTGTGTTGTAGAAGGTCAGTGTTCTGGGACACTTATCTGTTGATGTATGAAGATAGGAGGGTAGGTTAAGTTTGAGGCCCATGTTAGGACCTGTAAACTTCTATTTTTAATTTTATTTTTAAAAATGAAAACAATAAATTTTCATTATACATACAATCCAAGTTCTTACTTCCCCCCTCCCATTCCCTCCACATACCCCCCATCCATTCCTTAGAGAGGGTATGGCACACTGTTTTGGGGAAGGACCAAGGCCCTCCCTACTATATCTAGGTTAAGCAATGTATCCATCCAAAGAGAATAGGTTACCAAAAAGCCAGTACAAGCCGTAGGGATAAATCCTGGTGCCACTGTCAGTGGCCCTTCAGTCTGCCCCACGCATACAACCATCAATCACATTTAGAGGGACTAGTTTGTTCCTAATCTTGTTCCTTCCCAGTATAGCTGGTATTAGTGAGCTCCCATTAGTTCAGGTAGACTGTTTCAGTGGGTCTACCCATTATGGTCTTGACCTCTTTGCTCATATTCTCATTCCTCCCACTCTTCAATTGGCATTGTGAGCTTAGTCCAGTGCTCTGATGCCTCTGTTTCCGTCAGTTGCTGGATGAAGGTTCAAGGGTGATATTTAAGAAATTCCTCAGTCTAAAGTCTAAATACTGAAATTATATATATATATATATATATATATATATATATATATATATATATATATAGCTCTGAAGAAGCCACAAGAAAATTTTCAGTTCTGGTAATCACTTTCAGCAAACTAGCAAGATACAAATAAAAAATTACCAGCAACATTATCCTTTCTATATACCAAAATTTACTCCCTGGAAAAGAAATTAAAGTGGAGATGGGGAATCATGTTTCTAGTAATTTAAAAACATAATTTGGAATAAACCTAAACAAATACATGAAAGACATCTACAATTAAACTTTAAGATACTAAATAAAGAAATAGAAAAATTCAGAAAATAGAAAAAAAATACTATTCAATAGGATTAACATAATTAATACTGGGAAAATGTTTGCATTGCTGAAAGAAATGTAAAGATTCAATACAATTCTTAAGTGCCCAAGGCCAATCTTTACATAACTAGAAAGACAAAACAAATCTAAAATTCATATGGAAGCACAGAAGACTATAAATACCAAAATGAACTTCAACAGAAATAATAATACTACATACATTTCTTGAAATATCAGATTTCCTGCTATCACAGATGTAGAACTTTGGGGCCCTTCTCCAGCAGCATTTCTGACTACATGTCACCATGTTTTCTGCCATGATGACAATGAACTAAACCTCTGAATTATAATCCAGTCCCAATGAAATGTTTTACTTTATAACAGTTGCTTCAGAAATGGTGTATTTTCATAGTAACAGAAACTCTGTGACTGACATTGGAACCAAGAATAAGGTATTGGTGTGATAGACCTGAAGAAGCTTTTGTTTGAAGAAATGTGCATTTGGGATTTTAGATTAAAAAAACAGCTTAATGCTTGAACAAGGGCTTAATGGGCCCTACTAGTAGAAGCATGGAAGACAGTGATTTTGAAGGTTATTTAAACTGTGGGGAGAAAAGTTTTAATATTTGGCCTAGAGACTGATCTAGTGATATTTTATTGAAGATTCTAGTTGTTTTCTGCCCTTGTCTGATAAACCTGCCCAAGATTAAATTGAAGAATCTTCGATTCTTAGCTTTAGTAAATTTTTGTTTGAATTGTATACACAGAAAAATTATCAAACAAATTAAAGAAATGCCACATTGTTCCATATAAAAATGGAATATCAAACCATGAGTCTATTTCCAGAATTTAGCCAGTGTGTAAAATCAAAAACCCTGAATAAAGTAGTGGTCAGATTTCTCTGAGGAAGGAAATTAATAATACACCTAAAGATTTTCCTCTTAGCATTTTTTCTTTTCCTTACTCTAGTCAAGCCTACAGTTTTCTACAAGAGGAATTGTACACTTGGAAAAAGGAAAAAATCCAGACCTCCAGGTCAAGTGGATACTGATTCTGAATTATGCTTATTCTTGGATCTCAAGAAATACTGTGACCTTCCAGTAAAAGTAGAAGTTTATGGATACCAGGTGATTAATGAAGTTTTGTCTGAAGTCTGACTCGAGCAGGTTCAGTTCATTCCTCTATTTATTATTATCAAGTTATTTCCCTGGTTTGGATAAATATACACAGATGATGACAAAAATCTTACATCTCTCTCATTACCTGTCCATAAGGACCACCAGAAGCAATTTGTTTTCTGTTGGCAAGGCTAACTATATGCATACTTTTATAATTTTACTTCAAAAATATATTAACTCTCTGGCACTGAATTTTAACTTAGTTAAAAAGGATCTCTATTATCTACGTTTTCCACAAGACATAACATTGGTGCACTATGTTGAAAACATTATTATTCCTGAACAAAGAAAATAGAAGGTAGCAATTTCTTTGAACTCATTGGTAACACATATTTGCATCAGAGGACAGGAAACAATTTTAACCAAACTTCAAGAAGCATCTACCTCAGTTAAATTGCTAGGATTCCAATGGTAAAGTGTATGTAATGATATTTCGTTTGAGGTAAAGAAATTACTTATTTTACTGCGCCCTCTATTTTAGTGGTCCCATTTGGGTTCTGGGACCATCACAGTTCCCATATGACTCTGTTACTCTGGCTTATATAACAAGTGACTTGGTAAGTTGTTAGCTTTGTCTGAGGCCTGGAACAAAAGAAGACTCTACAGAAGGTCTAAGCTGATGCTATAAAGATCATGTCTTGGGACTAATGATCTAGCAGAACAAATTATACTTGAGGTGTCAGTGGCAGATATGGATGCTGTTTGGAGCCACTATCAGGCATGTATAGGTGAATCATCACAGACAAAAAGAAACAACAAAGGGATTTGGGAGAAAAGATCTCCCATCATTGGAAGGAAACTATTCTCCCTTTAAAAGGCAGTTGTTGGCCTGATATTGGGCCTTTGTGGAAACTGAACTTTTGACAGTGGACCAACACTGTGTTCCCATACTACCTGAGCTACCCATCATGAGATGGATACTATCTGACCCACCAAGTTGTGAAGAAGCATGTTCACAGCAGCAACCTACTATAAAATGGAAGTGGTATACATGTGGTTGGGCCCAACTATGTTCTGAAATTACAAGAATGTTACATGAAGAATTTAACCAAATTCCTGTAGCTTCTACTCTGATTACAATGCTGTCTTCTGAGAAATATGCACCTATAGATTTATGGGATGTTTTCTATAATTAGTTGACTGAATAAGAGAAGGTTAGGTCCTGGTTTATTAATGGCTCTATGTACTATGCATGTACCACCTAGAAGTAGACGCCCACACCTTATAACCATTTGATAGAAAAATCTTGAAATATACCAGAAAAGGGAAATCTTTACAGAGGGCAGAACTTTAATCAGTACACATAGTTATACATTTTGTTTGGAAGGTGAAATTGCCAGATGTGCAGTTATACACTGACTCATAGGCCATAGTCAGCGGTAAGACTAGATGGTCAGGGACTTAGAAAAAGAATAATTGAAAAATTCATGAGAAAGACATCTGGGGAAGAAGTATATGGTCAGATCCTTCCAAGGGGTTGAAGGATGTGGAGATAATTGTATCCCATGTAAATACTCATCAAAAACTTACTTCAGCTGAGGAGATCAGGAATAGGATAGCTTACTTCCTCAGCCAAATCTGTCATTACCCAATAGGCCCATGAACTAAGTGGTCATGGTGGCAGAGATGGGGACTATGTATGGATTCAACAGCCTTTACTTTCACTTACCAAGAATAGTATGATTACAACTACTCTTGAATGTCAGATCCACATCCAGTAGGCCCTAGATATGGCACCATTCCCTAGGATGACCATCAAGTAACATGGTTGCAAGTTAACTACATTACACTACTTCTTCCTTGGAAGGGACAATGCTTTGTCCTTAGTTCAACAGATACTTTTTCCTGTTATGGAGCTGTTTTTCTGTACTTAATGCCTCTGAAAAAACCACCATACATGGACTTACAGAATGCTTCATACACCATCATATTATTTCATAGTATTGTTTCTAATCAAGGAACTCAATTTACAGTCAGAGAAGTGTTACAGTGATCACAAGATCATGGAATCCCCTGGTGGGATGTACTCTGTTCCCCAATATCCTGAAGCAGCTGGCCTCACACAAAAATGATCTGGCCTGTAAAAGGCACAGTTACAGTATCAATTAGATGGCAGAAGCATGGAGGGCTGTGGCAGAGTTCTCCAGAAGGCACTATATGCTTAAAAATCAACATCCAATACATGGGATGGTTTCTTCAATAGCCAGAATCCAAAGATCCAGGAATGAAGCATTGGAAAGGGGAATAGTTACTCTTAATGAACCTCTATAAAAATACTTCCTTCCTATTTCCATTATCTTAAATTATATTGACCTAGAAGTTCTGGTGCAGATGGGAAGTCCTCCTGCCAATAGCCACAGAAACACATTCCATTGAACTGGAAGCTCAGACTTTCCACAGGCTTCACGCTGGGCTTCTAATACCATAAACCTTCAGGCTATGAATGGAAGTAGGTGTGATTAATCCAGGATGCCATGTAGAAATGATATTTCTTCTTAACAATGGAGGAAAGGAAGACTATGTCTGAAGTTCTGGAGATTCTTTAGGGTATCTCTTGTTGCTACCATGTCCTGTAAGAATGACAAAGAGCACAGATGGGTCAGGAATGAAGTTATGGTCACTCCTTCAGGAAAACAGATAATACTTTCTGAGGTGCTTGCCAATGCTGGAGGAAATAGAGAATGGGTATTATAGGAAGGTAGTTATAAATACCAACTAAAGTTACATGACCAGTTACAGAAATGAGGATACCTGCCACAATTTTTAAGAATGTATTTGTACAAATTTTCATATTTTCTTTCAGCAACTGTTTTATCATGCGATGTAACATCAATTAAGAGAATATCAATGTTTATAATATTAAAGTTTGAGAAAATGAAGAGAATTTTCCTCAAGGGACATGGCCATCTATTGTAAATTTATAATATGTTTGTGGTTATTTCATGGAAAGCAAAGTAATGACCAGACTAAATATATAAAACATTTGTAATTGTATGTGGGATAGCTAAAAGGTTTAAATGGTATTATGACCTAGTTATTGTTTTCATTTTGGAAGTTAATCATGACATAAGAAGGTGTGATCAATTGTGAGTCAATTCAGCATTAGACCAACTTGTGGTGACTATTCTTGGTTTTCAACTTGACTACATCTGAAATTTACATCCCAAAATTGAGGACACATCTGAAAGGATTTTCCCCATTTATTTAATTAAGAATATTGAATTTTAATCTAGGTCTTTGAGTTAGGAAGACATACTTTTAACTCAGATCTTGAGGCAGAAGTCACACCTTTAAGTCCACACTTTCAGCTAGAGTCTTAGGGGAGAATAATGGAGGACATGGAAGAAAGAAGCTATTGCTCTTTTCAATCTTGCCTTTATGTTGCTAGCATGCACATTTTCACTGGTGTTAGAGCCTACTTCTTTAGGATTACAGCATATACTGGGAAATTCAAACTTGTGGACTGAGAAACCATTGGATTCTTGGACATTCCTTTCCCAGACAGAAATTGTTGGATTAGCTGTACTGTTGCCTATAAGTTATACTAAAAAATATTTCTTTTGTACAATTAGAGAAAAGTTCTAGAAATTCTGTTATTTTAGAGAACCTTGACTATGTTGGTACAAATTCTGACATGTGGACCAATATAACAGAATAGATGACACAAAAATAAACCCGCCAAATCTATGTATCTTTAAATTTTTATAAATAATTCAATGAGAATATACTGGAGAAAATTTAGCATCCTTAACAAATGCTGCTAAGAAAACTGCATTTACGGATGGAAAGAATGATTTTCAACCCATATCTCTCACCCAGAAGAAATACCAATCCAAGACTGAAAAAAATGCTTTAAGACAAAAATTTTGAAAATGTACAAGGAACATATAGAAAAGCACTTCAAGATAAAACACATTAATAATTCCATACATTGTTAAATATGACCATTTAATGTTTTCACTTCTTCATAGCAAAGAAAATGATTACAAGACTGAAGAGAGAACCAATAGAATTAAAAAAAAACAACTCTCTGCTACAATTTGGACTAATATTTAGGATATATAATGAACTGCAAAAATTCAATAAAATACTCTCTTTAAATCAACAAATTGTTTAAGGATCTGATTAGATAGCTCCCAAAATAATGATAAATGACCAATGAACATGTAAAAAATTTGTTTATCATCCTCAACTGTCACATAAAAAATAAAACTCCTTGAAGATTCTGTTTTCCTCCAGTAAGAACAGCTAGCATCAGAACATGTTCTTCCCTTCCACACCTTCTCAATTCACCATAAAGTCCCACATCAAACATCACAGCCTACTACTGTAGAAATGCTTGGCCATGAGAATTTCCTAAATGAACTTCAGGAAAGATAATATAAAATTCATGAAGGAATTTGAGAAGTTTAAAGAAGACAGAAAAGAAATAGAGTAATTCCATTAAGAAGAAATAGCTTAAAGAGAATAAAAGACATAATAATGAAAAACCACAAAAATTGGACTGATAAAATATGAAAAAATCCAAGATATGACAGCAAATTTCTATAAGGAGATAGAAATATTGAGGAAGACATAAACTGAAATCAAGTTAGTATTGAAAAATCCAGTAAATCTATTTTAAACTCACAGGGAATCTTTGCAAGTGGAATGAAACAAGCAGAAAATAGATTATCCAGATTTGAAACTGAAGGACAGAACTTAAATAAATTAAGAAAAATATATAAAAATGTTAAAAATACAGGAAAGACTCTTTCACTCATTCTATTTCCTCTTCTGGGGCTTTCCTGGGTCAGAGGAAAGGGGTTTGATTGAGACATGCCATATTTACCTGCGTTTTCCATTGTTTCTCTCAGTCTGCATAATTTCTGACTACAGTTCTCTGTATTTGTTTTTATTTGCCACAGAATGCCTTTTCTCCATCTGATGTCACCTTTATAAGGCACTAACCTATGAGTAGAGCAGAACATCATGAGGAGTCATTTTATCACTACCTATGTCTTTTAAAAGCTGTAGTATTTAGTTTTACCCTACATCACTGGGCTATCTAGTCTTTGGTTCTTGAGCACCCAGGCAGTTATGGGTTTCATCTTGTGGAATATGTCTTAAGTAAACTCAGATATTTGGTTGCTTACTGCCATGAGTTTTGTGCCAACATTGCCCTAATATATTTTCCAGACAGTACAACATAGGAGATAAAAGCTTTGTGGATGAGTTATTATATTCATTTCTCTGTTGGTAGCCTGCAAAGTGCCTGCTTGTACCAAAGAAAACAAACATAATAGATGTAGGAAAGTAAGAAAAGAGAGCTTCCTAAATCAACTGAAAAAAGCTTCTATGAACCCACAGAGACTGAAGCAGCAAGAACAGGGACTGGTTGGATATGCATAAAGTCCTTTGCATATGCATTATTGTAGTATGGAGTGGCAGGGCTTCATCCCTGGCACCCGGCCGCCCACATGGCTAACTTATGCCCTGAAATAATTACACAGAAACTGTATTCTTTTAAACACTAGTTTTAACCTCTTATTGGCTAGCTCTTACATATTGATCTAACCCATTTCTAATATTCTGTGTAACACCACGAGCTGGCTTACCAGGAAAGATCTTAACCTGCGTCTGTCTGGAGTGGGAGAATCATGGTGACTGACTGACTCGGCTTCTTTCTTTCAGAATTCTGTTCTGTCTACTCCACCCACCTAAGGGCTGGCCTATCAAAGGCCAAGCAGTTTCTTTATTAATTAACCAATGAAAGCAACAGACAAATGACCCTCCTCCATCACATTATGATTTTTACTTTAGTGTTTTTAATGGTATGACCAATTGTGTGATCAAGTGCATCTCTCATACTTTTGATTTCTCTCAGGCTATTTTTCTTCTGTTGGTTTGCCTCGTACAACTTCAATGTGATGGTTTTTGTTTTATCTTTTTTTGCATTTTATTTATTTTTTATTAAAAATTTCCACCTCCTCCACTCCTCCCTTTTCCCACTAACTCCCCCCTCTTCCCCTTTCCCTCCCTCTGTCATCCTAAGACAAGTCAAAGTACCCTGCCCTTTGGGGAGTCCATGGTCCTTTCCCCTCCATCCAGAAGTAGAAAGGTGTGCATCCAAACAGACTAGGCTCCCAAAAAGCCAGTACATGCAGTAGAATCAAAACCCAGTGTCATTATTATTGGCTTCTCAGTCAGCCCCCATTGTCAGTCACATTCACAGAGTCCAGTTTGATCACATGCTCATTCAGTCCCAGGCCAGCTGACTTGGTGAGCTCCCATTAAATCAGTCATACTGTCTCAGTGGGTGGACATACCACTCATGGTCCTGACTTCCTTCTCCCTCCCTCTGCTCTTCATCTGCTCCTTGGGAACTCAGTCCAGTGTTCCAGTGAGGATCTCTATCTCTATCTCTGTCTATCACCGGATGAAGGTTCTATGATGATATTCAAGATATTCATCAGTGTGGCTATGGGAGAAGGCCAGTTCAAGAACCCCCTCCTCTGCTACCCAAGGACTTAGCTGAAGACATCCCCTTGGACACCTGGGAACCCCTCTAGAGCCAAGTCTCTTGCCAACCCTAAAATGGCTCCCTTAATTTAGATATCTTCTACCCTGCTCCCATATTCACCCTTCCTCCATCTCAGCCATCCTATTCCCCCAAGCTCTCCCGAATTCTCCCCTTCTCACTTCTCTCTGACCATTTCCCCTTACCCCCACAACACCCCCAACCCCATGTTCCCAACTTTTGCACGGTGATCTTGTCTATTTCCAATTTCCAGAAGGACAAATTTATGTTTTTCTAGGGTCACAAGTTATAAGCTCAATGTCCTTTGTTTATGGCTAGAATCCACTAATGAGTGAGGACATACCATATTCATATTTTTGGATCTAGCTTATCTCACTAGTGTTTTCTATTTCTATCCATTTGCATGCAAAATTCAAGATGTTATTGTGTTTTACTGCTGAGTAGAACACTAATGCATATATGTGCCACACCTTCTTTATCCATTATTCTATTGAGGGGCACCTATGTTGTTGCCAGGTTCTGGCTATTATAAATATTACTGCTATGAACATAGTTGAACAAATGCTTTTGTAGTATGATTGGGCAACTCTTGGGTATATTCCCAAGAGTGGAATTGATGAATCCTGAGGTAGGTTGACTCTCACTTTCCTGAGAAACCGCCACACTGATTTCCAAAGTGGTTGCACAAGTTTGCATTCCCACCAGCAATGGGTGAGTGTTCCCCTTACTCCACATCCTCTCCAGCATAGGTTATTATTGATGTTTTTGATTTTAGCCATTCTAACAGATGTAAGATGATATCTCAAAGTTGTTTTGATTGGCATTTCCCTTACTGCTAAGGAATTTGAACATGATCTTAATTATCTTTGTCCATTTGAACTTCTTTTGTTGAGAATTCTCTGTTCAGTTCAGTGCCCCATTTTTAATTGGGTTATTAAGAGTTTTAATGTCTAGTTTCTTGAGTTCTTTATATAATTTGGAGATCAGGCCTTTGTCTGATGTGAGGTTGGTGAAGATCATCTCCCATTCAGTAGGATGCCTTTTTGTCTTATTAAAAGTGTGCATTGCTTTAAAGAAGCTTCTCAGTTTTAGGAGGTCCCATTTATTCACTGTTGCTCTTGTTGTCTGTGCTACTGGGGTTATACGTGGTCTCCTATGCCCATGTGTTGCAGACTACTTCCCTTTTTCTCTTCTATCAGGTTCAGTGTGGTAAGATTTATATTGAGGTCTTTAATCCATTTGGACTTGAGTTTTATGCATGGTGATAGATATGGATGTATTTTCATTCTTCTAGAGATTGACATCCAGTTTTACCAGGACAATTTGTTGAAGATGCTCTCTTTCTTCCATTGTATAATTTTTGCTCCTTTGTCAAAAATCAGGTGTTCATAGGCTTGTATGTTAATATCCAGGTCTTCGATTCCTTTGGTCGATGTGTCTGTTTTCATGCCAATACCAAGCTGTTTTCATTACTTTAGCTCTGTAATAGAGTTTGAAGTTCCTTTCAAACTTCCTCCACAAGTTCCTTTATTGTATAGGATTATTTTAGCTATCCGGGGTTTTTGTTTTTCCATATAAAGTTGATTATTTTTCTTTCAAGGTCTCTGAAGAATTTTGTTGGGATTTTGATGGGGATTGCATTGAATTTATAGATTACCTTTGGTAGAATTGCCATTTTTACTATGTTGATCCTACCCATCCAAGAGCATGGTAGATCCTTCCATTTTCTGGTGACCTCTTCAATTTCTTTCTTCAAAGACTTAAAGTTCTTGTCAAATAGATCTTTCACTTCCTTAGTTAGAGTTACCCCAAGACACATTATGCTATTTGTAGCTATCATAAAAGGTGAAGTTTCTGTGATTTCCATTTCTCCTTCTCTATCCTTTGTGTATAGGAGGGCTACTAATTTTTCTGAGTTAGTATTGTAACTTGACACATTTACCAGCTATAGGAGTTATTTGGTAGAGTTTTTGGGATCAATAATGTACACTATCACATCACCTGCAAATAATGAAAGTTTGACTTCTTCCTTTCCAATTCAAATCCTCTTGATCTCCTTGTGTCTTATTGCTATTGCTAGAACTTTAAGCATGATTTTGAAGAGATATGGTGAGAGTGGACAGCCTTGTCTTGTTCCTGATTTTAGTGGAATGGCTTTGAGTTTCTCTCCATTTAATTGGATAATAGCTTTTGGCTTTCTATGTGTGGCTTTTATTATATTTACATAGGATACTTGTATCCATAACCTCTCCAAAACCTTTATCATAAAGGGGTGTTGAATTTTGTCAAATGCTTTTTCAGCATCTAATTAAATGATCATATGGTTATTTTTTCTTTCAGTTTATTTATACGATGGAGTACATTGATATATTTTCATATGTTGAACATGCCCTGCATCTCTGGGATAAAGCCTACTTGATCTTATTGGATAATTTTTTGATGTGTTTTTGGATTTGGTTTGCCAGAAATTTATTGAGAATATTTGCATTGATATTCATGAGTGATATTGGTCTATAATTTTCTTTCTTGGTTGGGTCTTTGTGTGGTTTTGATATCGGGGTGACTGTAGCTTCATAAAAAAAGTTTGGTTAGGGAGGCAGAGGCAGGCGGATCTCTGGGAGTTTGAGGCCTGTCTGGTCTACAAGAGCTAGTTCCAGGACAGGCACCAAAGCTACAGAGAAACCCTGTCTCAAAAAAACCAAAAAAAAAAAGTTTGGCAATGACTCTTTTGTTTCTATTATGTAAAACACATTAAGGAGTATAGGTATGAGCTCTTTTGGGAAGTTCTGATAAAATTCTGCATGAAAACCATCAGGTCCTGGGTGTTTTTTTGTTTTTGTTTTTTTTTTTGGGGGGGAGGTATTTTATGACAGCTTTTATTTCCTCATGACTTATAGGTCTATTTAAATTGTTCACCTGGTCTTCATTTAATTTTGGTAAAAGGTATTTATCTAAAAATAAGTACATTTTTTTTTACGTTTTCCAACTCTGTAGCATATAAGATTTTGTAGTAAGACCTAATGATTCTCTGATTTCCTCAGTGTGTGTTGTTATGTTCCCCTATTCATTTCTGATTTTGTTAATTTGCATGTTCTCTCTCTGCCTTTTGATTAGTTTGGATAAAGGATTGTCAATCTTGTTGACTTTCTCAAAGAACCAGCTCTTTGTTTCATTGATTCTTTGGATTGTTTTCTGTTTCTATTTTGTTGATTTCAGTCCCCAGTTTGATTATTTCCAGTCTTCTACTCCTCCTGAGTGAGTCTGCTTCCTTTTTTGTAGAGCTTTCAGCTGTGCTGTTAATGTACGTATTTAATGTGGGCACTTAGAGCTATGAACTTTCCTCTTAGCACTGATTTCATAGTGTCCCATAGGTTTGGGTATGTTGTATCTTTATTTTTGTTAAATTCAAGGAAGTCTTTAATTTCTTTCTTATTTCTTCCCTGACCCAGGGGTGGTTCAGTAGTTGACCTTTCAGTTTCCATGAGTTTGTAGGCTTTCTGGGGTTAGATTTATTGTTAAATTCTAACTTTATTCCATGGTGATCCAATAAGACACAGGTGGTTTCTAAAATTTTGTTGCTTTGTTACTGAGTATATGATCAATTTTTGAGAAGGTTCCATGAGTTGCTGGGAAGAAGGTATATTCTTTCCTTTTTGGGTGAAATGTGTATAGATCTGTTATGTCCATTTGATTCATTACATCTATTAGTTCTCTATTTTCTCTGTTAGGTTTCTGTTTGGTTGACCTGTCCATTAGTGATAGAGGAGTTTGGGAATCTCATACTATTTGTATGTGGTGTTTGGTGTGTGGTTTGTGTTCTAGTAATATTTCTTTTACATTTGTGGGTGGTTTTATATTAGGGATATGGATATTCATGACTGAGACTTCATCCTGATGAATTGTTCCTGTTATGCGTATAAAGTGTCCATCTCCATCTCTTCTGATTGATTTTAGTTTGAAATCAATTTTGTTAGATATTAGTATAGCCACACCCACTTGTTTCTTAGGTCCACTTGATTGAAAAACCGTTTTCCAACCCTTTACTCTGAGTAGATGTCTGTCTCTGTTGGTTCCGGTGTGTTTCTTGTAAACAGCAGAATGTTGAATCCTGTGTTCAGATACAGTCTCTTAAGCTGTGCCTTTTTATAGGTGAATTGAGTCCATTACTATTAAGTGATATTAATGACCTGTGGTTGTTAACTCTGGGTATTATTTTTTTTTAGTGGTAGAGTTCGTGTGTTTCCCTTCTTTGAGTTGTGCTGGTGAAAGGTTCTTAGATGTCTGAGTTATTGTGGGCCTTGTTGAGTTCCTTGGGTTGTGATTTTCCTTCTATTACTTTTTGTAAGGCTGGATTTGTGGCTATGAATTGTTTAATTGTTTTTATCCTGGAATATTTTTTTCCCTATTGATGGTGAAAGAAAGCTTGTTTGTGTATAGTAGTATGGGCTTGCATCCATGGTCTCTTAGTTTCTGCACCACATCTATCCAAGACCTTTTGGTTTTCATAGAGAAATCAGTTGTAATTCTGATAGGTTTACCTTTATAAGTTACTTGACCTTTTTCCTTTTCAGCTTTTAATATTTTTTTCTTTATTCTATATTTTTGATTTGACTATTATATCACGAGGGGATTTTTTTTTACACAGTTTATTCAGTATTCTGTATGCTTCTTGTACCTTCATAGGAATATCCTTCTTTAGGTTGGTAAAGTTTTCTTCTATAATTTTGTTGAATATATTTTCTGGGCCTTTGAGCTGTAATTCTTGTCTTTCTTCTATCCCCATTATTCTTAGGATTGGTGTTTTTGTGGTGTCCCAGATTTCCTGGATGTTTTGTGATGAGAATTTTTTGGATTTGCTATTTTTTTATCTGTGCATTTATTTTCTCTTTAGTGTCTTCAGCATCTGAGATTTTTTTCTTCTGTCTCTTGTATTCTGTTGGTTAAACTTGTCTCTGTAGTCCCTGTTTGTTTGCCCAGATTTTCCATATCCAGCTGTCCCTCAATTTGTGTTTCCTTCCTTGCCTCCATTTCAGTTTTCAAGTCTTGAACTGTTTCCATTATCTGTTTGTTTTTTCTTGGTTTCCTAGGGTACCTTATAGGGGTTTTTCATTTCTTCAAACTTTTTGTTATTCTTCTCATCCATTTCTTTAAGGGAGTTTTTCACATCCTATTTATGGACTCTATCACTTTCATTAATGTTATATTTAATGTCTATTTCTTCTACTTTTTCTGGATTAGAGTGTCCAAGTCTTCCTGTTGTATATTCACTGAATTCTAGTGTTAGCATGTTGTTTTTCAGCTTGTTGTAGGAATCCTTGCATTTGTGCCTGCCCATATTTTCCTTCAAATGCTCTCAGATTCTGGTACAGAATCAGGGCCACTTGCTGGCCAGGGACCTCACAGACAAAAAGGCAGGCTTGCTGAGTGCAAGTTCAGTGAAACAAAGGAACTCCTGCACAATTGCACTCACCACTTTGTCCCCAGATCCTCATCCTGAAACCAGGCTAGATTGGGGGATCCTATGACCCTGCAGAAGGGAGAGGGTTCCTTGGAGCAAGCTGGGATGGGAGAAGAAGAGAAAGACAGTAGCCAGGGAGAAAAGCCTGCATTGAATGACCAGAAAGTTTAGGGGTTTGAAGGTGCCTGTGCTCCCTTTCCAGGGCATCTGCTGCTTGGTCAGGTACACACTCACCTCTTTGATGAATCTTCTGGTCAAGGCAGTTTCTTTATTCATTAACCAATAAAAGCAACAGAAGGACCTCCCACACAAAGAAAATGTTGGAAGATATATGTGGGAAATAAAACTCTCATTTACTGTTTCCTTCCTCCTAGGATTACCAAAACATTGTAAGATTAATTATAAGTGAATTAAAATATAATTACATCATTTTCTCCCTTCTTTATCTTTCCTCTAATCCATCTACCTTACCTTGTCTTGTTCCTTCTCAAAATCATGTCCCCTTTCATATAATACATATGTATGTACATGTATACGTGTGTGTGCAAATATATAAATACAACCTGCTTAGAGCATTTAGTGTTACTTACATTTATATGCTTTAAAGACTGACCAATTGGTGTTTAGCAACCAATATGGGATCTCAACCCCATTATTTCTCTTACTTTCAGCATCCCCTAGTTATACTTAGTTCTTTCCCTAGGGTTTGGGAACAATGATATTTCACCTTTGTATGTTAACATGTCAGTTGGTGGTGTTCTGTGTCAGGCCTTGTTTAGACAACCAGACTTTGATGTCATGTCATTTCTAGGAACCACAATCTTGCAGCAGATTTCCTGGTCTTCTGGCTCTTATAATCATTCTGTCTCCTCCTTTATGATGCTCCCTGAGCTTTAGGTACAGCATTTCTGCTGTATATTTATTAACTGGAGCCCCACAGCCCATGACCATTTGTTCTTTGAATTTTAACCAGTTTTGGTTTTGCATAATGATTTGTGACTAATTAAGAAAATGTTTAGCTGGGCGGTGGTGGCGCACACCTTTAATCCCAGCACTCAAGAGGCAGAGGCAGGAGGATCTCTGTAAGTTCGAGGCCAGCCTGGTCTACAAGAGCGAGTTCCAGGACAGGAACCAAAGGCTACAGAGAAACCCTGTCTCGAAAAATCCAAAAAAAGAAAAAAGAAAAGAAAAGAAAATGTTTAACATCTGTAGTGTAGAGCTGAGGGCAGCTTCCCACCGCCCAGCTCCCACATGGCTAGCTTTACCCAAAATAACAACACACAAATTGTATTCTTTTAAACACTGCCTGGCCCATTAGCTCTAGTCTCTTACTGGCTAATTTTCACATCTCGATCAACCCATTTCTAATAATCTGTGTAGCACCACGAGATGGTGGCTTACCGGAAATGATCTTAACTTGCATCCATCTTGGAGGGGAAAGCTATGGTAACTGCCTCACTTCCCTTCTTCCCAGCATTCTGTTCTGTCTACTCTGCCTACCTAATTTTCTGTCCTATCAAAGGCCAAGCAGTTTATTAATTAATCAATGAAAACAACAGATAGAAAGAAGACACTGCCATATCAAACATCAATCATTAGTTAAGGTTTGGCTTATAGTTTACTGTTATAGAGGAATTTTCTCACTCCTTCCTCTCTGATAACTCTTGTGTCTTGTTGAAATAAAAATAGCCATCATTGCTCATTCTTTGTCAGAGTGATACAAAAACACATCACTCTTCAATTAAAAAGTTCCAATAGTTACTACAACTAAATTTAAAATTCATTCTCTTTAAATCATAACATGAAAGGCTCACTTGTGGAACCTATATAATGATGACATATACTAATCCCTCAGACAAGTAAATTTAATATTTAATAACACTGAACATTCAGAGGATTGACATAGATATTTTCTCCTGTCTACTCACTGACAGCAAGGCCCCAATACTAAAGAAAACAGGTATACAAATTACTGAACATTGAGAAGTTGAGCTGCTGCCTATATAGAGCCTTCACACATAAGTTCTAGCACCTATGGTATTAGAAGGTATTAGTCATGTTACCAAAGGAGAAACATAAACACCAAACTAACCACAAACATTTTTAACGGGGCCCATGTGAGAGAACCAGCAAAAAGCTTTGGATCTCATGAGAAAAGGTTCACTGGTCAGCATAACCACAGTTGGTGTGCCTCAGAAAGGCAGACCCTGGAGGACCTCATGCTATTATTGAACATAGCTCTGCTTGTTGCCCTCATGGTCACCACATCCCTCATAATCCATGAGTTGTATGAAATCTCTAAAGGGATTTCTAGCCCCTTATTAGACATTGGTACTTAAAATAATATTGACTGACTTTTTCAAGGAATTGCTGCTGAAGTGGGTTAATGATTTAACGACCACCATTCAGAAATAATTTAGAGATGTAGATCATTAATAAACAAGCTTAGCATGTTTTCATTAATGACTTTAATGTAGAAAATCTTAGAGAAAATTTTACATTTAGGAAGTCACAGTTTTAATAGTTGAGCAAGAGACACACTGAGGTGAAGGAGCAAGACCAAATGGCAGCTCAGTTATTACTACCTGACATTTCTCTTTGCTAAAGATGTGATGCTGACCCAAGACCATAATTAATTTCTTGCCCCCCTTTTTTTCCTTGGATTCCCAGTATGATTTAATAAAAAAAACTGTTGACAAATGGCCATGTGTTCTAAGGATTTATAATAGAAATGTCTTATTTTATATATAAAAGTTCATATTTGTGATTCTTTTAAGATCTTTTATAAGGGGCTGGAGAGATGGCTCAGTGGTTAAGAGCATTGCCTGCTCTTCCAAAGGTCCTGAATTCAATTCCCGGCAACCACATGGTGGCTCACAACCATCTGTAATGAGGTCTGGTGCCCTCTTCTGGCCTGCAGACATACACAGACAGAATATTGTATACATAATAAATAAATATTTTAAAAAAAGATCTTTTATAAGATTGCCTTTTGAAATAGATAATAAAATTATTGAGCTTATTTTGTATTCATGAAGTGTGGCCTGGAAATAAAAGAATTGTCTGAGAAGAATATTTTATACTTACACTTTGTTAATCAATAATAAAGGAATAATTGCTTTTGGGTGAAGATGTGATGGTAGGGAAATTAATAGAAAAAAATGTTTAACTACTTCTGAGCTTATAAGAGAAACATATGATATGATTATATTGTAATTTCTGTGTAAAGATTTTAATTTGCTTTTGGAAAATATATAACTTGTGATTGTAATGCAATCTTTCCTTGCATTTTTGTTTTAGTAAGTATTAAAGGGATTAGAGAAAAAAAAAGAATAAAGAAAGATGATGTGTAAGGAAAGCATCAGGAAAGATAGAGAAAGAAAACATTCAGGAAGAAGTAGAAGGAGAACAACAGAAATGAGATAGAAGTAAAATATCAGGGAAGAAGTAAAAGGAAAATAACAGGGTAGAAGAACAGACTAGAGAAATAACATTAGGAGCAAGCAAGAAGAGAAAAATAAAATGAACTAAACTTTGTCCCTCACAAGAGTCTCCTGTGTATGTATACAATTGTGTAACTCCATCCCTCCTCTTCAGTTTCTCTTACTTCTCAGGGGAGGTCCCTTGTCCCCCTTAGAGATATAATCTGCTTTGCTGGTAATAGTGATGCAAAGTGCACCAGAATGATGGTGGCACAAAGCTTCTGGGAATAACTAACCAATATTTTCTTATATTTTTTAACTTTGAGTCTAATTTGTGATCAATTTTTGAGCAAGTTCCAGGGATTGTTGAGAGTAAAGTGTGCTCTTTATGAGTGTTTGGGCACAGTATTCTGTAGATGTTTCTTAGGTCCATTTGATTTAAGACATTGTTTAGCTCCGGTTTTTCTGTTTAGTTTCTGCCTAGATGACTGGTATATCTTTGAGAGTGGGATACTGAAGTCACCCACAACCATAGTATGTGGGTCCATAATCCCGCATGATCCATATGAGATTTTAGCTGTAGTAATTTTTTTATGAACTTCAGCAATGCTTAGAATTTTAACATCTTTTGATAGATGTTTCCTTTAACAAATAGTATTTCTCCTTATCTCTTCTGATTAGTTTTTGTTTGAAGTCCATATTGCGAGATATTAAAATAGCCATTTGTGTTTGCTTCATGGCTGTCCCCAGAGCAATTCATTGCAGATGGAAGTGATGATAGGCTAACAAACATGGAAAGGGCACTGAATATGGAGGTCTCTTAAATCATTTTTTTAAATTATTATCTAAGAGCATGAATGATGGCAGAGGCAGAACTAGGGTGTGCTGGGTCAAGTCATAGATACTGAGGAATCTTAAATAGCTGAAGATGAGCAGGTAGGAGGGACTGAGTGACGGAGATGAGCAGTGATGGTAATTCTACAGAGACCAGAATGGAGAAAGAAGGACAGAATAGCTTACTTTGCCACATCAAAAAAAAAATCTGTGGTCCATGAATAGTCACAAAGGAATGGAGATGATCTGCAAGGAATGTCCGAAAGAGGTAGCAAAAGAATATCTAGAGCAAGATTGAGTTACTGCCACATGTGGTTCCAAGTCCCAAGTGATGATGTTGGCTGGAAAGAAGGACTTACGTGGGAGATAACAGCAGTCCTAGGAGTACCCGATGGATGTCAGATGAGGGGAGGGAGGAGAGTACTAGTGTCCTACTTAGGCCACCACAAGTGCCATTGCTGTGAAGGCCCTGGAAAAGAGCAGATTTGCTGTCAGCAGGATGCCACAAAGGAATTGGTAATAGCTGAAAGAAATGGCTGAAGATGCCAGTGGATAAAGAACTAGAGGGACTCAAACTAGTTAGCATCAGGAGTGTTGACAGGATCCCAAGGGGATGGAGGTGGGATAAGGGGACCCCATGAGACCTCTATATCTTTTTTATTTTCTATAAAAACATCACTATCATTCATTAATACCTTAAGGTATATTTTTTTCAGAATGAGATAAATGTTTGTTCAGTATTTCAAGGTACTGGCCCTTGAATAAACCTGATATCCTTCTCACTGACTCTCTTCAGCTCTAATAGTGTTGGAAAATGAAGCAGATGAACCACTCCCTCCACAGGCTAAACCTTACATTTTAACTTAGGAGGAGTCACTAATTTAACCAATGGCATTTGTGTTTTGAAAAACTTTCAACAGAGCTGGAGATGCATTAATAAAACATTCACTTAGCATGGATGAAAGCTTTGATTCAATCTCCAACATCAAATAAAATAATTATTAACATGAAATACATTTACTGTGGTCTCAAGAATAAGTCAGAAAACATGAGGGCAGTTCACAAGTTAATTGTTTACAACTCAAACTCAAAAATAAACATCTTGTGAAACAGATGATAAAGCTTAGTTAAGAGTATATTTTGATTTAGGGAGTCTTGCATGAGTTGGAGGAGGTGTGGCGGTTGCAGTCCATATGAGATTTTAAATTCATTTGGGAAGATTTGAGAAAAAAAAAGAATAGAAAAGCATGGGACTCTTGAGGGCCATAGGATTTTTCTATGGAAACATTCTTATTTAGTGTCATGACAGGGGCAGGAATCTTTGTGTCTCCTAAAGGGGTTTTGCAATACTCTTCACAGAACATCCCTGTTTCCCTGAGTATATGGGCCACTGCTGCCCTGCTAAAAATGTTGAATTCTCTCTGTCTTGCAGAGCTAGCAACTACATCAGCCTGGAAAACTTCAAACTGATTTTTGAGAAGATTGTTATCAGCCTGGAGAACTTCAAACTGATTCTTGAGAAGATTGTTGTCATTCTCAATTGTTTTTAAGCGTTCAATCTCTGCCTTAAGAATCCTGGATTCGTCTTGTAAAGACTTTATCATATTTCTATTATCAAACCATTTGGTGCCAATGAAAACTACGAATCCCAGAAGGATCCATAGATGTGGGGTGATAGACACCTCTTGTAAAATCTCCCACATGGTACAATTAAAAAAAACTGTTAAATTCTTGAACAGTAATGTGTTCAGACATTTTATTTATAAAAGAAAATTTTTTTACCTGCAATGATCGGTTCCTGCCAGTGGTGGTCTCTGTGTTTTTGGAGCCTGTCCTAGAACTAGCTCTTGTAGACCAGGCTGGCCTCGAACTCACAGAGATCCGCCTGTCTCTGCCTCCCAAGTGCTGGAATTAAAGGCGTGTGCCACCACCATCCAGCCAAGTCACTTTGTATCAGACCAAATCTGCCACTGTGGCAGCTTTTGTTGCAAAACCGCAGGTACTTGAGCTTCTGCTAATTCAGGCAGTGGGGTTCCGCTGCAAAACTTAGCCAAGGCAGGCAGAATGGGCCTGTGTGGCTGAGTATGTCTCAGACTCGGCACTGGGGCCGGAGTCAGGAACTGAAAAACAGCACCCGGGAGGGTGCTGTGTTAGCTAGCGGGCTACCCGCTTGAGTCGGGGGCAAAATAGCCCGACGTTGGAAGCCAAAATGTAACGGTGTAAAGGAATGCAGACAGATTGTAAAAATATATATATCTATAGCTTTAATGTAGAAATAGACTTACAGAACCATCGTTCCCGCGGAGATCAGGAAAGCAGAAGAGACAGCTGGGAGCACTCTCGCCAAATTTATAGGCAGACATTAGCCCAAGGCGAACACGCCCCCCAAGGGGTGGGACTTATCCCTACATCTCCCCTTTTTGTCTAAATAAGACAGAACCAAACCAAATACAACTATATACAATAACAACAAATAATAAATATAACAAACAATATTGATAACAAAAGTTTTGCTAAACATTCTATCTCAAGGAGTCCAAATAATGTAGAGAGTAACTACAATTATATAATCTTCAACTCAGTGAGTGCAGCACCCTATTATTGCCTAAAAAGATTACTTGGATCCTCTGTTGCTTTCCTCAATGTTTGGATAAATATGTTTTTATATTCCTTGGGACTACGTACTCAAAGCTTACTAATAGCAAGTTGTCTAATCCAACCTTTCTATTCTGGGTGCCCAGCTCCAGCGCTACCAAAGAAATGTCTGGCTTTGGCTGTATTGTGGTCACTAGGAATTCTCAGTTTAATACTATCAATAGTTTCATGAAGATGGCTCTTCTTTGCTTCATTTCTCTAACTGGGATTGTACTGTTAGTGATTGGGAAAAGAGAGAATGTGTCCAGGTTTGGGAATGCTTTGGACGCTGAATTTCCTCATGCCTCAGAAATTGCAGAAGCCATTCTCCAAGGGTCTTTTGCATATTCAGGATCATCACTTCTGTTCACCATAGCAGGTGAATCCAGTCATGAAAATATCTGGTAACTTGCAAAAGAGTTTGCTTAGGATTTTTGTGGAATGATAACAATGGTTGTTTCTTGCTCTGTAACAAAATTTGATTTTCTCTGCACTATATACTCATCACTAAACCTCCCTATGTTGTCTTTCAGATAAATGGAATGGAATAAAATGGCATGTTCCTCAGGTTCTTTTTCATTTAGAATTTTGTTTTCAAATATAAATTAATATTTTCCATATTCTCAAACTTCATTATATTTGAAAGCACTTGTGGTAGTATTTTTCAAAAACTTAATTAAATAAGAAATATACAAATAAATTCATTTTCAAATGAAAAAGATGAGCCAACTTCAATTGAAAATTTCCATTATTTTATCATTATTCATGAAGTCTAGTTTTTATATTGAAAGATGGAAAATATCAAGAAAAATTATTTCTTGTTCTTCTTTCTAAGGACTTCCTTGCTTATTTCAATTTTTGAATTTTTTGATAAAGTTTTAATGCTTAATATGTGCATTGTTCCCTATTGCAATATAAAGACGCCCTTTATCTTGATATTATTTTTGATTTTTCTGGAATTCTAGCTTATGATCTTAGTGCCATTGTGCAGCAACTCTTTCATCTGTTCTTTTATGATAGATCTCTGTGCTACAACCTACAATGCTTCAGTATAAGAGATTCGACAATAATTTACTGTTTTCTAAGTGAACTCTTTGCTGTTGGCCACCTAAGCATAAAATTTAAAGTGTTTTAAAATGTTGGGTTTCCATTGTTTATAATTTATTTCTTTTATACTGAGGCATGTCCTATTATGTCAAATTAAGGGATTAAATTTTTCTAGAGCCCTTCTTTTCCCATATATTTATCTGCCCCTTCTGATTAATTGTGGACTAAACAGTAGATTTAAGGCATCTAATCAAATATAATTCAATAAACTTATTCACTGACTGCCTGTTATATGCTATAATGTAATTAGTCTAAACAGTACAGATACAGCACTTAACAAGCTCAAACCATCATGATATTTAGACTCCATTGTGTGACTGTGAGGTATTTATTCCTCTCCTCATTACTGAGAATGAAATTCCTTGGAGGATTGGCTGCATTCTGCTTGTATATTGAAGTCTCAATTTTGTTCTTCTTTGTATTCACTGTAACTTTTCTATCTTGTTCAGGGAAACTGATAAGAAAGATTCTGAGTTACAGTTTTGATTTTGGTTCAAGTTTTAATTATTTGTCAACATTTGAAGGTTTCTTAAGGAATTTTTAAAGTAGATTTGCATATCTTATAATATTTTACGTCCAGAAACTTGAGCTATATGCAACTACCAACTGTTCTAAGTTCTACTAACATTTCTAAAGTTCTTTTTCTTCCTTTCTCTAGAATTGTGCATTTAGAGGATAATACCCCAATATCACACATACAAGTATGTGCACACATAGATGCACACACAAGCAAACACACACACTCATGGAGCGAGAGAGATAACTAAAAGTATAAAAAGTTTTCATTTTTGCCAAGTATTTATTGCTAAAGAATTTGTCTTTTTATTCCTACATACATTTTCTTCTATAGATACATAATTCCTTTTATAAAACTGTCCTATGCTGTTATGTATTAGAAACATCTTTTATTTTCATATTTTATAATTTCATGTAATGTGCATGAGAAGCTGCATGTAATTACTTATCAGAAGCTACAAGATTAGTGGCTGGAGCAATGATTCAGCAGTCGAGAGCACTGGCTGCTCTCCCAGAGGACCATGCTCAATATCCATCATCCACATGTTGGCTCACAGCTGACTGTAACTCCAGGTTTAGGGGGTCTGACACCCTCTTTGAGCCTCCTTATGCACAGGATGTACATGACACAGATATACATACAGCAAAACTTTGCCTTCACAGACTCTGGATATACGTGGTGCACAGATATGCATACAGGCAAAACACTGATACACATAAAATAAAATTAAGTCTCAAAAAATTAAACAATATATAAAACTTTGGGTTTCCATTTTTCTCTTAATCCTAAGAAATATATTTCTGACTCAATAATATAAAACTACATGTTTTCTAGAGCATTTTATGCTTTCATTTTTTTAACAGTTATTCTTCCTCTGATTTTTCCTCCTGGGTGCTGTTTTCAATGTGGTTCTCACTGAACCACTTGTAGCTCTCACATAACTCTGCTCTGGTCATACCTTTAGATTTCCCTAGAGGAAGTTCTCTGCTACATTCTCTAGAAAGATACTCTGGTTTGCAAGTGATTCCTAGGAAGTAGATACCTTCATAAAATTAAAGGGCACTGTTATTCTAGCAGTGATAGGGAATACGATATTGATCAGTACGGTAATTAATACTGTTAACTGACAAGATCTGGAGTTATGTAGGAGGCAAGTCTCTACACTCATCTGTGAAGACTTAAATAGATTAGGTTAATCAAAAAAGATTCATCTTAATTGTGGATGGTATCATCCAATTGGTTGGGGTCCTCAAATTAAAAAAAAAGGGGGGGGAGAAAGAAATCTAAGCACTGACATTCATTCTGATAAGAAAGATGAGAAGAGTTAACATTTTCTATACTTTTGGTTAAGAATAGGACATCATTTGTTTTTCATCTGTAAATCCCCCTCAACTCCTCCATTCCCATTGTCTAGAAATGCAAATAGAAACAGATGAGTTCTCACCTTATCTGTTCCACTTCCATATCTCTGCTTGCTCATGATCCTTAGTCCATCAGCAAACATCCCAACATCGCACCCACCAATAATGACAGAAGTGAAAATGTTTTTGTACATTCTATAAACCTAAGAAATTAGATCTGGACCCAAATTCTGAGAGCATTGTTATGTACCTGCATTCTTTGTCTTACAGTGGTGGTAGTGGTACACACCATTAATCCTAACACTTGGGAGGCAGAGACAGGCAGGTATATGTGAGTGTGAGGCAAGCCTATTCTACAGAATGAGTTCAAGGACCATGAGTTTACACAGAGAAACCCTATCTCTAAACAACAAAATAGAATGTGGATTGTGCTAATGCAGAAAATTGCATTATAACTTTCCTCCCTTACCAGCTTCATCATATTTCACCAGGACACCTTCACATTCTGTTGTCACTGCTGGATATAAATCAGCTTTTTTATTCTAAGGTTTGCCACATGTAGTCAAAGAATAGAAAAAAACAGGTCTATATCACAGTGCCCTACTGGATGGAGTTCCCAGCTATATTAGCCATATATTAACATTGCTTATAACACAATTCATGGATCTTCATGGATTTTGTTTTATGGATTATGCAGTGGTGCTTTGACAAATTTAATTGGTCATGTGTCAATAAAATTATTGCCATATATCTAAGTTCTTACATTGGAGGTAGAATATAGAGTATTAAGCACCATTCTTTTTTTAGACTTGTGACTGACTTCTGCCTGCCTGTGTATTGGTATCTGTACCATCAATGTATATATTTCAGCAACAGAAAGCAAATACTCAAATTCAATTATGATGGAACTATCATTAGAGCAATTTTATTCACTCTTCAGTTGTAGAACCAATTATTCTGTTTCTATGATATGACTAGGGGTGACTTTCACAAACTTTCTTTTATTTTCAGTGCAGGATTTTAGAAAATACCAGATTTCAGGTAAAATATGTGTAGGCCAATACCAAAATCAAAGTAAGTAAATGGAGAGGCAATAATATTGGACTATTTCTTTACAAAGAAAGTTGAACAAAGGTTAAAAACTTATAGCAATGAACTTGTTTTGTAGGAGAAATAAAAAATCCCTCTGAAACAATTCCAAAATCTCTGATTTCTGGTATATCTACTGTGGCTGTGTTATACATATTGACTAATGTATCCTACCTGGCAGTTTTGTCACCTCAGGAAATCATCTCTTCAGGTATGTGTAAGTATAATAATACACACACATATACGTATACACACATGCTCCCAGATGTACGCCCACATGCACACATACAACATCATCTGTGCATATAAACACAAGCACATACACACACACACCATGCTTCTGCATGCATGCATACCTATACCTACACACATATGCAAGTCTGTACTTACACAAGAGAATGGGTTTGTATACAGTCACACATGTCACACACACACACACTAATGTTGGGTGCATATATGGACACACATTCACATCTGTGTGTACACACACAATTTTCCAAGGACATGAACACACACAAATGTTTTCATGCATGTACAAACTAAGGTACATGTGCAAATATAACACACAAAGGAAACAATGTGACTTTCCTACTCAGAACGACATTTTAATTATCCTACATACAGATACACCATGCTCTAAAGAATTTATCATTACCAGAACAGATTCATTCTTCTCTGCCTGTCTATCATGATGGCTGGATAGATTCAGCCTCAATTACAAGCCTATCTTCTGTCTGTAATAGTAGTGACTCTAATCATGTACTCATTGAGTCAAAATGTTTTGTGAAATACAAATATAATTATTTCCTGGAGAGTATTAAATATAGTTTAAAATGGAATGGAATGACTTCACTCAAGGATGGTATTAATGATACCTCTGATGAATACACACTTTGAGTTTTATACCAGAAATGTCCAATACAAAGAAAAGTTAACACTTCACTTTTGGAACACACAGACAAAAATTCTAGGCTCTTAACCATTTGTTGGAGATGTGAAGCAAGTAGTCAAACTGCTACCTCATCAAAAGCCCATGCAAAATACTAACCTGATATAAATTAACTTTATTATGACTTTATTTTAACTATGGTTTATAAAAATATTTAAGAACATGATTTGTATCAATTTTATAGCATATTGGAATATTCTTTTGTTTGGTTTTTCAAGACAAGGTTTCTCTGTAGCTTTGGAGCATGTCCTGGAACTTGCTCTTGTAGACCAGGCAGGCCTCAAATTCAAAGAGATCCACCTGCCTCTACCTCCCAAGTGCTGTGATTTAAGGCATGTGTCACAACTCCGTGGCTTGGAATATTTTTTATATTCCTTATATCAGGCATACCACTTAAGAATTTATTTTGCTCTACTATAAAGATGCTCTCTATATGGCATCTTTAATTCATGCCGTAAGTACTTGAATAACTATTTCACTTAACTATTGGTTCTTGAGACAGACTGTATAGGATAGGTCCAGCTGAGCACATCTGTTCTTTGTAAAATTATTAACATGTCTGTAGCCTGCTGTAGTTTAGAAGACTACTATCTTCAGGCTGCTCAAGAACTCTGGACTACACCCTAGAAGTTAATTCTGGTCCTTTGCAAAAGCAAATCCCAAGCTAGCTTTGTGTGTGCAATGACTATATTCAGGTAAAATTTGATATTAGGAAAAAACAAGGAACCTAGATGGATAATATGAGAGCCATGGACCATGATACATGTCAGAACCCCAGAAAACAGGAACAGAAAGAGGATGAGAAACTAAATAATACCCATGAAGAATGAATGGATAACCTGCAGGGAGCCCTTTAGCTGGAAAAAGACAGCTGTAAGATAAGTGAGGTTTGCCCAGTCCTCGGGGCGGCCGGGCGGGCTGCACTTCCTTTGTTTCTGTGGCCTGCCTGCACCAAGGAGGGTAGGCGCTTTGTTTGCGAGCTGCCCAACCAGCACGGAGGCCTGATCTCTCGGCCCCAGGAGAACCAGCGTTGGGGTGAGTTTCTGGCCCGCGGCGCCAGCCAGGGACAGGGATCTCGGGGGTCCCTAGGCCTCCTGTCTTTCTTGGGCTCTCTGCAGGACCTCTATTCCCTGGTTACTGCCTCTTTCTTCCTGGCCCACCCAGCTTCCGTCCAGAGCCCTCCCCAATTGCCCCCCCCTGCCCTCTTTTGGCTCGTGGCATTGGGAGCTGGGTCCCAGTCCTCGGGGCGGCCGTGCGGGCTGCACTTCCTTTGTTCCGGTGGCCTGCCTGCACCAAGGAGGGTAGGCGCTTTGTTTGCGAGCTGCCCAACCAGCACGGAGGCCTGATCTCTCGGCCCCAGGAGAACCAGCGTTGGGGTGAGTTTCTGGCCCGCGGCGCCAGCCAGGGACAGGGATCTCGGGGGTCCCTTGGCCTCCTGTCTTTCTTGGGCTCTCTGCAGGACCTCTATTCCCTGGGTACTGCCTCTTTCTTCCTGGCCCACCCAGCTTCCGTCCAGAGCCCTCCCCACTTGCCCCCCCTGCCATCTTTTGGCGCGTGGCATTGGGAGCTGGGTCCCAGTCCTCGGGGCGGCTGGGCGGGCTGCACTTCCTCTGGTTCGGTGGCCTGCCTGCACCAAGGAGGGTAGGCGCTTTGTTTGCGAGCTGCCCAACCAGCATGGAGGCCTGATCTCTCGGCCCCAGGAAAACCAGCGTTGGGGTGAGTTTCTGGCCCGCGGCGCCAGCCAGGGACAGGGATCTCGGGGGTCCCTTGGCCTCCTGTCTTTCTTGGGCTCTCTGCAGGACCTCTATTCCCTGGGTACTGCCTCTTTCTTCCTGGCCCACCCAGCTTCCGTCCAGAGCCCTCCCCAATTGCCCCCCCCCTGCCCTCTTTTGGCTCGTGGCATTGGGAGCTGGGTCCCAGTCCTCGGGGCGGCAGGGCGGGCTGCACTTCCTTGGTTTCGGTGGCCTGCCTGCACCAAGGAGGGTAGGCGCTTTGTTTGCGAGCTGCCCAACCAGCACGGAGGCCTGATCTCTCGGCCCCAGGAGAACCAGCATTGGGGTGAGTTTCTGGCCCGCGGCGCCAGCCAGGGACAGGGATCTCGGGGGTCCCTTGGCCTCCTGTCTTTCTTGGGCTCTCTGCAGGACCTCTATTCCCTGGGTACTGCCTCTTTCTTCCTGGCCCACCCAGCTTCCGTCCAGAGCCCTCCCCACTTGGCCCCCCCTGCCCTCTTTTGGCGCGTGGCATTGGGAGCTGAGTCCCAGTCCTCGGGGCGGCCGGGCGGGCTGCACTTCCTCTGGTTCGGTGGCCTGCCTGCACCAAGGAGGGTAGGCGCTTTGTTTGCGAGCTGCCCAACCAGCATGGAGGCCTGATCTCTCGGCCCCAGGAAAACCAGCGTTGGGGTGAGTTTCTGGCCCGCGGCGCCAGCCAGGGACAGGGATCTCGGGGGTCCCTTGGCCTCCTGTCTTTCTTGGGCTCTCTGCAGGACCTCTATTCCCTGGTTACTGCCTCTTTCTTCCTGGCCCACCCAGCTTCCGTCCAGAGCCCTCCCCAATTGGCCCCCCCCTGCCCTCTTTTGGCTCGTGGCATTGGGAGCTGGGTCCCAGTCCTCGGGGCGGCCGGGCGGGCTGCACTTCCTTGGTTTCGGTGGCCTGCCTGCACCAAGGAGGGTAGGCGCTTTGTTTGCGAGCTGCCCAACCAGCACGGAGGCCTGATCTCTCGGCCCCAGGAGAACCAGCGTTGGGGTGAGTTTCTGGCCCGCGGCGCCAGCCAGGGACAGGGATCTCGGGGGTCCCTTGGCCTCCTGTCTTTCTTGGGCTCTCTGCAGGACCTCTATTCCCTGGGTACTGCCTCTTTCTTCCTGGCCCACCCAGCTTCCGTCCAGAGCCCTCCCCACTTGGCCCCCCCTGCCCTCTTTTGGCGCGTGGCATTGGGAGCTGGGTCCCAGTCCTCGGGGCGGCCGGGCGGGCTGCACTTCCTCTGGTTCGGTGGCCTGCCTGCACCAAGGAGGGTAGGCGCTTTGTTTGCGAGCTGCCCAACCAGCACGGAGGCCTGATCTCTCGGCCCCAGGAGAACCAGCGTTGGGGTGAGTTTCTGGCCCGCGGCGCCAGCCAGGGACAGGGATCTCGGGGGTCCCTTGGCCTCCTGTCTTTCTTGGGCTCTCTGCAGGACCTCTATTCCCTGGGTACTGCCTCTTTCTTCCTGGCCCACCCAGCTTCCTTCCAGAGCCCCCCCTTCGCCCCCCCCCCCCCTCTTTTGCGTCCAGGCGGGCTGCAGTTCCTTTGCTTCTGTGGCCTGCCTGCACCCAGCAGGGTAGGCTCTTTGTTTGCGAGCTGCCCAACCAGCATGGAGGCCTGATCTCTCGGCCCCAGGAGAACCAGCAGTGGGGAGAATCAGCATTGGGACGAGCCAGGGTTGGGCACGGAGACCTGATTCCTTGGTGCCAGGAGAGCCAACATTGGGGAGGCCGCGTTGGGTAGGCAAGGAGACCTGATCTGGTAAAAGAAGATCCATAAGGGAGTATTTGGAAGAAGAGATGGGCAGACACCAAGGCAAGAATTCGCCCAACAAACTGAAAAGCAACATGAAGCCACCAGAAACCAGCGACCTCACAACGGAAGGACATGAACACCTTAATCAAGAAGGAGAAAAGATTGACTTCATGAAAGTTATTGACGCCCTTAAACAGCATGTAAAAAACGCCCTTATAGAAATGGATGAGAAATATAACAGAAAGTTTGAAGAATTGAATAAATCAGTGAATGATACCCTAGAAAACCAAGGAAAAACAATCAAACAGATAATGGAAACAGTTCAAGACTTGAAAACAGAAATAGAGGCAAAGAAGAAAACACAAACAGAGGGCCGGCTGGACATGGAAAATCTAGGTAAACGAATAGAGACTACAGAAACAAGCATAACCAGCAGAATACAAGAGATAGAAGAAAGACTCTCAGATTCTGAAGATACCATAGAGAAAATAAACACACTGATCAAAGAAAACAGCAAGTCCAACAAACTCTCATCACAAAACATTCAGGAAATATGGGACACAATAAAAAGACCAAACCTAAGAATAATAGGAGTAGAAGAAGGAGAAGAAGTGCAGCTCAATGGTCCAGAAAATATATTTAATAAAATTATAGAAGAAAACTCTCCCAACCTAAAGAAAGATATACCTATGAAGGTGCAAGAAGCATACAGAACACCAAATAGGCTGGATCAAAAAAAAACATCCCCTCGCCATATAATCATCAAAACACAAAGCATTCAGAATAAGGAAAAAATATTAAGAGCGGCAAAGGAAAAAGGCCAAATTACTTACAAAGGTAAACCTATCAGACTTACACCTGACTTTTCCATGGAAACCATGAAAGCCAGAAGGTCCTGGATAGATGTACTGCAGAAACTGAGAGACCATGGATGCAAGCCCAGATTACTATACCCAGCCAAGCTTTCGTTCACTATAAATGGAGAAAATAAAATTTTCCAGGATAAAAACAAATTCAAACAATATGCAGCCACAAATCCAGCCTTACAGAAAGTAATAGAAGGAAAATCACTAACCAAGGAGTCCAATAATGACCACAATAACTCAGGCATCTAGAGACCCTTCATCAACACAAACCAAAGAAGGGATACACACAAACTCTACGACTAAAAAAAAAGGACCGGAGTTAACAACCACTGGTCATTAATATCACTTAATGTCAATGGGCTCAACTCACCTATAAAAAGGCACAGGCTAAGAGATTGGATAAGAAAACAGGATCCAACATTCTGCTGTTTACAAGAAACACACCTCAACCACAAAGACAGGCACCTACTCAGAGTAAAGGGTTGGGAAAAGGCCTATCAAGCAAATGGACCTAAGAAACAAGCAGGTGTGGCCATACTAATCTCTAACAAAGTTGACTTCAAACTTAAATCAAACAGAAGAGATGGAGAGGGGCATTTTATATTCATAACAGGAACAGTTCATCAGGATGAAGTCCCAATCCTGAACATCTATGCCCCTAATATAAAAGCACCCACGTACATAAAAGAAACATTGCTAAAATTCAAGGCAGCCATCAAACCGCACACACTAATAGTAGGAGACTTCAACACTCCTCTCTCACCAATGGACAGGTCAATCAGACAGAAACCTAGCAGAGAAATAAGACAATTAATGGAGGTAATGAAACAAATGGACTTAACAGACATCTATAGAACATTCCACCCAAATAGGAAAGAATACACCTTCTTCTCTGCAGCTCATGGAACCTTCTCGAAAATCGACCACATAGTCGGTAACAAAGCAAACATCCACAGTTACAAAAAAGTATTACTAACCACCTGTGTCTTATCAGATCACCATGGATTAAAGTTAGAATTCAACAACAAGGCTACCCCCGGAAAGCCCACAAAGTCATGGAAACTGAACAGCCAGCTACTGAACCATACCTGGATTAAGGAAGAAATAAAGAAAGAAATTAAAGTCTTCCTGGAATTCAATGAAAATAAAGAAACAACATACTCAAATTTATGGGACACTATGAAAGCAGTCCTAAGAGGAAAGTTCATAGCACTTAGTGCCCACTTAAAGAAAACAGAGAAAGCTCACATTGGAGACCTAACAGCCCACCTGAAAGCTCTAGAAAAAAAAAGAAGCAGACTCACCTAGGAGGAGTAGGAGACTGGAAATAATCAAACTGAGGGCTGAAATCAAAAAAATAGAAACACAGAGAACAATCCAAAGAATCAATGAAACAAAAAGCTGGTTCCTGGAGAAAATCAATAAGATTGACAAACCCCTATCCAAACTAATCAAACGGCAGAGAGAGAATTTGCAAATTAATAAGATCAGAAATGAAAAGGGGGACATAACCACAGACATAGAGGAAATTCAGAGAATCATTAGATCTTACTACAAAAGCCTATATGCCACAAAACTGGAAAATGTAAAGGAAATGAATACTTTCTTAGATAAATATCATTTACCAAAGTTAAATCAGGACCAGGTGAACAATCTAAATAGACCTGTTAGTCGCGAAGAATTAGAAGAGGTTATCAAAAACCTCCCTACCAAAAAAAGCCCAGGACCAGATGGTTTCAACGCAGAATTCTACCAGAACTTCCAAGAAGACCTAATACCTATGCTCCTTAATGTATTTCACAATATAGAAACAGAAGGGTCATTACCAAATTCCTTTTATGAAGCTACAGTTACTCTGATACCAAAACCACACAAAGACTCAACCAGGAAAGAGAATTACAGGCCAATCTCACTCATGAATATCGATGCAAAAATCCTCAACAAAATACTGGCAAACCAAATCCAAGAACACATCCGAAAAATTATCCACTATGATCAAGTAGGCTTCATTCCTGAGATGCAGGGCTGGTTCAACATACGAAAATCTATCAATGTAATCCAGAATATAAATAAACTGAAAGAAAAAAACCATATGATCATTTCATCAGATGCTGAAAAAGCATTCGACAAAATTCAACATCCATTTATGTTAAAAGTCTTGGAGAGATTAGGGATACAAGGGTCATACCTAAATATAATAAAAGCTATATACAGCAAGCCGACAGCTAACATCAAATTAAACGGAGAGAAACTCAAAGCCATCCCGCTTAACTCAGGAACACGACAAGGCTGTCCACTTTCGCCATACCTCTTCAATATAGTGCTGGAAGTTCTAGCAATAGCAATAAGACAACATAATGGGATCAAGGGGATTCGAATTGGAAAGGAAGAAGTTAAACTTTCGTTATTCGCAGATGATATGATAGTGTACATAAGCGACCCCCAAAACTCCACCAAAGAACTTTTACATCTGATACACCTTTAGTAATGTGGCAGGATACAAGATCAACTCCAAAAAATCATTCGCCCTCTTATACACAAAGGATAGGGAAGCAGAGAGGGAAATCAGAGAAGCTTCTCCATTCACGATAGCCACAAATAGCATAAAATATCTTGGGGTAAACCTAACCAAGGAAGTGAAAGATCTATTTGACAAGAACTTTAAGGCATTGAAGAAAGAAATTGATGAGGATACCAAAAAATGGATGGACATCCCTTGCTCTTGGATTGGGAGGATCAACATAGTAAAAATGGCAATTCTACCTAAGGCAATTTATAGATTCAATGCAATCCCCATCAAGGTCCCATCAAAATTCTTTACAGATCTGGAGAGGACAATAATCAACTTTATATGGAAAAACAAAAAACCTAGGATAGCCAAAACAATCCTATACAATAAAGGATCTTCTGGAGGCATTACCATCCCTGACTTCAAACTCTATTACAGAGCTACAGTAATGAAAACAGTGTGGTACTGGCATAAAAACAGAGAAGTCGACCAATGGAATCGTATAGAAGACCCGGATTTTACCCCACAAACCTATGAACACCTCATTTTCGATAAAGGAGCTAAAAGTATACAATGGAAGAAAGAAAGCATCTTCAACAAATGGTGCTGGCACAACTGGATGTCAACCTGTAGAAGAATGAAAATAGACCCATATCTATCACCGTGCACAAAACTCAAGTCCAAATGGATTAAAGACCTCATTATCAGCCCGAAAACACTGAACCTGATAGAAGAGAAAGTGGGAAATACCCTACAACAGATGGGCACAGGTGATCGCTTCTTAGGTATAACCCCAGAAGCACAGGCATTAAGGGCAACATTGAATAAATGGGACCTACTAAAACTGAGAAGCTTCTGTAAAGCAAAGGACACTGTCACTAAGACACAAAGGGAACCTACTGACTGGGAGAAGATCTTCACCAACTCCGCAACAGACAAAGGTCTGATTTCCAAAATATATAGAGAACTCAAGAAACTAGACTTTAAAATGCTAATTAACCCAATTAAAAAATGGGGCACTGAACTGAACAGAGAATTCTCAACAGAAGAACTTCAAATGGCCAAAAGATACTTAAGGTCGTGCTCAATTTCCTTAGCAATCAGGGAAATGCAAATCAAAACAACTTTGAGATACCATCTTACACCTGTCAGAATGGCTAAAGTCAAAAACAGCAAAGATAGCCTTTGCTGGAGAGGCTGTGGAGGAAGGGGTACCCTCATCCATTGCTGGTGGGAATGCAATCTTGTGCAACCACTGTGGAAGTCAGTGTTTTGGTTTCTCAGGAAAGTCGGGATCAACCTACCCCTGGACCCAGCAATACCACTCTTGGGAATTTACCCAAGAGATGCTCTATCACATGTCAAAAGCATTTGTTCAACTATGTTCATAGCAGTATTATTTGTAATAGCCAGAACCTGGAAACAACCTAGATGCCCTTCAATGGAAGAATGGATGAAGAAAGTATGGAATATATACACACTAGAGTACTACGCTGCGGTAAAAAACAATGACTTCTCGAATTTTGCATGCAAATGGATGGAAATAGAAAACACTATCCTGAGTGAGGTATCCCAGACCCAAGAAGAAGAACATGGGATGTACTCACTCATAATTGGTTTCTAGCCATAAATAGGGGTCACAGAATCTACAATTGGCGAACCTAAAGAAGCTAAGTAAGAAGGTGAACACAAGGAAAAACATATCGTTATCCTCTTGGATAAGGGAAGTAGACAAAATTGCCGGGGAGAAAAGTGGGATCTTGGGGGTGGGGTGGGAAGGGGGTAAGGGGAGATGGGGAGAGAAAAGGTAGAAGGGAAGGAGGGGGGACTTGGGGAAATAGGAGGATCGGGATAAAGGAAGGTTGGATAGGGGAGCACGGAACCACAATCCTTAGTTAAGGGACCCACTTTAGGGTGGGCAGGAGAATTGACCCTAGAGTGGCTCCCAGGAGCCCAAGCTGAGGTCCCCAGTTAGTTCCTTGGGCAGCTGAGGATAGGGAACCTGAAATGACCCCATCCTATAGCAATACTGACGAATATCTTGCATATCATCTTAGAACTTTCATCTGGCGAGGGATGGAGATAGAGACAGAGACCCACACTGGAGCACTGGACTGAGCTCCCAAGGTCCCAATGAGGAGCAGAAGGAGGGAGAACATGAGCAAAGAAGTCGGGACCACGAGGGGTGCACCCACCCACTGAGACAGTGGAGCTGATTTACTGGGAGCTCACCAAGGACAGCTGGACTATTACCAAAAAAAAGCATGGGATAAAACTGAACTCTCTGATCATGACGAACAATGAGGGCTGATGAGACGCCAAGGACAATGGCACGCGGTTTTGATCCTACGCAATGTGCTGGCTTGGTGGGAGCCTAGCCAGTCTGGATGTTCACCTTCCTAGATATGGACGGAGGGGGGAGGACCTAGGACTTACCACAGGGCAGGGAACCCTGACTGCTCTTTGGACTGGAGAGAGAGGGGGAGAGGAGTGGGGGGAAGGGGAGAGGGGTGGGAGGAGGGGGAGAAGAGTGGGAGGAGAGGGAGAAGAGTGGGAGGAGGGGGAGGGAAAGGGGGAGGCTGGGAGGAGGTGGAAATTTGTTTTTTTTCTTTATTCTTCTTTTATCAATAAAAAATGTTAAAAAAAAAAAGATAAGTGAGGTTTTAAAGGCCTGTCACACAAAATGATTAGATGAGGAAACATGGTTTTGGTATAAATAACAAATTATTTCATCGTGAAGTATCTGAGCCCTAGGAAAATTAGGATTCCAAGACAATTCTATGCCTTGTCATGGCTCCTGAAAAAATATGGCTGCATTCTATGATGAGCTTGCTGAAAATGCATGCTTAGGTCTTTTATACATAAGATAGGTAGTATAGTAATCAAGAAGAGCAAGAACCATGATATACTCCAAAAGAAGGAGGCTCATAGCTGACAGTCACTTTAGAAGAACTTGTCAAATCAAATTGCAAGAACAGAGCAGAGTCATTAAATGAAGAAAAAGACTCTGTCTCAATGAAGTGGCATCTAAGACATATTTTTATATAGAAAAGAATTGTAATTGTTGTGAAACTGAATTTTGCATTGTTACTTTCTGTTTAATTTTCATAGATTCTGTTGCTGGCACATGGATGGACAGAGTCTTCCCTTCCATGCAATGGGTCATTTCTTTTGTGGTCTCAATTTCAATGTTAAGCAGCACTGCCTGTGTAATAGTTTCAGGATCAAGTTTTTTTTTACTCTGCAAGTCAAGAAGGACAGCTGTCTTTCATCTTCTCTATGCTTGACAACTACCATTGTCCAGTTGTAGCTGTGACAAAGATCATCATTTTTTCTTCTATTGCAGTAATACCTTCAAGCTTAGTAAACAATAAAATATTTGATGTTGTCATTCTTAGTTTTAAGTGAGCTAAATATGATAGCTTTGCCTAAACTAAGGTACCAGAAGCCCCATCTACACATACCTTACAAGGTAAGTCAAAACTCTAGTTGTAAATTTCTCTTTACTTTATATGAACAATATTTCTTCTATTGTGTAAATGCTTCTAACCAGCTGTGATACCAAACTTCAAAACACCTACTTCAGGGCTCCATTTTGGGTACATGGATCAACCATTCTGCTTTATTATGTAAAAGCTCAACAAGAGTTCCTTATATAAATAAATATTTCATTTTTCATAATTCTTGCACTATACAATAATTAGAGCATAGTAAAATATGGATAATGTGCAACACTGTCTCCTTAGGTAATAATGCAGTGTAAATTATGTACCTATATCATCATTTTTATAGGTTTAGCATGCTATATAATGCTATGAGATGTTAATAAGCACATTAGTTCAGTGATGTTAATCATTTTAATTTAATTAAAATAATGGAATCCCTATTAACACTTATAACATTAATGCACACAGTATCTTTTAAATTAGTACATTAGCCAGGTAGTGTTTTAACATTGAACCATAGGAACAGAACCCAGTAAATATTCCCCAAAGCGCCTTATCCTATTGTGGTTAGATGCATTCCTACAGCAGACAGAGTCTAGTGAGCAGAACAAGATAGATGTCAACTTACACTTGCCAATAAGATGAGGTGACAAGTGGGAGGTAAACTATGTAAACCATCTAATATCACTGAATTAAGCTCTTACTTTAAAAGATTCTACTGACAACAGTGTCCAGTAAACAAGATGTGAACATGAATTGATGCATCCCAAAGAGCTGGCATGTGTTCTTTAACAACCCTCCATACAAAATAATCGGAGGCCTGACACTAAGCACACTAGTAAAGTGGTACAGAAATCATAACTTTCTTTCTGAATGTGATAAATATGTTGTTTTGTAAAGAACACATAGTAAGATCGGTTTATTTCCTTTTTCTAATCTTGGCATAGAAATAATTGGGCCTCTACAATACATTTGGTGGGTTCTTTTGGAATCCCCAAAAGTTGATGGCATGCATTTTTGTCAACCAAATATTTTCCTCATCTGTATTTCTTTCTTCTTTCATTTCCCTTTCTTCTTTCCATCAATCTTATCCTTATATAATATAAGCCATATCATGGAATAATATGAATCCAATCAGTTGTGATAGCCATTATGTTTTAATTAAGTTATAAGCCTAGTCAAAGTGAGTAATTTTCGATACTCATATATTTAAAGATGAAGTGAACTAATAATCCTAAATTTCATTCCTACATGTCAGTCACAATATTTAAGTGACAATATTTAAGTCACAATATGACTTAAATATTATTCTTCAAATTTAAATTACCAGACTGATTCATGACGACACAGATTCATTTGTTTTCCATTGGACCATATAGATATTAATTATTAAGTGAATCTTGTATAGATTTGCACACTATATATACTTTAAGAAATTTATTTTATTTTACATTTTTTTTTTTGATTTTCGAGACACGGTTTCTCCGTAGCTTTTTGGTTCCTGTCCTGGAACTAGCTCTTGTAGACCAGGCTGGGCTCAAACTCACAGAGATCTGCCTGCCTCTGCCTCCTGAGTCCCTGGGATTAAAGGTGTTCGTTATCACCACCCGGCTTTTATTTTACATTTTACATTTGTATCTTCCTAAAATATCTTCCTCATTTTAAAAATGTTGAATGGTGTTATCTTTTAATTTAGTCATGAAATTATTAAGAAATAATCATTTTAGTGAGTGCCTCCTTTTTTTAGGCATTAAATATCTAGGTTGTTCAGAGATATGATGACCCACCTTATTTCACAATATTAATAGCCTCATAGTAAAATGAGAAATTAAAATAAAATGATTGTGAAACTCAGTATCCTCAAATATAATACATACAATTGTCATAATAATTTTAGAGATCAACATTATGAGTGACAGATTCATTAACTGTCTCAAGGTATAAACTGAATATTGATGGTTAAGTTTCTAGACAAGACACTTCTTTATGTCTCCTAAATAAATGACACAGTAAGTTTTATATCAGTGTTATTCTATGAATAATTCTGGAAGGGATAAATAACTGAGACTCATAGGTTTCAAACCAGATTTCTATGACTATTGTATTTCTCATATTTTATTACTTCATGATGCTTCAGGATATATTAGTCCACACCATTTTAAAGATGGGCTATGTGTTACATCAATTAATCAATCCCTTATTTCCCAAATTGGAAGTCTTAATAGCTAATAATAAAATACTCTGAGTAAATTTGTTTATGAGGAGTATGATTTTTTTAAATGGTGCTGTACAACTACTCCTGAAAAAACACTGATTTTAGTGAACTAATACCATAGTTTTATGAAGCAACAGAAATTTGTAGGATTTGTAATAAAAATACAGTTGTTTGCAACACTTTCAATTGCTGTGTCTGCAAGAAAACTTCAGTATGTTATAATACTGAAGATATAGCTCTAATATTTCAGGACATGATTGCACCCATATGCTTTTACTTCTACAACAATTCATGAGTCTTCTTCAACTATATAAAATATACAAATTTGAAAATAAATTCATCACTAATATTGAATTTCTTTTTACCGTTAGGTGTGGTCGCCATTTCTCTTTGTGCCGATGTCCTCTTCTTTGTTTTCAGTTGTCTCACCAATGATTAAGACCCATGACTGAGCTTATTTACCACATCATCTTTATTTTAAGTCAATTTCTGTGTTACTGGCTTCATATTCACCTTAAGCAACATTCTGGGTTTTTTGATAAAATCACTTTTTATTTGCAACTGCTATTTAATGTTTCCCCACCTGAAGATAGAGATAACAATTTTATTCACTAGCGCAAAAGTACATTAAAAAGTAGTTCTCAAAATTCTAAAATAATATACTAATTTCATGAATTATTGTATTGTGTATAATCATTCGTTACAGAAATATCCATCTCCCATAAACCACAAAACTGAATGACACAAAGTTACTCTCTGAGCTAAACAGATTTTTGTGAAAAGCAAAACAGGAACTTAAAGGTTCTAAGCACAAAATTAAATGATATCAAAATGTTAATTACTATGAGTTAACATCCACTGGAGTTTCACAATATACTCTATAAATAATAATAATTATTATTACACATAAATCAGAAATTGTAATGTTTACATTATTTGAACATTAATACTAGTTTGATCATAATATACAATGTAGATATGTAAAAATATCACATTTACTCTGTTATTTCACAATATTATTTTAGTGATTCATTGGAAATTTGACATCTTATACCCTGATCACATTCACTTCCCTTTTCTTTTTTGTCTCCTTCCCCACCCTTAAGACCTCCCAAAATAAAAAGTCAATAAAAATTAAAGAGAAATATTTTTAATGAATCCAATTTGTCTTATCTATATATTCACTAAAATAAGATCAAACTATTGCTGCTGTGCTTTCAAAAGAGCCAAGTCCCTCCCCTTCTGCACCCTCACTAGATGCCATCAGTTGTAGAGCTATACTTCAACATTCTTTTTTTTTTTACTTTTTTTATTCAGAAAAGGAGAAAAGAAAAAAACAAGTTTCCACCTCCTCCGAGCCTCCCATTTCCCTCCCCCTCCTCCCACCCTTCTCCACCTCCTCCCACCCTTCTCCCCCTACCCCCACTCCTCTCCCCTCCCTCTCCAGTCCAAAGAGCAGTAAGGGTTCCCTGCCCTGTGGTAAGTCCTAGGTCCTCCCCCCCTCCGTCCATATCTAGGAAGGTGAACATCCAAACTGGCTAGGCTCCCACAAAGCCAGCACATTACCTAGGGTCAAAACCCCGTGCCATTGTCCTTGGCTTCTCATCAGCCCTCATTGTTCGCCATGTTAGGAGAGTCCAGTTTTATCCCATGTTTTTCAGGCACAGTCCAGCTGGCCTTGGTGAGCTCCCAATAGATCAGCCCCACTGTCTCAGTGCGTAGGTGCACCCCTCGTGGTCCAGAGAAGGTGTTTTTTATTTTAGCCATTCTGACAGGTGTAAGATGATATCTCAAAGTTGTTTGATTTGCATTTCCCTGATTGTTAAGGAAGTTGAGCATAATCTTAAGTGTCTTTTGGCCATTTGAACTTCTTTTGTTGAGAATTCTCTGTTCAGTTCAGTGCCCCATTTTTTAATTGGGTTAATTAGCATTTTAAAGCCTAGTTTCCTGAGTTCTCTATATATTTTGGAGATCAGACCTTTGTCTGTTGCGGGGTTGGTGAAGATCTTCTCCCATTCCGTAGGTTGCCTTTTTGTCTTGGTAACAGTGTCCTTTGCTTTATAGAAGCTTCTCAGTTTTAGTAGGTTCCATTTATTCTATGTTGCCCTTAATGTCTGTGCTGTTGGGGTTACACATAGGAAGCGATCTCCTGTGCCCATTTGTTGTAGGGTACTTCCCACTTTCTCTTCTATCAGGTTAAATGTGTTCTGACTGATAGTGAGGTCTTTAATCCATTTGGACTTGAGTTTTGTGCATGGTGATAGATATAGGTCTATTTTCATTCTTCTACAGGTTGACATCCATTTATGCCAGCACCATTTGTTGAAGATGCTTTCTTTCTTCCATTGTATACTTTTGGCTCCTTTATCAAAAATGAGGTGTTCATAGGTTTGTGGGATAAAATCCAGGTCTTCTATTCGTTTCCATTGGTCGACTTCTCTGTTTTTATGCCAGTACCACACTGTTTTCATCACTGTAGCTCTGTAATACAGTTTGAAGTCAGGGATGGTAATGCCTCCAGACAATCCTTTATTGTATAATATTGTTTTGGCTATCCTCGGTTTTTTGTTTTTCCATATAAAGTTGATTATTGTCCTCTCAAGATCTGTGAAGAATTTTGATGGGACCTTGATGGCGATTGCATTGAATCTATAAATTGCCTTTGGTAGAATTGCCATTTTTACTATATTGATCTTCCCAATCCAAGAGTAAGGGAGGTCCTTCCATTTTCTGGTATCCTCTCCAATTTCTTTCTTCAAAGACTTAAAGTTCTTGTCAAATAGATCTTTCACTTCCTTGGTTAGAGTTACCCCAAGATATTTTATGCTGTTTGTGGCTATTGTGAAATGTAATGTTTCCCTGATTTCCCTCTCTGCTTCCTTATCCTTTTTGCATAGGAGGGCAACTGATTTTTTGGAGTTGATCTTGTATCCTGCCACATTACTAAAGGTGTATCAGATGTAAAAGTTCTTTGGTGGAGTTTTTTGGGTTGCTTACGTACACTATCATATCATCTGCAAATAACGAAAGTTTCACTTCTTCCTTTCCAATTCGAATCCCCTTGATCTCCTTATGTTGTCTTATTGCTATTGCTAGAACTTCAAGCAATATTGAAGAGGTATGGCAAGAGTGGACAGCCTCGTCGTGTTCCTGAGTTTAGTGAGATGGCTTTGATTTTCTCTCCATTTAATTTGATGTTAGCTGTAGGCTTGCTGTATATAGCTTTTATTATATTTAGGTATGACCCTTTTATCCCTAATCTCTCCAATACTTTTATCATAAAGGGATGTTGAGTTTTGTCAAATGCTTTTTCAAGATCTAAAGAAATGATCATATGGCTTTTTTCTTTCAGTTTATTTATATGCTGGATTACATTGATAGATTTTCGTATGTTGAACAAGCCCTGCATCCCTGGGATGAATCCTACTTGATGATAATAGATTATTTTTCTAATGTGATCTTGGATTCAGTTTGCCAGTATTTTGTTGAGAATTTTTGCATCGATGTTCGTGAGTGAGATTGGTCTATAATTATCTTTCTTGGTTGAGTCTTTGTGCGGTTTTGATATCAGAGTATCTGTAGCTTCATAAAAGAAATTTGGCAATGCCACTTCTGTTTCTATATTGTGAAATACATTAAGGAGCATAGGTATTAGGTCTTCTTGGAAGTTCTGGTAGAACTCTGCATTGAAACCATCTGGTCCTGGGCTTTTTATTTGGTAGGGCGGTTTTTGATAACCTCTTCTAATTCTTCGCGACTAACAGGTCTATTTAGATTGTTCACCTGGTCCTGGTTTATCTTTGGTATATGGTATTTATCTAAAAAAGTGTCCATTTCCTTTACATTTTCCAGTTTTGTGGCATACAGGCTTTTGTAGTAAGATCTAATGATTCTCTGAATTTCCTCTGTGTCTGTGGTTATGTCCCCCTTTTCATTTCTGATCTTATTAATTTGCAAATTCTCTCTCTGCCGTTTGATTAGTTTGGATAGGGGTTTGTCAATCTTGTTGATTTTCTCCAGGAACCAGCTTTTTGTTTTATTGATTCTTTGTATTGTTTTCTGTATTTCTATTTTGTTGATTTCAGCCCTCAGTTTGATTATTTCCAGTCTTCTACTCCTCCTAGGTGAGTCTGCTTCTTTTTTTTCTAGAGCTTTCAGGTGGGCTGTTAAGTCTCCAATGTGAGCTTTCTCTGTTTTCTTTAAGTGGGCACTTAGCGCTATGAACTTTCCTCTTAGCACTGCTTTCATAGTTTCCCATAAGTTTCAGTATGTTGTTTCTTTATTTTCATTGAATTCCAGGAAGACTTTAATTTCTTTCTTTATTTCTTCCTTAATCCAGGTATGGTTCAGAGGTTGACTGTTCAGTGTCCATGAATTTGTAGGCTTTTTGGGGGTAGCATTGTTGTTTAATTATAACTTTTATCCATGGTGATCTGATAGAACACAGGTGGTTACTAATACTTTTTTATAACTGTGGATGTTTGCTTTGTTACCGACTATGTGGTCGATTTTTGAGAAGGTTCCATGAGCTGCAGAGAAGAAGGTATATGCTTTCTTATTTGGGTGGAATGTTCTATAGATATCTGTTAAGTCCATTTGATTCATTACTTCCATTAATTCTCTTATTTCTCTGTTGGGTTTCTGTCTGAATGACCTGTCCATTTGTGAGAGAGGAGTATTGAAGTCTTCTACTATTAGTGTGTGCGGTTTGATGGCTGCCTTGAGTTTTAGCAATGTTTCTTTTATGTACGTGGGTGCTTTTATATTAGGGGCATAGATGTTCAGGATTGAGACTTCATCCTGATGAACTGTTCCTGTTATGAGTATAAAATGCCCCTCTCCATCACTTCTGATTGATTTAAATTTGAAGTCAACTTTGTTAGAGATTAGTATGGCCATACATGTTTGTTTCTTAGGTCCATTTTCTTGATAAGCCTTTTCCCAGCCCTTTACTCTGAGTAGGTGCCTGTCTTTGTGGTTAGGTGTGTTTCTTGTAAACAGCAGAATGTTGGATCCTGTTTTCGTATCCAATCTCTTAGCCTGTGCCTTTTTATAGGTGAGTTGAGTCCATTGATAATAAGTGATATTAATGACCAGTGGTTGTTAAGTCCAGTCATTTTTTTAGTCGTAGAGTTTGTGTGTTTCCCTTCTTTGATTTGTGTTGATGAAGGGTCTCTAGATGTCTGAGTTATTGTGGTCATTGTTGGACTCCTTGATTAGTGATTTTCCTTCTATTACTTTCTGTAAGGCTGGATTTGTGGCTGCGTATTGTTTAAATTTGTTTTTATCCTGGAAAATTTTATTTTCTCCATTTATAGTGAACGAAAGCTTGGCTGGGTATAGTAATCTGGGCTTGTATCCATGGTCTCGAAGTTTCTGCAGTACATCTATCCAGGACCTTCTGGCTTTCATGGTTTCCATGGAGAAGTCAGGTGTAAGTCTGATAGGTTTACCTTTAAAGGTAATTTGGCCTTTTTTCCTTTGCTGCTCTTAATATTCTTTCCTTATTCTGTATGCTTTGTGTTTTGATAATTATATGGCGAGGGGATTTTTTTTTTTGATCTAGCCAATTTGGTGTTCTGTATGCTTCTTGCACCTTCATAGGTATATCTTTCTTTAGGTTGGGAAAGTTTTCTTCTATAATTTTATTAAATATATTTTCTGGACCATTGAGCTGCACTTCTTCTCCTTCTTCTACTCCTATTATTCTTAGGTTTGGTCTTTTTATTGTGTCCCATATTTCCTGAATGTTTTGTGATGAGAGTTTGTTGGCCTTGCTGTTTTCTTTGATCAGAGTGTTTATTTTCTCTATGGTATCTTCAGAATCTGAGATTCTTTCTTCTAACTCTTGTATTCTGTTGGTTATGCTTGTTTTTGTAGACTCTGTTTGTTTACTTAAATTTTCCATGTCCACCCTGTTTGTGTTTTCTTCTTTGCCTCCATTTCAGTTTTTAAGTCTTGAACTGTTTCCATTATCTCTTTGGTTGTTTTTCCTTTTTTTTTTTTTAGGGTATCATTCACTGATTTATTCAATTCTTCACACTTTCTGTTATATTTCTCATCCATTTCTATAAGGGCATTATTTACATGCTGTTTAAGGGCGTCAATAACTTTCATGAAGTCAATCTTTTCTACTTCCTCTTGATTAAGATGTTCATGTCCTCCCGTTGTGAGGTCACTGGTTTCTGGTGGCTTCATGTTGCTTTTCAGCTTGTTGGGCAAATTCTTGCCTTGGCTTCTGCCCATCTCTTCTTCAACATGCTTCCTTATGTATCTTCTTTTACCGGATCAGGTCTCCTTGCCTACCCAATGCTGGCTCTCCCCAATTTTGGCTCTCCTGGCCCTGAGTGATCAGGTCTCCATGCTGATTGAGCAGCTCGCAAACAAAGCGCCTACCCTGCTTGGTGCAGGCAGGCCATAGAAGCAAAGGAACTCCCACCTGTTTGGGTGCCCCGAGGATTCGGACCCAGTGCCCAGACAGGCTGGGCTGGGTGATGTTATGTGCCGAAAGAGGGGGGTGGGGCCGAAGTGGGGAGGGTTCTGGATGGAAACTGGGTGGGCTAGGAAGAAAGAGGCGGTATACAGGGAGTATAGCTCCTGCAGAGGGCCCAAGAATGATAGGGGGCCAAGAAACCTCTGAGCTCCCTGTCCCAGGCTGGCGCCATGGGACCAGAAACTCACCCCAATGCTGGCTCTTCTGGCACCGAGAGATCAGGCCTCCGTGCTGGTTGGGCAGCTCGCAAACAATGCACCTACCCTGCTTGGTACATGCAGGCCATAGAAACAAAGGAACTCCCACCCCCACTTCAACATTCTTATCACACATTCTAAGAGTTCTCTTTAATGGATTCCTGTTTAGGCTGTTATTTGGGGTGGTTATTGGGTTAGGAGTAGGGGTTATCATAGAAGCCTTCCATGTCCTTCTTTTTCAACTGTGCATGTTCAGTTATTGATATTGCTACAAAAGTAGCTATCTTGCTCTTTACAGTCAGTGGGTACACAGATTATGGGTTTCCACATGGTTTCTCATAACAGAACAAACTACAAACATGGCCTCCTGCTGCAATAAAACCACCGACACAGACAAGGCTGTCAGAGGCAGCATGGATTAGGGATTAGCATGGATTAATCAGGCTACAACATATACCATGAAAATGTCATGGCCTTCAGTGGTAACAGGTGCCACAGACATCGATATAGACACAAGCCACAGGAGATAGTGGCACATGGACCCAGGTGGCAGTGCTGGGCATTCATATCAATATGAATTCCAGAAGCAATATGGGCCACCGGCATCAAGTTAACAGGATCATTATGGGCCTTAGCAACAGCATGGCTCACAGGCATCAACCTGACTTAAGGTCATGGCAAATACACCCACATGACCTTTGTTGGTAACAAACATTAACTTGGCCATTTGGCTACATCGTGACCACTGATCCACACATGGTCATCAGTGGTAGCACAGATTCCAGACATTGGCATGACCCAAACAGCTACATAGGTAATTGCTCTAACATGACCTGTGGCATGGCCCATGAACATCAACATGGTTTCAGACAGTGGAATAGAGCATGGAAATTCACATGAGTGGTAACATGTGCCATAGACCTTAACACTGCGTCTGATTGTATCAGGACCATGGACCCATTTTTGGCTCTCAGTAGTATTATGGACAGTGGGCTTCAACATGTCCTCAGATGGTTACACAGACCATTCACATCAACATACCCCCTGCAAGGCAACAAAATCCAAAGATATTACCAAAGCGTCAGTCAGAGGAATAAGCTGCATTTGTTCATATGGATTCTTCTGGTTTCATTGTGGACTAGGGCATCAACATAGGCCACAGACATCAACATTGCCTCCAGTGGCATCACAGATTATGGCAGTCCTTCAAGAATGTCCAATCCAGAAAATAAAACATTCCTTATCTCAGGCCTCTGTCATTGCCCAGAGCCAGGGCAATTATACAGCTAGGCGAATGGCCAGAGTACCAAATTTACATCTGTATAAGCTCAAGGCTGCATAACACTATGCCTCTGACCCTACTGGGTGACAACATGTTCCTCTATTAACCTAAGCTCACTCTCATGCCTGTCACCCTTGTAGAGTCTTCAGCTCTGTCTCCATAGCTTATGAACCACTTGACTTTTCTATATTCCCTGTCTCTCCAGCACATAATTTTTCAGTGTAGTTGTTCAGGCCTGGCTGGGCGGCCTGACTGACTGCACTCCTGTCTCTATAGGCAGGTCGATCTGGCTCCACATTTACCCTGCTACCTTATAGTTCAGAAGTATAATTATTTTTGAGCTTCAAGGTCTGATTAGCTATTTGTCATTCTGAAAGACATATTTTTGACCGGAATCAAACTCTCAATAAGGAAAGAATCTTCCTGCTAGCAGTATGTTCCTTGTGTTTTTCTTTGGCTTACTTTATTCTCTTGATCTAATATGACCAACATATTTTGAAGTCTTTACCTTGTTTTTCTGTGTGTGCTGTTTATCAGAGCAATAAATAAGCACTTGTATTGCATGACATGTGGTACAGTAAGAAGATGCTTAAACTTAGGTGTATTTATCCTGGGGTTCTTTGTTTAAGGGCCTTCTCAAAACATGTTTGTAGACATCATCTTTTTTAGAGAGATTGAAAATCTTTGGAATTCTGTAGAAGTTTTCATTTCCAACTGCTTTGGCATAGAAATTACTGTCAGTTCTGGGAAAGAAAGTCTCTGTCTTTCTATTTCTCTTCCTTTTTCTCTCCTTCTCTTCCCCCCCCTCTCTCTCTCACACACACACACACACACACACACACCAAAATGGACGAAACTAAGAGTGGCGTTCACAATGTATCTGCAAATGGACTTGTTCTTACTCTATCTAGTTCTCACTGTACTCTAAAAAGAATGCCCTTTACTCAACAGTAAACACACACTAAAATAAATACTTTTTTAAAAAATAAAAGTTTTTAAAGAGACAATAAAAGTAATCTGAAAGAGTGCAGTGTCATCTATTAAAGGAGTAAAAAATAATATGCCACATGAAGATTTAATATACACAGAGAGTCTGCATTATGTATATTATTTGCTTTCTTTGAATATTTTGACTGGAGAAAGACATTTGATTCTGGGGGCTGTTAAGATAAACCAACATAATAGTATCTTTACTTCAAAACCTGGGACTAAGGATATGTTGCTTTGGAAAAGAGTTTCTACTTTTGTTTCCACAGAAGATGAGAACCTGTGGACTCCTTCCAGACTAGTGTAGTTTGATGGAACAAGACGTTCCAAAAGGTCTCTGTGAACCTCTAGTCGAGAGAGAGAGAGAGAGAGAGAGAGAGAGAGAGAGAGTAGGTGGAGTCAGAGAGACACCATGTATCTTCTGAAGGAGAAACACAATGCCAGAAACTTACCAGTAGGCCATAGCCTCATGGCGATACATAGATTAATAGAAATGAATTCATTTATAATATGAGAATTAGTTAGTAAGAAGCCCAAGCTAATAGACCATACAGTGTTGTAAATAGTATAGTTTCTGTGTGACTATTCAGGTCTGGGTGAGTAGATTTTGATTACAACCCTGTCTCAAAAACAAAAAGAAAGAAAGAAAGGAAGGAAGGAAGGAAGAAAGAAAAAAGATGTGGAGGCCACTATTTTTAGCTATTCTTTTCTCAATAACCTCCTTTAAGTGGAAGAGGATGACTATGAAAGGTCAGGAAAAATTTTAAATCCAAGAAATGTAAAAAATCGAAGATTTTTACTAAAAATAAAAATAAAGACATAAAAACAACTTTGCTATTTTAATGAGTTTAATTCTGGACCCAGATAAATGAAATGCTAAAATACTTAAAGAACTTGTGTAGCAGTCATGTAATAGTATTAATAATTTCGGGAAACTTTTTTCTTTATTTTATTTTATCTTTGGTTTTTAGAGACAGGGTGTCTCTGTGTAGCTCTGTCTATCTTGGAATTCACTCTGTAGACCAGGCTGGTCTTAAACGCATTAGAGATCCACCTGCCTCTGTGTGGCCTTTATGTTGTTCTTGGAAGTATGTGGTGTTCTCATTGGTTCTCAGAAAAGTAGCCATACAGAGATGAGCCATTCTTTGTTATGTTTCTGGTCCTCTGTGTCAAAGAACTCTGTTCACTGTACTTGTGTCTCATATACTATTCAACGAGTTGAAAATTCAGACTAGGGGTCCAGGAAACTCAATAAAGCTTATTTTTATTTTATTTCTGTTTATACATATGGGTATTTTGCCTGCACATAGGTCTGCTATACAACACATGTATGCAGTGCTCTTGGTGGCTAAAAGAGTGTATTCGATGCCCTGATTCTGGAGTTCCAGGTGGTTGTGAGCTATCAAGTAGGTTTTGAGAATCAAACTTTGTTTCTTCTGGGAGAAAAGCCAGGGTTGTTATCTGCTGAGCCATCTATCGGATCTGCAAATCTTTTCAAAATGACCATTACAGTAACATTTCATTTAAAATAAGAATCTGATGGGAAAATGACAAAAAAAAAATACTAGTTTTAAATCAGGTCATACAGCTCCGGGCAAAGAGGAATTAAGATTATGTTGCTGAGAGTAAAGAGATCATGGTGAGTATTAGCTGGATCCATGTTTCTTCAGTATACACTACAGGTAACGAGGTTCTACTTTTGTGATATAGACAGAATACTGCTGTATTTACTCTATTGCAAATCACCAATTGTAAATACCCTAGGTTTTTCTTTGAAGGTACTGAACATCTACCAATATACTTTGGTTGCAAGGAAACACAAAGATTCTAGCCACTAAAGTAGAAAGACATTTTATTCAGTGAAGTGTTAGAGAAGCTGGCAGAGCCTGCCTGGAAGAAGACAGGTAGCGTGCAAAGAAGCAAGTCTTTCTATTTCAACATGCTTGACTGGACTGTGTAAACTTTGCCTCTCCAGTCAGTGTTTTATTAGGTTCAAAAGTCAAAGTCTTAGGGATGCAAGGCTCGTTCTTGAAGTTATGTCATGTCCTTGGACCTTGGTTATGACAAAATCCACAGGAAAGCTCACAGCAAAAGTCTCCAGAAAGCTTTTAGATTCTCTAGTTGGAGGCAGTCTCAGGAGTTTTATAGAGAATGCATGGGCATGGTATCTGAGGAAGTGGATACAAGGTAGATCAGGCTGCTGTTGGGAAGTGGAAACTAAATGAAGCCCAGCAAATGCTGGCATCCAGCACCTAAGAGCAAAAATGGGAATTCAGTGGGATTCAGTCTCCTGAACCTTATATGTGTTGGTTATGGTATAGGTTGGTTTACTATTTTTCAAATGTTAAAATACCACTTCCTCCTCTTTCTTCATTTGCCCCCCTTTATTTCTCCCACCAAATATACACACCAAAAATATTTCTTTGCATAGACTGCGTGTGTGAAGTGAATGACCCTTTGTATGGCCAAAGGAGAAGAGTACACATTCTCAAAACTTTTCAAGTTCAATTTTACTGAAGTGTCAAGAGACTCTGTGTACATGCCTTCAGCTGCTGTTGGCTAACTATCCAGTGGCTGAATCTATGACTAGTTGAAGGTCACACGGGCATAGAAATTTCTCTAAATCATCTGGATGATCTGGGTGATTGGGTGCTGGGAAAGCATTCTTTGCAGTTGCTTTCTGACACACACACACACACACACACACATATATATATATATGCATTTATATGAATATGTTGTTACATATAAATATTAAAATCTGTACAAAACAAATTCCAGAGTCACTCATTAAGCTAGTTCATCCACATGTCACAGGAAAGAAGTTTGCATTTCCCTGGTGGTGGTCTGTGGGCATTGGGTAACGCTGATTTATATTGACAGATGTTTTTATGACCTGCCTAGCAACTGCCCTCTCCTACCTTCCAAGTCTTTCTGACTGGGGATGTGTGGAGAAAAAATAACTGTACTAATGATACTAATGATAGAAGACTCCACCTGTAATAGAGGAAGGTCATTGGTTAATTAATAAAGAAACTGCTTGGCCTGATAGGTTAGAACATAGGTGGGTGGAGTAAACAGACAGAATGCTGGGAGGAAGAGGAAGTGAGCACAGACACCATAGCTCTGCTCTCTGAAGCAGACACGATGAAGCAAGCCGCCAGGTCAGACATGCTGAATCTTTCCCGGTAAGACTGGTACTACACAGATTACTAAATATGGGTTAGGCAAGATAAGTCACCACCTCGTGGTGCTACACACATTAATAGAAATGGGCCAAGCAGTGTTTATATGAATACAGTTTGTGTGTTGTTATTTTGGAGCATAAGCTAGCCAGGCGACCAGGAGCCTGCAGCTCCTTCAACACACCTGAGGAAGGTATTCGTGTGTGCCACGAGCCTTAGCCAGGTTCTAGTGGCTCCAAATTTGAATAGGACCGAGTACCAGACTGTTTCAGAGGATATGAAGTTAAAGGTAGATGGAGTGAAAAGCTGGCTCTCTTTCATGCTTGTTTTCCCACATCTCCCCTTGACATCATTAGAAGCACTCACCTTTCAGTCAGGCTGCTGGGCTGGTAGAGCAAGCATCAGTGTGCTGCTTACCCACATGTCAGCTTGTTCCTTCTGGCTCAAGGGGACCATATGACATCTCCAGACTGGGAACTTTGCAGTGCTATATAATGCCTTGCCTGCTCCATGTTCGTAGTATGTACTGGCCTAATGCCATCAGATAAGTGCAATAATAGACATTTCTCAGACCTGATGTAAATGAGTGACCTGTGTCAAATAAACAATGTGAATTTGTCTTAGGAACAAATACCAAGGTTTTCCTGTAACTTCTATATGCATATACGCTAAAGAAATGTATGTGTACATACAGACACAAGTGCATCCACACACATGTAAGAAGAAACTCAGATACCCTTACAGAGAGGAAAGAGGAGAGAGAGAAAGAATGGAGAGAGAGTCATAAAAGATCATTTGAAATTTTGTGGACTGATTAATGTGTTTCAAAAGTATTTTTATTTTTGGTTCTTTGAGGTAAGGCTGGTGGCCCATTTTGAAGATCAATATATTTCTAATGATGACCTCAAACATCTGCTCATTCTTCCTCTATTGCCAAGTGCTGGCATTACAGGTATGGGTCTTCCTTTTTTATCTGTCCAGTGCTACAAATCTATATGAGACACTGTATCATGCTGAGGCAACACTCTATGACTAAAGTGATCCTGAAACCATTTTATAAACTTCATAGAAAGTGGTTGCAAACTGAGGTTTCTCTGGACTATGCCATCCAGCAACTGCTTTTAAATTATTACTCCGGCTGGGAGTGATAATTTAAAAGCACTCAGAAGACAGAACCAAGCAGAATTCTGTGAGTTTGATGCCAGCCCAGGCTACAGAAGCTAGTTCCAGCACAGCTAAGACTATTACACAAAGAAACCCTGTCTTAAAAAACAAATAATAGCACAGACATTCCTCAACCCCCTAATCTTTCTGGTCATTCTGCAGGGGCTTCTCTCCCGGGCTACTGCCTCTCTCTTCCTATAGCACCCCAGCTTCTGCGCAGGCACCCCGTCCCTACTTTGGGGACATAAGACCCCCCAGATCAGCCTGTATTTAGGCTGGGACTGGGTAGTGCATGCAACTGGGCAGGAGTTCCTTTGTTTTACTAAGTTTGCAGGCACCAAGCTAGGCCTATTGTCTGTGAGGTCTCTGGCCAGCAAGGGACCCTGATCCTGTACCAGAAGATCCATTGGAGAGCATTTGAAGGAAGAGATGGGCAGTAGCCAATGCAGGAATTCCTCCAACAATCTGAAAAACAACATGATTAAACAAGAACGCAGTGAATATACAACAGGAAGACTTAAACACCCTAATGCAGAGGAAGTAGAAAAAATGGACATTATGAAAGGGATAGAGTCCCTTAAACAGGATATGAAAAACTCCCTTAAAGAAATGGATGAGAAGAATAACCAAAAGTTTGAAGATATTAATAAATCCATAAAAGATACCCTAGGAAACCAAGAAAAAACAAACAGATAATGGAAACAGTTCAACACTTGAAAACTGAAATGGAAGCCAGGAAGAAAACACAAACCAAGGTCAGGCTGGATATGGAAAATCTAGGTAAGTGAACAGAGACAACAGAGACAAGCATAACAAACAGAATAAAAGAGATAGAAGAAAGAATCTTAGATGCTGAAGACACCATAGAGAAAATAAATGCACTGACCAATGAAAACAGCAAATCCAACAAATTCTCATCACAAAACACCCAGGATATCTGGGACACAATAAAAAGACCAAACCTAAGAAAAATAGGGGTAGAAGAAACAGAAGAATTACTGCTCAAAGTCTTGAAAATATATTCAACAAAATTATAGAAGAAATCTTTCATAACCTAAAGAAGGATATTCCTATGAAGATTCAAGAAGCATACAGAACACCAAATAGACCAGATAAAAAAACATACCATCAAGATATAATAATTAAAACACACAACATACAGAATAAAGAAAGAATATCAAGAGCTGCAAAGGAAAAAGGTCAAGTAACTTATAGTGGTAAACTGATCAGACTTACACCTGATTTCTCTATGGAAACCATACACGCAAGAAGGCCTTGGATAGAAGTGCTCCAGAAACTAAGAAACAGTGGCACAAAGTTGGAAAATATAAAAGAAATGGACTTGTTTTTAGACAAGTACCATTTACCAAAATTGAATCAAGACCAGGTGAACAATTTAAATTGACCTATAAGTCATGAGGAAATAGAAGCTGTCATAAAAAACCTCCCAAACGAAGCGGCGAAGACCCGACGCGTAGGCCCCAAGTGGCGGAGACCTAACGTGCAGGCCCCAGGGGCGGATGTGGGAGAGTCCAAGCATGAAACAGTGAAGCCCACACTGAGAGCAAATCGCCCAACTACAGCTAAATCAAACCCATTAGATGGCATCAATAGGAGGAGATGGGCAGGCGCCAAGGCAAGAACTCACCCAACAATCTGAAAAAACACATTAAAACACCAGAACCCAATGATCTTACAACAGAACGACTTGAACACCCTAACACAGAAGAAGAGGGAAAAATTTACTTTATGAAAGCAGTAGAGTCTCTGAAACAACATGTGAAAAACCGCCCTTATGGAAATGGATGAGAAGTATAAAACAAAGTTTGAAGAAATGAGTAAATACGTAAATGATACCCTGGGAAACAAAGAAAAAAACGATCAAACAGGTAATGGAATCAGTTCAAGAATTGAAAACTGAAATGGAAGCCAGGAAGAAAACACAAACTGAGGACCAACTGGATATAGAAAATCTAGGTTAATGAGCAGAAACTACAGAAACAAGCATAATCAATAGAATACAAGAGATAGAAGAAAGAATCTCAGATTCTGAAGACACCATAGAGAAAATAAACACACTGATCAAAGAAAACAGCAAAGCCAACAAATTCTCATCACAAAATATTCAGGAAATATGGGACACAATAAAAGACCAAACCTAAGAATAATTGGAGTAGAAGAAAGAGAAGAGTCACAGCTTAAAGGCCCAGAAAATATTTTTAACAAAATTATGGAAGAAAACTTTCCCAAAATAAAGAAATATATTCCTTTGAATATTCAAGAAGCATACAGAAAACCAAACAGAGTGGATAAAAAAAAATCCCCTCGCCATATAATAATCAAAACACAAAATATACAGATTAAAGAAAGAATATTAAGAGCTGCAAAGGAAAAAGGCCAAGAAACTTATAAAGGTAAACCAATCACACTTACACCTGACTTCTCTATGGAAACCATGAAAGCCAAAAGTTCCTGGATAGAGATACTGTAGAAACTAAGAGACCATGGATGCAAACCCAAGCTACTATACCCAGCCAAGATATCATTCACTATGAATGGAGAAAACAAGACATTCCGGGATAAGAACAAATTTAAACAATATGTAGCAGCAAATCCAGCCCTACAGAAAGTAATAGAAGGAAAATCACAACCCAAGGAATCCAACTTTGCCAACACTGCCTACAATAAGTCAGGCATCTAGCAACCCTTCACCAGCACAACTCAAAGAAGGGAGACACACAAACTCTACTACCAAAAACAATGAGAATAACTGGAGTAAACAACCACTGGTCATTAATATCATTTAATATTAATGGTCTGAATTCACCTATAAAAATGCACAGGCTAAGAGATTGGATACGAAAACAGGATCAAACATTCTGCTATTTGTAGGAAACACATCTCAACCACAAAGACAGGCATCTACTCAGAGTAAAGGGTTGGGAAAATGTTTTTCAAGCAAACGCTCCTAAGAAAAAAGCAGGTGTGGCCATACTAATTTCTAAAAAAACTAACTGCAAACTAAAATCAATCAGAAGAGATCCAGATGGACACTATATACTCATAACAGGAACAATTCATCAGGATGAAGTCTCAGTCCTGAATATCTACGCCCCTAATATCAAAGCAACCACTTATGTAAAAGATATATTACTATAACTCAAGGCAGACATCAAACCACACACACTAGTAGTAGGAGACTTCAACACACCTCTCTCACCAATGGACAGGTCAATCAGACAGAAACCTAATAGAGAATTAAGAGAATTGTCAGAGGTAATGAAGCAAATGGACTTAACTGACATGTATAGAACTCTCCACCCAAACAGGAAAGAATATACCTTCTTCTCTGCAGCTCATGGAACCTTCTTGAAAATTGGCTACATACTCAGAAACAAAGGAAACCTCCACAGACACAAAAAAATATCAGTGTCCACCTGCATCTTATCAGATAACCACGGATTAAAGTTAGAAGGCAACAACAATGATACCCCCAGAAAGCCGACAAACTTATCGAAACTGAACAGTCAACTACTGAACCATACCTGGGTCAATAAAGAAATTAAAAAAGAAACTAAAGTCTTCCTTGAATTTAATGAAAATAAAGACACAACATACTCAAACCTATGGGACACGATGAAAGAAATGCTAAGAGGAAAGTTCATAGCACTAAGTGCCCACTTAAAGAAAATGGAGAAAGCATACATTGGAGACTTAACAGCACACCTGAAAGCTCTAGAAAAAAAAGAAGCAGATGCACCAAGGAGGAGTAAAAGACTGGAAATAATCAAACTGAGGGATGAAATCAACAAAATAGAAACACAGAAAACAGTCCAAAGAATCAATGAAACAAAAAGTTGGTTCTTGGAGAAAATCAACAAGATCGACAAACCACTATCAAACTAATTAAACGACAGAGAGAGAACACACGAATAAATAAGATCGGAAATGAAAACAGGGACATAACCACAGACACAGAGGAAATTCAGAGAATCATTAGATCTTACTACAAAAGCCTGTATGCCACAAAACTGGAAAAATAAAAAATAAATGGACATTTTTTTAGATAAGTAACATATACCAAAGCTAAACCAAGACCAGGTGAACAATCTAAATGGTCTGTTAGTCATGAAGAATTAGAAGCTGTTATCAAAAACCTCCCTACCAAAAAAAAGCCCAGAACCAGATGGATTCAATGTAGAATGCTACCAGAACTTCCAAGAAGAGCTAATACCTATACTCCTAAATGTATTTCACAATAAGTAACAGAAGAATCATTGCCAAATTCCTTTTATGAAACTACAGTTACCCTGATACCAAAACCACACAAAGACTCAACCAAGAAAGATAATTACAGGCCAATCTCACTCATGAACATCAACGCAAAAATCCTCAATAAAATATTGGCAAACCGAATCCAAGAACACATTAGAAAAAATATCCATTATGATCAAGTAGGCTTCATCCCAGAGATGAAGGGCTGGTTCAACATGCAAATCAATCAATGTAATCCACCATATAAATAAACTGAAAGAAAAAAACCATATGATCATTTCATTAGATGCTGAAAAAAGCATTCAACAAAATTCAACACCCCATTATGATAAAGGTCTTGGAGAGATTAGGGATACAATGGTCATATCTAAATATTATAAAAGCTATTTACAGCAAGCCGACAGCTAACAGCAAATTAAATGGAGAGAAACTCAAAGCCATCCCAGTAAAATCAGGAACACGACGAGGCTGTCCACTCTTGCCATACCTCTTCAATATAATGCTTGAAGTTCTAGCAATAGCAATAAGACAACATAAGGGGATCAAGGGGATTTGTATTGGAAAGGAAGAAGTTAAGCTTTCATTATTTACAAATGATATGATAGTATACATAAGCGACCCAAAAACTCTACGAAAGAACTCCTACAGCTGATAAACACCTTTAGTAATGTGGCAGGATACAAGATCAACTCCAAAAAAAAATCAGTTGCCTTCCTATACCCTAAGGATAAGGAAGCAGAGATTGAAATCAGAGAAGCATCACCTTTCACGATAGCCACAACCAGCATAAAATATCTTGGGGTAACTCTAACCAAGGAAGTGAAAGATCTATTTGACAAGAACTTTAAGTCTTTGAAGAAAGAAATTGGAGAGGACACCAGAAAATGGAAGGATCTCCCTTGCTCTTGGATTGGGAGGATCAACATAGTAAAAATGGCAATTCTACCAAAGGCAATTTATAGATTCAATGCAATCCCCATCAAAATCCCATCCAAATTCTTAACAGATAAGAGACAACAATCAACTTTATATGAAAAAACAAAAAACCCAGGAGAGCCAAAACTATCTCATACAATAAAGGAAAGTCTGGAGACATCACCATCCCTGACTTCAAACTCTATTACACAGCTACAGTATTGAAAACAGCTTGGTATTGGCATAATAACCGAGAAGTCGACCAATGGAATCAAATAGAAGACCCTGACTTTAACCCACAAACCTATGAACACCTGATTTTTGATAAAGAAGCTAAAAGTATACAATAGAAAAAAGAGAGCATCTTCAACAAATTGTGCTGGCAAAACTGGATGTCAATCTCTAGAAGAATGGAAATAGATCCATATCTATCACCATGCACAAAACTCAAATTTAAATGGATTAACGACCTCATTGTCAGTCTGAACACACTGAACCTGATAGAAGAGAAAGTGGGAAATACTCTACAGCACATGGTTACAGGAGATCACTTCCTACGTATAACCCCAACAGCAAGCTCACAAAGGGCATGATTGAATAAATGGGACCTCCTGAGACTGAGAAGCTTCTGTAAAGCAAAGGACACTGTCACTAAGACAAAAAGGCAACCCACTGACTGGGAGAAGATCTTCACTAACCTCACAACTGGCAAAGGTCTGATCTCCAAAATATATAAAGAACTCAAGAAACTAGACCGCAAAAGACTAATCAACCCAATTATAAAATGGAGTACTGAGCTGAACAGAGAATTCTCAACAGAAGAAGTTCAAATGGTCAAAAGACACTTAAGATCATGCTCAACTTCCTTATCGATCACAGGAATGCAAATCAAGACAACTTTAAGATACCATCTTACACCTGTCAGAAAGGCTAAAATAAAAAATAAACACCAATGATAGCCTTTGCTGGAGAGGATGAGGAGAAAGGGGTACACTCATCCATTGCTGGTTGGAATGCAATCTTGTGCAACCACTTTGGAAATCAGTGTGGCAGTTTCTCAGGAAATTCGGGATCAACCTACCCCAGGACCCAGCAATACCACTCTTGGGAATATACCCAAGAGATGGCCCTATCATACAACAAAAGTTTATGCTCAACTATGTTCCTAGCAGCATTTTTGTAATAGCCATAACCTGGAAACAATTGAGATGCCCTTCAATTGATGAAGAAAGTATGTAATACATACATACTAGAGTACTACTCAGCAGTAAAAAACAATGACTTCTTGGATTTTGCCTACAAATGGATGAAAATAGAAAACACTATCCTGAGTGATGTAAGCCAGACCCAAAAAAGAGGAACATGGGCTGTACTCACTCATATTTGATTTCTAGCCATAAATAAAGGACATTGAGCCTATAATTCGTGATCCTAGAGAAGCTAAATAAGGTGAACCCAAAGAAAAATATATAGGCATCCCCTGAATATTAACCTTCATCAGGCAATGAAAGGAGACAGAGACAGAGACCCACATTGGAGCACCGGACTAAAATCTCAAGGTCCAAATCAGCAGCAGATGGAGAGAGAGCACGAGCAAGGAACTCAGGACTGCGAGGGGTACACCCACACACTGAGACAATGGGGATGTTCTATCAGGAGCTCACGAAGGCCAGATGGCCTGGGTCTGAAAAGTCATGGGATAAAACCAGATTCCCTGAACATAGCGGACAATGAGGACTACTGAGAACTCAAGAACAATGACAATGGGTTTTTGATCCTACTGCATGTACTGGCTTTGTGAGAGCTTAGGCAGTTTGGATGCTCACCTTACTAGACCTGGATGGAGGTGGGTGGTTCTTGGACTTCCCACAGGGCAGGGAACCCTGATTGCTCTTTGGGCTGATGAGGGAGGGGGACTTGATTGAGGGAGGGGGAGCGAAATGAAAGGCGGTGGCAGGGAGGAGGCAGAAATCTTTAATAAAGAAATAAATATTTAAAAAAAAAAACCTCCCAACCAAAAAAGGCCAAGGACCTGATGGTTTTAATGTAAAATTCTACCAGAACTTCCAAGAAAAGCTGATACCTATATTCCTTAATGTATTTCACATAAAAGAATCAGAAGAGTCATTGCCAAACTCTTTTTATGAAGCTACAGTTACCCTGATTCCAAAACCACACAAAGACCCAACCAAGAAAGAGAATTACAGACCAATCTTACTCATGAACATAGATGCAAAAATTCTCAATAAAATTCTAGCAAACCTAATCCAAGAACACATCAAAAAATTATTCATTACAATCAAGTAGGCTTCATCCCAGAGATGCAGGGCTGGTTCAACATATAAAAATCTATCAATGTAATCTATCACACAAATAAACTGAAAGAAAAAAACCATATGATTATTTCATTAGATGCGGAAAAAGCATTTGCAAAATTCAACACCCTTTAAGATAAAGGTTTTAGAGAGGTTAGGGATACAAAGGTCTGTCAGGAGCCAATTTCCTCCTAAAATCATTGCAGGAACCGTCACCCTGGGGAGTCTGCAGAGAACCCCACACCCCTAATTGTGTTAGGAATAGTTCTATTGACAGAGCCTACCCCACACCCAAATTGGCTGTTAAAGGGAGCTATCTGTTAGCAGAACCCACCCCACATTCCAAACTATCTAGGGAGCTAGGTGTGTCAACTCGTGACTTCCTGGCCTACAGTGACCTGACCGAAGATAACCTCCTGCCTACGTGACCAACGAGGACCATGTGGCAAGAGCCCAGGCCCCTGTGCCCATCCCACAACTCTTTACCATATATAAGTTGTCCCCCATCTCTAATAAACGGAGGCTTTGACAGGAACCCCAGCTTAGCCTCCTTCTTGTCTCCTAGCTCATATCTTCCAGGTAGTGCCTCTCCAGGACCCTGGAATAACTGACTGCAGGGTGGGTTACAACCCCTAGACTGAGTAGCCCACCCCAAAGGCAATTGACAAAGATCATACCTAAATATAATCAAAGCAATATATAACAAGCCAAAAGCTAATATCAAATTAAATGAAAAGAAACACAAAGCCATTCCACCAAAATAAGGAACAAGAAATGGCTGTTCACTCTCTCCATATCTCTTCAACATAGTTCTTGAAGTTCTATCAATATCAATAAGAAAAGTGAGAAAGGGAGGATGGGGGGAACTTAGGGAAATAGGATGATTGGGATAAAGGAAGGGTGGATATAGGAGCAGGGAAGCACATATTTTAATTAAGGGAGCCATATTAGGGTTGGCAAGAGACTTGAAACTAGAGGGTCTCTCAGGTGCCCAGGGCGATGTTCCCAGTTAGTTCCTTGGGCATCTGAGGATAGGGAACCTGAAATGACCCTATCCTATAGCCATACTGATGAATATCTTGCATATCACCACAGAAGCTTCATTTGGTGATGGATGGAGATAGAGAGAGACCCACATTGGAGCACCTGACTGAGCTCCCAAGGTCCCAATGAGGAGCAGAAGGAGGGAGAACATGAGCAAGGAAGTCAAGACTATGAGGGGTGCACCCACCCACTGTGGGATTGATCTATTGGGAGCTACCAAGGCCAGCTGGACTGGGACTGAAAAAGCATGGGATAAAACCGGACTCTCTGAACATGGCGGACAATGAGGGCTGATGAGAAGCCAAGAACAATGGCATTGGGTTTTCATCCTACTGCATGAACTGGCTTTGTGGGAGCCTAGCCTGTTTGGATGCTCACCTTCCCGGACCTGGATGAAGGGGGGAGGACCTTGGACTTTCAACAGGGCAGGGAACCCTGACTGCTCTTCTGACTGGAGAGGGAGGGGAAATGGAGTGAGGGGAGGGGGAGTTGAGTGGAAGGAAGGGGAGAGGAGTGGGAGGAGAGGGAGGGAAATGGGAGGCTGGGAGGAGGCAGAAATTTCTTTTCAATAAAAAATGAATGAATGAATGAATGAATGAATAAATAAATAAATAAATAAATAAATAAATAAGAAAACATATGGAGATCAAGGCGATTCGAATCAGAAAGGAAGAAGTCAAACTTTCATTATTTACAGATGATATGATAGTATACATTAGTGATCCCAAAGACTCTAACAAAGAACTCCTACAGCTGATAAATACCTTTAGTGATGTGGCAGGTTACAAAATCAACTCAAAAAAGTCCGTAGCCCTCCTATACACAAAGGATAGAGAAGCAGAGAGGGAATTCAGAGAAACTTCCCCTTTTATACTACTTACAAATAACATAAAGTATCTTGGGGTAACTCTAACCAAGGAAGTGAAAAATTTATTTGATAAGAACTTTAAGGCTTTGAAGAAAGAAATTGAAAAGGACACCAGAAAATGGAAGGATCTCCCATGCTTTTGGATGGGTAGGATCAAGATAGTAAAAATGGCAGTTCTACCAAAGGCAATCTATAAATTCAACACAATCCCTATAAAATTCCAACAAAATTCTTCAGAGATCTTGAGAGAACAATAATCAACTTTATATGGAAAAACAAAAAATCCAGGATAGCCAAACAATCCTATTCAATAAAGGTACTTCTGGAAACATTACCATCCCTGACTTCAAACTTTATTACAAAGCTACAGTAATGAAAACAGCTTGGTATTGGCATAAAAACAGAGAAGTTGACCAATGAAATCAAATAGAAAACCCAGATATTAACCCTCAATCCTATGAACACCTGATTTTTGACAAAGGAACTAAAAGTATACAATGGAAGAAAGAAAGCATCTTCAACAAATGGTGCTGGCAGAACTGGATGTCAACCTGTAAAAGAATGAAAATAGATCCATATCAATCACCATGCACCAAACTCAAGTCCAAATGGATTAAAGACCTCAATATCAATCTGAACACACTGAACCTGATAGAAGAGAAAGTGGGAAGTACTCTACAACACATAGGTACAGGAGACCACTCCCTACATATAAACCCAGTAGCACAGAAAATAAGGGCAACATTGAATAAATGGGACCTCCTAAAACTGAGAAGCTTCTGTAAAGCAAAGGACATTGTCACTAAGACAAAAAGACAACCTACTGACTGACAGAAGATTCTCACCAACCCCGCAACAGACAAAGGTCTGATCTCCAAAATATATAATGAACTCAAGAAACTAGACTTTAAAATGCTAATTAACCCAATTAAAACGGGGCACTGAACTGAACAGAGATTTCACAACAGAAGAAGTTCAAATGACCAAAACACACTTAAGGTCCTGCTCAACCTCCTTAGCGGTCAGGGAAATGCAAATCAAAACATCTTTGAGATACCATCTTACACCTGTCAGAATGGCTAAAATAAAAAACACCAATGATAGCCTTTGCTGGAGAGGATGTGGACTAAGGGGTACACTCATCCATTGCTGGTGGAAATGCAAACTTGTGCAACCACTTTGAAAATTAGTGTGGCAGTTTCTCAGGAAATTCGGGATCAACCTACCCCAGGACCCAGCAATACCACTCTTGGGAATATACCAGGTGTCCAAGGAGATGTCCCCAGTTTGTTCCTTGGGCAGCTGAGGAGAAGGCATCTGAACTGGCCCTATCCTATAGCCATCCTGATGAATATCTTGTTTATAACCATAGAACTTTCATCTGGCGATGGTTGGAGATAGAAACAGAGACCCACATTGGAGCACTTGACTGAGCTCCCAAGGTCCACATGAGGAGAGGAAGGAGGGAGAACTTGAGCAAAGAAGTCAGGACCGTGAGGGGTGCACCCACCCACTGAGACGGTGGGGCTGATCTAATGGGAACTCACCAAAGCCAGCTGGACTGGGACTGATGGAGCATGTGATCAAACCTGACTCTGAATGTGGCTGACAATGAGGGCTGACTGAGAAGCCAAGGACAATGGCACTGGATTTTGATCCTATTGCATGTACTGGCTTTGTGGGAACCTAGTCTATTTGGATGCTCACCTTTCTAGACCTGGATGGAGGGGGGAGGACCTTGGACTTCCCATAGGGAAGGGAACCCTGACTGCTCTTTTGACTGGAAAGTTAGGGGGAGGGGAGGTGGGGGGAGGGGAAGGGAAATGAGAGGAGAGGAGGAGGTGAAAATTTTTAATAAAAAATAAAATAAAATAAAAGGAAATGGCAACATTAGATCCTCAGCTCTCATCCTAAAGGGGAAAAGAGATGGTTTAATCTGGAGCCATTTAGAGTGGGCTTGGCCTAGGGACACAAATTTAGGTTACCCAAAGTTCCATGTTCCAATGTTAAAGACGTTTCAAAAGGTTGGTATAGTTTTACAGAAAAAAGAAAGTTGTAATTCATGGCAATTTCAAATTACATTTGTGGGTACATCAGAGATGTTGGTATACCGAGATGGGAGGAGTGGTATGTTATGGGCTCAAGAAGCAATATGATGACATTCTTAGGGCTCTTGGCTTGGAGAAGCTAATGTTTTGCTAAGTTAATATCTTCAAGAAGGATTTTATTTATTAATATATGTTGTTAGTTCCAATACAGTGGCAGCAGGGTGCTGGTGGCACACACCTTTAATCTGAACATTCAGGAAGCAGAGGGAAGTGGATCTCCAGTGTCCCTGGCCAGCATGGTCTACAGAGTGAATTCCAGGACAGCCTGGGAGAAAAAAAAAAGTTCTGTATGTTTTGAAAAAGTCAAGGAAAAGAGAGAAGAAAGACAGGAAGAAACTCAGATACTGATTACAACAAGGAGATAGAACTAGCACAAGATAAAACAATTAACCTCTGAACCTATCAAATTCAAACCTCTCCACAGTATTAAAATTCTACCCAGTCTGTCTGTCTCGTTAGACACAACACAGACTCCTTCCAGGAGCTTTGTTGCTGTTATTTTTCACAGCCAGGCAGCTTCTTTTCAGACATTTTTTTTCACACAAACTAAGTGAACTATTTTCTTCATAATAAAATAAATTAAACCAGGTATTAGGATGTACAATGGGAATACCATCACACAGGAGGTAATGGCAGGAGGATTCCCATGAGTTCATTGCCAACTTTGAATAAATAACAAATACTTCTGATAGCCAAATGCAGCAAACACACACACACACACAGGATCTCTCTCTCTCTCTCTCTCTCTCTCTCTCTCTCTCTCTCTCTCTCACACACACACACACACACACACACACACACACACACATATAATTACACAAAGGAACAAATACACATACAAAAAGTAAGACACAAACACATAGATATATATACACATATGCATAGGAACACATACAAAGGAACACACACACACGAAGTTTACTAAAAATAATAAGAGAATTTTGAAGGTAGTGCCAGACATGGACTCATCTCCACAATTCAATTAGCTGAGTGAGACAAAGGCAGGAGGATTAAAAGTTCCAGACTACTTTTATCTACAAATAAATTATAAATTTGAGACCAATCTGGACTACATAAAGCCTTGCATCCTTCCATTTCATGGAGAGCAGAGTTGGTGTTGATCTTTTTCCATGACTCCGTGTTGCAACAAGTGGTCTATCTTCCACCTCGTTCCGAGTGTTTGGACCTAAGTTACATTTCCTCCCCAGTCAGTGCCCAGCTTTGTCTGTTCTATGTCCTCCCTTAACAACCTCTTTTCAACTGCTTTGTGCTCATGCTGCTTAGGATAAGAAAATATTTCTGAATCCAAACCTGTGAAAATGCAGTAAAATGTTTTCAGTTCCTTTAGTAGGCAGGGTTTCATGGAGTTCACATTGTTCTTAATATATGTCCAGTGATTACCTTGAACTGCTGATCCTCCTTCCTTCACCCTCATATGGTAAGATTATCACATGTGCCAACATGCCTGACCTCCCATCCAAGTGCTAAATTGACCCAACCCAACATGGATGGCTGGTGCTATCAGGACACCTACAGTGTGGTAAGAGTTAGAGAGTAAAGCTCCCAGCCTGTAGAAAAGATAAGTACCAAGCAGTCACATGATCTGCTTAGTATATATTTCTTATTCTATATAGGAATAATCCAAAAGGTAAATCTAGGACACCAGGTAACAAAGTCAGCTCTCTGCCTCTGCTGATTTGGCATAAGCTCCAAGAAATGTCATTCATTGACATGAGAGAGACTTAACTTTGAACTGTTACAGTCAGCAGTCTAGGCTTTTGGGATCTTGACTCAGGAAAACCCAGAATTTGTGGGTTCGACACTGAAAAGAATTTCAGGAGTGACCTAGATGACAAGGATATATAAATAGGTTTGAGGACAAGAAGATGTCTATGCAGTGAAAGCAGTTTCATGAGGTGCTGCTGCCAGTGCCACCAGCTGAGCCTACCACAATGCTGTTCTCATCCTCTGAAAGCCTCCATGTCTATTAAGTTGAGTCTTGCCATTGATGTGAGAGGAGCAACTCAGAACCAACTTAGAGATAGAAATGAAAACCAAAAATCCAGGAAGCAAACTCACTGTTTGGATGTTGTTCCTCAAGACTTTCCAGAGCATATTTTGTTTAATGAGTGGCATGGTGGGCAGAAAGAACTTCAAAACTATTATGAATTCTGGTTAACTGTGATTGTTCCATGGTTCCGTGACCTCACAAGGAACCATTGTGATGAAAGAGAGAGGCTCACCTATATTAGATACCATCTGGGCCTAGATCTTGTCCTTGGGCTGCAGTGAAGCTGCTGGTTGCCTGCAGAGGACTTAACTCAAGACTTTGATCCTGAGAGATATTGGTTTTGATTGTGCTTCTTTGGAACTGAACATCTGTGATCACCACTAACCTGAAATCGTGAGTGTGCTTCAAAGGGGAGTTTGGTTTGTGCCAGAATTTTGACTGTCTTTGTTTTAGATTTAGTCTATGCCAGTGCTTCAGTTTATTTTTTATCAACCATTTTCTATTATTCTCTACCCATTCATCTTTAACATTTTGTATAACGGTTTATTTCTTTACATTAAGTTTGACCATCTGCTTGGAGCATACACACCTGCTTTGTTACTTCCCTCAGCATGTTACTGTGGTTATAAATTCCCTTATCATGTTAAGAGTCTTCTGATGCCCACCATGCCATCATTAAACAAAATATGCTCTGGAAATTCTTGAGGAACTACATCCAAACAGTTAATTTGCTTCCTGGATTTTTGGTTTTCATTTCTATCTCTAAGTTGGTTCTGAGTTTAATTTGTGTTTTCCATTCAGTTTCTTCTTACTAGTCCAATATTTTTTTATTAAGCACGATTCCTTGAAATTTTTAGATCTAATTTTTCTTGTTTTAAAAGTTTTATTTGAAGTTACAAGCTGTAAAAAATAAACAGCTATTTCATCACCATGTGAATGTTTATTACATCTACCTGTGCTGTCTATTTTCTCATAAAACCTTTGAAGCACTTATATGCTCATCTACCCTGGTAACTGTCTTTCACACTTGCTATGTTGTGCCAAAATGCCCTGCAAAAAGAACCAAAAATTTCATGTATTATGAGGTATAGTCCATTTCATTACAGCATCTATATGAGTTTTAGATAAAGGAATTGAATATTTGAAGAATGGAGATAATGTCTGTAGTAGAATAGTTATAGAACTTTATTGTCCTAGTGAAAAAGGAATTGAGGCAGACCATAAATTCATTCTGTAACTAGTCTATACCTATGTCCCTGGAAAAGATCAGCACAGAGTTGCTGAGTCTGTCTACTTTGTTACTATGGTACTTTGTTACCTTGTTGCTATGTTAACTGCTCACTATGTTCTTAAAGTCAAAGTGTCCTGCTCAGGTTTGCTATGAATGGTTTAATACCTTCTCATGTGCCTAAATGCCTGGGCTCTAGCATGGTGTGCAGTTTGGGGAAGTAATAAAAGTCCAGGTCATAAAGAGGAATTGGGTAACTAAATGCAGCAGGGGTCTACCAAAGTCATGTACCCAACTACTTCAGACTTATCTTCCCAAGTTCACAGGTCCTCATCTGCCATCCCTCCCTGTCCTCCAAAAGCCTCAGAGGGTCAGCATCTGCCCTTTAAGTTAAATCTTGTTTGGAAATGGCTCACAGCCTTGACAAAAATTATGCAGGCCCTGGAGCTGAATAGAGAATAATCCTTTGGACTATTTGCTCTTATTGGTCCTTTTCTTACTGTGCCATCACAAAAAGCCTTTGTGAGAAATTATTGAAATTTCTTCATATAAGGCCCTGCTGCAGACTGTGGTTTGTTTTGATGCTGCAGAGAAACTCTTGTGGGACCAAGAACACCCAGACTTCTCCACTTGACCCGATAAACTGGGCTCTACTAATCTTTTGGACCTCCACATTGGGCTATTTCCTTTTTTTTTGGTTGGATTTTGTGTTCTGCAATTCTTTTTGAGACATTCACACAGTGCTTTTGTTTGAGGCATGGATTTCTGTTTATTTATTTATTTTGCATAATTATTCCCTTTAGAAGTTTATGCCATGATTTACTTTGGTTTCATTTGTCTTATTTTAAACATTTTCTGTGTGAAGTAAGGAATTCCTTGGAAAACTTCTCTAAATGCATACAGTTATCTGGAGTCATTTACATCTACTCTGTGACATTGCAGTTGTCCCTTGTGTGTGCCCCAATATCTCCCATTTCAATTGAGGTTGCAGCTACTGATCTACAGCTCTAGTTGTTGTGGGAGTGTCATATATCAATCTGTTGATTTCATTGGTTAAGCAATAAAGAAATTGCTTTGGCTCTGATAGGTTAAAACATTGGTGGGAGGAGTAAACAGAACAGAAGGCTGGGAGAAAGAAGTTGAGTCAGGAGTTGCCATGATTCTCCCACTCCAGACAGATGCAGGTTAAGATCATTCCTGGTAAACCAGCTCGTGGGCTACAGCAGATTATAAGAAATGGGCTAGTCCAGGTGCGAGAGCTAGCCTAGAAGAGGCTAGATATAATGGGCCAAGCGGTGTTTAAAAGAATAGTTTCCATGTAATTATTTCAGGTAAAGCTAGCCGTGGGGGCGGCTAATGATTTAAAGGCGCAAATCAAAAATGCTCCTGGATAGTAAAAAATAACAGATTCACAATAGGACAGATTCAGACCACTAAATGAGTCACACTGTTGGATGAATGTACATAGGCTTGAGAGAGAGAAGAAAAAGAATATAGAAAATAAAGTTAATGGTTTAATAAAAAAAAGGTAAAGTCTTTAAAGAGACAGAGTACAGATAGTTAAGAGATTAAAAGAAATAAAGAAAAATAAGGCACGTAAAAGTGAAAAATTCACAGAGAGTCTAGATTATGTACATTGTGCTTTCTTTAAAATTTTTGACTGTAAAGGAGCTAAATACAGAGAGACATTTCATTACATAGGCTGCCAAGCTAAAGCAGAATGGATATAAGGGCATTACGATTTCAAAATTTGGGTCTAAGAATATGATGCTTTGGAGTGGGTCTTCTTTTGTTTTCACAGAGGAACAGACCCTGTGGATTTCTTCTATTCCAATTTGGTATGATAGACCACGCCCTCCTGAAAGTTGTTATGAACATCTTCAAAAAATTGCTTTGCTCAACTGCCAACTGAGATAAAACTAGCACACAGGTTATACCATAAAAGACCTAATTAATGATGCCCCCATTCAGCAGAAAGCAGTTTGGAGAGAAAAACCTGCACCCATGTTCCCAAAATATTGTTTATAAATGTTCTTTTACATTTAAACGGGAAATGATATAGGTATGAATAATTTGCATTGGTGTGGATTTTAAGGCCAATTTTGTTATATGTATATGTATTTCTGATCTTGAATAAGGTGTTGTGATTGTGTAGTTTATTTTTAAAATGTAACGTATAATTAGGAAATATAGGTTGTTGATGGATAATCATAAATAATAGTCAAGTTTGTAGTCATGATACTTAGATTTTCTAGCTATATAGAGATATATTTCAGATAGGCATTCTTCATATCTCTCAAAGGCTGCAGAATATGGCATTTAAAATGTTTTAATAACTTAGGACTTTTCATGACAATGAGACACTCTGCTCCTGGCAGCACCAATCTACTTCAAGAAGAAGATGGGCATGGAAGAGGATCCTTATAGCCATTTGGGCAAGAAACTGTTCTTGCCTGGACTGTTGCATAAACTGGACACAAAGAACCCACAGAGAGAGGACTGATGAACTTGCCTAAAGGTGAGATGGTCTTTCAGGTTTCCTGATTCATGAAAGAGTCTGCAAGACATCCTTTGGACAAGCAGATAGTGACTGCCTTTGAAATTTCCTGCTTCATGGAAATGTCTGCTGGATACTATGGCCCTGAAGGCTGAAGATGGATGCCCCAACGGTATAAAAGAACTTTGGGTGACTGTCCAGGCAGCGAGATGTCTCTGTCATTTCTAGAGTTTGGGACTTCTTGTTTACTTTGGTAGTATTATATCCTTCTGAAGTCTTTGATGGAGTTGAAGAATGAATAGATAGTTATAGTTTTCCTTAGTTATGATAAAAGATAAAATAGATATAAATATTGTAACTGTAATTCTTGCTTGATAACTATTTTGCTATATGTAATTTTGCTCTGTTAAAGTTAAAGTCTTCCTTTTTTTGTTTAAACAGAAAAGGGGGAAGTGATGTGGGAGTGTCATATATCAATCTGTTGATTTCATTGTTTAAGCAATAAAGAAACTGCTTTGGCCCTGATAAGTTAAAACATAGGTGGGAGGAGTAAACAGAACAGAAGGCTGGGAGAAAGAAGCTGAGTCAGGAGTTGCCATGATTCTCCCACTCCAGACAGATGCAGGTTAAGATCATTCCTGGTAAGCCAGCTCGTGGGCTACAGCAGATTATAAGAAATGGTGCGAAAGTTAGTCGAGAAAAGGCTAGATATAATGGGCCAAGCGGTGTTTAAAAGAATACAGTTTCCGTGTAATTATTTTGGATAATGCTAGCCGTGGGGGTGGCCGGGTGCCAGGAACGTAGCCCGCCGCTCCTATTTCAACATCTAGTCACCATTTATCTGGGACTGGAGAGATACAGTACAAACCTTGTGTTTATTTCTTCTTCTAAGAATGGCAAAAATTGACATTTTTGTGCCTGAGCATGGGCCACTTCACTTCACCTCCTTCCATGATTATTGTCAAATATTTTTTCTATGGAATTGCCCTAGAATTCCCTGTAGAACTCACTGTGAACATGAAGCATCTACTTTGTCATGTGTTGTTTGACTTTGCATGAAGAAGCAAGGAATATGATAACAGATGTACAAGTGGATGTTCATCAAGGACATTGGAGTATACTGAAGCTTCTCTCTCCCTCCCTCCCTCCCTCCCTCCCTCCCTCTCTCTCTCTCTCTCTCTCTCTCTCTCTCTCTCTCTCTCTCTCTCTCTCTCTCCTGTGTGTGTGCATGTGTGTGTATTGTTTTTGTTGTTGTTATGGATTCTGCCTCAAGGTTATACTGGCTTTCAAGGCTATGTTTTCAATGATTTTTCTTTGTGTCTTCTTGATGTGTCTTGAGGAGTCATACCATTACATGGTATGATCCATCGTGCACTCTGTTGGCCCTGGTATGTCTTACTAGCAGAAATTGTGTTTCTCTTTCCATCTAATCCTTAAATTGATCACTTTCTATGTTTTGTAACATCCAGAATTGATTCTCACACCCAGGGTGGAATAGCTGGAAGGCAGCAAGTAGTATGTAGGTTTAATAACATCTTGTTAATGTTAGTGTTTTTTTTAATAATTCAAGAAAACTCTGGCTTACAGGACTATCAGCACTCTAGTGTCATTTTTCATCATGCACACACACTCACATCTCCATAGATATTACCTATCCTTCTTTTACACTTTTTGTCTTGTCTCACATTTCAAGAGTTTGAATCTTACTGGGTGATACCGGTCAAGGGTTTGTCAGACTTCATTCTTTCAAATCACCGGATTTTTTTTCTTGATCTTTTTTTCTTTGGTCTTTGACTCAAACTCTAGGGACCACTTATTTCATCTCTGAACTTTCTTATACTTTCTCATAATTGCTTTGGGGTTTAGATTGGCATTTATTTTCTTTATAACCCCTTACTCAAAGATGTACCATTAGGAGGTTTGGGGCAGCTGTGATTTTCATGATGTAGACATTGATAGTCATAAACTTCTCTTCTAGACCTGCTTTTGTCTTTTTCCTCCTAGCATCTCGTGGTGGTCCCAATCCCCACCTATCATGGTGGGGATCATGGAGGAAGAATTTCAGTGTAAAAATCTCTGTGACAGGGAAGAATCAGCACCACTTAGAGAAACTGGCTCCAGGCTGTCCATCTCCACCATTGTAGATGGTATGTGTTTCTTAGACCATATGGCCAATGAAACCCTGGGACCCACAGGAACAAACAAGCTCTATGTGCCCTTGAAAAAAAAGAGTATGTTCAATGGGGGAAAAGTAACATCCTTAGTGAAATAGGGCATGTTTCAAAATTATATCAGGAGTACTTCAGGCCCTCCCACCCTCTGTCCAATTCTAAGGAGGGGAGGAAGTGAACCTGTCTTGCCCACCTTCTTAGCATCTGATGATAACAATGGGCAGGATTTAGTGAAGTGAGAAATAATAAGAGCATTTATACATCATCCATCTGTTCAGATTTAGACAAGATACTGGACATAAGCTGGCCATGATTTTCTGCCCTATTGTTTTATGTTGTGCAGGCATATACCATCAATAAAAATTCTTAAGAAACAGAGAGTACTCCCTTATCTGATAGTGATAGTGATAGTGAAACATCCGAGGACTGCTGCTGGAGCTTCCTTCACTCCTTCAGCCAACAGCCACTGAGATACCATCCCACTGGAGCATGGTCTTTCTCTCTCTGTAAAAAGCAGTGGCAGCCCTCCACTCACTTTCTTGCTTCCAGCTCTGCTTCCAGCTACTAGACTCCTTTCCTGATCATGCAGAGGGCTATTGTCTGGGACAGTGATCTGTACGTTTTTTTCCTTTAAATAAATAACCATTCTATTAATCATAATTACAAGCTGGTGTGGGATTGTTTGTGACTTATGCCTTCATCTGGTGTCCAACATTTGGTTTTAGAACCCCTCCTTATCCCGCTCAGTTGCCTGCCGCCAGCTCAACTTGGCATGAGCTCTCCCTCAGCCATGGCCTATGCCCTGTGCATGGAGCCAGCAGTTCAATATAAATTATCACACAGTGGCTTTTCTTGCTGCAATTATTTATATTTTCTCTTTACCTGCCTTGGATTAGCTTCAAGTCCCCACACACCCTATCATTTGCCTCCCCATGTGGATTTAAACTTCATGCCTCCTGGGCTCCACGGGCCTGTACAGTCTCTGCCAACCTGGTTTGTTCTTTTCTGAGTTGTTTTTAAATCTCACTTGCAAGCACAGCGCTTAAGTGACGCAAACCAGAGTGCAAGTGGTTGCCTAAAGCTGCAACCCCTCGGGGAAACTCTGTCATATGGAGGCATATGCGGCTTCCAGGTTGCTCTTCTCTATCCTGGGATTCTGGGTTTCTGGTTCCGTGTATGGAATTGATTTAATTGCATTTACTTTGTTGAGAAACTCATATTTTCCAGTTTTTAACCAATACTAAGGTGTACACTGAAACAGGACCCTTTTTCCATCACCTTTGCAGTGTTCCAGTCATGACTTGGCAACAGTGCCACCTGCTGGATAACATGGATAATATAGCAGTTTTCATTCCCAATGCAACTTTTCTGGTTTTCTGTACTAATACAATGGATTATATCATATAAGGTTTATATGACTATGGGGATACCTCAATTTACTGATTACTAGGTTTCAGTTTTCTTTTGCATATTCTATCATTGAGAATATGGCGCTCCTAAGAATGATATAATCTTTATGGACTAATAATTAATGGCAAGTTGAAAGGATTAAAATTATTGAAAATCAGACGTTATCTGATCAAATGGATACTATGATATGCAAAATTGACTCCATATCCAAGGGAACTAGGAAGTTACCTGAAAGGGTTCAGGTTGTTGAATTTGACATTCAGTAGTTGTCACAAAGTTTTGATAAGGTAACAGACAGAATGTACCTCAAGGATGGCAATGTACATGATGTCCAAGAAAGGTTCAAGGAGGACATGTTATCTTTGAAGGGAAACATTAAAACCTTGGAATCACAGGTGCAAAATGGGGACAAAAAAATTGATACCTTAGTGAAATCACTAGAAACATGCAGGTCAGGAGACTCGGGCTTTAAGAGAGACAATGATAAAACGATTTGAAATGATTGAAAAAATATTAGAGCTGGTGAACAGAGTAAGAAGGCACAAGGATAGGATACAATGCCACCACCAGCTATCAGAACTGGTTTACCCAGGGTTTTAGTGCCATACCTTGTAATTTACTCTGACAAAGCATCAACTTCTAACGGCTCAAAGGGAGTCAAAGAAGGTTGATGGACGCCAATAGGAATGAATGATCTAAAAGAAATTAAGCAAGCTGTCGTTAATTATGGCTTGCAGTCTACATTTGTTAAGGAAATGATAAGAACTTGGGCATCCAATGTCAGAGCTACCCCCCATGATTTATCTCAGTTAGTGTGTGCTGTATTAGATGATGGACATTCCTTGATGTTTGGAATTTATTTCAGAGAAGAATCCAAACATAAGTAACAGAAAGGAAGAGCAAAAGGTGTGGAGGTTTCCCAAGATCAAATTTTTGGTGTAAGAGTGTATGCTGATCCACAGGTCCATGCACTTTATGATGAAGAAGTATTGTCCCTATGTCACAAAGCAGCCTTGAATACTTGGAATAGGATACAAGATCCAGGGAAAATGATGAAATCATATACCAGGATTAGGCAGGGACAGAGAGAACATTTTACTGACTTTTTTCAAATATTAATTAAGGCTGTGCAAATAGGAGTAATAGACCCAGAAGTGAGACAAATAATTCTTGAATCTCTGGCTTTTGAAAAATGCAAATTTAGAATGTAAAAAGATAATTGGGCCTTTAAGGTCTACAGCAGCACCTATGAATGAATAGATTCAGCATATGATGACTGTTGAGATGTTTGGCTATAATGATGAATCTTGGGTAGAAGAAGCAATTTCCAAAGCAATGAGGAGACATCAAACTGCCAAGTGTTTTAATTGTTGTAAATTAAGACATCTGAAAAGGAATTGCAGGCAAGGAATTTCTAGGAATATCTCCTCTGGAAATGACAAAAATAGGAGACCTCAGCCTTCAGGTATATGTAGGAGGTGTTGTAAAGGCCAATATTGGAACAATGAATGTAGGTCAACAACAGGCAGACTAAGCAACCTGATACCATTGGGAAACCCCTTGAGGTGCCTCTCACAGGCCCCCAAGCCAAAAGTGGCCCAGTCATTCCCAGTTACAGTGGAGAACATGTCTCACCAAGAAAATTAAAAATTCTAATGTCTGCTGTAAAAAGCAATACTGGTCTAAATGATGGGTTGATGTGGAGGATGAGTCAAACACTCCAGTAGGACAGAATAAATGTATATTTTGGCAGACTTCTATTAACAATTAAGGACCAAAGCTAAGAGTCTGTATGAATAGATTTTTATTGCAGGCTTATTAGTAAGTATCATTACTCCAGAATCTTGGCATCCAAATTGGCCTCTTCAAGAGGTAGATGTTCAGTTCCTAGGAATTGGAACACTATCTCGTGTAAAACAAAGCACAAGATGGGTTGAATGCATAGGGCCTGAAGGGCAAATCGGAAGAGTAAGGCCATATATAGCCAATATTGAAATAAATTTATGGGGCTGTGACCTGCTACAGCAATGAACATTTCTGTAGTCCCAAGAACTCATAATTCTGGGAAGGATATAATGAGGTGTTATGGGAAAAGCCTGTACAAGAACATATAGCCACTAGCAAACCTTTAAAAGTACCAACAGCCCTACCTTTAAAATGGTTAACTGAGAAGCCATTATGGATCAAGCACTGGCCTCTAGCTGGAGATAAATTACAGGCTTAGAAAGAGCTGGTACAAGAGCAACTAGATGCTAACCATATTGAAGAATTGATCAGCCCTTGGATGATGGAGGAAGGTCATTGGTTAAATAAAAAGAAACTGCTTGGTCCTCATTGGTTAGAAGATAGGTGGGAGGAGTAAACAGAACACAACGCTGGAAGGAAGAGGAAGTGAGCTCAGACTCCACAGCTCTCCTCTCCGGAGCAGATGCCTCAGAGAGAGGCCATGCCCCAGCTCCGACCCAGGATGTACTTAGGCTAGAATCTTCCCGGTAAGACCGGTGTTCACAGATTATTAGAGATGGGTTGATCGGGATATCAGAATTAGCCAGTAAGGGCTAGAGCTAAAGGGCCAAGCAGTATTTAAATGAATACAATTTGTGTGTTGTTATTTCGGGGCATAAGCTAGCCGAGCAGGCAGCCAGGGTGCTGGGGACGCAGCCCTGCGTAGCTCCTATTACTACACTTGGAATTCTCCTGTGTTTGTTGTAAAAAAGAAATCTGGTAAATGGAGAATGATGACAGATCTAAGAGCTGTCAACAAAGTAATTCAACCTATGGGTCTTCTACAATCTGGAATTTCTTTGCCTTCTCTATTACCAAAAGGATGGCCTCTTATAGTTATTGATTAGAAAGATTGTTTATTCACTATGCTGTTACAAGAAAAGGACAGGAAAATTTGCTTTCACAGTGCCCACTTATAATAATTCTCAACCTCCTAGAAGATATCAATGGGCTATCCTCCCACAGGGGATGCTCAATAGTCCCACATTGTGCCAGTATTTTGTAAGTCAGCCATTGGAAATAATTCATAAGGAATTTCCTAAGTCTATAATTTACCATTACATGGATGACATTTTGTTATCTGATTCAAATAAAGATACTTTAGAAAGGATGTTTGAAAAAGTAAAGAAAATCTTGCCTAGATGGTGATTACAAATTGCTCCTGAAAAGAGTCAAAGAGGAGATTCTGCTAGTTACCTAGGTTACAGAATAGGTTTACAGAAAATTAGGACACAAAAGGCACAAATTAGGAGACATCAGTTACAGACTCTTAATGACTTTCAAAGTTTGTTAGGAAACATTTCCAGTCTATGACCAGCTGTTGGGATAACACCTGATCTAATAGTTTATTTAAACAAAATTTTATATGGTGATAAAGATTTGAATAGTCCCAGAGAATTAACAGCTGAAGCAGAAAAGGAACTGACAATGGTTGAGTAAAAATTACAGGAGGCACATGTGGATGGGGTGAATCCAAATCTTAATTGTATGCTAGTCATATTGCCTTCCAGAATTTTTCCTACAGGGATTTTAATGCAGAGGGAAGATATTATTTTAGAATGGATTTTTATCCCACCTAAAACAAGCAAAAAATTAAAAACATATGTGGAAAAAGTCTCTGAATTAACTATAAAATGTAAACTGAGACTTTGTCAATTAGCAGGTATAGACCCAGCAGAAAATATAGTGCCTTTTACTACTGAAGAAATAAAAAAAAAGTGATGGGAAGACAATGAACCATGGCAAAGAGCTTGTGCTAATTTTTGGGAGAAATTAATAACAACTGTCCCCAAAGTGATAGACTTAATCTCATAAAGAGAACTTATTAGATTCTTCCTCGAATTGTACATGATGCATCAATAACTGAGCCCGTACGTTTTATACTGATGCAAATAAATCAGGGAAAGCAGGTTACAAATCAGAAGAAGTGAGTAAGGTGAAACAAAGTCCTTATGATTCTGTCAAAAAGGCAAAATTATATTCTATTCTTATGGTGCTAAGGGATTTTAAAGAACCTCTTAATATAGTTATGGATTCACAATATACAGAAAGTTATCTTGCATATTGAAACTGCTGAATTTATACAAGATGATATATTATTGATTTCATTGTTTATCCAGGTGCAAGACATAATCAGGAATAGGCTTTGTCTGATGTACATAACACACATCCAATCCCATATGGGTCTGCCAGGTCCTCTAGCACAAGGTACTGTTGAAATTGATCAATTGTTGATTGGAAGCATGTTGCAAGCCTCAGAATTTGAAAAAAAATTACATCAATAGTAAAGGTTTAAAGAAAGAGTTTTCTATTACATAGCAACAAGCTAAAGAGATTATAAAGAGGTGTCCTACTTGTTATTTCTATAATCAAACACTGTTGTGTGCAGGGACTAACCCAAAGGGTACTCAAAGGAATAAAATCTGGCAGATGGATGGAATTTGGTAAATTAAAATATGTACACCACACCATAGACACGTATTCAGGTTTTCAAAGGCAACTGCCCTGAACTCAGAAAAGGCTGAGTCAGTAATCACACATTTATTGGAAATTATGGCCATCATGGATATACCTGCACAAATAAAGACAGACAATGGTCCAGCATATGTATCTAAGAAAATGAAATGCTTTTTTGCTTATTATAATATAAAACACATTACAGACATACCAAATAATCCTAAAGGTCAGGCAGATATAGAAAGATCAAATTGTAGTATAAAAGATGTGCTGAACAAACAGAAAGGGATGGAAAATAATCCCAGAAATAGATTGTATAATGCTTTATTAATCTTGAATTTTCTTAAGGCTAATGAGAAAGAAACAACAGCAGCAGAGAGACATTGGATAATGGAAATAAAACTTCTGAATAGAATCAATTAGTATGTTTCAAGAATGTGTTGATTTCACAATGGAAACCAGGAGATGTACTACATTGGAGAAGGCGTTTCATCTCCTGCTCTTGTTTCCGCAGGAGATGAAAAATATGGATACCATCAAAATTAATAAAGATTCACTTTGAAAGGGAGAAACCTATTGAAACAGAGAAATGACAGTTCATCAACACTAGTAATAACCATACAGGTGGTAAGAAAACCATTCTGGATGGGCACAGGGTCCTGTTCTTGTCTTTGCAGGAAAATACTCATCTTCAAAAAAATCAAGAAACCACTGATGTTTGAATGATGACAGGTAGAAAAATAACTATCTAATAAGTATCATCAAGAAAATCAAATATGGTTTGTAAGTACAAAAGATACAATGTATACATTTATCTATGTATGTATAGGTATGTATATATATATATATATATATATATGTTTATGAATATATAGAGCTGGTTTTAGAGTTAGACAATGGTTCCATCCTTCTTTAAATCCAAGCATGTTGTTAAAAGATAAATCCCAGAGTTTCTATCTCATGTCAGAGCCATTTGATGTGGGACAGAAAGAAAAATGAATTTAGAAAACATCTTTGTTTTTCTTCATATCTATTTTTGTCTCTATCATGCCTTTCATTGAATATATATATATATATATATATATATATATATATATATATATGTCTGCATATGTCTATATAAATAATGTTTAAATTTTCCACAATGAATTTTCTGCAGTAATTTTTGAAGTTTCCAGGAAAAAAGATGGGTCCCCATAATGACAACTCCACCTGGTTGATATGACATCATGATACTGATAGCGCTATTACAAGATCTGTTTGGGGTACCAGCTGCACAAGACGGTTCCAACTTGGTTAGCTGAAGTGATGCACATCTTTTACAACATTCTGGCCAGACCTCCACAAAATACTCAAGAGACGATTTGCAATCTTACTAGGCATTAATCTTGAAATATAACCATCATTTTACTTTCACAGGATCACCCATAAAGAATGTCTCCCCCATGACAGCTGTAAGTAATTCTAGAGGATGGTGTCCCCTCTGCCAGTAAAGTTTGTCCTTGGGTTTAGGGACATCATTTAGGGGTTGAATATAATTAGTATATGGTTGATGGTTGGGGGATGAATTTTATAAGCTCAGGGATCTTTTTGGGGGAAAAAAGAAAAATAATTGAATGATGGGATAATAGATTAGTACTTGTGAGCTATTGTTTTTAAATAATTATATTGATATCGATTCTTGTATATTGATACAAAGTTAAATTATACTGACTATTGTATGCATGCATGCTTCTACCTCTGTTTAAAACATTTTTTGTATATATATATATATATATATATATATATATATATATGTCATATTGCAATGTATACTTGTACATTGTTTACATTTGGAGGTCATTGTCCTCATTTATTGCACAGTTGTTTATTGTCTTCGTCTTTAATTTAGATAGGTATTGAAAATTATATAGATCAATAGTCATCTATGTTTGTCATATTTATAATTAGACTAATCAGGATCTTTAGATACATAGAGATTATATTCAGTATAGGTAGATTATCTTCAACCTCTTCAAAGAGTTGAAGAAAATAGCCGTTATTCTAACTCAGAGTTCCATGGTAGTAAGACATAATCACTCCTAGCAACACCAATCTATTCCAGAGAGAATGTTGAGCACCATAGGCACTCCACATGGAGCCATTCTTCTTGGCAGAACTGGCCTTTGGGTAAAGAAATGCCCATACCTCAACCACTGACACAGATGCAGAGTGTGCATAAATGAATAAATCAGGACTGTCATATCCTGCTAAGACAGGGTAAGATAGTTTTGAAAAGTTTCTTGCCTTTGAAAATGGTATGCCAGTTACATTAAGCCTTAGCCAAAGTTGGTTGCTTCAGCGCTGCAAACATGACTTTGGGTGATTTCCCAGGTAGCCAGTTGTCTCTGTGATTTTTTGCATGTTTTGGAAGTTGTTTGATTGCACTTCCTAATTACTAAGGTAACATTATTTCCCTTCTCTGATCTTCAATGAGGTTGAAGACTATATGCATGTAGTTACTTTCCTCCCATGACTTGGCTAAGTTATTTATTATACAAGACTTAAGCTAGTTAGAATAGGATATTTGTCGTTATTTGTATATAATTTCGTAGTAGGTTTAGCACTCTCTTACTTAAACAAAAGGGGGAGGTGCTGCAGGAGCTTCTTCAGCCAATAGCCACTGAGATACCAGCCCACTGAGCATGGTCTCTTGATGTGGGAAGGTCATTTGTCAATCTGTTGTTTCATTGGTTAATCAATAAAGAAAACTGCTTGGTCTGATAATTCAGAAAAATAGATAGGTGGAGTAGACAGAACAGAATGCTGGGAAGAAGGGAAGTTAGGCAATCGCCATGCCTCTCCTCTCTGGGACAGACGCAATGGAGCCAGCTGCCAGGTCAGACATGCTGAATCTTTCCCAGTAAGCCATCACTTCATGGTGCTACACAGATTATTAGAAATGGGTTAATCAAGATGTGAGAATTAGCCAATAAAAGGCTAGAACTAATGGGCCAGGCAGTGTTTAAATGAATGCAGTTTGTGTGTATTTATTTCAGGGCAAAAGCTAGCCAGGCAGCAGGAACACAGCCCGCTGTTCCATCTACAGCCTCTCTCTCTTTAAAAAAAGCAGTGGCAGCCCTCTGCTTGCTCTCTGGCTCTGCTTCTGGTTACTAAACTCGTTTCCTGATTGCACAGAGGGCTGTTGTCTGGGATGGTTATCGGTAAGTTTTTTCCCTTTAAACAAATAACTTCTATTAATCATAATTGTAAACTGGTGTGTGATTGTTTGTGACTTATGCCTTCAGAAGACCCCATTTCCTGCCTAGAGGATTCTAACTCAGACCCCCAGGATGACAGCAGGGCGGCTGAGATTCAGGACATGGGCAGCAGCATCATGCTCAGTCAGTCATTCCTCGATGGTGCTGTGTCCTGGAGGACACCAACTTCAACCCGATCCCAGGACTACAGGATGATGTTGAAAGTATCAGCACACATAGAAAAATGAAAGAATTTCCACTGAAATATCACATGACACTATCAACTCCATAATCTCTCCCCAGAATCAGAATACTGGATATGAAAATGAGATAATAACCCTTGAAGGATCACCACCCACCTCTAGCAAAGACCAGCTCCAGGAGGCAGCTATGTCTTCCAAGAAGAAGCAGAGAAGGCACTGGAAAGGGGCGAAAAGGCAATTTCATCATCATTTTTACTGTTTATTCTTCTTCCTCCTCACCCCAAAGGAAAGAGACCCAACTCCTATGGAAGGGACATGGAGACATGGGAAATAGAGTCCCAATGAGATTGAGTAAGCATAACCAGTGACTTTTCCTTGTATATTTGATCTTTGCTTTTGCAAGGCCCTTTGCCACTGATACACTGTATCCAATTACAGGACATGGACTGTAATGTTTGTGACCTAGATGGAGCTTTCACACTGTATCCCTTTATGTAGATTCTAGGGAAGTTGAGCCTGTAGCAGAGAAGCAAAGGATGCAACAAGAGGCAGTGGAGGGAAGGAGAGAGATTTGGGCTTTGGTAAGGGTGATCATGTTAAGGAAGAGGAATCACATAGAGAGCTATGGTATGGCAGGCTAGCCCGGTGGTATGTCCTGCCAATGTCAAAGGTCAAAGTCACTAACAGAGTCCTTTGCTGGTGCCTTCTTTCAAAAACTGAAGAAAAGGCCTGGATCCATGTAAGAACCATGTGTCTCAGTTCAGCTTGGTATGGCCTACCAGCTACAAGAAGGGAGCCCAGTCGAAACTTGATAGAGCTGTGTACCCCAAAATGTATTCCCTATGAGACACATGCAGCAACATGGGCACAAGCTCTCTATCCTTTCTTTTTCCACAGTGTGAGCCCTTAGGTCCCACAAGGTAAGCTCATATTTTTCCCAGCACTATGGCCACCCCATTTTAAAGATCCGGGCATCAAACTTCTACAATTCATGTTATACAACTTTAATTTTCCACATGACATGAAGTTTTCACAAAGTTGCCCCCTAATTTTGATCAGCTGAAGGTGAAGGCGTAAGTCAAAAACAATCCCACACCAGTTTAGAATTATGATTAATAGAATGGTTACTTATTTAAAGGGAAAAAAACTTACAGATCACTGTCCCAGACAACAGTCTTCTGTGCAATCAGGAAGGGAGTCTAGTCGCCGGAAGCAGAGCAGAAAGTAAGAGAGAGCAAGAAGGAAAGTGGCCACTTTTTTAAAGGGAGAGAGACCCAATGGGCTGGTATTGCAGCAGCTATTGGCTGGAGGAGCGGAAGGACCTCCCTCAACAACCAGCTGTAAAGAAGTCCATGTGCTGTGCAAGCCCAGTAGGTAAGGAGGCACAGGGCAGAGAAGAGGAGAGGAGTGTGTGGGACAAAGCAAGAGAGAAGAAGATCAGTGAGAGAGTGAGATGGAAAGGGCATGACCCTAGGGAAGGGGAGTAGAATCTGCCCATAGGAAATTCTAGTTATAGTCAAGCAGCTGAGAAGAAAGATATGAGCATGTACGAAGGGACAGAAACCTTGGTTGGGCTGATCGGGAGAAACTCTCTAAAGAAGAAATATATGGGGTGCAGGGCATGGGTTCCCAGGTGAAAAAAAGCATATCTTCCTGAGGGTTCAAACCAACCTCTTTTCAGGATCCCCTTTCACTTTCTGCTTTAACCAACCTTGGGCTGATTTGGTAACATTTGTGTCTTTTTCTTGGCAGCCTCCTTCTACCATGCATCCACATTGCCCTTCCCATGTTCCAGAAGTTTAGAAATTTCTGAGTGTTTTTATCTCATTGAATGAGTCTTTGACTTTAATTGATTAAAATTGCAGGACTTTTCTTTCTACTGTGAAAAGGTAAGTAGGATTTGAGAGGCTGTGTAACATCATTGCCAGACAAAGCCAGCATCCTTGGACTGATGTGTGTCCAATGCCCACATCTGGGGTCCCAATCAAAGGGGAAACATTCATTGTCATTGAAGTGCAAGGCACCAGCCAGTGTTGTGTACATTCTCACTGAGGTGTCTGCAGAACTCTCATGGTCATTGTGCAGGTTGTTAATAGCTTGCTGTGTCTGATTGTAGGGTTAAGCCAGCCCCTTAGGGGGTGGGCTTGCCTCAGGCGAATGCTTACTTATAAATCGCATGTGCAGGAGCCCGCACGCCCCTTCTGCTTCCTGTTCTCCGTGGGTACTGTGGTACTGTAAGTCTATTTCTTCATTAAAGTTGTGTATATTCTTTACAATCTGTCTGCATTCATTTACACCGCTACATCTGATGGAATTATTTAGATCAGAGGTTCTCAATATTTCTAATGATGCAACCTTTTAATACAGTTTCTCTGGGAGTATTCCTTGATCAAACATTATTTTTCTTAGCCCAGAATAAGTCCATAGCATCTCATTTCCTGTAGAAACAAAAGCAAAACCTCTTCTCCAAAGTAACATACCTTTTGACTTAAATTTTAGATTTAAGGCATTTAGAAAATATTTGTTTTATTAATCCAGCAGCATTTATATTCAAATATCTTTTTAGCAGCTTTTGTTCCTTCCTCAGCTATCAAGCAACTCAAAGACAGCATATTATACATTATCAAGACTCTCTGTGTATTTTCCATCTTTATGTGACTTTACTTTAAATTCTATTTCTTTTATTTTTACTTTTAATTTTTGGCTATTTGAGACAGGGTTTCTCTGTACATGTTTTGCTATCCTGGAATTTACTCTGTAGACCAGGTTGACCTTAAATCCACAGAGATCTGCCTGCCTATGCCTCCCAAGTGCTAGGATTAAAGGCATGTGTCACCATACCCAACTACTCTTTTTTTTTTTTAAAGACTTTGTCTTTTTTTCTCACAAGCCTACATATATTTTACGGACATTGTAAACCATTTAGAGGTTTTGTCTTTGAATGTACCTTTGCTGTATATCTCTGACCACATGAGACTTTAATTTGTTAAGCGATATGGCTAGGATTAAAGTCTTGGCTTTGATGGCTTGATCCATCTCATTCTTTAACTTTTTCTCTTTAAGTCTAGACTTGTGGCAGGTGCACTGGCCAGAGCCATGTTCATTTCCACAACTCTATGGCCTTTCAAGGTCCCGGCACCCACCAAAATGTATGCAGTTAGCTTTTCAACAACACCATTTAAGTGTTTCATGGAAGGACCTCTTAAAAGAGCTGCAAGGTTTTTATGAGGCCTTGGAAAGGGGTGTAATATCAAATTCTGTTTGACTCTTGCATAATGATCTGTTTCCTGTCATGGTGAAGCTGAATGGGGGATGGGTGGCCAAAGAATTCAGACTGAGTACCATAGAAGGAGACATATGTCTGGCCAGCTCTCCTCAAACAAAGGCTGTCTAGCCAGAAACAATGTGACATAACTCTGTCCCTGACAGACAAGGTTACAGAATAGATGAGGGACACCATCCTATAAGCCAGGCCACTTCCTTACAAAGGTTTGAAGGCACCATACCTCCTCTCCTCTAGAGTCTTTCTCAGAAAAGCATGTGATCAATTTTCTGGCCCTTTGAGTCATTAAAACCACACTGCTTATCTTCACAGAAATCAAGCAACAATTAGTTTTTGCCAAACTTTCTGATTTCCAAGAATGCTCACCATAGCAGAAAATCTTTGGTCTTCCTTAGTTTGCAGGCTCTCATGAACATATTCACCCATAAGATTTTCATGCCTCCCATACATTGCTACAACAGGAAATTGATCACCACACAGAGGGAATGATCCATTTGCTCTGTTGACAACATTAGGCTCCTGAGAGATATAATAAGATGAGAATATAACCATGAAAACTGCCCTTCTAGTGACAGGGATAACTCACTTTACTAAGTGTTTGGTGTCCAAACATGAGGGCATGAGCTCAGAAGCAGTGCTACATAAAAGCCTTTCATGCCAGTGTAGGAGGGAGGCTACTAGTTTGTTCTCAGCCACTTAGCCCCAAAATCATCACATTGAAACTTCAATAATTAAATCACTACTTAGCTAATTAGCTCTAGCTTCTTATTGGCTAACTCCTACATAATAATTTAACCCATATATATTAATCTGTGTATTGCCCATGTGGCTGTGACATGCTGGTTAAAGCTCCCAGCATGTCTCCGGTGGGCTGCATGGCTCCTCTCTGACTCTGCCTTTTTTTATCCCAGCATTCACCTTAGTTTTCCCCACTTAGCTCTGTTCCCCTATATTTCTGCTATAGGCCCAAAGCAGTTCCTTTATTATCAGTGGTAATCACAGCATACAGAGGTAAATCCCACATCATGCCAGTGTGAGGATATCATCCTGCCTCTAAAAGATGGAAGGGATAAGCCCTCTTTTCTTCCTTGTAAGATGGTCTAGAGTTATTGACAAGTTACAGATTGAAGGAGAATGTCTCAGGAAACAAGGTAAATGACACTTGAAACCCCCTATTACTCACGCAGGAGTGAACAGAGGCAGTGCTCCAGAAAATACATATGAACCCAGACACACACAAAAGTTGGGAGGCGTGAAGAAAAGTGAGTAGAAAAAAATAAACATGGGAAAAAGTTTAATCTTTCATATATAATTGTTCTTATTGTGGGATCTATTTCTCAACATGCAATAATTGTGATTTTTGTCCACAGCATTTTAGTAAAAGGCTACTGAATAACTGTGGTTTCACCTTCATTTTTGTCTTCTCAGATGAGTCTGCTGAACAATCACATGTGTGGTTCAAACCTGTGAAGAACAGTAGGGTAATCTGTTGTTAACTGTCTCTGTAGGGCCACAGCAGAATGGCAGCTTATAGCTTTGTGTGGAAGCCTTTCCCACAGTGACTCAGTACTGTGGACTCTATGGCTACATTATGCTTGATGTTGACACATTGGATTATATATGAAACAAGGGCAGTGTTCCACTTTTCATGATTAGAACAAAGTTTTCCAGGCTTAATATGGAAATTCCTTTTATTTTTTATTTTATTATTATTTGTTTTATTAAATGTTCACTTCATTTTTATCCTGAATCATCTCTTCATGTTGATATAAACCTGTGATATTGAAATATTGCAGCATGACTTCTCAGTCAGAATTTTCTAATCCTCTTTGATCTTCATTATGGCCTGTACCTCCTGGAACTATTTCACATCAAAGCTTTTGCACTGGCTCATGAAGCAACTCATGCATCAGGGAAGCTATGTATTATTGGTAACTGTGTCTGACACCCACAGCCATGTCAAATCTGCAGCATGGAAAGTGGTATACTCAGTGCTTCTTGACTGCATTGACATGAGTAGTCCAGGAAGGCATTAGGGAAGTCTCTTGTGCTGAGGGTCACAAGGCCACAGGACTCTCATTGGTGGGAGCAAAACATATTTTCTGGGATGGGCAAATAAAAAAGAGACCTTAAGGGATGTAAAACTGCCAACCACAGAGAAAAACATTTATAGGTCAATAAAAATAAAAAAGGCCTGAGAAGGTACATTAGTTCAGATATTCCTGCGAATTCAGTGACACAAAAAGACATCAGAGCAACTAGGTAAAACATGAAGACCAAAGCATGGTCAAAAGGCAGAGGCAGAAGTGGGAGGAACTTTGAGAATTCGAGATCAGCCTTGTCCACAAAGGGATATCCAGCATATCAAGGGCTGTTACACAGAGAAACCCTGTCCTGAAAAATCAAAGAAAGCTTGACAGAGTAGTGTCCGTACACTGCTTGATAGGCAGGCATGAAGTCGGACTTCCTGTTTTTACCCCCCTCTGTTTACAAACAGGAATGGGGACATATGCTTGACACTACTGCAAGGCAGCCACCTGCTGATTACTGGGTCACACTGTCAATACCACTAGCCTAGAAGAATCACTGAGACCTGATATTAATTAATGAATGATGTCAATAAACCAGGTGAATGTAGCCAATCAAGAAGAAACCTTGAAATCTGACATAAATGAGTGACCTGTGTCGAATAAACAAGGTGAATGTGTCTTAGGAACAAACAATTAGAATTTCCTGTGACTTCCACATGCATATACACTAAATGAAAGTATGTGTACACACAGACACAAGTACATCTGTATACATGTATTAAGAAACACAGATATACAGAGAGAGAGGAAACAAGGAAAGAGAGGAGAGAGAATTAAAAGAGATCATTTAAACTTTTGTAGACTGGAGTGTTTCAAAATATTTTTAATTTTGTGTTGGTGAGCGGTCGATAGAATTAACCAGACTAACTTTAATATAAAATATTTAGCTTTAATAAGGGGAAGAAGGAGACCCTACAAAGCCAGAATTCCAGTGGAGCACAGGAAAACAAAGAGAGTGAAACAAGCACACATCAATGGTTTTATAGACTATTTGTTGCCCCAGGGGGAACACACCCCACAAATAAGGGGATTGTTTGAGCTTCCCCATCATCTCCCCCTTTTGTCTAAATAAGACAGAACCAACCCAAATACAATTATATACAATAGGAACAAATAATAAATATAAAATTACAAATAAAAACAATATTAAGCAAGAAACATAACAAAAGTTTTACTAAACATTCTATTTCAAGGAGTCTAAATAATGTAGAGAGTAACTACTATTATCTAATCTTCAACTCCATCAAATATCTGAGAAGGGAAGTAATATTACTTAAGCAACCAGGAAGTACAAACGAGAAACTTCCAAAATGTGCAATAAATGACAGAGACAACTGACTACCTGAGCAAACACCCAAAGTTTCGTTTGCAATGTTGAGGCAACCAACTTTGGCTAAGGCCTAACACAACTGACATACCATTATCAAAGGCAAGGAACTTTTTTAGAACTATCCTACCCTGTCTTGACAAGATAAGACAATCCTGTTTTATCCACTTACAGATATTTTGTATCTTTGTCAATAGTCAAGGTATGGGCTTTTCTTGACCCAAAGGCCAGTTCTGCCAAAAAGAAAACAAGCTCCCAATGGAGTGTCTTTGGTGCTCAATGTTCTCTCAGGAGTAGAGCAGTGTTGCCAGGAGTGATTGTGTCTCATTGGCATGGAATCCTAGGTTAGATTAAAGGCCATTTTCTACAGCTCTTTGAAGAGGTTGAAGATTATACTATCTATACTAAATATAATCTCTATCTAAAAAACCTGATTATCCTAAATATAAATATGACAAACATATATGACTATTGATTTATAATTCTTGATACCTATCTAACTTGAAGACTAAGAGAATAAACAACTGTGCAATAAATGAGGACAATGATCTCCAAATGTAAACAATGTCATTACATTAATTATATCAGAGGTAGAAATGTATATTGCATATGGTAAATATTCCAATATAACAATTGTTTTAAACAGACGTAGAAGCATACTCTCATACAATAAATAGAGGTAGAAGCATACTCACATATAATATTCAATATATCAATATACAAGTATCAGCACCAATATAATTTTCTAAAAACAATAACTCACAAATACCAATCATCCCATCAAACCAGTTAATCCCCCTTTTTTCAATAAATACCCCTAATCCCATAAAATACCTCCCCCATCCCCTCAACCCTATACCAACCACTAAATGATGTCCCTAAACCTGAGGGCAAGCTCTGGTGGGAGAGGGGACGTCGTCCTCTAAGATTGCTTCCAACTGATATGGGGGAGACATTCTCCTTAGGGGGTCCTGTGAAAGCAAATGATGGTAAAGTTCCCAGATTAACATTTGGTCTGAGGAAATTGTAAATAGCCTCTGAGTGTTTTGAGGAGGTCCAGCCAGAGTGTTGTCAAAAATGCGCATCATTCCAAACTGTCTTGTGCAGTTGGTACCAAAAAACAGGTCTAATGTTAGCACTATCAATGTCATGATGTCATAGTAACCAGGTGGAGTTGATGTTGTGGGGCCCCATCTTCTTCCTGGAAACTTCAAAGATTACTATAAGAAAATGTATTGCTTGTTATGGAAAAGTTAAACATTATCTACAAAGACATATACAGACATAAATATTCAAATAAAGGTATAATAGAGACAGAAACAGATATGAGGAAAGACAAGAAAGTTTATCAATTATCATTACTATTATTATTCTTATTCTGTCCCATATCATGGCTCCTGACCTGAGACAGAAACTCTGAGATATCTCTTATCAACAGGCTTGGAATTGAAAAGGGACTGAGCCATAGTCCAACTCCAAAGCCAGCTCTACATATTTATTAAAAAAGTATATTAATACATATTAAAAATATTATACTTACGTAACCTATTTAGTTTTATTGCTGATCCTTAGTGTGTAGTAACTAGTTTCCATCCATCAGTATTTAAATATCCAGGATCCCTTAAAATCTTTGAAGATGAGTGTTTTCCTGTGGAGACAAGAAAAGAACCCTGCCCCCAACCTATATGTTTTCCTTACCATCAGTATGGTCATGATCCTTGTGAATGAATTGTTATTTTTCTTTTCCAAGGGGTCTCTCCTCTTCAAACTAAAACTTTAGTAATTTTGATGGTATCCACAATTTTTCCTCTCCTGTGGAGACAAGAGCAAAACCCATTCCCCAATGCAGCACATCTCCTGTCTTCCATTGCGAGGTCAGCACATCCTTGAAATATACTGGTTGATTTAGTTCAGTAGATTTTTCCATTATCCAATGTCTTTCTGCAGCCATTGTCCCCTTCTCATTGGCGTTGAGAAAATTCAAGGTTAATAAAGCATTATGTAACCTATTTCTGGGGGTGTTTTCTACCCCTTTCTGTTTGTTTAACATATCCTTTATAGTTTGATTTGATCTTTCTATGACTGCTTGACCTGTAGGATTGTATGGTATACATGTAACATGCTTAATATTGTAATAATCAAAAAACCATTTCATTTTCCTAGAAACATAAGCTGGACCATTATCCATCTTTATTTGTATAGGTATACCCATGATGGCCATAACTTCTAATAAATAAGTAATTACTCAATCAGCTTTTTCTGTGCTTAAAGGAGTTTCCCATTGAAAACATGAATAAGTGTCAATGGTGTGGTGTACATATTTTAATTTGCCAAATTCTGCAAAGTGGAACACATCCATCTGCCAGATTTCATTCCTTTGAGTGCCCTCTGGATTAGCGCCTGCAGGGAGTGGTGTTTGATTATAGAAAGAGCAAGTAGGGCATTTCTTTACAATTTCCTTAGCTTGTTGCCATGTAATAGAAAACTCTTTCTTCAAGCCTTTGCTATTGACATGATGTATGTTATGAAATTCAGAGACCTGCAGCACACTACCAATCAACACTTGATCAATTTCTGCATTACCCTGTGCTAGAGGACTTGGCAGACCTGTATGGGATTGGATGTGTGTTATATACATAGGGCAAAGCCTGTTACTGATCATGTCTTGTACCTGATAAACAATGAGGTCAGTTCTGTATCATCAGGTATAAATTCATCAGTTTCAATACGTAAGATAATTCTTTCTGTGTATTGTGAATCAGTAACTATAGTAAGAGGTTCTTTAAAATCTCTTAGCACCATAAGAATGGCATATAATTCTGCCTTATGGACAGAATTATAAGGACTTTGTTCCACCTTACCCAAGTCTTCTGATTTGTAACCTGCCTTCCCTGATTTATTAGCATCAGTATAAAATGTACTGGCTGCAGTTATTGGAGCATCATGGATGATTCGAGGAAGGATCATAGAAGTTCTCTTTAAGAAGTTAAACCTCTTGCTTTTTTGGATAGTTGCTATTAATTTCTCCCAAAAAATTAGCACAAGCTCTTTGCCATGGTTCATTATCTTCCTATAACTATTTTAGTTCATCAGCAGTGAAAGGCACTATAATTTCTGCTTGGTCTATGCCTGCTAGTTGACAAAGTCTCAATTTGCCTTTTATAATTAATTCAGATACTTTTTCCACATAAGTTTTCAGTTTCTTACTTGGTTTATGTGGTAAAAAGATCCATTCCAAGATAATATCATCTCTCTGCATTAAAATTCCTGTAGGAAAAATTTTGGAAGGTAATATGACAAGAATACAATCGAGCTCTGGATTCACCCTGTCCACATGTGCCTCTTGTAATTTTTCCTCAATCATTGTCAGTTCCTTTTCTGCTTCAGCTGTTAATTCTCTGGAACTGTTTAAGTCGTTATCACCATCCAAGGTTTTGTTCAAATGAATTATTAGATCAGGTGTTATCCCAATAGCTGGTCGTAGGCTGAAAATGTCTCCTAACAGTCTTTGCAAGTCATTAAGAGTCCATAGCCGATCTATTCTAATTTGTGCCTTTTGTGTCTTTATTTTTTGCAAACCTATTTTATAACCTATATAATTAACAGAATCTTTTCTATGAATTTTTTCAGGAGCAATCTGCAATCCCCATTTAAGTAAACTATCTTTGCTTCTTTAAACAGTCTTTCCAAGGTATCCATGTTTGAATCAAATAACAAAATATCATCCATGTAATGATAAACTACAGACTTGGGAAATTGCTTGTGTATTATTTCCAATGGTTGATTTACAAAATATTGGCACAGGGTGGAACTGTTCAACATGTCCTGTGGGAGGACGGTCCACTGGTATCTCCTCATAGGTTGAGAGTTATTATAAGTAGGCACTGTGAAGGCAAACTTTTCCCTATCTTTTTCTTGTAAAGGTATAGTGAAGAAACAATCCTTTAAATCAATAACTATGAGAGGCCATCCTTTTGGTAATAAAGAGGGCAAAGGAATTCTAGATTGCAGAGGGCCCGTAGGTTGAATAACCTTGTTGATAGCCCTGAGATCTGTCACCATTCTCCATTTACCAGAATGTTTTTTCTTAACCACAAATACAGGAGAATTCCAAGGGCTGGTAGATTCCTCCATATGTCGAGCATCTAATTGCTCTTGTACCAGCTATTCTAAAGCCTGTAACTTTTCCTCAGCTAAAGGCCATTGCTTTGTCCATATTGATTTCTCAGTCAACCATTTTAGAGGCAGGGCTGTTGGTATCTCTGAAGGGACATCAATTGCTTTGTGTTCTTTTACAGCCCGAATGGCCAGTTTCTGCCATCTGTAATATCTTTTAATATTTTCCTCAGAAATATAAGCTATAGAAGCAGCAGGAATGTTAATTTTGGTATTCCATTGCTGTAATAGTTCACGGCCCCATAAATTCACTGCAATATTGGCTACATATGGCCTTAGTTTTCCTATTTGTCCTTCTAGCCCTGTGCATTCAACCCATCCCATGCTTAGCCTTACTTGAGATAGGGTTCCAATTCCCAGGAACTGAACATTTTCATCCTGAAGAGGCCAATACGGATGCCAAGATTCTGGAGCAATGATACTTACATCCGCACCTGTGTCCAGTAGGCCAGTAATAAAAATGCCATTTATACACACTCTTAGCTTTGGTCTTTTTCACTTATAGAAGTCTGCCAAAATTCATATAACTCATCCTTCAGGCCATTATTGCTTGTAATAGCAGGCATGGGGCTTTCTAATTTTCCTGATGAGGCACGTTCTCTACAATAACCAGAAATGACTGGACCACATCACCATGGGGGCCTGCGAGAGGCCCCCCATTATGTTTCCCAATGGCAATGGGTTGCTCCTGTTTATCAAAGTTTAGAATTTCCTCAATCTTTTCAAATCTGTTTACCATTGCCTTCTGCAAGGCCTGAATCTCCTGTCCAGAGTTATGCTAGAAAGTATTCATTGAGGATTCTAAGGTATGAACTTTGTCCAATAGAGATAATATCTCATCCTTGGATATAATTTTCATGGCATGAATTTTGCCTTCTTATATTGAAATTCTGTCCATTTATCTTTCATAGCCCTTTGATAAAGTCCTATTAATACATTCAGCAGTTTGAATCTTCTCAGATAATGTTTCATTACCTACAGACATGGACTGAAGTTTATGATCTATATCGGCTGTTCCCTCCTTAATATCAGACTGTACCTTTTCTAAATTTTTCTCAGTCGACAGAGTCATATTACACAAAGATCTATTCTCTTCTTTGAGAACTTCAAATTTTTTCTTGAGGAGGTTGGTGTCAATCTGAATTGTTTTTGAAATTACTTCAACCATCTGAAAGTTGTCATTCAAAACAGTTGTGCCTTTCTTAAGCATTCAACCTCTGCCCTAAGAATCCCGGATTCATCCTGTAAGGACTTTGTCATTTCTCTATGATCAAACCATATAAGGAAGAAACCAAAAACGAAAAAAACGGCAAGACCTGTAAATACCCAACCAAGGGGAGTCTCATATGTATCCTGCAATATTTCAGCCATAGTTTAATTAAATAGGTTGTAGAAGCCTTCAACGGTGATATTGTCAGACATGTTCAATCAAATCTATATTTTTATTTATTCTTATTTTTTTTTTGATTAAAAGAAATTTTACCTCTGATAATTATTGCCTGCCAGTAGGTGGCATGGTGCATCTGAGTCCACGTGGCTAGGAAGTCAGAGCCGGAAAATAATTCTGAAAAATATAAGCTCACAGACCATGCGCTGTGTGGATTCTAGCTACAGGCGGGCATGGAGGGCGCCATGTGAGGGGATAGAGTGCCCTCGGGAGTGTGCTTGGGTCAAGTCACTTGCTCTGCAGTCTGTTTGCTGGCTCGCTCCCCAACTTGGACAAGCTCAAACGCCAAGACGCAGGCAGTAACTGCTTGTCTCCGGCGGGTCAGGAAAGCTGCGGGCAGGGCAACCCATAGAATTCAAAGCATTCTCTCAGGGCGGTGTTGGCACATGCCTTTAATCCCAGCACTTGCAAGGCAGAGGTAGGCGGATCTCTGTGAGTTCAAGACCAGCCTGTTCTACAAGGGCTAGTTCCAGGACAGGCTCCAAAAGAAACACAGAGAAACCCTGTCTCGAAAAAAAAAAAAAAGCATTCTCTCAATCAAAAAATCAACACCGAATCCCCACAGTGCAGAAGCTGTGCAGAGGGGAGTTCTACGGCGAGAGGAGGGGGAGGGAAGCAGCTAGCCCCATGTAGGGAGTGCCAAACTGTTGGTGAGTGGTCCATAGAATTAACCAGACTAGCTTTAATGCAAAATATTTAACTTTAATAAGGGGAAGAAGGGGAGCTTACAAAGCCAGGGTTCCAGCGGAGCACAGGAAAACAGAGCAAAACAAGCGCACATCAATGGTTTTATAGAATATTTGGGGCCCCAGGGGGAACACATCCCACAAATAAGGTGATTGGTTGAGCTTCCCCATCAGTTTTGATTCATTGAGATAATGCTGGTGGCATATTCCGAAGTTCAATGAAGGCCTTATCTTTCTTCTCCTTGAAATGCTCCTGAATATCATGTAAATTGTCATCCTTGAGATATATTCTGTCTGTTACCTTATCAAAACTCTGTGATTACTTCTGAATGTCAAATTCAACAGCCTGGACCCTCTCGGGTAAGTTCCTAGTACCTTTAGATATGAAGTCAATTTTGCCTAACTTGGTATTAATCCTATCAGTTAATGCCATATACTTACATAATGATATAATACAAAGAAAAGTGAAACCTAATAACCAGTAAACTGAGGTATTTCCATAGGCATATAGGTCTCTTGTGATTTTTTTCCACAGTGACAGCAAAAACCATGGCAAGAGTTCCATTAAAAACAAAACCTGCTCTTTTACCTGTTAACCACCAGATGGCACTGTTTCCAAGTCATTACTGGAACCAATGTAATGGTGTCACAAGTCCTTTTTTTCAAAATCTGCCCCTGATATTTCTTTACAAACTGGGGAGAAATGAGTCATTAGAGAGGTTAGAAGTAGTACACAGAGGGAGAAAACCCAGGGAGGGCACAAAAACTCAGAGAGCTTCTAATGGCTGATAAACAGTGTGGCTCACCCTAAACTCCCCCCTCCCTCCCCGCTCTCCAATCTGACCAGATGCACAGGGTTATAACACAGCCGCTGTTAGAACTGCATGCCCAGCGTCCCTATGCTGGGACAAAGAGTCACACTGCAAACGCTGCTGTGGCAGTGCTCCACTCAATTGTGGTGGGATTTCAAACAGTGTGTCTATTTGAGCCACAGGGACTTCAAAGGGTTTTCAGTGTTCAGCAACCAGCTTGTGCTTGCGCTCTGACTTGTGCTGCCAAAGCAATGAGCTGCAAGGGGGTATTTCAAAACTACGCAGAAAAGATCAAACCAGGCGGGCAGAAACTGTCCGGGCCCATGGATCCCAGGATGCATGAAGTTTAAATCCATTTTGGAAGGCAAATGATAGGGTGCATGAGTACTTGAACCCAATCTGAGGGATGTAAAGAAACTACAGCAAGAAAAGGCAATGTGCGAGATTCTATATTGAACTGATGGCTTCACACACAGGCCATGGCTGAGGGAGGGCTCAAGCCAAGCTGTGCTGGTGGCAGGCAGCTGAGCTGGGGGGTGGGAGAAAAGAATCTGTAGATGACTTTTGATAAGATTGTCATTTTTATTGTGTTGATTTTACCTATCAAAGAGCTTGGGAGATCTTTCCATTTTCTGATATCTTCTTCAATTTCTTTTTTCAAAGACTTAAAGTTCTTGTCATAAAGGTTTCTCAGGAGTTTGGTTAGAATTATCCCAAGATATTTTATGCTGTTTGTGGCTATTGTGAACGGTGATGCTTCTCTAATTTCTTGCTCAGTCCATTTAACGTCTGTGTATAGAAAAGTTACTGCTTTTTTTGAGTTAGTCTTAACTCATTACTGAACATGTTTATCAGCTGTAGGAATTCCTGGGGAGAATTTTCGGAGTAACTTACATATAGCATCATATCATCTGCAAACAGCAAAAGTTTGACTTCTTCTTTGCTGATTTTTATCCCCGTGATTTCTATTTGTTTTATTATTGTGCTAGCTAGAACTTGAGGTACTATATTAAATAAGCATGGAAAAAATGGACCTTGTCTTGTTGGTATATCTTGTTGATTTTTCTCAATGAACCATCTCCTTTTTTATTGATTTTTATATTGTTCGCTTTGTTTTTATTTTATAGATTTCAGCCCTCAATTTGATTAATTTCTGACTCCACTCCTCCTGGCTGAGTTTACTTCTTTTGTTCTAGAGCTTTCAAATGTCCTGTTTAGTTGCTGGTGTGAGATTGCTCCAAATTCTTTATGTAGGCACTTAGTGCTGTGTGATGAACATTTTCCTTAGCAGTGTTTCATAGTGTCCCATAAGTTTGGGTATGTTGTACATTTGATATTTTTTCTGTTGGAGTCCACAAGGCTATACAGTGAATGCACAGCTGACAGACCAATAGGAAGATCCATAGGAAGTGTATAAGCTCACGTCCTGTAGTAATATGAGTGGCGGGGCTGCTTATGCCCTGAAATAACAACACACAAATTGTATTCTTTTAAACACTGCTTGGCCCATTATATCTAGTCTCTTTTCGGCTAACTCTCGCACCCAGACTAGCCCATTTCTAGTATAGCCCACGAGGTGGCTTACCAGGGAGATTCTAGCCTACGTCCATCTTGGGTCGGAGCTTCATCACATGTGCCTGGGGGGAGGGGAGCATGGCGTCTCTACTCCAGAGAGCAGAGCTGTCGAGTCTGAGCTCATTTCCTCTTCCTCCCAGCATTCTATTCTGTTTACTCCTCCCACCTATGTTTTAGCCTATCAGGACCAAGCAGTTTCTTTATTGCTTAACCAATGAAATCAACAGATTGATATATGACACTCCCACACCAACGTCAACATGATATAATCCATTTTGCAGAACTGCAGGAACACTTGATTTTTGAAAAAGTCATGGTTATAGCTGTAAAAACCTTGTGAAGCCATGATTTTTCCCTTCAAAAAGGGATTCATTCACAGAATACCTCAGGAGTGTAACCTCTGCACAGGCAGTGGATTGACTTTGCTCCATTCCTCCACACCAAGAGTCCTTAGAGAAATGGCATTCATTCTTTGTTCTAACAGTCAAATTTATATAGAGTTAATCCCACAAAATTACCTGCTAACAGTCCACACAGAAATTTCTATAGAAGACAGGCACTGAGCAGGAAGGCAGCTTGCCTCACCTTTGTTAACAAACAAACCTGGGCATCCCCAAAGCTGCTTATCACAAAAGAGATTAGATGAGGAGAATTGGTGAATCCAGGATTCAGAGATGTTTAAGAACTTTATCTAATGGTTTAGAATGTTGGATACTTCCCCTTGAATATTGGCTGTCTCATTGGTCATGTCACCTGTTCTGGAGTATTGCTTTGTCAGGTTCTACCTGCCCCATTTTTGTGATTTTGATATGCATATTATCATTGTCATTGCCTATGGAATAGGAAGTCTTTAATTTGTTTATTTATTCCTTGACTCAGTTGTGATTCAGTTTAATATTATTCAATTTCTAAGAATTTGTAGGTTTTCTGTAAATTGTGTTGTTGTTATATTCTAACTGTAAGACATGGTCATCTGATAAGATATATGGGTTTATTCCATTTTTTGTATCAAATAAAATTTGTTTGTGACTGAGTATGTGGTCAGTTTTAGAGAAGGTTCCATTGGGTGCCTAGAAGAAGGTACTTTCTTTTAAGTTAGGATGGAATATTCTATAGATGTCTGTTAAGGCCATTTGAATTATAACATTAGTTAGTTCACATATTTCTTTGCTAAGCTTCTGTCTCTAAGACCTGCCCATTAGTGAGACTGGGGTGTTAAAGTCTCCCACTATCAGAGTGTGTAGTCTGATGTGTGATTTAAGGTTTAGCAACTTTTTTTTTTATAAATGTAGGTACCCTTTTATGGGGCATAAATGTTCAGAACTGAGACTTTATGTTAATAGGCTTTCCTTTGATGAATAGGAAAGAGCAATCTCCATTTCTTTTCATTAACTTTAATTTGAGGCCTATTTTGTTAGATATTAGGAAATCTGCACCAACTGCTTTTTTAGGACCATTTGATTGAAAAATGTTATCGCAGTCTTTTACTCTGAGGTAACATCTCCCTTTCTAGTTGAGGTGTGCTTCTTGTACGCAGTGGAAGGATGGATCCTGCTTTATATCCATTTCTGCCTGTGGCCTTTTAAATTTGTTGATTTTTATTGAGCTCTACATTTTTCTCTGATCCTCTGCCTGCCTCTCCCCTCTCTTTCAATCCTCCCCCAAGGTTTTCATTCTCCCAAGTTACTCACCAGAACTTGTCTTTTTCTACTTCCCAAGTAGATTAGATCTGTGTGTGTCTCTCTTAGTGTCCTCATTGTTGACTTAGTTCTCCTGGGTAGTGGTTTGAAGGAAGGTTTTCTTTAGTTTATGATTAAAAAATACTCATGAATGAGTACACCTGATAATTGTATTTCTGTGTCTGTGTTACCTCACTCCATCCATTTTCCTGCTAAATTCAAGATGTCATTATTTTTTTCTGCTATGTAGCACTCCATTGTGTAAATGTAATACATTTTCCTTATCAATTCTTCAGTCGAGGAGCATTTAGAATGTTTCCAGGTTCTGACTATGACAAACAATGCTGCTATATGAACACAGTTGAGCACATGACCTTGTGGTACGATTGAGCATCCTTTGGATATATACCCAAATGTGGTATTACTGGTTCTTGAGGAAGGTTGTTTCCTAATTTTCTGAGAAATTGCCACACTGACATCCAAAGGGGGTGTACAAGCATGTATTCCCACCAGTAATGCAGAAGTGTTTCTGTTTCCCCACAACCTCTCCAGCATTTGTTGCATCAGTGTTTTTGATTTTGGCCATTCTTTTGTATGTAAGATAGAATCTCAGAGTTGTTTTGATTTGCAATTCTCTGATGACTAAGGATGTTGAACATTTCATTAAGTGTCTTTTAGCCATTTTAGATTCCTCTCTTGAGAGTTTATTGTATTATTTGTTCTTTTGATGACCAATTTCTTGAGTTCTTTATATATTTTGAATATCAGATTAAGTCATGGTCATCTGATAAGATATATGGGTTTATTCCATTTTTTGTATCTAATACAATTTGTTTGTGACGAGTATGTGACTAGTTTTAGAGAAGGTTCCATTAGGTGCCTAGAAGAAGGTACTTTCTTTTATGTTAGGATGGAATATTCTATAGATGTCTGTTAAGGCCATTTGAATTATAACATTAGTTAGTTCACATATTTCTTTGCAAAGCCTCTGTCTCTAAGACCTGCCCATTGGTGAGACTGGGGTGTTAAAGTCTCCCACTATCATTGTGTGTAGTTTGATGTGTGATTTAAGGTTTAGCAATTTTTTTTATAAACATTGCTCTGTGTGATGTGGAGTTAGTGAAGATCTTTACCATTCTGCAGGCTGTTGATTTGTCTTTTTGACTGTGTCCTTTGCTTTAGAGAAGGTTTTCAGTTTCAGGAGGTCCCATTAATTATTGTTTCTCTTAGTGCCTGTGCTGCTGGGGTTATATTTAGGAAGTTGTCTCCTGTGCCAATGTATTCAAGTGTACTTCCTACTTTCTCTTCTATAAGGTTCATTGTGCCTGGCTTTATGTTGAGGTCTTTGGTCCATTTGGACTTGAGTCCTATGCATGGTGATAGGTATGGGTCTATTTCCATTCTTCTACATGTTGATATCCAATTATGTCAGCACCATTTGTTAAATATGCTTTATTTTTTTCTTTTATTAATTTTTGCTTCTTTGTCAAAAATCAGATGTTCGAAGGTGTGTGGGTTGATATCTGGGTCTTCTATTTGGTGCCATTGGTCTTTCTGTCTGTTCCCATGCCAACACCAAGCTGTTTTCTGTACTATAGCTCTGTAGTAGAGTTTGAAGTCAGGGATTATGATGGCTCCAGAAGTTCTTTTATTGTACAGGACTTTTATTGGCTATCCTAGGATTTTGCTTTTTCATATGAAGTTGAATGTTGTTCTTTGGAGGTCTGTGAAGAATTTTGCACAAGTGGAAAACTTGTATAACAAGAACTTTAAATATTTGAAGAAAAAAATTGAAGAAGACACCAAAAAGTGGAAAGATCTCCCATACTCTTGGGTAGGCAGAATTAACATAGTAAAAATGGCAATCTTACCAATAGCCTCTGTCTTTTTATAGATGAATTGTGTCCATTGACATTAAGATATTTTATGACCAGTGATTGTTAATTACTGTCATTTTTTGCTTTTGTTGGTGGTGGTGGTAGGTTGTGTTTGTGTTTCTCTTCTTTGGTATTTTTTGGTGTGGGATTATCTTGTGTCTATTTTTTCATGGGTGTGGCTAACATTTTTGGGGTCTCAGTTTTCCTTCTAGTACTTTCTGTGGGGTTGAATTTACATAGATATTGTTAAATCTGTTTTTTCATGGAATATCTTATATTTTTGTCTATGATGAATGAAAGTTTTTCTGTAACCCATGGTCTCTAAGTGTGTGCAAAATATCTGTCCAGAACCTTCTGTCTTGCAGAGTCTCCATTGAATAGTTTGGTGTTATTCTGATGGGTCTTCCTTTATTTTTTTAAATTTCCTTTGAAGTTCTTAATATTCTTTACTTGTTCTGTATTTTTAGTGCTTTGATTATTGTGTGGCAAAATAACTTTCCATGGTCCAGTCTATTTGGTGATGATAAATTTCTTGTATCTTCATAACCATGTCCTTCTTTAGAATGTGAAATTTTCTTTTACAATTTTTGAATATATTTCTGTACCTTTGAGTTGTTATTCTTTTCCTTTGTTCATCCCAAGAGTTCTTGGGTTTGATCATTTCATGGTGTTGAAATTTCCTAGATATTTTATGTTAAGACTTTGTTGGGTTTAACATTTTTCTTTGACCAATTAATCTGTTTTCTCTATCAAGGCCTAATATTCCATCTCTTGTATTCTTTTGGTTATGCTTATATCTGCAGGACCTATTTGTTTATCCATATTTTTTATTTCCAGACATTTATTAGACTTCTACTAGGTATTGCTTTTATTTCAATTTCCAAGTCTTGATCTGCTCCTTCATCTGTTTGATTGTGTTTCTCCTGATTTTCTATAAGAGATATGTTGATTTTTTTCAATTATTTGTTTGCTTTTCTTCTATTTCTTTAAGGGAAATTTTCATTTCCCCTTTAAAGAACTCCATAATCTTCATAAAGTTATTTTTAAGGTCATTTTGTTCTGCTTCATCTGATGTGAGATGTTCAGGTATTGCTATTTTAGAGCCACTAGGTTCTGGTGGTGCCATATTGCTCTTCAATGTTTTCAAATACATTCTTACACTGCCATCTACCTATCTCTTCCTCTAATTGGTGTAAGTGGTACCTATGTGTTAGTGGGCAGACAACCTTGGATGATGGTTGGCCATGGGGAGGATGATGAGGTTCATGGGTTTGGGAGGTCAGAGTGGCACTTGTAGTTTACAGCATTTAATGGGTGGCAGGGGTAGTGATGTAGCATTTCCACAGATGACAGTTGTTAGAAATGTGGTGAGAGGGGGATGAAAATAGGATGTGACTTGGAGACTAGCACCTAGAAAGCAATGCTGTACAGGTGGGAAATTAGTCACTTACCTCTTCCACCAATCAGTGCTGGTGATCCTGTGTATCTGGGGGCCACTGTTGTCACATGGGGATCTTTGGGTGGACAAAGTTGCCATGATGGGTTCTATTGACTTGGGGGGTGAAGTTGGACTTGTAGTTCCAAGAATCCAGTTGGTGGTGGGGATGTTTTTTTCAGTCTGTGGGATTCTAAAGACTTTTTTTCTTCTTTTAATATGAAGAACTTCAAGCATTGCCATATTTTTTAATAAACTTATTTTTGTTTCTCAGGAGATATAAAAAATTCACATAAATAATTCCAAAATATTTTGGTCTATTGTTTCTCTTATTGCTGTGTTTTATTTATTGGCTAACATTTGCCACACTGAAAGTAAACTTCATATGGAGTTTCTTTGATGTTGATCATCTTTTCTAAAGTAGATTAATACTGCTGGGAGTAGACATGTCTCACTACTGTAGGTCTTTGAAGTGTTTGAAGATTAAAATCAATCTGAAATGTACATCTGCATATCTAGAAAACATAACTAAAATTACTGTAAGTTTGATTATTGTAGAATACTATTAATTTGTATTTTAACAACACTTTATTTATTTATTTATTTATTTATTTATTTGGTTTTCAAGACATGATTTTTCTATAGCTTTGGAACCTGTCCTAAAATTAGCTTTTATAAACCAGGCTGGCCTTGAACTCACAGAGATTCACCTGCCTTTGCCTCCCTAGTGCTGCGATTAAAGGCATGTGCCACCACTGTCTGGGCACATTACATTTTTAAATAAACAGTATAAATATAATAACTTAAATAAGAGTAGAAAACATTATATATATATATATATATATATATATATATATATATATATATATATATATGATCTTAAATTTGTATTAATAAAATAAGATCCAATCAATATACAGTATTCATTTCTATGTCATAGCCCCCTTTTTTCTAAAGAAAATTTGGGGAATGAGGTATAGTGTTCTCTACTACTTCCTGCTGATTGGGGGCGCTTGTGATCTTATAAAGATCTTGACAAAATTTAGAATTATGGTTAAACTTTGGCTATAGTAGTCTGTGAGGCAGTATAGTCTCAGCCAGTTGTGTTGAAGCTGATGTCAATGTTGGGTTACCTGGGCCATCACTCCAATGGAAACTTATCAGGGGATTTTGCTCAATCAAATAATACTATCCTGGAAGGAGTCTATAGCTTCTCATCTTGAATTTACAGCCTGGCTCTATGCTAACTGGCTATTGGCCAAATCAGCTTCTTAATTAGCCAGTGGTAATAAAGCATAGTCATATCATTCAGAAGTGAAACCCACATAATAAACTCTTTGAGTTTCAGGTAATAGATGACCTATAGTGACAAGAGTCAACACACTAATTTTTCAAACACTCAAAATGCCAAGTGTGTAACCACAATCATGAAAAACAGAATGTAATCAAATTATTATCTCATTAAATAAACATGAAAGTATAGTACTCTGGCAGAAAATAAAACTATAGTACTTAATCTTAATTAGACTTTAACTGTCATGTAAATAATTTGAAATACTTTTATAGTATATTGGACACTTTGCAATATAATTACTTATGTTCCTAATAAAAAACATTTAGATTAGTGAAAATTGTGATATTTAGGACTAGTAAGGTTGCTTATCAGGTAATTGCCTTTGCCTTCTCAGGGAGAGAACCTGAGTTAAATACTTAAAATCCACATTTTAGAAGGAAAGAGTTGACAAGTTCTTTTATGATCTCCACATTTAAATTGGGGTTGATGTATACTAACTGCCATGTGTGCCATTGAAAATAGAATAAGTAAATAAATAATTAAAAGAACATAAATGTATCTACTGAATAAACTTTTTATTTTTAATTTGATAAGAGTTTCCATGCCTCTTTCACATGCATATTGGATCCTATTGTTTCTTTCGATAGTTACTGGCACAAGTTAACTGTGTTTTCAGTTCATATACCTACTAACTAACAGTTTAAGACATGTTTATATAAGAAATTCTGTTCACCCTCTAGCTACTTACATATCTATAGATTCCTCCAACATGGAAGGCAGCTGTCCTAGAGCTTCACATGAACTTTACTTCTCACTTTGAGGTTAGTTCTGGTCCTTTAAAAATCAAATTCTAAAATTATTTTCTAAGCATAATATTTATATTGTGGCTAGTATTTGTGTTGAAAAAACAAAATAATAATTAGATGAAAATGAGCCCTTGGACAGTTATACAACTCATGAAGGGAAAGATAATTTTTAATCCAATAACTGATTTCATAGTACAGGAACTGACTTTATGGTCTGGATTTGAAATGTCTCTTTTAGGCTCTGGTGGTTGGGTGCTTGGTATCCAGCTTGAGGTTCTATTTGAGAGAGTGGTGGTATCTTTTGGATGTGAAAACTCTCACTACAGGAAGTATGTCTTTGGAAATGAGCCCTGTGTTTTTAATGATTGTCCTCTAGTCCTGTCTATTCTCTACTTCCTGACTACAGGATCACTATGATAAGCTGCTATATGTTTCTACAACCATGCTGTCCTCAGCTTAATAGACATTGTTCCTTCAGGCCATAAGCAAAGTTCAGCATATCCACACTCAGTGACTTATTGTCATGTCACACAAAGAATAACTGAACCATAGCATGAACATTCTTTGTAAATTGTGCTATTTATTCTAATAGTAACAGAACTAGGATAGCCCCTGTTTTTGACAAACTAGTTGGTATTGCCACATACCTGATAGGCAAGAATAATTCTACAGCATTATATGGAGTTGACTCAATACAAATAAACAGTTCCTAAGTCATCTTTTAAAAGACTACAGTATACATTCAAGGGGTGAATAAAAAGACTCCCTTTTTTGGAAGGAGGTCAAGTGATAGAGGAAGGTCATTGGTTAAATAAAAAGAAACTGCTTGGTCCTCATTGGTTAGAAGATAGGTGGGAGGAGTAAACAGAACAGAATGCTGGGAGGAAGATGAAGTGAGCTCAGACTCCACAGCTCTCCTCTCCGGAGCAGACGCCTCAGAGAGACGCCATGCCCCAGCTCCGACCCAGGATGGACTTAGGCTAGAATCTTCCCGGTAAGAATGGTGCTCACAGATTATTAGAGATGGGTTGATCGGGATATCAGAATTAGCCAGTAAGGGCTAGAGCTAAAGGGCCAAGCAGTGTTTAAAAGAATACAGTGTCCGTGTAATTATTTCGGGTTATGCTAGCTGAGCAGGCGGCCTGGGTGCTGGGAACGCAGCCCTGCTGCTCATATTACTACAAATGGCGCCCAATGTGGGGCTCGAACCCACGACCCTGAGATTAAGAGTCTCATGCTCTACCAACTGAGCTAGCTGGGCAGGCGGCCTGGGTGCTGGGAACGCAGCCCTGCCACTCATATTACTACAGTGCTTACAGAGAAAGGAATAGAGAAGTGTTACCTACTCTCAACAAGCAAAAAAGTTTTCACTTTTTACTTTCTGTTTAATTTTGACTTTATTTTTGACTTCTTCTGTTTAATAGATCCTGATGCTATCCCATGAACAGAGTGTAACTCCTACTTGCAAAGGGTCATTTCTCCGGGTGATGTGGGATTTCCCTTTTTATGCCTCAAATATGTTTTATTACCATTGGATAATAAAACATTCTGTTTCATCCAATGACATAACAGAATAAAGCCAGCCCCTCGCAAGAAAAAAAAAATGTAGAGAGAGAGAGTAGGCAGAGTTGAGGAGACTCCATATATCTGCCAAAGGAGACAGAGGCAGGAACATTACTGGTAAATCAGTATCCCCATGGTAAAATACAAAATAATAAAAATGGGCTAATTTAAGATGTAAAAGTTAGGAAATAAGAAATCTAAGCTATTGACCAAACAGTGTTATAGTTAATGTAGTTTCTGTGTTATTATCCAGGTCTGGGAAGCTGGTATACAAACAAGTAGCCTCTTACTACAAAATGACACCAAATATGGGGCTAACCCTCATGGCCAGCCACACACTTTGGGTCTGAGTTCTTGTATGCCTGCTTGGGGTTACGAGGAAAGTAGCTGAGAGCATTCCTGCTTCTCAGCACCCCAGACTATCAAGCAGCTCAATCAGGTATGCTAGGCATGCACAGGTTAAAAAGCAGAGCAGATTCCTGCCACTATACACAGGGATATTTCCAGGCCACACAGCATAAAAAGGGGTTTATCTTCTGCACAGTACTTCCCAGAGTTGAGCTGGTGATCTCAGCTTCCACTCAACAGTCCAAGAGCTAGTGGTAAATATACTTCTGCCATAATAAAAGGTCAAAGAGACAGAGTCTAAATCCAGGCCTGGCTACTGTGACTACACTGCTTACAATTTTAAAATGCTACTTGTCCAAAAAGATTTCAAATACACAATAAAATAGATTCAGACATAAAAGATCTCTAAATAAGGCACAGTGTGCTTCAAAAAGATATGTAGCCTTGGGAGAGAAATGAAAGAGATAGATAAAACAAAGTCTTTATAGAGACAGTAGAAGTAATATAAAAAATGTAGTTATATATTAAAAGAGAAAAAATAAGTCATGTAAACATAAAAATACACAAAGTCTGAATTATGCATATTATTGTGCTTTTTTGAATTTTTTAACTGCAGAAAGACATTTGACAGTGGGCACTGCTAAGCTACACCAACATATATGTGTTAAAGGTATCTTGACTCCAAAATTTAGGTCTAAGGATATGTTGCTTTGGAAAAGAGGTTTTGTGTTTGTTTCCACAGAGGATAAGAAGCTGTGGATTCCTTACTGACTGATATGATTTGATCAAATAAGACCCGTGATTTAATAGCCCAGATGGTCCAACATCCATGAGTGCTTCTGAAATGCTGGCTGATATGGACCTGCCACACAGGATACACCCATAAAAGACCTGATTAACAGTATGCCCAACACCAAAATGTACTCTAGAGAACAACACCCAAATTCCCTAAATGATTGTAGATAAGTGTTTATTTTCAATTAAAGGGAGATATGCTATAGAGATAAATACTTTGCATTGATATAGATCTTAGTTCATTGATACAGATTTAAGGTCAATTTTGTTATATGTATATTTCTGCTCTTGATTAAGGTATTGTGTTTGTATACTTCATTTAAAAATGCAATGTATAATTAATAAATACAGGTTAATAGATAGTAAAGCTTGTAGTCACGTTAGATAAGTTTTCTAGTTGTACAAAGATGTATTTCAGATGGATATTCTTCAAATCTTTCGAAAATACAGAATATGGCATTTAAAATGCTTTAAGAATTTAAAATTTTAATGACAAGGAGACATGTCTTCTTCTGGCAGCACCAATTACTTTTGAGAGGTTGATGGGCATTGTTAAAACTAATTATGAAATTTGCCTTCAATGTGACAAGGCTAGCCATTTGACAAGAAACTGATCTTTCCTTGACTGCTCAATTGTACACTGTATAAACTGGGCATAAAATGGCTGTATAACCCACAAAAATTGACTGCAGAAGATGTCTAAAGAAGGTGACATAGTCAGTCAAGTTCCTGGTTTGTAAAACCATCACCAGAAATTCTGCAGGACACAAAAGAAAGTGACTGACAAACTTTCAAAATAGGCAAAACTTTCTTTAAAATATCCTGCTTCATGAAAAAGTCTGCCAGATATTATGAACCTGCAGGCGGAGGATGGATGCCCCAGTGTTACAGAAGAACTTTAAATTACTGTTCAGGCAGAGAGTTGTCTGTCAGTTCAAGAACATTGAAAATTGCTTACAATGCATTTCTGGTTTACTTAGGTAATATATACTTCTGAAGTCTTTGATGGTATTAGAAAAAAGATATAATTATAAAGAATAAATTGGATGTACAACTTTAGACTCACAAAGATAGGATGGATATCTGATAGAGTATTTTACTTGATTTGCCAAATGTAAATGAACTAAACATTATAACAGTAATTCTTACTTAATATTTGTATTGATGTATATAATCTTGCTATATTAAAGTCAAAAACCTTCCTTTTTATTTAGACAAAAAGGGGAGGTATTTTGGGAATTCCCATCTGTATGCTGTAAATGTTTATTACCATTGGTTAATAAAGAAGCTGTTAGGTCTTACGGCAGCACAAAATAGAACAAGGTGGGAATTCCAAACAGAGATAGAGGGAAGAAAAGGCAGAATCAGATAGATGCCATGTAGTTGCCAAAGGAGACAGAAGCTGGAGGGAAACTTACCAGTAGGCCACAGCCACATGGCAATATACATATTAATCAAAATGGGCTAATATAAGATATAAGAGATAGTTAATTAGAAGTCTAGGCCAAGCAGTGTCGTAATTACTATAGTTTCGGGTCTGAGTGTTCTAGAAGTGAACAGTTGTTTCCATCTACATCTGGGGATCTCCATCTCATCATTGGACAATGCTGGCTGTATGTACTTTTAGCATCAGATTTCTGTGCTGTGAGTCAGGAAGGACAGATGACTTTATCTACTCTATGGTTAAAGAGAACCACCTTCCCATTGTAGCTGTCATGCAAATTGTCATTTTCTCTTCACTTTTTCATGCTTTTAAATTAAAACTATTTAATAAAGTATTTAGAGTTAATATTCATTTTCAACAATGAGCTAAGCATCATACCTTTATTTAAATTGAAGTACTAGGACCCATATACTGCTAAAACTTATCAGGGAGATCAAATTAATAAAATTAAGTTTCTACCAACACTAGATAAATAATATTAAATTAGTTAAAATGAAGTTTAACTATCTGTGTATAACAATTCCAAACTTAATTTATGATAATCTAACTTTCTAGTTCACAATTTTGTGATATCTCCAGTTCAAATTTTTGATTTTTTTTTAATATGCAAAACTTCAAAATTTATTTTTTATATGTATATAAAAATATATTTTATATATATATATGAATATATATCTTTTTATCATGATTTAGAATCTAGCCAATGTTTTATTAATTGGGTACTTGAATACTGGTACTGGACAAAACTAAGTTCTCTGTTACCAATCCAACAAAGATACTGTAACCTTATATTCTGGCTAATGTCCTGAAGAACATATCAAATTTCTATAAGATGTTGATAAACCTCAACTTCAGTGACTGTAAAAACATTTTAAATTTAAATTTAACTAACAAGACAAAATTATTTGTATAGGTTAGTTAAGCAGTCTACATAAAATATGTAAATATTTTATATTTATTCTATATAAATATATAATTATGTTAAAATATTATAAATATTTATGAGTATAAATTTTTTGTTGATACTAAGGAGTGAACCTAGTGATACAAACACTCTTAAACAAGTGCTTACCACTCAATTTTTAGGACACCTTCCACTGGGAAAATGTGTCACTGTGTCTAGGTGCAGATCCTTGTGACCAGAATATAGTGCAAATTTAAATAAAATTTGCTATTGAAATGGCTATACAATTACAAGATAGAATATACAAACAGTAAAATAGAGCAAAACAAGTTCTTTTGTTAAAGATAGTATTGAAAACTCTATAAAATATGAGTGAGAAAAAGCATGCATACATTCAGTCTAACAGCCATCATAAATTATATTAAGTAAATTTATTTTAAGGCAACTATGATGTTAACTCGGATCACCCTATCTGAAAAAAGGAGCAAGGTTTTCTGATATCAGATTCTATTTATTTGCTATTGTGATGAATATCCTTTAATGAGTGTATCAGATGTTTATTTTGTTTTCTGATCTCAGTACCAAGGATATGTTAATGTGTGTCTCTCCAGAAGTAATTCTTTGCTTTTGGCTTGTGGTGGCTGCATTCAGTATCCACAAAATACTGCAGTGGCAAGCATTTTTATGATCAAAATTTCTTCTTTTTTATATTTCCTTAGTTTCCCTCATTTTTTCATTTACTCAGATCTTTATTTCTCTTTGTTTATCTTTGTGCAATGAAAGGCAGAAAATTTATTATGTTTTTTTTCTAATGAAAGACAGAAAATCTATAAGGTTTTTCCTTTATGCCTTATTCATGGTATAAAAATGGTATCAAAGTGGCCTATTTCAGATGTTAACTTACTTGGAGATGGTGTGAGTAGTAAAGAAGAATCTCTTGTTTCCTGTCAATCATTATTATATGCACTAAGTATTCTTTTTTGTTCTTATTGAGCTATATATTTTCACAGCTGCTCCCCCATCTTCTCACCTCCCCTTCTAGTAAGTATGTTTTAATTTTATGATAGAAACAATAAATTAAATTTTAAATAAGAGGTTAGGATGAGTACAATTTCAGTATTACACTGTTGGAACTATATTTACTTCTCAACTGGCTAGTTCTAAAACTGTGGAATTGAATCTATATCTGTACTCTGAAATGTTCATGTATTCTTCCACTATTTATAAGTTTATTCATTTATTTACTAAAATCAAAATATTTTCAGAAAAAGGATTAAAGTACGTATTGAGGGGGAAAACTTACAGATCATTGTACCAGACAACGCTAAGCACAGCCAGGAACAGAGTAGAGCAGCCAGAAGTAGGAGCCAGAAGCAAGAGAGTGAGTGCAAGGTTACGAATTCTTTTTAAAGCAAAAGAGACCATGTCTAAATGTATCACCATGAGGTCTTGGCCTACCAACAAAATTTCAGCATGTCTATCTCCAGCTGTGGCTCCATGGTGTCCATCTAACTCTGCCTTCCTCCTCCCCTGCTATAGACCATGCCAGCTTGTAGTAATAAGAGAGGCGGGGCTGCATCCCCAGCAACCCAGCTGCCTGCTTGGCTAGCTTTTGCCCCGAAATAATTACACGGACACTGTATTCTTTTAATCATTGCTTGGCCCTTTAGCTCTAGCCCTTACTGGCTAATTCTGATATCCCGATCAACCCATCTCTAATAATCTGTGAGCACCGGTCTTACCGGGAAGATTCTAGCCTAAGTCCATCCTGGGTCAGAGCTGGGGCATGGCGTCTCTCTGAGGCATCTGCTCTGGAGAGGAGAACTGTGGAGTCTGAGCTCACTTCCTCTTCCTCCCGGCATTCTGTTCTGTTTACTCCACCTACCTATGTCCTAATCAATAAAATGGGCCAAGGCAGTTCCTTTATTAGCCAATGACTTTCCTCCATCATTTCCCCTTTTTTGGTTTAAACAAAAAAAAAAAAAAGAGGAAGGCTTTAACTTTACCATAGCAAAATTACATATAACAAAACAGTTATCAAGTAAAAGTTACAATCATCTTTATCATAACTAAGGAAAACTATAACTATAACTAACTATTTTTAACGCCATCAAAGACTCCAGAAAGATACAATACTACCTAAGCAAACAAGAAAAAAGCAACTTTTAAAACTCTAGCAATGACAGAGACATCTTGCTGCCTGGACAGTTCCCCAAAGTTCCTCTGTACCGTTGGGGCATCCATCTTCAGCCTTCAGGCCCATGGTATCCAGCAGACATTTCCATAAAGCAGGAAAATTCAAAGTCAGTTCAGTCACTCTCTGTTGTGTCCTGCAGAATGTCTCACAGACTCTTTCATGAATCAGGAACCCCAAAAGATCATCTCACCTTTAGGCAAGTTCAGTAGTCCTCTCTCTGTGGGTTCTCGGTGTCCAGTTTATGCAATAGTCCAGGCAAGAGCAGTTTCTTGCCCAAATGGCTATCAAACTCCATACCGAGCCTCTTTGATGCCCATCTTCCTCTTGAAGTAGATTGGTGCTACCAGGAGCAGAGTGTCTCATTGTCATGAAAAGTCCCAAGTTATTAAAACATTAAAATGTTATATTCTATAATCTTTGAAAATATGAAGAATGCCTATCTAAAATATATCTATGCACATCTAGAAAATCTTAACTAACATGACTACAGACTTGACTATTACTGATGATTATCCATTAACCTATTTCTTAATTATACATTACATTTTTTAATGAACTACACAATCACAATATCTTAATCAATAGCAGAAATATGCATATACACATAACAAAATTGGCCTTAAATCTCTATCAATAAAGCAAAATCTATACTAATACAAATTATTCATATCTATATCATATCCCCCTTTAAATGTTAAAGAACGTTTATAAACCATATTTGGGAACATGGGCTCAGTTTTTTCTCTCCAAACTGCTTCCTGCTGAATGGGGGCGCTGTTAATCAGATCATTTAGGGTGTAACCTGCGTGCCAGGTTTATCTCAGTTGGCAGTTGAGTGCAGTAATTTTTTGAGGGTGTTCACAGGAACCTTTCAGGAGGTTGTGGTCTATCATACCATATCAGGATAGATGCAATCCACAGGGTCTGGTCCTCTGTGAAAACAAAAGAAGACCCTCTCCAAAGCATCATATCCTTACACCCAAATTCTGAAATCATACCCTCATGATATCCGTTCTGGTTCCACTTGACAGCCCATATAATGAAATGTCTCTCTGTACTTCACTCCTTCACAGTCAAAAATTTTAAAGAAAACACAATGTATATAATCCAGACTCTCTGTGAATTTTCCATTTTTATGTGCTTACTTTTTTTTATTTCTTTTAATCTCTTAACTATCTGTACTCTGTCTCTTTAAATACTTTACCTCTTTTTTTAAACGATTAACTTTATTCTCTATATTCTTTTTCTTCTCTCTTCCAAGCCTACGTACATTCATCCAACAGTGTGACTCATTTAGTGGTCTGAATCTGTCCTATTGTGAATCTGCAATTTTTTACTATCCAGGAGCACTTTTGATTTGTGCCTTTAAATCATTAGGCACTTAAGAATCTAAGCTGTGACATTCCTAGGTTAACTTTTTGCTTTTTGAGCGTATATCTTTGACCTGGAATAACTCTGTAGACCAGGCTGTCTTTGAACTCTCAGAGATCCGCCTGTCTCTGCCTCCCAGGCATTGGGATTAAAGGTGTTTGCTACTACACCTTGAACTCACAGAGATCTGTTTGTCTCTGCCTTTTAGGCACTGGGATTAAAGGCATGTGCTACCAGGCCTTGAAGTCACAGAGTTCAATCTCCCTCTGCCTTCCAAGTGTTGGAATTAAAGCTGTGTACTACCACACCCAACAACTCTCTTTCAATTTTTACTTTTAAGAAATTTTAACTTTTAGCTTGCATATATTTTTAACACACTGTAAACCATTTAGAAATTTTCTTTGTCTTTGAATTTCTCTTTACTGTATCTCTCTCTGTTTTTCTGACCACATGAGTCTTTAATTTACCAAGCAATCTCAGTAGGACTAAAGGCGTGGCTTTGACGGCTGGATCCAGCCCATTCCTTAGCTTTCCAGCCTCATGGCTGAGGTACTGGCTGTAGCCATGTTTACTGCCACAACTCTATGGCATTTCAAGGTCCCTGCCAGCAAGCGAGCTTCAGCAGCCTGTGCTTGCAAACCGCACAAACCGCCTGCGTAAAAGAGTCAGAGTTTGCCCTGGCAGGACAGCCCAGAAAGCTGGCGTTTTTAAACGGCGCAGCTTTTTTCCTGCTACGGCTGAAAACTGAAAAGCATGTGTTCAGCTTTTCGTCAACACCGTTTAAGTGTTTTGTGGCAGGACCTCTTAATGAGCTGCAGGCTTTGCAGCTAAAGCTGAGTCAGGAAGCCTCTCTTAGATGAGGTGCTTGCTTGCCTCTGGCAAGCAGAGTAGACCCGAGAAATTGTTGCTACCACGTTGGGCGCCATTTGTAGTAATAAGAGTGGCGGGGCTGTGTCCCCAACACCCCAGCCGCCTGCGCAGCTAGCTTTTGCCCCAAAATAATTACACGGACACTGTATTCTTTTAATCACTGCTTGGCCCTTTAGCTCTAGCTCTTACTGGCTAATTCTGATATCCCGATCAACCCATCTCTAATAATCTGTGAGCACCGGTCTTACCGGAATGATTCTAGCCTAAGTCCATCCTGGGTCGGAGCTGGGGCATGGCGTCTCTCTGAGGCATCTGCTCCAGAGAGGAGAACTGTGGAGTCTGAGCTCACTTCCTCTTCCTCCCGGCATTCTGTTCTGTTTACTCCACCTACCTATGTCCTAACCAATAAAATGGGCCAAAGCAGTTCCTTTATTAGCCAATGACCTTCCTCCATCACCAGCTCTTTATTCGTTAAACAATAAAAACAACACATAGACAAAAAGACCTCCCACACCATTTCCCCTTTTCTGTTTAAACAAAAAGAAAGGCTTTAACTTTAACATAGTAAAATTACATATAACAAAACAGATATCAAATAAGAATTAAAGTTACAATTTTCTTTCTCTTTTATCATAACTAAGGAAAACTATAACTATAAATTCTTTAACTCTATCAAAGAAACCAGAGGGATATGATATTACCTAAGTAAACAGAAAGTGTTTTATAAGTAATCTTCAAAACTCTAGAGTTGAAAGAGACATTTTGCAACCTGAACAGTCAACCAAAGTTCTGCTGTACCATTGGGGCATCTATCTTCAGCCTAGAGTCCCATAATATCTGTCTGACTTTTCCATGAAGCAGGAAATTTTAAAGACAGTTCTGACTATATTGGTAGTTTGCCAATCACTTTCCTCTGTGCCCTGCAGAATGTCTAGCAGATGTTTACATGTATCAGGAGCCCCAAAAGACCATCTCACCTTTAGGCAAGTTAAGCAGTCATTTCTCTGTGGGTCCTGCATGTCTAGTTAAGCAGTCCAGGAAAGAGCAGTTTCTTGCCCAAATGACTAGCAAACTCCATAAGGAGGCTCTTCAATGCCCATCTTCCTCTTGAAGTAGATTGGTGCTGCCAGGAGCCGATGTGTCTCACTGTCATGAAAGTCTTAAGGTTTTAAACATTTTAAATGCCATATTCTGAAGTTCTCTGAAAGATTTGAAGAATACCTTCCTATCTGAAGTACATCTCTGTATATCTAGAAAATCTAACTAACGTGTCTACAAGCTTGACTATCTATTAACTTATATTTCTTAATTATATATTACATTGTTTAATGAGATACACAAACACAATACCTTAAACAAGATTAGAAATATAACAAGATTGACCTTAAATTTGAATCAATAAATCAAGATCTATACCAATGCAATTTATTCATATCTATACTATATGCCCCTTTAAATATAAACAAACATTTATATACAATATTTGGGAATATGCATGTAGTTTTATCCAAACTGCTTCCTGCTGTTTGGGAGTGCTGTTAATTAAGTCTTTCATGGTATATCTTAAGTGCTAGGTTCATCTCATTCAGCAATTTGATAAAGTAAGTTTTTGGGGAGTTATTCACAGAGATCTTTCAGGGGGTCTTGTTGCATCAAACCATATTGATCTGGAAGCAATCCACAGGTTCTCATCTTCTGTAAAAACAAATGAAGAATCTCTTTTTCAAGGCACATATCCTTAGACTCAAATTTCAGAATCAAGATATCTTTATGTTGGTTTAAATTAGCCATCCATACAGTGAAATATTTCTCTGTATTTAGTTCCTTCACAGTCAAAAAATTCAAAGAAAACACTGTAATATACATAATTCACACTCCCTGTGCATATTTCATCTTTATGTGGCTTGTTTTTACTTTATTACTTTTAATAATTGTTTTATTATCTTTATTCCTTTAATCTATGACTGTACCCTTTTTTAAAAAAACATTTACTTCTTTTCCAACTCTTTATACTCTTTTTCATCTCTCTATCCTACACTGTAACCAATTTAGAAGTTTTTATTTCCATCTGGATTTGTCTTTGTTGCCTATCTGTAATTCTTTTCTGACCAGAAATATTTTGTAAAATGCTAAATGCTTAAGAATCTAACCTCTGACATTTCTAGGGTACATATGGTACTTCCAGCTTGCCCCACCCAGTCTAAAACTTAAGCTGTGCCATGACTATATATACGGTACTTCCTATTTGTTCCACCCATTCCAACATGACAGAGTCACTAGCACATCTGAGAGCCAAACATACAGCCCCATTCTCAGGCACACAGCCAATCCATGTCATCATTAAGCAAGCTGCAGTAGTCTGCTCACAAACCCCATCCAAATAGTTGGTTGCCCAAAAGAGCCAGAAGTCATGCTGGCAGCACATCCCAAAAGGCCTACATTTCAAAATGGCACAGCTTTTATATGCTGCTGCTGCCAAGTCAGGAAAACCCCTCTTAAAGGATTTTCCTCACACCACAGGCAAACAGCAAGAATTTGTGTTGAACTCTGTAAAATTTTTTTTGTCTAGAATTCCTTTTCAAGAACTCTTAAGTTTTACATGGATTTTGTTACACTTGTTGGCACCAATCTGTAAGAGGAGGGGCCATTTGTTCTTCCTGGCTTCCTGGCTAGCTAGGAACCAAAATAATCACACAGAAACTGAATTAATTAAATTACTGTTTGGTCCATTAGCTCTAGATTCTCATCGGCTAACTCTTACATATTAATTTGACCCATTTCTATTAATCTTGCATCACCATAAGGACATGGCCTACCAGCAGTTTCAGCATGTCTATCTCCAGCTGTGGCTCCATGGTGTCCATCTAACTCTGCCTTCCTCCTCCCATGCTATAGACTAAAGCCAGTTCTTTATTCATTAAACAGTAAAAGCAACACATAGACAGAAGGACCTCACATACCAAAGGCCAGATGGTTTCAGTGAAGAATTCTACCAGAACTTCAAAGAAGAGCTAATACCTGTACTCCTCAATTTGTTGCACACAATAGAAACAGAAGGAACATTATTAAACTCTTTTTATGAGGCTACAGTTCCCCTGTTTGTAGGTCCCAGGTTTACCCCTGCTCTCAGGGTTCATCTTGAGGACAGTTTTTGGCCAGGCAGCTAAACATCCTGTTTGTTCCTGTGCTCCCTCTGCCTAGCCTGGTGATTGGCTATAGGGCCATTATTTACTCCACCTTGAGCATGGTAATTTCCCACCTGCCTGGGGGAATTCCATTATGTAGCAGCTAGGTATATAAGGATTTTCCTAAGCTTGAATAAACAGCATTAGCTGATCTCCTCTCAAATGACCCAGATCTTTTATGTGTTCTTTTAATCTCCACACCATTGTCTGTCTCACAAACAGTACAGTGCCATGCGAATTGTACTGAGAGTAATGCAGGAGTTAATGTTGGAGGCCCATCAGTGAGATTGAGAAGTAGGGGACCGCTGAGAGATTGCCCTCTGATGCTAGCCAGTGGGTAAGAAATTAATAGTGAGGGTGAATTGAAAATGGGTGAAAGTAATTCTGTTTCAGTATTGATGGGCCAATTAGTGGGTCAATTGATAGTTCTTTTAGATAAATGAGGCACCAGTATTAAAATTGAGACAGCGTAAGAGATCATTAAGACAGTTTTAGAGTTTAGTCCCTAGTTGCTACAATAGGGGCTTTAATATTACTGATTGGGAGCAGGTAAAGGCTGACTTTCAAAAAGGTATTGAAAGAGCAAGGCCCAGAAGAATTTTCCATAGTGATATTTTCACTATGGTGCTTAGTCAGAGATTCTCTTATCAGTGATGATGTAAATGTAAAAGAACAATAGAGAATTTGACCAAAAGCTTTGAGGAGATTCAGGAGGTAGAATCTGTGAGTTCTATTTAGAGCTTTGAGGAAAGGGAAGTTAAAAGTCCTAAAAGGGATATAGAAGAGGAAGAAGAAATTTTATAAAAAGATTGCACTGATAAAAAAGAAATTAGAAAAAGAAGAAAGGTAGCTTTGCAGAGTCTGTCTTTCCAGAGAAAACTGTTGTGGATAGGTGAAATACAGGAGGATTCTGCAGATGCTGAGGGTTTTCCCCAGCATGACTTTGACCTGTTAATGGCTTAGCAGCACAAATTGCTTACGACCATGCTGTTTATGCTCAGATATCTGCTGTAATGTATGCATAGCTTTACTTAATAAAGGAGCAGGGGAACACCTGTCTAAGGTCCTTCAAGGACCCTCAGAACATTTTCCTGAGTTTGTTGACCACCTGCTACAGCTGGGTAGTCATATTTTGGGGGATATGGACACACCCATGCCTGTCATAAAGCAATTGGCCAATGAAAATGCTAGCAAATACTGTCAAGAAGCTATATGCCCCCGTAGAAACAAGAGTTTAAATGACTATGTCTGATTATGCAGACATTGATGGCACTCATGTGATGGGACAGGTAATTGTTTCTACCCTTAGGGAAACTCAAGGTGTAGCGAGCTCAAGGAATTGTTTTCAATGCAAACAATTGGTACACATCAAAAGGAATTGCCTTATGGGTAATGGAACGATTAATCAGCCTCAGGGGATACCCAGTTGTTTGTCCAACATGCCAAAAGGGGGCTCATTGGGCTAATGACACTCCCTCTAAAACTGACATTCAAGGAAATCTTATTCCAGCTTCAAGAAATGGAAGGAGGGACCTACACCCAGCCCCCAAAACACAAGTGAATAGAGTCATGAACAAACCAGCTGTTCCCATCAGATTCATTCCTCAAAGAAATTCCTCACTGTCTATGAGCTTGTCAGAGGCACCCCAGAAAATTCAGGACTTGACCTCTGCACCTCCATCTGGGTAGTATTGACCCCACAAATGGGTGTGCTGGCCTTGGAGACTAGAGTATATGAACCTATTCCTGAGGCTTCAATAGTTATTGTCATGGGTAGAAGTCATTCAGCATTTATAGGAATTAAAATTTTACCAGAAAGTATAGACCATGATTACGCTGGTTAAATTAATGATTGAAGCTGAGATGGGAGTCCTAGTCAACCCTCAATGGTAAAATTTTCCAAGGCCTTCCAGATACAGGGGTTGATAGTTCTGTGATTGCTAACTGGCCTGCATTCTGTCCTCTCCAGCCAGCCTCTATGGCATTACAGGGGGTAGGAATGGCCAGTTCTCCAGAGTACAGTACCCAATATTTAGAATGGAAGGATGAAGAAAGCCATAAGGGCATTTTAAAACCATTTGTCCTGAAAAACCTTCCTCTCAATTTGTGGGGAAAAGATGTTTTGCAAGCTATAGGAGCAATTCTGATCACTGATCCTGTGAGGTGCATGTTAATAAACCAGGAATTTTCCCTAGTTGGGGGTTGTGCAAAGATCTGCATGGAGACGTGCAAATTTTAGCAGACAAAAAAAATATAATACAACAGTTACCTGGACAGTGTGCAGCTTTAGGAAATTTTTCTTAGGGGCCATTGCAGAGCAGACAGAAAGCATTCTTATTAAATGGAAAATTGAAAAACCTATATGGATAGAGCAATGGCCCCTAAGTAAGGAAAAATTACAGGCTGCTCATACCCTGGTCCAGGAAGAGCTAGAGGCAGGACACATAGTGCCATCTACTTCTCCTGGAATACTCCTACCTTTGTTATTAAGAAAGTCTGATAAATGGAGGTTGCTGCAAGATCTTAGAGAAGTAAATGATTGTATGAAAATAACGGGGGCAACTCAACCTGGGTTGCCTCAGGATACCATCTTTTAGTTATTGACCTGAAAGATTGTTTTTCTCACTATTCCTTTGCATCCAAAATGTTCTGATAAATTTGTTTCAGTGAACCATCTATAAATTTCAAAGAACTATATAGATGCTACCAATGGGTAACATTACCCCAAGGATGGCTAATATCATCTGCCAAATGTTTGTGGCCTGGGTTATTGCTCAATATGGTATAAATATTCTCAACTATATATCATTCATTATATGGATGACATCCTATTAGATGGACAGGACCCAGATATAGTTCTTGAGGCTTTTACCCACTTGCAAGAATGCCTAGTACATGCAGAATTGATGATTGTCTCTGAAAAGGTACAACAGTTGGGGCATCAGCTGTTGCAGATAGGAGTGAAACCACAGAGAGTTACTCATCACTTAGATAAACTATAAACTTTGAATGATTTTCAAAAATTACTTGGAGACCTCAATTGGGTTCGGCCCAGTCTAGGAATTCCTTTGGGAGTCTTAAAACCACTTTTTGACATTCTGCAGGGGAATCCAGTTCCAACCTCCTTCTGTAAGTTGACACCTCAGGCAAGGAAATATATTACTTTAATTGAAGAAAAGCTTGCCTCTGCTCATATTCAATATATTGACTATAGTAAGCCTTTGCTGTTGAAAATTTTTTCCCTCTCAGTATAGTCCTACTGGAATTTTTATGTTTTTGGAAACAAGGACCCATTCTATGGGTACCTGAACATGTGTCACTTGCAAAAATTATTATCTCGTATCCATCAGCTGTGGTATGTGTTATTCAGAAAGGGTACAAACTTAGTTTGCAAACCTTTGGAATGTTACGTGATAAGGTTATTACACCATATACCCAGGCAGAAATAACTTGGGTGCAAAATTTTGCTAAAGATTGGGCTTTGTTTTTATGTACTAATCCCTGCAAGTTTGATAATCATTATCCTTCTGATAAGTTGGTCACCTTTTCCAAAACTCATCTGTTATGCTTCCCTAAAGTTATTTTTTGCAACCTCTGGCAGGGGCACACAATGTGTTTATTGATGGGTCTCCCACAAGGACAGGTGTAGTGGCCACCTCTCCTAATTTTCATATTCAGCCTGTTGATGCTAAATCTGCTCAGGTGGCTGAATTGGTCTCTGTACAAATGGACCTAGAGAAATACACTGATATTCTACTTAATCTTTTTACTGACAGCCAATATGTAAGCAAAATTCTTGAACCTTTGGAAACTGCAGCTTATATTGCCTCTGTATCTTGAGTCCAGATGCAGTTATTAGCTATTCAAACATTGCTTTGGGCCTGATCTGTTCCCATTTGCGTAGGGCATTTGTGGGCTCATACTGACCTTCCTAATCCCTTGCGTGAGGGGAATGCATTGGCAAAGCAGCTTACTCGCCAAATTTGTGCAGTTAGTAAAAAATCTTATAAAGCTGCAGAAAAAGCTCATAATTGTTTTCATCTCAAAGTTGGGTCTCTAAGATTTCATTTTAAGATATCTCAAGAGCAGGCCACTGATATTGTTTTTTTAAAAAATGCTCTCTGTGTACAGAGCTTTCAGCTGTTTTCCATTTGGGAGTTAATCATGGGGGGGGCTTGCTCCTAATCATTTATGGCAAATGGATGTTACCCATGTTCCTTCTTTTGAAAGTATGCAATATGTTCACGTAACCGTGGATACATATTCTCATTTTATTTTTGCCTTAGCCAATACAGAAGATAAATTATGGGATGTTAAAACTCCCTGTCTCCAGGCTTTTGCCTACATGGGAGTTCCAAAAACTGTAAAAACTGACAATGGGCCAGTCTACACCAGCATTGGCTTTGTTAATTTTTGCTCTGAGTTCTCTATTTCTCATAATACAGGAATACTTTATACTCCTCAAGGACAAGCAATAGTGGAACATGTACATCATATGCCCAAAGCCTATTTGCATAGAACAATCAAAGGGTAATATGGTCCCACCAACAGAGACCATTTACTTTTTATTTTATACATTTAAAAAGTTTTGACTGTTGATGGTCAATCTTGTTCTGCTGCTGACTGACATTGTTGGCCAGTTTCTTCTGAGATGCCTCATGTCAAATGGAAGCATCTAGCAGATGGCACTTGGTGTGGTCCAGATCCCATACTGGTGTGAGGAAGAGGGGGCTGTTTGTGTTTTCCCACAGGGTGCTGACAGTCCAGTATGGGTATGTGAGCATCTGGTGTGTGCTATGGATTTTCCTATCCCAAAGCCTGAAGACAGGACAGAGCCAGGAGATCGAATAGACACTGGTTTGTCAATTCAAGAGTTTCTGGGATCCTGAGGAGCTGGCTGTGGTGTTCCAAGTGCCAAGGATTGTTCTTCTACCTATCAACTCATCCCATGATAATGACAGCCATTGTTGTGGCTGCCAGAGTGGCTACAATTGCTAGATTTTCCATTAGTCAGTCAGATGCTTCTGCTAGCACAAAGGATACCTTATCAGGGCAAGTTACAAATGTCTTAACCACTCAAATTGAGCTAAATTTACAAATGAATATTACAGTTAAATTTACATTTGGTTTTGGTTAAAGACCACTGCTAGTTATACAGTTATAGGTTTAATCTGTTATTCATTATCCCTGGAATGCACAATTTACAAATTGGCTCTTGAGATTATTCTAGTTAACTATATCAGGGTTCCTCCCACCAGTGCTGAGACCTTACTTAAAGGGCTCCAATTTGTGGGCAGACTTATTAAGGATTGAGCAGGCACACCCTCCTTAAAAAGTGCTTATATGTGCCAGAACATCATCATGTTTTCATTCATGGTGCCAGAGCCAAAGGCAAGCTTAGGTCAATGTCACCACTTGGTGAGTTTTCTTAGCTATTTTCCTGGATGATCTTCTAGTGCAAATCTGGCTGAACTCAGTGATATGTGACTAGGGAGCCAATGACAGGAAACGCTTTTTGGGTGCTGCCCCAACCTAAGACAGGAAATGTGTTTTGACCTGACCACTTTCCCATGATGGGTAAGGGGTATAGCCTGAGGTACAATGCCACCTAAGACAGGCCTATTCATATAATTTACATAATAGGGGGACCTGTAGGGCCCATGGATCTACCCCTGATCCAGGAGTTCATCTTAAAGACAATTTCTGGCCAGCCAGCTAAACATCCTGTTTATTTCTGTGCTCCCTCTGCTTTGCCTGGTGATTGGCTATAGGGCCATTGTTTACTACACCTTGGGCATGGTAATTTCCCACCGCCTGGGAGAGAATTCCATTGTACTAGGTATATGAAATTTTTCCTAAGTTTGAATTGGTGTAGGAGGGTCTTCTGTCTATGTGCTACTTTCATTGGTTAAATAAAGAGACTGCCTTGGCCTTTTGATGGGGCAGAAAATTAGCTGGATGGGGTAGACAGAACAGAATGCTGGGAAGAAGAACAGAGTCAGGCAGATGCCATTATTCTCCTGCCCAAGATGGACCCTGGTTAGACTCATGCAGGTAAGCCACAGTCAATACACATTAATGGAAATGGGCTAATAAAGATGTGAGAGCTAGCCAATAAGAGGCTAGAACTAATGGGCCAGGCAGTGTTTAAATGAATACAATTTGTGTGTTGTTATTTCTGGGTATAAACTAGCCAGACAGCTGGGAGCTAGGCTGCAGGACACAACCCACCACTTGTACTACAACATTGAATAAATGGCATTTGGCTGATCTCCTTTCAAATGACCCAGGTCTCTTGTGTGTTCTTTCAGTCTCCAGGCCATTGCCTAGCTTGTGAATGATACAGTGGCATGTAAACTGTACCTAGAATAATGCAGGAGTTACACCTGATAATGAAGCCACATAACAAAGACTCAACCAAAAAAAAAAGAAAATTGCAAACCAATATTGCTCATGTACATTGATGATACAAAATACTCAATAAAGTACTAGCAAACTGAATCCAAGAGCACTTCAAAAACTCAACCATAATCAATTTGGCTTTATCCCAGAGACTCTGAGATGGTCCAATACATGAAAATAAATAAACTGAAATAGAAAAATGTAGGATCATCTTATTAGATGATTAAGAAAGCATTCAACAAAATCCAACACCCCTTCATGATAAAGGTCTTGGATAAATACCGGAATCAAGAAATGTATCTCAACCTAAAAAAGCAATGTACAGCAAGCTAAAACAACAAATTAAATGGCAAGAAGCTCAAAATTATTACACTAAAATCAGTAACAAGACAAAAACATTCTGAATGATGTAACTTGGACCTAGGAAGACCAACACTGTATACACTCATAAGTGGAGATTAGACCTTAAGTATAGTAAAAATTCTAGAGAAAAACTCCCAATAAATATTGTCTCCCAGAATCACTGTAGGCTTACTTTTTATGTAATAAAATGGGGATATGCTATTAAGTCTTTCCAAAAATGATCCTCTCCTTATTATGGTTATAACTACAGGTAAAATACTTATCTTTTAGAAATCTTGGAGATAATATATCAGAATTGGCACAATGCTAAGGTCTCAAGTCAGACACTCAATTTTGGAGAAAAAGTATACCCTACTGAGGTTGCTCCAAGTAAGATCAGAAACTACCCAAGTATTAGAGCCATTTGCTTACTCAAAGGTGAGTCACAGATTGGAAATCTCAAAGGAGTAATGGTAAGGTTCAGATATAGCTCAGAGTGATATCCCTAGTGGAACACTGGACCTCTAGTTTCCTTGTCCTTTGGTCTCCCATTCTGACCTGTAGAACATTTATAAGGAAAATCTTCCACAATGCCATTGGAATCTCCACTTGGCTGGGATCATAATCATTTGACCCAATAAACCAAAAAAGTAAAGCTTTTATTAAGGTTATACTTTTGATAACTTTATTTACTTTGTAAAACTAATTTGACTTCACACAAATGTTCACAATTAATGCCACATTTTCTCTTGAAACTTAGGATATTTTAATGATGTGTAAAATTCTCTCAAATGTTGTTGGGTTTTATCTTTCTCTTAGCTCTTTGCTCTTTGGGGGAGTACCACCCAGTTCCCAAATAAATCACACATGGAGAGTGTAAGTACTTACAAATTCCTAGCCTTAGTGTTGCTTACTTCTAGCTAGCATTTCTTAATTTAAATTACACCATTTACCTTTTGCCCTTGCACTTTTTTTCTTTCTCTATTTCTCATACCTTTTTTTACTTCTTACTCTGTTAATGGCTGTATAACATAGTTGGGTGGCTGGCCCTTGACATCCTCCTCTCCTTCTTTATCATTTCTTCTGCTTTTTTTTTCAAGATTTTTTTCCCTACCATTTATTCTCTGTGTCTGTCAATCCTGAGTCGAGTCATCTCATCATCACTCAATTAATAATTTTTAGGATATAAATGTCATAGTTTCTTCTGAAAGGAGCAGTCTCTGAGGTATTTAAGATGTAATGTCATCTATAAATGGTTTGTAACTGGTATGATGGCAGATTATTTAAGACAGGAAGAATGACAAATTCTACCTTCCTTTTCTAGATTAGGATAGAAGTTATTTATAGAGAGTTGGTGGGTTGAGTTTACCATTAATTAATACATATTTTGGGAACTCCTGACTATTTCTCTCTCTTGCTTTGCTATTGATTATTCATCTCTTTATTAGACCAATCACGGTTTAGACAGACAAATTATCAAGCTTCACAGACTTAAACAAATGAAACTTAAAAGAATGCAACAAATCTCTGAATCATTAAAACAAATGCTCCACAGCATAAATGAATGCAACACAACTTAAAATAATATTCCAAATAGCCTTATTCTTTGCATCTCAGTCAATTGGGTAGAAAGATGCATGCTGATTTATTTAACACACAATATGGACAAAACCCCAAAAATACCATTTTAGCTATTCCTTTGGAAGCACTTGTCAGGTAATTCATTCTCTTTTGTGTATGAATGGGAGTCAAGTCACTACCAGAATACATAGGGCTGTGAGTGGCTTGTTTCCTTTCACATTATCAGAGAATTATTTAAAGTTGTCTCTGAGAGCTTAGAAGACCTGGATCAGAGTATTATACAGTATACCCTTCAAAACCAAATATATTCACTAGAGACAGGGGTTTCAAAATTGAAGTGGCTTATAGCATTTAAGTGCTGAAAGGAAGATTGCATCTCTTCCTGAAGAAGAGTGCTATTTCCTGTTAACCAGTCAGGATTGGTCAGAAATGCTGAATAAAAATTGATAGGCCATGTCAAAAAAAATTCAGCAGCTATATGAACCATATGACTAATGGTCTAAAACTTGATTTTTTGATTATTACCCTTAGCAATGGCATTCTTTGTTTCTCATAATCCTACTCTTCAGAAATCTGTTTCTTCTTTCCTAGAAGCCATGCACTCTATTACTTCAGTGTTTCTGATCAATCAATCTTAAAACAAGATTTAATTATCCCTGTCTCAGCTGGATCATCCCGGGTGAGAGTTCATGATCCCCTATAAATAGAGAACACATATTTTATAATTGGTAGCAATTACTGAATATCAGGTCTTCTTTGTTTTGGCTTCTCATAAAGATTTTATTTTCAAGGATCATGTCTCTCAAGGACAAACAAGGTAGGAAAATAAACCCATACATGTATATGAGCCATAAATAAGTTAATTTGAGGATTCAAAAGTCAAAAAAATAGCCATAAAATTGCTTTGGACCATTCTAAGAATTATAAAACCCCACTGTCACCATAAAGCCAGTCAGTCATCTGCAACAACCTTGAAAAATAGCCCCTTCTAACAATCTTCTGTAACATTTTGATGAATAAAAGTTCTTTAATCACGAGAAGTAGGTTTTGAGGTGGCATGCTTATACAAGCCTGATCCATTCTGTGGAATTACTTCATGCTTTTACTTTTACCTTTCAAAAAGTTACATTTTCTGTGTTAGAACTCCATAGTTTTCTCATTTTGTTCAAGTTACAAAGAACCCAGAATTTACTTCAATGGGATATCCATCTCTGGAAAAAAAACATAATCATTCATTGCCAAACTACCACAGTTGAAATGCATTGATGAGTAAGAATATTGTACACTAATACCTATAAGAAAATGGGGATTGGATTCTTGAAAATGAAAAAAAAAATATCATCTCACTAAAAACTGCTAAATGGCATGGTGAAGTTCAAATCTTTGTCTGCTTAAGTTCAAAGTAAATAGTATATACAACAGCTATAAGGTATTGTCTTGGTGTAAACTTGTAAAGTAGTATATCACTGTTATATAATATTACAGCAGAACTGTTCTTTGAGATTAAACTGCCTTCTCTTCACTGCATTCTACTATGAAAAAAAGCAGTATACCTGACTAGAAGTTTCACTATGAATAATCCTGTTTTGCTTGGCAGGAACCAGAACATTTGTAACAAATTTACTCTAGAATAGTAAAGGTTCTTCACTTCTCAGTCATGTATAACAACTGAGAGAAAGAAGGCAAGTCATCATAATGTTTAACTAGTAGAAAAATAATGTGCTTAACTGACAAATTCCAGGAACTACTTCAAGGAGGTCGAAATGGATGACATTGTTCTTGAAAGTGACCAAAAAATAAAAAAAAGAAGAAAGTTGGAACACACTCGCAAGATTTGACTTTTCCAGCATGTTCATGTTGCTGTCCCTTGCACTGTCTTATAAAATCTCCTTTATGTTTTTCTTTCATAAATACTGTCATTGTGTGCTTTTGTTTCTGTTTATTTCTTTTGATTAGTACATATGTATGCATGTATGTCTGTTTTTTGAAGTAATTGATATTAGATATCTCCTAACCTTTCCAGTGTCTTTTACTGGAAAACTTTTTTTTCTGCCAATTACCTCCCATTTACTGGTTTTAGTGCATTAAGCAAACAGGTTATATATAGAGTGTAGGGCTTTAACAACAAAAGTATCTTACACAATGATTGAAAATACTTCTCTTGCATATAGTAACTTGGTCCTTGTCATGGTAATATTTTAAATATTGTGAAAAGGAAATATGTTATCTGTGATCTTAGAAGGAAGTTAAAATTAAGGGTTTGCTATTGTTGTTTCTTGTGTGTTTTTGTTTGTTGAGACAGGGTTTCTTGGTATAACAGTTCTAGCTGTCCTGGAACTTGCTTTGTAGAACAGGATGACTCAGAACTCAGAGATTTGCCTTCCTCTACCTTCAATGTGCTGGGATTAAAGGCATGTACCACCACCACCCAGCTAAAAGTTAATGATTTTCAAACCCAAATTAAGTTCAAACTTAAAATCTGTGAAGAATTTTGATGGGACCTTGATGGGGATTACATTGAATCTATAAATTGCCTTTGGTAGAATTGCCATTTTTACTATGTTGATCCTCCCAATCCAAGAGCAAGGGAGATCCTTCCATTTTCTGGTATCTGGTATTTCTTTCTTCAATGCCTTAAAGTTTTTGTCAAATAGATTTTTCACTTCCTTGGTTAGAGTTACCCCAAGGTATTTTATGCTGTTTGTGGCTATCGTGAAAGGTGATATTTCTCTGATTTCCCTCTCTGCTTCCATATCCTTTGTGTATAAGAGGGCAACTGATTTTTTGGAGTTGATCTTGTATCCTGCCACATTACTAAAGGTGTTTATCAGCTGTAAGAGTTCTTTGGTGGAGTTTTTGGGGTCGCTTATGTACACTATCATATCATCTGCAAATAAGGAAAGTTTAACTTCCTCCTTTCCAATTCGAATCCCCTTGATCCCCTTATGTTGTCTTATTGCTATTGCTAGAACTTCAAGCACTATATTGAAGAGGTATGGAGAGAGTGGACAGCCTTGTCGTGTTCCTGATTTTAGTGGGATGGCTTTGAGTTTCGCTCCATTTAATTTGATGTTAGCTGTCGGCTTGCTGTAAATAGCTTTTATTATATTTAGGTATGTCCCTTGTATCCCTAATCTCTCCTTCAATGAAAGAATGGATGAAGAAAGTGTGGAGTATATATACATTAGAGTACTACTCAGCAGTAAAAAACAATGACTTCTCGAATTTTGCATGCAAATGGATGGAAATAGAAAACACTATCCTGAGTGAGGTAACCCAGACCCAAAAAGATGAACATGGGATGTACTCACTCATAATTAGTTTCTAGCCATAAATAAACAACATTGAGTCCATAATTTGTGATCCTAAAGAAGCTAAATAAGAAAGTGAACCCCCCCCCCAAAAAAAACATAGTTATCCTCCTGGATATGGAAAGTAGACAAGATTGCCGAGCAAAAATAGGGATCTTGGGGGTGGGGTGGGGTATGGGTAAGAGGAGATGGGGAGAGAAATGTGAGATGGGGAGGATGGGGGAACTTGGGGAATTGGGATGGTTGGGATAAAGGAAGGATGGTTATGGGAGCAGAGAACCATATATCTTAATTAAGGGATCCAGCTTAGGGTGAGCAAGAGACCTGAACTTAGAGTGCCTCCCAGGTGCCCAGGGCGATGTCTCCAGTTAGTGCCTTGGGCATCTGAGATAAGGAACCTGAAATGTCCCTATCGTATAACCACACTGATGAATATCTTGCGTATCACCATAGAACCTTCATCGGGCGATGGATGGAGATAGAGACAGAGACCCATATTGGAACACCGGAATAAGCTCCCAAGTTCCCAATGAGGAGCAGACGGAGGGAGAACATGAGCAAGGAAGTCAGGACCTTGAGGGGTGCACCCACCCACTGAGACAGGGGGACTGATTTATTGGGAGCTCACCAAGGCCAGCTGGACTGGAACTGAAAAAGCAGGGGATAAAACCGGACTCTCTAAACAATGAGGACTGATGAGAAGCCAAATACAATGGCACTGGGGTTTGATCCTACTTCATGTTCTGGCATTGTGGGAGCTTAGCCAGTTTGGATGCTCACCTTCCTAGACCTGGATGGAGAGGGGAGGACCTTGGACTTTCCACCTGACTGCTCTTCGGTCTGGAGAGGGAGGGGGAAAGGAGTGGGGGGAGTAGGAGTGGAGTGGGAGGAAGGAGAGGGAAATGGGAGGATGGGAGGAGGCAGAATTTTTTTTCCCAAGAAAAAATAAAAAAAAAGTTCAAACTTAAAAAGCACTTTTAAAGAAGATACTTTAGTCAGTGAAACACCCTTGGATTTTGAAGTTACTGACAGAAAAACAATACAAGGGAGCCCTATTTTTGAAGATTTGAAAGAGAGAAAAAGGCAAAATCATGCAACTCTTGAGAGTGGTAGGATTAATCCATGCGAACATGCTTTTGCTTAGTTCCACCATAGGGGCAGGGATTTTTGTGACTCCTAAAGGAGTATTAATATACTCCTCACTGAACATCCCTGTTTGTCTGAGTATTTGGGCCTTGGGTGGCCTGCTGAGCATGATGAATGCTCTTTGTCTTGCAGAGCTGGCAACCACCTTTCCTGTGAGTGGAGCATCTTATTTTTTCCTCAAGAAAACTCTTGGATCCTCTGCTGCTTTTCTGAGTCTTTGGATAAAACTTTTTGTTCATTTACTAGGCATTGGTGCTCAAAGCCTACTAATAGCCAGTTATCTAATTCAACCTTTCTATTCTGGGTGTCCTGCTCCAGAGCTCCCAAAGAAATGTCTGGCTTTGGCTGCTTTGTGGTCATTTGGTATTCTCAGTGCTCGGCAGATGAAAACAGTGGTTCAAGTTCAGACTATCAACAGTCTGATTAAAATAGCTATTCTTTCTCTCATTTCTATAACTGGGATTGTTCTGTTAGTAATTGGAAAAAATGAGAATGTGTCCAGGTTTAAGAATGTTTTGGATGCTGAACTTCCTGATGCCTCACAGATTGTAGAAGCCTTTCTCCAAGTGTACTATTCATATTTAGGAGCATCACTTCTGATCAACATAGCAGGTAAATCTATCCATAATATCTGACACTATGCCATAAGAGTGTGTCTAGAATTTAAATGGAAAAATTTAATATTATTGTTTTATGCTCTGTAAGGAAATGCAATCTTCTCTATAATGTGGGGTTATAAGAAATGTACCCATGAATATTCATTAATGTAGACTTATAAAATTTAGTTTTCTTCCATTCATGCCTTTTATATAAACCTGGGAAAATTAAGAATTTTCAAAAAAATATTGAGATTTTTCTATATTCTTAGTTTTATTTCATGTGATTCCACCACCTTGAAATAAATAATAATTACAAGAAACTGTATTAGTAAGTTCACACTTATACAGTTAACACAGGTCTTAGATATTAATATACTTTACTTCAACTCAAAACTTTGTTCTCTTCCCTGAAATACCCACTATCAACACTATCAAGTTCTTTGTGAGTAGTTGTCACTCTTAGTGTATGTGCATTGAGAACTATAATGTAGCTTCATATATGTATACATATATATGAATAGTAAAATGTCAAATAAATTTTATTCCACTACATTAGTATAGTTACTTAAACATTCTGAAATGACACTTCTCACTATTGTGAGCATGTTAAGTGTCTCTGATATTTTCATACTAGACACAGTGCTATAATGAACATTTTTGAGAATGCAATATTATGTTTTGTAGAACTATAATTCTCATCCAGATTTCAAGGTACCAAAGGAATTTGATAATATTTGCCCATAAATCTGCCTGCAATATCAAAAAAGATTTAAAGAAGGTAACTCATTACTTATCATATAAAGTTTTATTAATTTTTCAATAATTGCTTAAGATACAAAGTGATGAGTTTCATTGTGACATTTTAATACCTGTTTGTTTTAGTTAGGGTTTTTATTGTTGTGATATAAAAACCATGACCAAAAAGCAACTCAAGAAGGAAAGAGTTTATTTCATCTTACAGTTTGTAATCCATCATCTGTGGAAGTCAGGTTGTAATCGGCGTAATAACCAGGCTAGCTTAATATGAAACAGCAAATTTTAATGAAGGGATAGCTTACAACACCAGGGATCCAGTGATGAGCAGGAATACAAAAAAGAGAGCGGCAGGGCTCACGATTCCCAGATTTATATGTAAACATTAGCCAGAGGCGAACATGCACTCTAAGGGGCTGGGCTATCCCTACATCTCCCCTTTTTGTTTAAATAAGACAGAACTAAACTAAATACAACTATATACAATAATAACAAATAATAAATATAACAAACAATATTGAGAACAAAAGTTTTGCTAAACATTCTATCTCAAGGAGTCTAAATAATGTAGAGAGTCACAATTATATAATCTTCAACTCCGTCAAAGATCTGAGAAGGGAATTAATATTACTTAACAAACGAGAGATATCCAAAATGTGCAACAAATGACAGAGACAACTGACTACCTGGGCAATCACCCAAAGGCTCGTTTGCAATGTTGAGTCAACCAACTTTGGCTAAGGCCTAACATAACTGGCATACTATTATTAAAGGCAAGGAACTTTCTTAGAATTATCTTACCCTGTCTTGGCAAGATAAGACAATCCTGTTTCATCCACTTATGGATATTCTGTATCTTTGTCAGTAGTTGAGGTATGGGCTTTTCTTAACCCAAAGGCCAGTTCTGCCAAGAAGACAAGCTCCCGGTGGAGTTTCTTTGATGCTCAACGTTCTCTCGGGAGTAGAGTGGTGTCGCCAGGAGTGAATGTGTCTCGTTGGCAAAGAATTCTAGGTTAGATTAAAGGCCATTTTCTACAGCTCTTTGAAGAGGCTGAAGATTATACTATCTATACTAAATATAATCTCTATGAATCTAAAAGACCTGATTAATTCTCAATACCTATCTAACTTGAAGACTAAGAGAATAAACAACTGTGCAATATATGAAGACAATGATCTTCAACTGTAAACAATGTCATTACATATCAAATGTACATAATATCAGAGGTAGAAATGGACATTGTAATATGGTAAATGTATCAATACAATATAGACAAAGTTATAAGCATACTCTTATACAAAAATAGAGGTAGGAACACTCACATTCAATATTCAATATGTCAATATACAAGAAACAGTACAATTTTCCAAAAACAGTAATTCACAAATACCAATCATCCCATCAAACCAGTTAATCTCCCCCTTTTTTGAAAATATCCCTAATTCCATAAAATATCTCCCCATCCCTTCAACCCTACACCAACCACTAAATGATGTCCCTAACGCTGAGGGCAAACTCTGTTAGGAGAGGGGACATCATCCTCTAATATTGCTTCTAGCTGACATGGGGGCGACATTCTTCTTAGGGGGTCCTGTAAAAGCAAATGATGGTAAAATTTCCAAATTAACCTTTGACCTAAGAAAATTGTAACTAGTCTCTGAGCATTTTGAGAAGGTCCGGCCAGTGTTGTCAAAAATGTGCACCATTCGAAATTGTCTCGTGCAGTTGGTACCAAAAAAACAGGTCTAATTTTAGCGCTTAAAAAAAATTCATGACATCATAAAAACCAGATTGAGTTGATGTCGTGGGGCCCCATCTTCATCTTTAAAGATTACTGTAGGAAAATTTGTTGCTTGTTATGGGAAGTTTAAACATTAACATCAAGAACATATACTGACATATAAAGAAAGACACATATGTGAGGAAAGGCAAAGAAAGTATATCAAGTATATAATTATTCTTATTATGTCCCATTTCATGGCTCCTAACCTGAGACAGAAACTCTGAAATATCTCTTATCAACAGGCTTGGAAATGAAGAGGGACTGAGCCATGGTCCAACTCCAAAACCATCTCTACATATTAATAAAGAAATGTTTGATAAGACATATATATATATATATAATTAATACTTACATTACATATATGTTTTTATTGCCGATCCTTAGTGGGTCGAAACTAGTTTCCATCCATCAGTAATTAAATATTCAGAATCCCTTAAACTCTTTGAAGATGGGTATTTTCCTGTGGAGATAAGAAAAGAACCCTGCCCCAACCTATCTGAATTTCTTACCATCAGTATTATCGCCATCCTTGTGAATGAATTGTTATTTACATTTTCTTAGTGGCTTCTCTTCTTCAAACTGAACCTTTATTAATTTTGCCAGTATCCACAATTTTTCCTCACCTGTGGAGACAAGAGCAAAACCCCTTCCCCAATGCAGCACATCTCCTGGATTCCATTGTGAGGTCAGCACATCCTTGAAATAAACTGGTTGATTTAGTTCAGTAGACTTTTCCATTATCCAATGTCTTTCTGCAGCCGTTGTTCCCTTCTCATTAGCATTGAGAAAACTCAAGGTTAACAAAGCATTATGTAACCTATTTCTGGGGGTGTTTTCCACCTCTTTCTGTTTGTTCAGCATATCCTTTATAGTTCAATTTGATCTTTTTATGACTGCTTGACCTGTAGGATTGTATGGTATACCTGTAACATGCTTGATATTGTAATAATCAAAAAACCATTTCATTTTCCTAGAGACATAAACAGAACTATTATCTGTCTTTATTTCTGTAGGTATACCCATGATAGCCATGACTTCTAATAAATGTGTGATTAGTGAGTCAGCTTTTTCTGAACTTAAAGTTCATTGAAAGCCTGAATAAGTGTCAATGGTGTGATGAACATATTTTAATTTGCCAAATTCTGCAAAGTGGAACACATCCATCTGCCAAATTTCATTCTTTTGGCTGTCCTTTGGATTAGCCCCTGCAGGCAGTGGCATTTGGTTATAGAAAGAGCAAGTAGGGCATTTCTTTACAGTCTCCTTAGCTTGTTGCCATGTAATAGAAAACTCTTTCTTCAAACCTTTGCTTTTAACATGATGTTTTTTATGAAATTCAGAGGCTTGTAGCATACTACCAAACAATAATTGATCAATTTCTGCATTACCTTGTTATAGAGGACCTGGCAGACCCATATGGAATCAGATGTGTGTTATATACATAGGTCAAAGCCTGTTCCTGATCAAATCTTGTACCTGGATAAACAATGAGGTTAGTTCAGTATCATCAGGTATAAATTCACCAGTTTCAATACGTAAAATAACTCTGCGTATTGTGAATCAGTAACTATATTAATAGGTTCTTTAAAATCACTTAGCACCATAAGAATGGCATATAAATCTGCCTTATGGACAGAATCATAAGGACTTTGTTCCACCTTACCCAAGTCTTCTGATTTGTAACCTGCCTTTTGGGATTTATTGACATCAGTATAAAATGTACGAGCTCCAGTTATTGGAGCATCACAGACAATTCGAGGAAGGATCCAAGAAGTTCTCTTTATGAAATTAAGCCTCTTGCTTTTTGGATAATTGTTATTAATGTCTCCCAAAAAATTAGCACAAGCTCTTTGCCATGGTTCATTATCTTCCCATAATTTTTTTAGTTCATCAGCAGTGAAAGGCACTATAATTTCTGCTGGGTCTATGCCTGCTAGTTGACGAAGTCTCAACTTGCCTTTTATAATTAACTCAGAGACTTTTTCCACATATGTTTTCAGTTTCTTACTTGGTTTATGTGGTAAAAAGATCCATTCCAAGATAATATCATCTCTCTGCATTAAAATTCCTGTAGGATAAATTTTTGAGGTTAATATGACGAGAATACAATTGAGCTCTGAATTCTACCTGTACACATGTGCCTGATGTAGTTTTTCCTCAATCATTGTCAGTTCCTTTTCTGCTTCAGCTGTTAATTCTCTGGGATAGTTCAAATCTTTTTCACCATCCAAGGTTTTGTTCAAATGAATTATTAGATCAGGTGTCATCCCAATAGCTGGTCGAAGACTGGAAATGTCTCCTAACAGTCTTTGAAAGTCATTAAGAGTCCGTAGGCGATTTCTCCTAATTTGTGCCTTTTGTGTCTTAATTTTTTGCAAACTTATTTTATAACCTATATAATTAACAGAATCTCCCCTCTGAATCTTTTCAGGAGCAATCTGCAATCCCCATTTAGGCAAAAGTATCTTTATTTCTTCAAACAGTCTTTCCAAGGTATCTATGTTTGAATCGGATAACAAAATGTCGTCCATGTAATAATGTACTATCGATTTGGGAAATTTCTTGTGTATTATTTGCAATGGTTGATTTACAAAATATTGGCAAAGGGAGGGACTGTTCAACATGTCCTGTGAGAGGATGGTCCAGTGGTACCTCCTCGAAGGTTGAGAATTGTTGTAAGTGGGCACTGTGAAGGCAAATTTTTCTCTATCTTCTCTTTGTAAAGGTATAGTGAAAAAACAGTCTTTTAAATCAATAACTATGAGAGGCCATCCTTTTGGTCATAAAGAGGGCAAAGGAATTCCAGATTGCAGAGGGCCCATAGGTTGAATAACCTTGTCAATAGCCCTGAGATCTGTCACCATTCTACATTTACCTGATTTTTTCTTAACCACAAATACAGGAGAATTCCATGGGCTGGTAGATTCTTCTCTATGTCCAGCATCTAATTACTCTTGTACCAGCTGTTCTAAAGCCTGTAACTTTTCCTCAGCTAAAGGCCATTGCTTTGTCCAAATTGGTTTCTCAGTCAACCATTTTAGGGGCAAGGATTTTGGTATCTCTGAAGGGACATCAGTTACTTGTTCTTGTACAGCCCAAATGACTGGTTTTCTCCGTTTGTAATATCTTTTAACATTATTCTCAGAAATATAGGCTCTAGAAGTAGCAGGAATGTTAATTTGGGTATTGCATTGTTGTAATAGGTCACAACCCCATAAATTCACTGCAATATAGGCCATATACAGCCTTAATTTTCCTATTTGTCTCTCTGGCCCTATGCATTCAACCCATCTCGTTCTCTGCCTTACTCAAGATAGCGTTCCAATTCCCAGGAGCTGAACATTTACATTCTGAAGAGGCCAATATTGATGCCAAGATTCTGGAGTAATGATACTTACATCCGCACCTGTGTCCAGCAGGCCAGTAATAAAAATGCCATTTACACACACTCTCAGCTTTGGTCTTTGATCACTTATAGAAGTTTGCCAAAACACATGGAACTCATCTTTCTGATCATTATAGCTGTAACAGTAGGTATGGGGCTTTGTAATTGTCCTCACAAGGCACGTTCTCTGCAGTAACTGGAAATGACTGAACCATGTTTGCCATGGGGGCCTGTGAGGCCCCCCTCTCATGTTTTCCATCTGTATCACGTTGCTTTGTCTATCTCTTGTAGACCTGCATTCATTCATCCAGTGTCTGCCTTTCCCACATCTTCTACATAAACCTGAAGGCTGAGTCCTCCTATTTCTGTTATTTCTAGAAGATGCGTTATTATTATTTCTGAAAATCCATTGTCTACAATTCCTTTTCATATGACCCATTTTGTCACAATTAAAACATTTGGTATTCTGGTGTCTCCTTTTACCATTGGAAATTGCTTCTTCTACCCATGCTTCAGTGCCATAGTCAAATGTATCAATATTCAGTGTTTGCAAGACCCATTCTTCCAAGGGTGCTGATCTGAGTTTTAAAGGCCCCAAGATCCTTTTGCATTCCACATTTGCATTTTCATAAGCCAAAGACTCAATCATTATACGTCTTGCTTCTGGGTCAGATATCCCTATTTGTACAGCCTTAGTTAGTCTTTGTAGAAAGTCACTAAAGGGTTCTCTCTGAACCTGTTTAACTCTGACAAATGATTCCATTCTCTGTCCTGGATCTTGTACCCTGTCCCAAGCCCTTAAGGCTGCTGTAGTAAATGTGGAGAGTGTGTTTTCATCCAAATTAGCTTGCTCCTGAGGGTCAGAAAAGAGCCCTTCACCTAGAATTTTATCTAGGGAAATGTCAATTCCCTTCGCTCTTTCCTGCTGTTCTAAGAGTCTAGCCTCTTGCCTGAATAAGCATTTCCAGTTCAATTGTGGTCCACTCTCAAGTACTGCAGAAGCTAACTGGAGCCAGTCAAAGGGTGTGGCCCTGTTTATTGTGGCCTAAGATTTTAGCATCTCTTTAAAAAAGGAGGGGTGCATCCCCAAAGTAGTCACAGCCTGTTTAATTTCTTTAAGATCATTCATATGGACAGGCTCCCATGTATCTTCCTTGATGACCCTAGGGTTTCTGGAACCAATCACTTTCTCTGTTGTTATCACTAGAAAGGCAGGTAGAGCTGTAGGTAAAGCTTTGTGGGAATTGTCCCAGAGGGATTTACCCAGAGATGGAGTTAAAATTTGCCTTTCTACCCTTTGCTCTTCTTCATCAGAATTTAGAAATTCCTCAATCTTTTCAATTCTATTCACTATTGCCTTCTGCAATGTCTGAATCTCCTGTCCAGAATTATGTTCCAGAGCCTTCATTGAGGATTCTAAAGTATGAAGTTTGTCCATTAGAGTTAACATCTCATCTTTGGATAATGTTCATGGCATAAACTGTGTCTTCTTGAATTGACATTTTTTTTGACAATCTGTCACAGACTTTAGACAAAATATGATTGTCAAATTCAGCAGTTTTGATTCTCTCAGTTAATGTTTCACTTCCTAGAGAAAGGGACTGAAGCTTACGATCCAAATCAGCTGTTCCCTCTTCCATAGTAATGAATTTCTCCTTAATATCAGCCGTTAATGTTTCAGTTCCTACAGAAAGGAACTGAAGCTTACGATCCAAATCAGCTGTTCTCTCTTCCATAGTAATGAATTTCTCCTTAATATCAGCCATTAATGTTTCAGTTCCTACAGAAAGGAACTGAAGCTTATGATCAAAATCAGCTGTTCCCTCTTCCATAGTAATGAATTTCTCTATAATATCAGCCTGTACCTTTTCTAAATTTTGCTCAGTTGATCGAGTCATATTAAACAAAGTTCTGTTCTCTTCTTGGAGAACTTCAAATTGATTCTTGAGAAGATTGTTGTCATTCTCAATTGTTTGTAAGCATTCAACCTCTGCCTTAAGAATCCTGGATTTGTCTCATAAAGACTTTATCATATTTCTATTATCAAACCATATAGTACCAAGGAAAACTATGAATCCCAGAAAGATCCATAGATGTGGGGTGACAGACACTTCTTGTAAAATCTCCCACATGGTACAATCAAAAAAGCTGTTAAAGTCTTGAATGGTAACATTTTCAATCAAATCTTTATTTATTTTTATTTATAAAGGAAAATTTTTTTACCTGTAATGACCGTTTTCTGCCAGCAGATGGTTGTGGTGGCGAAGTGCACGTGAATCCAAATCCACGTGGCAGGAGTCAGAGCCGGTCTGAAAAGTCTACTCACAACCCAAAACTGAAAGTTAACTCTAAGCACCAGGGGGGAGGGCCAGGAAATGGGGCAGAGCCAAGGCAGAACTAAGCCACCCGCAGGGAGGGGATGCAGAGCAGTCATGTGTGTGGAGTGGCATTGTGTACTGATCACACTGTTTACTGCTAGGTGCTGGGGGGGGTCCTGTATACAGAGGTGCTTGCACCACTGTTTCTAGACCCAAGTAAGTCTGGTGGGCAGGGAGGGGTGGGCCCCGCAGGCTATGCCGTGCATGACCAAGTCGCTGTCCTGCCAAACTGTATCTGTATCTCAGACTCGGCACTGGGGCCCGAATAACTTACTAAAAAACAGCGAGGCACCTGGCAGCTGGACTGGAGTGGGGGAAGGGAAAGCAAGCTGGGAGCATGCTGTGAAAGCTAGGGGGCTACACTTACTTGAGCCCAGTTACACTTCCTGAGCTCCGGTTGCTGACTTGCTCACAAAGGCTGGGAAAGATGGAGCTTGCCTCCCTGGCCATGCTGGGGCAGGGGCAAAAAAGCCCGACATTGGTGCGCCAAACTGTAATTGGCGTATTAACCAGGCTAGCTTAATATGAAACAACAAATTTCAATGAAGCGATAGCTTACAACACCAGGGATCCAGCGATGAGCAGGAAATACAAAAAAGAGAGCAGCAGGACTCACGCTTGCCAGATTTATATGTAAACATTAGCCCCAGGCGAACATGCACTCTAAGGGGCTGGGCTATCCCTATATCAGGGCAGGAACCTACAAACACAAATTAATCCAGAGACCATGGAGGAATGCTACTTTGTAGCTTTTTCTTCATTGCTTCCTCATCCTGTTTTCTTACTCAGCACATGACCACAAGCCAAGGGTGGCACTAGCCACAGTCGGTGACCTTCCATATCAACCATCAATCAAAACAATGCACCACAGACTTGTCACATGTCAATCTCTCAATTAAGGTTCCCTCTTCCAAATTCTAGCTTGTTGTCAAGTTGACATTAAACAAGCGAGCACTATATGCCTTGTATTTTGTCATCATTTGGTCCTTTCTCCACTACTTTTCTTTTATTCTCTCTTTCACCTTTTGGATATTTCCCCTTCTTCCTGACCATTATTTTTCTATCACATATATTCTTATTATTCTCCCTTGGCATACTTCCACTTCTGTCATAAATGTTTCTAGGTTTATGACCTATATAAACACACACACACACATGCACACAAACACACACACACTCACACACTCACACACACACACACACACACACACACACACACATATATATATATATATATATATATATATATATATATAATTTTGTTTTTCCTTTAATTGAGTGTAATTATCTCAGTTTTGCCCATAGTTTCCTCCCTCCAGTCCTTTTCAGATAGCCTCCCACCAAACCCTTCAAATGTTTTCTCAAACTCTAACATGGATAGCCACTTTTTCTATAATTATTATTTTATGTAAAATTATTTATGAATATGTTTATTTGTAAATACAACCTGCTGACCTATTTCTGCTGATGGTGTGAATATGATAAAGCTGACTTAATGGAATGAGATTTTTATGTTTTGTTTTTTATTTCATAGACTGCAGCATTGTGAGAATCATTGATGTTAATTTTTTAATGAGTCTATAAAATTTGATAATGAATATATTTTGTCAAGGACTTTTCATCATTGGAACACAATATATTTTTTTTATTGATAAAAGAAGAATAAAGAAAAAAAAACAAATTTCCACCTCCTCCCAGCCTCCCCTTTCCCTCTCCTTCCTCCCACTCTTCTCCCCCTCCTCCCACTCTTCTCCCCCTCCTCCCACCCCTGTCCCCTTCCCCCCACTCCTCTACCCCTCCCTCTCCAGTCCAAACAGCAGTCAGGGTTCACTGCCCTGTGGTAAGTCCTAGGTCCTCCCCCCTCCGTCCATATCTAGGAAGGTGAACATCCAAAGTGGCTAGGCTCCCACCAAGCCAGCAGATTGAGTAGGATCAAAACTGCATGCCATTGTCCTTGGTGTCTCATCAGCCCTCATTGTTCGTCATGTTCAGAGAGTCCAGTTTTATCCCATGCTTTTTTGGTAGTAGTCCAGCTGGCCTTGGTGAGCTCCCAGTAGATCAGCTCCACTGTCTCAGTGGGTGGGTGCACCCCTCGTGGTCCCGACTTCTTTGCTCATGTTCTCCCTCCTTCTGCTCCTCATTGGGACCTTGGGAGCTCAGTCCATTGCTTCAGTGTGGGTCTCTGTCTCTATCTCCATCCATCGCCAGATGAAAGTTCTAGGATGATATGCAAGATATTCGTCAGTATTGCACTAGGATAGGGTCATTTCAGGTTCCCTATCCTCAGCTGCCCAAGGAACTAACTGGGGACCTCAGCTTGGGCACCTGGGAGCCCCTCTAGGGTCAATTCTCCTGCCCACCCTAAAGTGGGTCCCTTAACTAAGAATTGTGGTTCCGTGCTCCCCTATCCAACCTTCCTTTATCCTGATCCTCCTGTTTCCCCAAGTTCCCCCTCCTTCCCTTCTACCTTTTCTCTCTCCATCTCCCCTTACCCCCATCGCACCCCATCCCCAAGATCCCAATTTTCTCCCTGGCAATTTTGTCTACTTCCCTTATCCAAGAGGATAACTATATGTTTTTCCTTGTGTTCACCTTCTTACTTAGCTTCTTTAGGTTCGCCAATTGTAGACTCCGTGACCCCTATTTATGGCTAGAAACCAATTATGAGTGAGTACATCCCATGTTCTTCCTTTTGGGTCTGGGATACCTCACTCAGGATAGTGTTTTCTATTTCCATCCGTTTGCATGCAAAATTCGAGAAGTCATTGTTTTTTACCGCAGCGTAGTACTCTAGTGTGTATATATTCCATACTTTCTTCATCCATTCTTCCATTGAAGGGCATCTAGGTTGTTTCCAGGTTCTGGCTATTACAAATAATACTGCTATGAACATAGTTGAACAAATGCTTTTGACATGTGATAGAGCATCTCTTGGGTAAATTCCCAAGAGTGGTATTGCTGGGTCCAGGGGTAGGTTGATCCCGATTTCCTGAGAAACCGAAACACTGACTTCCACAGTGGTTGCACAAGACTGCATTCCCACCAGCAATGGATGAGGGTACCCCTTCCTCCACAGCCTCTCCAGCAAAGGCTATCCTTGGTGTTTTTGATTTTAGCCATTCTGACAGGTGTAAGATGGTATCTCAAAGTTGTTTTGATTTGCATTTCCCTGATTGCTAAGGAAATTGAGCACGACCTTAAGTGACTTTTGGCCATTTGAACTTCTTCTGTTGAGAATTCTCTGTTCAGTTCAGTGCCCCATTTTTTAATTGGGGTAATTAGCAATTTAAAGTCTAGTTTCTTGAGTTCTCTATCTATTTTGGAGATCAGACCTTTGTCTGTTGTGGGGTTGGTGAAGATCTTCTCCCAGTCAGTGGGTTGCCTTTTTGTCTTAGTGACAGTGTCCTTTGCTTTACAGAAGCTTCTCAGTTTTAGTAGGTCCCATTTATTCAATGTTGCCCTTAATGCCTGTGCTTCTGGGGTTATACCTAAGAAGCGATCACCTGTGCCCATCTGTTGTAGGGTATTTCCCACTTTCTCTTCTATCAGGTTCAGTGTTTTCGGGCTGATAATGAGGCTTTAATCCATTTGGACTTGAGTTTTGTGCACGGTGATAGATATGGGTCTATTTTCATTCTTCTACAGGTTGACATCCAGTTGTGCCAGCACCATTTGTTGAAGATGCTTTCTTTCTTCCATTGTATACTTTTAGCTCCTTTATCGAAAATGAGGCATTCATAGGTTTGTGGGATAAAATCCGGGTCTTCTATACGATTCCATTGGTCGACTTCTCTGTTTTTATGCCAGTACCACCCTGTTTTCATTACTGTAGCTCTGTAATAGAGTTTGAAGTCAGGGATGGTAATGCCTCCAGAAGATCCTTTATTGTATAGGATTGTTTTGGCTATCCTGGGTTTTTTGTTTTTCCATATAAAGTTGATTATTGTCCTCTCCAGATCTGTGAAGAATTTTGATGGGATCTTGATGGGGATTTCATTGAATCTATAAATTGCCTTTGGTAGAATTGCCATTTTTACTATGTTGATCCTCCCAATCCAAGAGCAAGGGATGTCCATCCATTTTTTGGTATCCTCTTCAATTTCTTTCTTCAATGTCTTAAAGTTCTTGTCAAATAGATCTTTCACTTCCTTTGTTAGATTTACTCCAAGATATTTTATGCTGTTTGTGGCTATCCTGAATGGAGAAGCTTCTCTGATTTCCCTCTCTGCTTCCATATCCTTTGTGTATAAGAGGGCAACTGATTTTTTTGGAGTTGATCATGTATCCTGCCACATTACTAAAGCTGTTTATCAGCTGTAAAAGTTCTTTGGTGGAGTGTTTGGGGTCACTTACGTACACTATCATATCATCTACGAATAACGAAAGATTAACTTCTTCCTTTCCAATTCGAATTCCCTTGATCCCATTATGTTGTCTTATTGCTATTGCTAGAACTTCCAGCACTATATTGAAGAGGTATGGCGAAAGTGGACAGCCTTGTCGTGTTCCTGAGTTAAGCGGGATGGCTTTGAGTTTCTCTCTGTTTAATTTGATGTTAGCTGTCGGCTTGCTGTATATAGCTATTATTTTATTTAGGTATGACACTTGTATCCCTAATCTCTCCAAGACTTTTAACATAAATGGATGTTGAATTTTGTCAAATGCTTTTTCAGCATCTAATGAAATGATCATATGTTTTTTTTTCAGTTTATTTATATGCTGGATTACATTGATAGATTTTCGTATGTTGAACCAGCCCTGCATCTCAGGAATGAAGCCTACTTGATCATAATGGATAATTTTTCGGATGTGTTCTTGGATTCAGTTTGCCAGTATTTTGTTGAGGATTTTTGCGTCGATATTCATGAGTGAGATTGGCCTGTAATTCTCTTTTCTGTTTGAGTCTTTTTGTGGTTTTGGTATCAGAGTAACTGTAGCTTCATAAAAGGAATTTGGTAATAACCCTTCTGTTTCTATATTGTGAAATACATTAAGGAGTATAGGTATTAGGTCTTCTTGGAAGTTCTGGTAGAATTCTGCATTGAAACCATCTGGTCCTGGGCTTTTTTTGGTAGGGAGGTTTTTGATAAACTCTTCTAATTCTTCGCGACTAACAGGTCTATTTAGATTGTTCACCTGGTCTTGATTTAACTTTGGTAAATGATATTTATCTAAGAAAGTATCCATTTCCTTTACATTTTCCAGTTTTGTGGCATATGGGCTTTTGTAGTAAGATCTAATGATTCTCTGAATTTCCTCTGTGTCTGTGGTTATGTCCCCCTTTTCATTTCTGATCTTATTAATTTGCAAATTCTCTCTCTGCCGTTTGATTAGCTTGTGTTGGGGTTTGTCAATCTTGTTGATTTTCTCCAGGAACCAGTTTTTTGTTTCATTGATTCTTTGGATTGTTCTCTGTGTTTCTATTTTATTGATTTCAGCCCTCAGTTTGATTATTTCCAGTCTCCTACTCCTCCTAGGTGAGTCTGCTTCTTTTTTTCTAGAGCTTTCAGGTGGGCTGTTAAGTCTCCAATGTGAGCTTTCTCTGTTTTCTTTAAGTGGGCACTTAGTGCTATGAACTTTCCTCTTAGGACTGATTTCATAGTGTCCCATTAGTTTGAGTATGTTGTTTCTTTATTTTCATTGAATTCCAGGAAGACTTTAATTTCTTTCTTTATTTCTTCCTTAATCCAGGTATGGTTCAGTAGTTGGCTGTTCAGTTTCCATGACTTTGTAGGCTTTCCGGGGGTAGCATTGTTGTTGAATTCTAACTTTAATCCATGGTGATCTGATAAGACACAGGTGGTTAGTAATATTTTTCTTTAAATGTGGATGTTTGCTTTGTTACCGACTATGTGGTCGATTTTCGAGAAGGTTCCATGAGCTGCAGACAAGGTGTATTCTTTCCTATTTGGGTGGAATGTTCTATAGATGTCTGTTAAGTCCATTTGCTTCATTACCTCCATTAATTCTCTTATTTCTCTGTTATGTTTCTGTCTGATTGACCTGTACATTGGTGAGAGAGGAGTGTTGAAGTCTCCTACTATTAGTGTGTGCGGTTTGATGGCTGCCTTGAATTTTAGCAATGTTTCTTTTATGTACGTGGGTGCTTTTATATTAGGGGCATAGATGTTTAGGATTGAGACTTCATCCTGATGAACTGTTCCTGTTATGAATATAAAATGCCCCTCTCCATCTCTTCTGATTGATTTAAGTTTGAAGTCAACTTTGTTAGAGATTAGTATGGCCACACCTGCTTGTTTCTTAGGTCCATTTGATTGATAGGCCTTTTCCCAACCCTTTACTCTGAGTAGGTGCCTGTCTTTGTGGTTAAGGTGTGTTTTTTGTAAACAGCAGAATGTTGGATCCTGTTTTCTTATCCAATCTCTTAGCCTGTGCCTTTTTATACGTGAGTTGAGTCCATTGACATTAAGTGATATTAATGACCAGTGGTTGTTAACTCCGGTCATTTTTTTTTTAGTCGTAGAATTTGTGTGTATCCCTTCTTTGGTTTGTGTTGATGAAGGGTCTCTAGATGTCTGAGTTATTGTGGTCATTGTTGGACTCCTTGGTTAGTGATTTTCCTTCTATTACTTTCTGTAAGGCTGGATTTGTGGCTGTATATTGTTTGAATTTGTTTTTATCCTGGAAAATTTTATTTTCTCCATTTATAGGGGACGAAAGTTTGGCTGGTTATAGTAATCTGGGCTTGCATCCATGTTCTCTCAGTTTCTGAAGTACATCTATCCAAGACCTTCTGGCTTTCATGGTTTCCATGTAAAAGTCAGGTGTAAGTCTGATAGGTTTACCTTTGTAAGTAATTTGGCCTTTTTCCTTTGCCGCTCTTAATATTTTTTCCTTATTCTGTATGCTTTGTGTTTAGATAATTATATGGTGAGGGTATTTTTTTTTTGATCCAGCCTATTTGGGGTTCTGTATGCCTCTTGAACCTTCATAGGTACATCCTTCTTCAGGTTGGGAAAGTTTTCTTCTATAATTTTGTTAAGTATATTTTCTGGACCATTGAGCTGCACTTCTCCTTCTTCTACTCCTATTATTCTTAGGTTTGGTCTTTTTATTGTGTCCCATATTTCCTGAATGTTTTGTGATGAGAGTTTGTTGGACTTGCTGTTTTCTTTGATCATAGTGTTTATTTTCTCTATGGTATCTTCAGAATCTGAGAGTCTTTCTTCTATCTCTTGTATTCTGCTGGTTATGCTTGTTTCTGTAGTCTCTATTCGTTTACCTAGATTTTCCATGTCCAGCTGGCCCTCTGTTTGTGTTTTCTTCTTTGCCTCCATTTCAGTTTTCAAGTCTTGAACTGTTTCCATTATCTGTTTGATTATTTTTCCTTGGTTTTCTAGGGTATCATTCACTGATTTATTCAATTCTTCAAACTTTCTGTTATATTTCTCATCCATTTCTATAAGGGCGTTTTTTATATGCTGTTTAAGGGCGTCAATCACTTTCATGAAGTCAATCTTTTCTTCTTCTTGATTAAGGTGTTCATGTCCTTCCATTGTGAGGTCGCTGGTTTCTGGTGGCTTCATGTTGCTTTTCAGTTTGTTGGGCGAATTCTTGCCTTGGCGTCTGCCCATCTCTTCTTCCAAATGCTCCCTTATGGATCTTTTTTTACAAGATCAGGTCTCCTTGCCTACCCAACGTGGCCTCCCCAATGTTGGCTCTCCTGGCACCAAGGGATCAGGTCTCCGTGCCCAACCCTGGCTCGTCCCAACGCTGGTTCTCCTGGGGCCAAGAGATCAGGCCTCTGTGCTAGTTGGGCAGCTCGCAAACAAAGTGCCTACCCTGCTTGGTGCAGGCAGGCCACAGAAACAAAGGAACTGCAGCCCGCCCGGGCGCCCCGAAGACTGGGACCCAGCGCCCAATGCCACGCGCCGAAAGAGGGCGGTGGGGCTGAAGTAGGGAGAGCTCTGGACGGAAGCTGGGTGTGCCAGGAAGAAAGTGGCAGTACCCAGGGAATAGAGGTCCTGCAGAGAGCCCAAGAAGTACAGGAGGCCAAGGAACCCCCGAGCTCCCCATCCCCGGCTGGCACCGCGGGCCAGAAACTCACCCCAATGCTGGTTCTCCTGGGACCCAGAGATCAAGCCTCCGTGCTGGTTGGGCAGCTCGCAAACAAAGCGCCTACCCTGCTTGGTGCAGGCAGGCCACAGAAACAAAGGAACTGGAGCCCGCCTGGGCACTTCGAGGACTGGGACCCAGCGCCCAATGCCTCACGCTGAGAGAGGGCGGTGGGGCCAAAGTGGGGAGGGCTCTGGACGGAAGCTGGGTGGGCCAGGGAGAAAGAGGCAGTACCCAGGGAATAGAGGTCCTGCAGGTAGCCCAAGAAGGACAGGAGGCCAAGGGACCCCCGAACTCCCCATCCCCGGCTGGCGCCGCGGGCCAGAAACTCACCCCAATGCTGGTTCTCCTGGGGCCGAGAGATCAGGCCTCCGTGCTGGTTGGGCAGCTCGCAAACAAAGCGCCTACCCTGCTTGGTGCAGGCAGGCCACAGAAACAAAGGAACTGGAGCCCGCCGGGGTGCCCCAGGACTGGGACCTAGCGCCCAGACAGGCTGGGCTGGGCAATGCCACCTGCCAAAAGAGGGCGGGGGGGGGGGGCGAAGTGGGGGGGTGGCTCTGGACGGAAGCTGGGTGTGCCAGGAAGAAAGAGGCAGTACCCAGGGAATAGAGGTCCTGCAGAGAGCCCAATAAGTACAGGAGGCCAAGGGACCCCCGAGCTCCCCATCCCCGGCTGGCGCCGCGGGCCAGAAACTCACCCCAACGCTGGTTCTCCTGGGACCCAGAGATCAGGCCTCCATCCACAATATATTTTTTAAATTTCAAATGAAGTCCACTCTAACTCCATCAACTCAAACTCTTTCACAATCATACCAACAATTTTAGTTCCACTTCATCTAATTTGTTTCTCAATCCACTACAAATTCATCTTAGTAGTATTTCCAATGTATACATCTGGCCCTACATAGAAACATTGTCAGCCTATAGTGGTCCATCTCCAAAGTACAGTCATGGAATCTTCCTCCAGCAAGAGTTGTTAATAGGTCTTCTGATAGAGGCAGTGTTTCCTGAGACTCACACACATCAATTCAGAGAGATTCTTATGTAGGTCTTGTGTACGTAGAAACAGCTGCTGCAAATTCATGTTTTCAAGGTTTCTCTCATGACTTGAAAACACTGTTTCCTCTATTATCTCTGACTCTTACACTCTTTCTTTCTCTACCCCCTTCCATGATGATCCCTAAGACATTGAGGGGAGGTCTGATATGGATATCTTATTTATGGCTAAACTTACCATAATCTCTTACTTTCTACTCTTTGATAAATGTGGGTTACTGTACTAAACACTATATACTGCAACAAAAAGTTTTTTATTATGAAGGTTTAGAGTGACACTAATATATGTTTATAATGGTATAAGATTCACCATAATACTATGTCCATTTATGTGAATAATAGGAAAAAGTTTTTTTCTAAACCTATGATTGTACCTTAACATTGACTCTTGGCCTAGTTAACTAACAGTATGAGGCACAAATTTCATCTTAAGATGTGGGCCTTATATACAATTATAAAGTAGTTGGTTACTGTCAAAACATTTGTGTTACTGTTATACTAATGGTCCTCTCCTTCCAGGCCTATTATTATAGCTGGCAAGGCATACAACTGGGTAAAATTGATGATTATTTTTGGCCTCTGCTAGAATGATTAGCATATTCTGCAGTATAAAACTATAGAGTGAGAATAATGTTTTCAAGTCAGTACAAGCTTGATTTCTTGTACTATGACATGTGACTCAAGCATATTGTGTCTTCAGCAATGTAATCTTACCACCAAATACCAGAGGATAACCAGGAGTAATAATAGTAGCCTGCATTTTTTAAGGACTCTAAGAGAACTTACTGATTAACAACTTTAAGAAAGCATTCTGCAACTGAAAAGGGGCTTTTGTTTAATAGTCTTTGACATCTAGGAAAGGGGTTATCCCCTTGAAAATTGTAACTCCATTAAAACTGTTTAATATGGATATACATTTATATATTTAAGAAGCTTCTACAGTTATGTTCAATATGGGTTTTTTCAAAAATCTTTACTATTATAATTACTCTTTCCTTTTTCCTCTCACATTTTCACCCATCCTGTGTCTAACTTTACCATCTTTGCTCCATTAGACATACTGCTTTTCCCATTTATGCCACTATTTTCTGCTATCTTCATTGCACTGAAACTCTACTCTTGGCTCCCTTCTTTCTTCCTATGTATCTTTCTGAATTCTTAATCAAAAAGCAGGTGTGCACTAACATCTGGTCCTCTATCAATTCCATTGATCAATACCATCTGAATTTTTTATTGCAATATCTCTGTAGTACATTTTGAAAACAGGATTAATGACACATCCAGAAATTATCTTCTTGCTCAGGATTATTTTAGCTATTTTGAGCATTTGTTATTTGTTCTGAACTAGGGAATTAATTCTCACATATGTAACAGAAAGGGAGTCAGCTACAGTGAAAAAAATTACAGCAAAGGACAGCCACTTTATTCACTAAGCAATACGCCAAAAAGGCTTGCTTTTTGGTTTAGTCTTTACCAGATCCCTTGGTTCTGATAAGTAGCTTGTGAAAAGATGAATGAGCAATTAACTATATCATGTTGCAGTTTGTAGCAAAAATTGTTTCTCAAAAGCAGGCAAAAAGTCATAGACTGCCCCTGATCACACTGGTAGAAGCTCCACAAGAATATCAAGATACAAGACCATAACACTCACAACACACATGCAGATGACCTGGATCAAATATATACAGACTTCCTAGTTGTCAGTTAAGTCTCTGTGAACGTCTACAAACCATGACTAGTTTATTTTGAGGACCATGTTCTTGAGACCTCTGGCCCCTAATATTCTCCCTCCCGTTCTTCAGCAGGTTTTCCTGAGCTCTGCCTAATGTTTGGCTGTATTATTGATTGTAGGTTTCTGTATCTGTTCCTATCAGCTGTTAGATAAAGCTTGTCTGATGTCAATTATTCTAGGCACAAGTCTATAACTAGAGCAGAATAGCAATAGGAATCATTAGCATTTTATGCCAGTCATGTTTGGTTCTGAGCTACCTAGCCTCTGGTTTCTGTCTCTCCAGGTGTTTTTAGTGATGGGATACTCTCCTCTGATGGGTCTCAATTTGGAACAGATATTGATTGGTCATTTCCACAAGTACTATTCCACCTTTACAGCAGCACAAATTGTAGGTTGAAGGTTTTGTGTGTTGGTTGGTGTCCCTATTCCTCCACTGGTTACAGAAGATGAACATTTCCAGATCTGTATTTCCCGTTACTAGGAGGCTCTACTATGGATCACCTCTGTAGGAGGCTTTGCTATGGGTCACCTCTGTAGACTTCAAGAAGTTTCCATTGCACTTAGTTTCTATTTTGCTCCCCAAATATTCCCTAACTCTAGTTGTCTTTGCAATTATTCATGTTGTTCAGGACATTCAGAAAAAGACAGTTCCTCCAGAATGTAAGTTTAGGTTCACTGGCATCAGGGAGAAAGAGTTTCTGTGAAATGAACCATAAATAGCTGAACAAAGCTTTATTTATTGTTAAGCAAAGTTTTATTGGGGGGATAAAACAAGTTTCTCATACCAAAATCCTTTTGATACATATGTTGTCTGAAGGAAATCACCACATCCCTTCAATTCTAGTCTTGATTGTGTATTGTTTGTAGTGCCTAATAATTTAAGGTGCTCCAGGTGTGCCAGGATAGTCTTGTGACCATTGCCATGCAACAGATGGAAAGCGTCCTAAGAAAAGCAACCCTACAAATCACAGAAGATAATCAATGGTTGCTAAAAGTTCTTCAAGGTCTATGTTCCTCCAACAACTATTGCATTCTAATGTTACCATAGATACTATGAGAAAAAAACTATTCCGTTCTAGTGTTTACCCTTGATTCAATGAATCTACTAGATTTGTACTACATTTATCCCATTTGTTTAGGCTATGTTAATTATATTGAAGATTATGCAGTCACACCATGAAGACAGCCTCCTATGTATTGTATTGACTCATAGTCTTATATAGATAAATCAGAATAAATTTTCTCTCCTTCTAGCCATTTTTTATTGATTTTTTATTGATCTCTACATTTTTCTCTGCTCCCCTGCCTTCCTCTCCCCTCCCTCCTTCAACCTTCCCCTTAGGCCCCCATACTCCTAATTTACTGAGGAGATCTTGTATTTTTCTACTTCCCATGTACATTAGATCTATGTATGTCTCTCTTGGTGTCCTCATTGTTGTCTAGGTTCTCTGGGATTGTGGTTTGTAGGCTGCTTTTCTTTGTTTTATGTTTAAAAAACCACCTATGAGGGAGTACATGTGATAGTTGTCAATTTGATTATTTCCTGCCATCTAGTTTCCTTAGGTGAGTTTGATTCTTTTTGTTCTAGTTTTCAAATGTTCTGTTAATTCACTAGTGTGGGATTTTTTCAGCTTTTTTATGTAGGCATTTACTGCTATTGACTTCGCTCTTAACTCTGCTTTTATTGTGTACCATAATAAATTTGGGTATGTTGTGTGATCATTTTCATTGAATTTTAGGAAGTCTTTAATTTCTCCCCTTATTTCTTCTTTGACTCATTGATGAGTTAGGTGAGAATTGTTTAATTTCCATGTGTTTGTGGTTTTTCTCGAATTGCTGTTGACTTCTAGTTTTAAACCATGGTGATTTGATAAGGTATATTGGGTTATTCCAATATTTTGTATTTGTTGATGTTTTGTTACTGAGTTTGTGGTCAATTTTTGAGAAGTTTCTATAAGGTGCTGAGAAGAAGGTATATTCTTTTCTGTTTGGATGGAATATTCGATAGATGTCTGTTAAGTCTATTTGAGTCATAACATGTGTCTTATTTCTCTGTTATTTTTTTTGTCTGACTGACCAGTCAACAGGGGAGTGTTGAAGTCTCCCACTATTAGTGTGTGTGGTTTAATGTATGATTTAAGCTTTAGAAGTGTTTCTTATACATATGAGGGTACCCTTGTATTTTGGACATAGATGTTCAGTATTTTCCTCTTGATGGATTTTTCTTGTGACTAATATGAAATGACCTTCTTTGTCTCTTTTGAATGATTTTAGCTTGAAGTCCATTATGTTAGATACTAGAATAGCTACACCTGCTTGTTTCTTAAGTCCAAGTGGTTGGTATAGTTTTTCTCAATCCTTTACTCTGAGATGATATTTGTCTTTGAGTTTGAGATGTGTTTCTTATATGCAGAAGATAGATTCTGTTATCATATCCAGTCTGTTAGCCTGTGCCTTTTTATAGGTGAATTGAGTCATTTACATTAAGGGATATTAATGACCAGTGGTTACTATCTCCTGTTAATTTAGTTTTCATTGTTGGTGACATTAATTTGCATGTTTTTCACTTCTTTGGTATTTACTGCTATGAGACCATCAATTGTCCATGTTTTTGTTAGTGTAGCCAACTTACTTGGGTTGGAGTTTTCCTTCTAGTATTTTGTGTAGGGATGGGTTTATCGATAGGTATTGGTGAAATCTAGTTTTGTCATGAAATATCTTGTTTTGTCCTTCTATCATGATTGAAAGTTTTTCTGGGTATAGTAGTCTGGGCTGGAATCCATGGTTTCTTAATGCTTGATCATGACCTTCTGGCTTTCATTGTCTCCAATGAGAAGTCAGGTGTAATTCTGATAGGTCTACCTTTATATATTATTTGCCCTTTTTCCTTTGAAGCTCTTAATATTCTTTCTTTACTCTGTATGTTTACTGTTTTGATTATTATGTGGTGAGAGAACTTTTTTTGGATCCAGTCTATTTGGTGTTCTGTAAGCTTCTCGTATCTTCATAGGCATATCTTTCTTTGGGTTGGAAATGTTTTCTTCTATGATTTTTGTTAAATATATTTTATGTGCTTTTGAGTTGAACTTTTTCTCCTTCTTCTAGACGTATTATTCTTAGATTTGGCCCTTTTATGGTGTCCCATATTTCCTGGACATTTTGTGTTAAGGTTTTGTTAGATGTAATGTTTTCTTTAACTGTTAGACTATTTCCTTTATTGTATCTTTAGCACCTACTTTGGCCTAGGTTCCAGGTTCTTGCCTATTTTCTTTGATGTCCCAGGACAATTTCTGGACCCACAAAGATCCTGGCTCAGTCCTACTTTCTCTGAGTTTCCAGACTCATGCCTAGCCCTGCAGAAATTTCTGGTTCCTGCCTACATCCTCTCAGAGGTCCCAGATTCATGCACAGACTGGCAGATATCCTTGCTCAGGCCTAGCTCCTGGGAGGTCCTAGATTCACATCAACTCCCTTGAAGGTCCCAGATTCACGACTGGACCCTCAGCGGTCTCTGGCTTTGGCTCAGTCTCTCAGTAGTTATTTCCCTGTACCTGTTCTGGTGCAGATTGGATCAGGTTGCTGGCTTAGTCCAGAATACATTTTAATTTAGTAAAATGACTAAAGCAAAATCTATAAATAATTGCTTAAATTAGAAATATATTAAATGATGGATAGGACTGAATAAATCTAAGTTATCTATAATGCTTACCATAATATCTATCACAAGTACATCTGGTAACTTATTGTAAAAAGGTCCCTTAATTTCTTGTTGTAAATCATAGATCATCTGACAAGAATTAGGATAACTCAACAAATGCATTTTAAACTTTTCTTATTCATACTTGCTTTCATTATATCATAAAGATATAATGCATAGGTAAAATATACTAATCACATTTTAATTTAATTTGCTCTCATTCAACGTCTCTCATTGATCTCCGAGTAAGATTACAGTTTATCCCAAATCAACTTTTTCTTTAACTACCACAATATCTATTCTATTCTGCTGAGTCCAAAGCTCTGCAGAATGCTTATGGCAGTTTTTATAAATTCAGTCATCTAAATTTCCTTATATTAGGCCAATCCAGCAGTCTCAGTCATAGCATTCCAAGCAATTATTCATATAACTGTGCCTACAATCAGTCCAGTTCCTATTATTATTCTTTTAGTGAGTTTCTGGACTAGAATCATCATAGGTGACTTTTATCATCGTCTCAACAATTTCAGTGAAATCAAATCTTACTCTAAAAATATATAATTTTTTGAAGTTAAATCTAATGTTATACTAGAATTAATCCAAGAATAAAGAGTATAGCATTCACAAGTGATACTATAGTTATTAGGATGACATTGTATAGGCCCTTTCAATAATATATGGTGGTACAAATGCTACAAAATTATTACATCAATTTAATCTAATGGACAAAATACATTTACAATAATTAATATTTAACCTCCTTTCTGTGCTTTGGGACTCTTGCTAATTTACCAAATTCCTCTTATGTAAATTTCCAAATTGCAAGATAGGACATGAAATCCAACTCTGTAACATGGAATAGATTCATCAACATTAGAACTAATTCTCCAAGTTCTACACAAATAATACTTTTGCCATCTGAATTCTGAGTGAGAAAATTTTTCTGAGGGAAGTTATAAGGGCACCATTGACTTCTACTTAGGAGATATTAAAAAGACAAGAGTTCTCACTTTTACATTGTTGTCAAGGTGTCAGTCAGATTTCTTGTTGGTAAGTCACATCTCACAAAATAGCAGAATTTTGGAAAGTATAACATTTATCTTCTGTCCTCTAAAACCAAATGAGTGAAGCATATAAAATTTACCATGAAAATTCTGGGTAGTTTAACTATACCTAAGTAAATTTGAAAGGTTACACTTAAACAGTGAGTTCCTTGACCCGTATAAATAGGAATTCTTTGCACTGCCAAAGTATAATTTGTAAATTTCTTATCCTCTTTTTTAGGCCTACCAGGTCCTCTGTGGCTGTAAGGACTAGTTAGGTAGCCAAGAAGATTCATTGACTTCAACAGAAATAACCCTATCTCCCCAAATTAGCCATTTGTTAATTGAAGGCTTAGGAATATAATGCAAGTTAATATGATTGGTTCCTGTTACCTGTACAGTTATAACAGAAAGCAAAGAGGTTACAACAAGTTACAACAACTGTACCTGTACAGTTACAACAAGGAGCAAAGGTGTAGCATTTATAAGTTTCCTATCCAGCTAAATTCTTGCTTCCCCCTTTTCAGAGAATTACTTAAACTCTTTCTAAGTAGGAAGATCAGTCATCTGCTTCAAGGCTTCCTGTATCTCTTTCTTCTTAAAGTTATGTTATCCATGTCAATAACAAGAGACTTCTCTTGTTCAGGTTGAAGGATTTATTTGTTTCAATGATATCCACAACTTCCAATATTCTTCAGAAACAGAAACATAACCTCAATACCATTGTGACACCTTTCATGGTATCCATTTTGATGTCAAAATATCCTGGTACTGCACATGCTGAATGAACTCATCAGTTTTTTCCATGCTCTAATGCCTTTCAGCAGCTGTTATCCCTGCTTCAATATCTATTAAAATTTAAAGTTAGTAGAGAATTATATAAGCTATCTCTAAGAGTGCTCATATTCTCCTTTTGTTTTATAAGCATCCCTCTTAAAATGTGGTAACAATTGTTTGTCTGTAGAATTATATGACATTCTTTTAATAATGTGATTTGCATTACAATGTACAAAAATTATTTCTTCTCACTGAAAATATAATTAAGAGAACTGTGAGGTTGAATTTGTATTGGTATACTTATTATACTATTTACTCTAGTAAATGTATAATTATGCAAACCGACTTCACAATTTAGAGAAGATGCCTATTGAAATCCAGAGTATGCATCAACAACATGATGAACAGATTTTAATTTTCAAAATTCTTCCAAGTAAAATACAACTATGTGCCAAATGCTATTGCTTTGAATGCCCTTAGGGCTACTTTTTGCAGATAAAGGAACTTGATTACACAAAGAAGAAGTGGGACAATATTTTTATAACTTGTTTAAATTGTTAACAAGAAATGAAAAATTTTCTTTAAACCTTTACTCTGAACATGATTTTTTATGAAATTCTGAAGCCTTTAATTTATTTCCTATTAGTAGTTGAACAATCTTTTGATTTCCTTTTTTTAATGGTCAAGACAATCCCATATGAGACCAAAAATGAATAATATATAGTGTTAAATTCCTGTCCAAGATTGCCTCTTGCAGTTATATAAATAATAAAGTTAATCAGAAATAAATCCAATTTTTAGGTATAATACAACACTTTCTACATATTGAGAATAAGTAATCACATTAAGAAGTTCATTAAAATCTAATGAAACCTTTAAAATGGTATGTAATTTTGATTTTTAGAGAGAAGCATAAGAACTTTGGACTTATTCATGTTTTCTGTTGGATAATCAGTCATTTCCATCCTATTTCTTTCATTATACAATATAAGCATACCAGAAATGAATGAGTTTTCCACATACTACAACCCTCTCCAGCATAAGCTGTTATTGGTGTTTTTTATCTTAGCCATTCTTACTGGTGTAAAATGGTATCTCAGAGTTGTTTTGACTTGATTTGCATTTTCCTGATGGCTAAGAATGTTGACCATTTCCCTAAGTAACACTGATTTTTTTTACAAAGATTAAGTTCAGTAGTGCGTAGAGCAGTAGATAATTCTGATATTAGGAAGTTCTTTGGAAATTGGTATAGCGGTTTCTCAGAAAATTGGGAATCAACCAACCTCAGGATCCAGAAATACCACTCTTGGTCATATACCCAAAAGGTGCTCCATCATACTACAAAGACATTTGTTCAACTGGGTTCATAACAGAATTATTTGTAATAGCCAGAACCTGGAAACAACCTAGATGCCCCTCAACTCAAGAATGGATAATTTACTCATTAGAGTAATACTCAGTGGGGAAAAAAACAAAAACAATGACATCTTAAAATCTGCATGCAAATGGATGTAACTAAAAAACACCATCCTGAGTGACACAACCCAGGCACAAAAAGATGAGTATGTTATGTAATCACTCATAAGTGGATGCTAGCTATCAAAAAAGGATATTGATTATGCAGGATCCTCGAGAATCTAAGTAACAAGGTGAACCCTAAAAAAACATATGTAGATTCACCTGGAAAGTCAAAATAGACAATATTACCTGACAAAAATGGGAGCATGGGGTGAGGGAGAAGGGAGGAGGGAAGGGGAAGAGAAGGGGGAAGGAGAGGGAAGAGGTGAACTTGAGATAATGGTATGGTAGAGAAGGAGGAAGGACAGAGATGAGAGCAAGATAAGAGATATCTTGATTAAGGAAATTATTGTGTGGCTAGCAGAAACCTGGCTCTAGAGAAATTTCCAGGAATCCACAAGGATGATCCCAATTAAGACCCTAAGCAATAAAGGAGAAGGTGTCCAATCTGACCTTGCCCTGTAGACAGATTGATGAATTTCTTAAATGTCACCATAGAAACTTCATTCAGCAACTGATGGAAATAGAGGCAGAGACCCGCATGGGAGCACTGGACTGAGCTCCCAAAGTCCAGTTGAAGAGTGTGTAAAGTAAGATTATGAGGAAAGAGGTCAAGACCATGAAGGATACACCCACTGAAACAGTATACCTGACCTTATGGGAGCTCACCAACTACAGTCAGACAGGGAAGAAACAGGAATAGGTCCAAACTAGTGCCTCTGAATGTGGTTGACAGCTGCATGCCTGGGGCAGAATGAAGGGCCACAGGCAGTGGCACCAGAATTTATCACTACTGCTTGTACTGGATTTTTGGGAACCTATTCTCTTTGGGTGTATACCTTGCTCAGTCTAGATATAGTAAGAAGGCCCTTGGACCTTCCACAAAGCAATGTGTCTCTTACCCTTTCTGAAGAGTGGCTGGGGATGGGGTGCAGGTATAAATGGAGGGAATGGGAGGAGGAGAGGGCGTGAGAACTCCGATTGGTATATATAATGAAAAAAGATAGTTTGTTTTATTTTAAAAGATAAACATATAATAATAAAAAATAAAAAAAAGCAAATTCAGTGTCAGATTCCCCTAACTTAGTGAATATTTTCTAAGTGTGATAATTCTCTTTAACTTTATCCCAGTGTCTTAATGTTGTTGAATATCATTACAAGATAGTAGCATCATCAAACTGTACTTATCTTTGTAAATCAGCATATTTGCCTTTACCTAGGAATTAGTCCTTCATATGCACTTGTCTAGCATTATTGTGCTGTTCCACTGTGGTCACATCTCTCCACCAGGTGAACCACTGTAACTGACAACCAACTTCAATTACAGTGGGATAATTCTATTCTAAGAATCCCAAATATTTAAAGCATGTGTTATATAAGTTGAATGCATTCTGTATACTACTAATTCTTCTTAAATCATTTTAAATCCGTCATGTATGTACATCTGAAAACTGAAGAATTGATTATTTTGGGGCATTCTTGCATAGCAATTGTATAGCATGGAAACACCTGTGCAGGTGTCTTCTTGATTTTAGGCAACCAGTCCTCTCTTTCTTAATAAGATAGTATTATAGTTCTTTGATTAAAAGCTTTCAATATTTCAAGTTTTTACTGGGGAAAATAATTTTTGGTTTTATTTCCTTCCCTGTTTTCTATCAGGAATACACTCTTTTCTTATTTATTGCCTTGAGAGTTCTTTTCATGTTTTTATAATTCCTGCAATGTGCAGGTAAAGACTCAGTCTTTTTCCCTTCTAAGTCTGTTTTTTCTAAAGAAGAAGAGGATTCATCTCCAGTGTTTTGATGTTTTTTCACTTCTTTTTCCTCTGAAAGAACATCCCTGTCTTCATGTAAGAAAACATTCTCCTCCACTGACTGACAATTTCTAGCAAGAATGCTATCCCTTTTAATTCCTTTTTCCATATCTTAGTGGACTCTCTGTGACTACTCATTCTGCAATGGGATCCAGAGAATTAGAGAACAAATTACATAAATATCAATTCTTTACTGGTATAGGTTTCCATCTCTGATGAATTCTCCTTGAAGCTTTCAACTCCTGCTTCCATACTATCAGATTTAATTGAATAGGAGTTGTTGCCTGAAAACAATAATAATGCCATTTAACTTATATCCAAAGCTCTGTAGGCTATTTCTTTTTTACTTTCACTCCATTTCCTTTTAAGAACACTTAGCAATTGCACATACTCCTCATCCTGAGATGGTGAATTCCCTAGGTCTCTGCCCAAATCTGGAGTCTCACCTATAATTGTGTATCCAGTTCTGGAGTATACCTTCAGTCCCTAAGTATCCAGGCATCTCTCTTCTCTGAGCCTCATGACGTTGGGGGCCAAATGTCATTTTCTTGTTGTATAGGACATTCAGAAGGGGAGCATCTCTAGATCATAAGTTTAGGCTTACTGTCATCAAGGACAAAGAGTTTCTGTGAGCTGTGTATTGACTGGCTGTGCAAATGCTTATTTTTGATTGTTATATAAAGCTGTTTCTTTTTTTAAAGATAAAACAATTCTCATATCAAAACACCTTTGATCTATTTTATATATTTCCTGAAGGAAATCATAAACAGACACACAAAGTTAGTTCTTATTGTGTATTGATTGCAGTACCCAATATTCATGATGCTCCAGATGTGCAGGATAGGCCTGTGACAAAAGTCATGCAATGGATGGGAAGCTTTCTCAAAAATACAACTCTACTTGTATGATTTGAAGGCAGGCACTGTTTCCTACAATAACTTTTTAAGGTCTATGTACCTCTAACAAACAACTACTATATTCTAATGTTACTTATTATAATTATAATTCTACATACAGTAAACAATCACAACTATTTCATTCTGATATTTACATTAGATTCGAGACCCAGTGCTATTTTCCTCCATCCCCCACACCTGCTTCCCTCCTGTTCCCACCATCATTCCTGTCAGTCCACCAAGAAAATCTGTTCTATTTCCCCTTCCCAGGAAGATTCTTGTGTCCCCTCTTAAGCCCTCCTTGTTTCTTAGGCTCTCTGAGTCTGTGGATTATAGCATGACTATCATTTTCTTTGCAACTAATATCCATTTTTAAGTGAGTACATGCCATGTTTGTCTTTCTTGGTCGGCTTGTCTCATTCAGGATTTTTTTTTCTAGTTCCATCCATTTTCCTGAAAAATGACTTTCTAAAAATATAGGTGTAATACTATATTATGTAAATGTACATCTTATTTATCCACTTTTCAATTGAGGGTCACCTAAGTTGGTTAAAGTTTCTGGCTACATAATGAGCAAAGCTGATGGGAACATATTTGAGCAAATGTCCTTAAGGTCTATGGTATGTTATTTGGGTATAGGAGTGGTATAGTGGGACCTGAAGTCAATTGATTCCCAACTTAATTTCTGAGAAACTGTCTTATTAAGTCCCAATGTGGCTGTACAAGTTTACAGTTCCACCAGAAATGGAGAAGTATTGCCTTTGGTCTGCCATAATCAAGTAAGCTTTATCACATAGATTCAGGGAAGGTTGAACATATGGAAATATGTTAATGTAATCCACCAAACTGAAAGCAAAAAACACATGATTATCTTATTAGATACTGAAAGAGTCTTTAACAAAATCCAACACTCCATTCAAGATAAAAGTCTTAGAAAAATCAGGGCTACAAGGGACATACTTAAACATAACAAAGACAATTGACAACAAACCTTTAGCCAACATCAACTTCAATGGAGGGAAACTCAAGGCAAATCCACAAAAATCAGGAACAAGACAAGGCTGTCCACTCTTTCCATATTTATTCAATATAGCAGTTGGAGTTTTAGCTAGAGCAATAAGACAATGAAAGGAGATAAAGAAGATACAAATTGGAAAGGAAGAAGTCAACATATTACTATTTGTAGATGATATGATAGTGTGCATTAGCAACCCAAAAAATTTTACCAGGGAATTTCTACAGCTGATTAAAAATAAACCTTTTTTATTTCAGTTTCTCTTTGTATTTTTTAATTTATGCCTTTTTCATCATGAGATGATTATTTCATGCTATCAACTCCTTTTTAATGTAAATCATTCTTTTTCCTAGGCCTTTCAGATGTGCTATTATGTTGTTAGTATAAGATCACTCTAGTTTCTTTGGTGGGCAATTTGTCGTATGAGCTTGTCTCTTAGAACTGCCTTCATTGTTCCCCATAGTTTTGGATGTGTTATGTTTTCATTGTCATTCAATTCTATAGAGTTATCAGTTTATTTTACTTTTTCCTCACCCACTCCTCAGTAAAGAGTGAGTTGTTCAGTTTCCATAAGTTTTTAAGATTTATTTTATTTCAATTATTGATATTCGCCTTAACTCCATAGTCATCAGATAGGGTTCAGGGTGTTATTTTAATTATCTTGTATTTGTTGAGACTTTATTTAAGTTATGAGTATGTGATCAATTTTAGAGTAAGTTATGTGAGATACAGAGAAGGTATATTCTTTTGTATTTGAGTATAATGTTCTGTAAGTATCTGCTTGATGTATTTAATTAAAGATGTCATTTAGTATCACCATTTCTTTTTATAGTTTTTCTTTGGATAATCTTCCAGTTGGCAAGAGTAGGATCTTGAAGTCACAAGTATCATTGTGTGAGTGTCAATATGATTTTAGCTATTGTGTTGTTTCTGTTTTGAAATTGGTTGCATTGTGGTTTGTGTAAAAATATTTAGAATGGCAATTACTTCATTGTGGTTTCCCCCTTGATGAATATAGTCCCCTTATCTATTAATATTTTAATGTTTTCCAATAATAGTTTTAATAGTTTGAAATCTATTTGTCACATTTTAAATTGGCTTGATTCTTAGGACCCTTTGCTTGGAATGTCATCATATTACCCTAAGGTGGACTTCTCTCTTTGATGATAAGTATATTTCTTGGATGTTTCTAATCTAATCTGATAATCTGTGTCTTTCTTTTGGAAAACTAAGACAATTTATATTGAGAATTATCAATAACCAGTATTTGTTAATTCCGATTACTGTGTGTTGTGGTGTGGGGACTCCTTCTGTCCCCACCTGATTTTAAAGTAATCATCTGAGACTATTTCTCCTTTGTGTTTTATTGGGTATTTTTAACCATTTCACATTGAAATTTTTATTCTAGGGCCTTCTGTAGAACTGTATTTGTAGATAGACATTGCTTCAATTGGTTTTATTGTTCAGTGGTTTTTTTTTTTTTTTCAAATTTTGTGATTGAAAGTTTTGTTGGTTATAGTAGTCTGGATTGGCATCTCTAGTTTCCTACAGTTTGTAGAAAATCTTTCTAGCTTCTTTTGGATTTTAAAGTTTCCATTGTGATGTCAATGGTATGCTAATGAATTTGGTTTTACACAATGTGTTTTTACATTGCAGCTTTTAATGTTCTTTCTTTGATCTATAAATTCAGTGTTTTGATTATTATGTTTCCTGGAAAAGTTCTTTCCTGATCCAGTCTGTTTTATGTCTGTATACTTCTTGTACCTTGATAGGAACATCCTTCTTTAAATTAGGAAATATTTCTCCTGTGATATTGTTAAAATATTTTTCTATGCCTTTATTTCTATTTTTATATATTTGGTCTTTTCATATTGTTCCATATTTCCTGGATGTTTTGTGGCTAGTGCTTTATACTGAGACTTCAGTATCTTCTGTCTTATCTTTAATGTCTGAGATTCTCTATTACATTTCATGTATTGGGCTGTGAGATTTACCTCTGAGGTTTTTGTTTGATTTTATAAATTTACCAGTACTGTGGCACTGTAGAATTAATTCCCCTTAGTTATTCTACTTCTACTTTTATTTCTTTAATTGTTCTCATCATTCCATTTCACTGGTCATGTTTTCACAGATTTAATTAATAAGTTTATTCATACCCTTTCTGTGGCCTTACAGCATATTCCTAGTAAATATTTTGAAGTCTTTTTCTCGTGGTTTATCTATATTGAATTTATCTGGGCCTGTTCTAGTATTGTTTCTGGGTTCTGAGGAAGGAATAAATTCTTTGTTGTTAATGACTGTGTTTCTCTGATGGCATATCATACTCTGGATTTCCAGATGGTTAAAATTGTGTTTATATCTGTTATTGTGTTTTTAAAAAGCAAGTGTTTCTACCCTTTATTCTACCTTTGCTGTCCTTTCTGGATCTTAGGAATTTGGTTGGCTGTGGATTGCTTCTAAACTTTGGCTGACATGTTCCCTAGTGTTCCTGGCTGAAATGTGTTCCTAGGTATTTATAAATGGAGAGAGGAATGGGGATGCCATAGAAGCTGCAAGGTGAAAATGTTCACAGGAAACTGGAGGGTGGTAGTGCATGCCTTTAATCCCAGTACTCAGGAATTAGAGTCAGGAAGATCACTGTGAGTTCAAGGCTAGCCAATTACAACTAACCCATTATTAATGAACTTGTGTGTGAAAACCAGCTAAGTGCTCTACTGGAATATCTTTTCAGTCATAGATGGGATTTTTTACTTTAAGAATCATCAACCTCTCTGCATTGAATCAGAAAGCCCTCATTTCTTGTCATCACTGCCAAGTAAATGCCATTCATTTTAGTTCAAAGTTTGCTTCACTTGATAACAGATCAGTGCCTTTTGTAGAAGGAGGAATAGAAGTAATTGGTAATGTTTCATCCACCACAGGGCTTCTTACCATTTTCTTTCATGGCTACTTCCCACTTGGTAATTTTACTTGACCCGTGTGTGTGTGTGTGTGTGTGTGTGTGTGTGTGTGTGTGTATAATGAAGTAAGTACATAAATAAAATGTTGAATGATAATAAATCATAGCAATGTTCAAATTTATTGGAAATACATAAAAGTCATCATTGAACAAATAAAAAAAGAAAATTTTCATCCTAATGGGACAGATTGTGCTTATGTTCTTCACCTAAAGAATAAAATCTCTGCTAGATAGTTGATAATATTTTACTTAAACTATTATATACAATTTCTATATATCGGATAGTTTGGTTTTATAACTGTTAAAACTAAACATACCATTTTATATAAATATCTAGTAAAATTGGCATAATTGTTTAGGGCCTGTGGTTGTTTGAATGAAAACGTTCTTCATTGGATGACAGTATTTGAACCCCTGTTCCTCAGTTGTTGGTAGTATTTGAAGAGTTTAATAGAACCTTAAAATAGAGCCTTGCTGGAGGAAGTATATCACTAGACTGGGAATTGAATGTCCATGTTCACACCCTAACTTTGTTAATGCCATCCATGCTTCCTGCTTATTTAAAAAGTTGAGTTCTCAGCTTTGTACTACTACCACCATGCCTTCTAGACCACCTCAACATGGTGGACTCTTATCCCTCAGGATCTGGAAGCATAAATACATCCTTCCTTCAATGAATTTTGTTGGTCATAGTGCTTTGTCACAGTAGAAGAAAATAACTCATGAAGAACCAGTTTGGATATTATTAGACATTGGTATTAATGTCAAGCCAACTACAATTAACAGTTAATTTTAACTTAATTTATATATAAATATGCTGTTTTCTCCTCATTCCTTCATCTCACCTTCCCATGTTGGCACTTATCCCACAAATTCAAACTTACATCTTTAACAATTGTTGTCACATGTACACCCAAACAAACATACATTCAACCTATTGTGTTCATTCAGTATTGCCTGCATATGTAAGTTTCTATGGCTGACTGGCTCCAATTAGTGTGTTCATCCATTGGGAAGACTAATTCTATCTCTCTTACCAATTGTTAATTGCTATAGTTCTTCACGGATGTATGGAGCTCAATAATATCACCCTCTGTGTTGAGATATCAATTGTGGTAGGAGTCATCCCAAATTTTATGAAGCTTTAGTCATCATCAATCAGCAATATTAAAATAGCAAACATTCTAACACAATGCAGTTAAATTATGTACCCATTTGGCACATATGCGGCTAGAAATATAGTAGGAAAACACAAGAATATTTGCTTGGTTTAATTAAAATTATTTATTGGAAGAAACTATATATGTATGTATGTGTGTGTGTGTGTGTGTAGTGAACTTTATAGTATCCAAATTTCTCAAATATGAGCAGAAGTATTACGGGTAGCATCTGTTGATCTCTGAAGTTAGACAACCATACTTTATGTAATGTGCACATGATATGATTTCTTACTCATAGCTTTAATGAGGTGCTCACTGAAAGAAAGACTTCAAGTTTGTTCCAAGTTTATGAAGTAATATTTGTCATTACACAATAAAAAGATATTATTGTTGCCAATTTCTCATGTTATCTACTTTAAGCTAAATGACCCCAAATATGAAGGTGAACCAATATTTAAGACACTGAGCTTTGGAAACATTGCACTGACTGAAATTGAGCTTACGACAACAGTACATTAACATCGCTGTAAATCTATATCACATTTGTTGACTTGGGTTACTTCATAATAAGATTTGTTATTGGGAATGAACAAAATTGTGTCTTTCCTAGTTGTCTCATGAATTCAACAGTATGTACCTAAAAAGAGTAAATGTGTCTAAATTCTTATCTTCAGGAAGCACTGAAGGAAACAAAGCACTACTTTATATTCAATAGGTTCACTAAGTACATGCAGACATATGTTGAATATCCAAGCCATCAGTAATATTATCTCAGTAAAAGGAAGACAGTATATAATCTCTAGAGACAGGAAGAATTACTTTAAAGAAGATATAATTTGTCTCCATAACATGGGACATGAAAAGTTCAGATGTTTAATGTGTCATTTTCTAATGTATTTTTTATTTATTTTTCACAGGAGAAATAAAAAGTCCTACCAATACAATTCCAAAATCTTTAATGTCTGGCCTGTCCATTGTTATTCTGATGTACTTATTGACTAATATATCATACTTCACAGTTCTGACACCCCAAGAAATCATCTCTTCAGGTATGAAGATGTAGAAGTATAAATAAGATAGATGCCTCTCTGTTCTCATAGTTAAATATGGCAAGTTTTATATGATATATATATATATGCTTATATGATATATATACATATATATGCTTATGAACAAAATTATATAAAATAGTATGTTTTATTTTGGGCTTTTTAATGAATCTAAGGAAAATATAATGACCTGAGCTTAAATTATAAGAAAAACAATCACATGTTAACAAGTAAATTATAAATACAGAAGGCCATGTACCAAGAATTAAAATAAATGAAAAAGAAAAAAAGAGTAGGAAAAGAGGACAAAGAAAATGAAGACAAGACAGCTGAGCAAGCGGAAGAAGAACAAAAAGCATAGATATTATGCTCAGATGCTTCATCCTTCAATATCCACTTTTACTTTACAATGAAAGAGGCTGTTCAAAATAGGCACCATATCCTTACTTTGTTAGATGTAAAACCCAGTGACAAGATTTTCATTAGGCTATTATTAGCATCCATCATAGATTGTTCAAAATGTAAGTCACAACCAGTTCTCAGCCACACTTTGCATATTATAACACTGTCCTTCTCTAAGATATTACTAGTAATCTCTAAAGGTGAGGAGTAATTTTTATGATAGGCTCATATATATATATATATATATATATATATATATATATATATATGATGGATTAATCATATTCATCACAGTATCACTAGGAATAAGTATAGCTCCACCACCACTCATTCATTATTGTGTGGACTTGCTGTCAAAAACATGATTTTTTTGGAGATAAATGTTTATTCTGGTTGGAACTAGAAGTTCAACATTCCCTTCATACACATGAAAAATGGGAAAATTTCTATTCCAGACATAGGCAGCAGCACTGATTTTAAACAGCATGATAAAGAGAAAGGGCATACACAGTCTTTCTTTAGGATATTTTCAGTCTTATATGAATAGTCACAAAATGACTTAGTAGTATAAACAATATTTGGCAATTTCAAAGGGGACATTGTACAGGAGTGTTTTTAAGTATATCTGCAATATAGGGACATTAAGGGGAGGATATGTGGGAAATGTCACAGCTCACAAAGTTTACAATGTATTCTACACAATAGTAGCTAAGTTTTAGGCCACTTTTGCTGGGAGGTATGTATCATGCAGTGCAGGGCTTCACAGCTAGTACTGTCTTACTATCTGGCAAAAGGTTGTGTATTGTTAATACATGAGATAGACATATTAAGAATCAGGAGAGCAAGAACTGTTATTCCTGCCACTGAGCAGCCGTGCGGCTCTCAAATATGCACATCTAATGCTGGACAAAACCAGCCACAGAGAACAACAGATTAAACAGTAAGAGACGCCTTCTCTTAGAATGAATTGACAAATTCTATTACATAATGTATAGATAAAGGGACAATTACAGAATGCTGCTCTATTGTCTTTCAAGCAAAAAATCACTTTGGCTTTTTGAATTTTCATTTAATTTTTCAGATTCTATTGCTATCACATGGATGAACAGATTTTTCCCTTCGACACAATGGGCTATTTCTTTGGGGATCTCAGTTTCACTGATGAACACCATTTCTTGTGGAATACTTTCAGCATCAAGATTATTTTACTGTGCAAGTCAGGATGGAAAATTACCTTTCATATACTCAATGCTTAATGAACATCATTCTCCAGTTGTAGCAGTCTTCATGATTGTCATTTTGTCATCTATTTCAATAATAACTTCAAATTTAATTTACTTAGTGAAATATGTGGGCCTAGGAGCATGGTGTATAAATTTGATGAATATGATAGGGTTGCTTAAAATAAGGTACCAGAAGCCTGATCTGCCAAGACCTTATAAGGTAAGTCAATATGCAAAAAATGTTGAATATATAGTTTGTTTGTTGTTAAACCTTTCTCAATAGCTGTGAGTTTCTTCTAACCACTCTATGAAGCAATAACTCTTTTCTTCTTACCAAGCATTTGTGATATTGACCATTTGAGGCTTCATTTTTTTCATTGTGTGAAAGGTAAAAACCGATATACTGCAGGGAAAACAGATGGCATCATTATCTTCCAGGGAGCAAACAATAATACTAAGGAGAAAATTACAATTTCCATGCTTAAATGAGCTGCCTCACCTCGTAATTTTACATAGTAGAAGTAGCTTCCTTTTTTTTTTGCTTATTTCCTTAGTAGACATTTTATTTAATTCAAGATTTTAGGGAAAGACTTATGTTGTATGGTTTTCATTTAAATTGTCTTGGTAATGTATAAATCACACAGTTATATAACATGAATCCGTAGATGTTCCATTATCTTTGCCTTCCTTTTCAATAGTCCTATGAATATCCTAAAAAATTAATCTGTATAATGGTTGCTGAGATAATAGAAAATGATGAAAACAATTTTGTATTTTTATAGTGACTATAATAAGCCCATTAGCATCGTTAATAAATTACACATTCACAAATTTTTCCCTAGGCATTCTGATTTATTCAGTGTCTACTGGACCACAGGAATGTATACTAATATTTTTCATCTTAGGATCCTAATATATAGTGAAAACTAACAGTATTTTGAGAAATATCAGTCTATATTATATTCCAAATTCTTTTTTGAAATTGCTTCTTCTTCAAATGTATCCCAAGTCAGACAAGTGAATGATACCTTTAATACATTGTATATCTCTGCTATATTTCAGACAATCATATATATAATTCATAAAAATTGAGGTTAATATATTTTGAGACTCTTACTATATTGAGGAAGTGTAAAAAATATATGCACTTCAGTAAAATTAATGAAGAAATTTCATTTTTGAGCACATTCTAGTGAATTTGATTTTTATATATACTTTATAAGAATCATATCAGATATCATCTTGTGAGTGAAAAATCAAATGAACCTGTGAGATACCTGAACAATGCCTTTCAGATTCCTGTTTATTGATTTTTATTATCTTTCCTGAGCATTAGTTACAGTAAATGGCAAGTAAGAGTATTTCAGAAGTATGAGTGTTCATGCTGAAAACATTATCAATCTAAAAGTGTGAAGTCACTGAAGTGCTGGTTATTTATGTATCACAGTGTAAAGACTCAGCAACAACAGACCTTAAATAAATCAATATCCAGACCTATATTCAAGGCATACTTGGTGTCAGACACTATGAAATTGACAAACACACCTATTGAAGAAAACACTGAGTCTTCTGTATAATGGTATATTGTTTAAAACTGAAAAGCAACCAAACCAATTTTTGTTTCAAGGTAAATAACAGCTAACCAAGATTGCTACATCCACCAAAACTATATTGTAAAACTAATATGGAAATAATGACAGTTAAAAACAAGTAAGTAGATGTTATAATACTCATGGCCATCAAATCATCTGTGCAGAATGTACTTAAATGAATACTGTATATCAAGAATGAAGAAAGAAAATATCATGAAACCACCACCCAGAATAAACTTCATGAGAGGAATAGATGATTAATGGAGAAGAAGAAGCAGATACTTTGTTATTAACATTCTTAACAAGTAACTCTCACAAATAGAGGAGAAAGAAGAAAGCACAATAATCTACACATCAGCATCAGGAAATTAATCAAAATTAAAGTACTTTTATACCATTTTCAATAATAAAATTAATTGTGAATAAACTCACATCACCAATAGAATGACAAAGACTACTGAATAGATGAGAATTAATAAGTAACTGCTGGACATCATTAAGAAACGGGCCTCATTAGCAAAACTGACCATGAACTGATAAACAAAGAAAGCAAGCCATTTTTTTAAGAAAAGAGAAGCTGAAAACCACTAGAAAAAATAGTAAGTAAAATACTACATACAAATAAGATGGACAATTCACCAGGAATATAAATAAGAAATGCCTGCTAAATGATTGGAATTCCCAATTTCATTTTAAAATTGCTAAACAGTAATGGACATAAAATATCAGATAAGTCCTGGTGCAATGACAGTAAGTGAATTCCATACAGCACTCTGATCTTTATGTAGTTCATTCAAACCAAAAATAAATTTAAAAAATTCAGAGATAAACTATACTATACATCAAATGGATTTTAAGGGTATTTTCAAAATATTCATTGATTTTAAATTTCCCTTAAATGTCCATATTTATGTAAAAAAATCCCTACAATAATGATTTGTCTCTGATCAGATCATAGTAGAAAATACTAGAAAGTAGTAGCAAGAGGAACTGTACATTTATGTGGAGTATGGGTGGGACTCCTAAAACTAAGTGCCGTTTGAGAAAAAACTAATAAAGTAGATACTTTCTAAAATATATACATGTACATAAACAACCTCAAAAAAGCTTCCAAATAATAAGGGAGATTGAGCCAAAACCTGAAATCTGTTGTCTCCAAATGAGGCTTCCAGGACTAGGTATGGGTTACATCTAAAAGAGTTGTTCGCCAAAGGGGCCACATTGAAGCTCCCAAACAACCGAAGCAATTATTAAGGACATTTTTGGCTCTAAACAAACTGAAAGGAATGCCCTATTGACGAAAATCCCCACACAACTCATTAAACATAGAGATAAGCTAATGCCTAATTAGAAACTTCATCCCTGAGTAGTGTTGTTGGTACTGGAAGAAACAGTTTTAAGGAGCTATTGAAATCAACCAACTTTTAAAATCTGACACCAATGCTTCTCAAACAATTCCATAAACAAAATGGAAGGAATGCTAATAAATCATTCAACAAAGCCAGCAGTACACTAATATCAAAACTACATAAAACCCCAATATAAACAAAGAAAACTATAGAACATTTTTTTCTGATGAATATATGTGCAGCAAATTTTAACAAAATACTTCCAATCTGAGGTTAAGAGTGCAGAAGGGAGATCAAACACAACAGGAAACTTTGGCTTAATTAAAGGAATGAAAGGATAATTGAACATATTTAAATCGGTAATTGCAATATTACACATAACTAGACTTAAGGTCAGAAATCACATTTCTTTGTTAAAATATGTATTAGTACATATGCACATATCAGACATAAGCACAGACGTGAGATCACAAGAAATGATGATGCATAAAAGACAGAGACTTATGAGAACAAAAAAAGAAAGTCAAACATATATTAGGAAGCATAAGTGGAAACAATTTTGTGGAAGGAAAGAGATAAATAAGAAAGAAAAAGGAATTATATATATATATATATATATATATATATATATATATATATATACTCATTTTACCTATAAACACATCACTATACTATGCCAACTAATATTATTATAAAGAAACGAAGGAAAAGGAAGGAAAGAGTTTGGCTGTTTATAACTATTTAGTTTTCCTAATGCAGTAAAATATCATTGTAATCATTATTAAGTAGAAAAATACTGCTGTTTTTGTTTATGGCAAATGGTGTCTATACTGTTTGAAAATAAAGCACTGGCTTTTCTGAATGATGACTCAGTTAATAGAATAGATATTAATGAATATTACAGGTAAATAAGTAAGTTAAAAGTGACATTTTGTGGTAAGGAATATCTAATCTACTATTAGCTAATGCCAGGACTGCCTACTCTAAAACTTTTAAAGATGTGTATGCACTCACTTTCTTTGGGTTCTATAACATTTTTAATGTCATTTTGTCATAAGAACTTGCCATGACATCACAAATCTTAATTTTCTTTTTTTTCTTTCAGGTATGGCTGCCATTCATATTTGGATCTATAGCTTTATCAGTTTTTCTAATTTTCACACCAATGATTCAGTCTCCTAATATTGAGCATGTCTATCAGGTTGTCTTTCTTTTCTGTGGCCTTCTGTGTTACTGGCTTCAAACTCACCTTAAAAGATATGATGTTTGTTTTGACAAAATCACTTGTTATTGGCAATTATTTTTCAATGTTTCACCATCTGAAAACCAAGATAAATTAATTAATTTCTAAAATCCTTACTAAAGGAAAAATATATTTGAGACTATGCACAATATAATTTTTAAGATATGAGTACAATTTTATTGCAATTTTGCTTTTTAGATGTGAATACCATTAAACATAATTCTTGCTTATATTATGTCTACCCTAAAAAATTGTTGAACAGTTTCACTTTCACTTCTTAAATGTCATCATGCAGTAAATAATGAATAGAAATGAGATTAAATTTTCCAAATAAACAATAGCTAAAAGAATATGGAAATTTCATTTCTCATTAAGGGAGATATACGTGTCTAAGGCATTTTAGCATCTTGGCAAATGTATTTTGCCTCACAGCAAATCATAGCATTTTTAGGTAGAATTCTTTTATAACATATTTAGCATAATTTCACTAACAGGGAAAGTTTGTGTAATGTGTTGTGTACACACTCAGTGATTTCTCACTGGCCGCTCTCTCCATACATCGACAGACTTCCACAGTGGTAAAAGAGAACATACAACCTTTACAGCTGAAAATATGCCCTTACTTACTCTTCAGAAAATGTTACCAATTCTTAATGTCTAATGTTTTGCTAAGTATTTTAGCAAGTAATGCTTTATTATGCTATATTATAATTTGTGAGGTATTTGTTTATGCACATTTGGGGTATGATATGGCAACATACCACACTGAATGAGACGAAATAGTATCTTGTCAATATATTAGAAGGAAAGTAAACTGGATTTCTGTCCGGTGAAAATATATTTAATGTGTAACATAAACTATCAATGAGTTAACATATAAAATATATGAGAAAGAAATGTGAATTTCTCTGTTATGATCAGCACACACACACACATACAGACTTGATAATCATTGTAATTGATTCCTTAACCAAAACATTTAAAAATGTTTCAAAGGGAAATTTTAATCACTTTGATTTTATCACATTAAATGTAATTATTCATCAGATTATAATATTCTTTCCACAAATTGAGGTAAATTTAAAATTTTAAAAATACATATTCCACAATTGTTTCGTATTTTCTTTTTAATAGCAATATTTTGAGCTTCATTGTCATATCTACATGCATATTTCTTCAGACTTTTCCTATTGTCTCCACCATACCCTCACCTCTCTAGTTCTCACCTCTCTGCAAGGCAGTTCTCACTTCTGATTTCATGATAGTTACACTATTCCCCACCCAGTCTCCTTCACCTTACTCATATCAGACCACTTCAACCATTCTCATAGTTTTCTTTATTCTTTGATGTCCAATCCGTACATAATCACCAATATATATATATATATATATATATATATATATATATATATATATATATATATATATATATAATATATATACTCAATCAAGGCCATACATATGATAGAAAATGGGATGTTTGTCTGTCTTGTTCTGCTTTATGCTACTTAAAACATCATTGCCCAGTTTCATAATTTTTACCCATATTGTCATTATTTGAATCTTCCTTAAAACTGAATAAAATTCTGATACATCCACCATGTTTTCTTTATATACTTATATTTTTTGGATTCTCAGACTAATTCCATGTTTGACCTATTATGAGGGTAGTAACATACATGTATGTGCAAGTGTATATGTAGTATGCTTGCTTAGATCCTTTGGGTCTATAACAAAGAGTTACAAAGATGAAAGCTACAGTACTTCTAGAAGTGGAAGTTTCTCAGTGGTTTCTAGAATGGTCATATGAATTTACAGTCATATCAGCCCTGTATTTTTTTTCTTTTGTCACCTATATCAGTACCAGAACTTATTGTGGGTTTTTTTAAAAAAAAAAACTAAAAATTTTAACAGTTTTATTAAAAAATTATACTTGGAGAAAATGCCTTGCTTTTTCTAGCTGGGATCACCACAGTTTGTGTTTTTTTTTTTCATGAAGGTGAGTTCTTGGTATTTTTACATACAATTCCAGATAAGTTGGAAAGCATCATGCTTCCTTGATGGCTAGCCATAGAAAGTCAGATGGTGGTGAGTGCCATACGAGTGCTGAAAACAGAATCTATCTTTTAGTAGCGAAACCATTCACCTAATGACTGACACATCTCTACAGCCGCTCCTACTGTTTTTAGATTATCTTTTCAATTATATGCATGTATATGGGTATACGCACATGAGTGAAAGCCAGAAGCATCAGGTCCTGAAAGTAGTAGTTGTAGCTGGATACAAGTTGCTTGACAGAGATGATGCAACTTGAACTCCAAACCCCTGGAAGAGCAAATAGTGTACTTTACTCCCTGGCTATCTTTACCCTGAGAGTTTATTTAAAGCCAGAGATTAGACAAAGCATGGAAAATTTTGGCCCATTATTTCTTTAATTGTTTTACTCTCTGATTTCTTTATTCTGGTTCTTACAATGTCATGTGTTGGATTGCTTCAGTTCTATTCAAGTCTATGATGTTATATTCTAGGTTCACCCTTTGTTTAATTTTTGTGCTTTTCTGTGCTTTTATAAAAATTAAATTTAAACAAAAACCCAATACAAAAAATCAAGAAGACAATATAAAACCACACACCACTAAAACCCAAGATATAACAAAATAAAAGCATACACAAATGATTATCATATATTATATGATGATCAAAACTACTCGTGAACACGAGGCCTGTCCAGGGGTGGCGGACACATCAAGTGGCACAATTTATTAGAGAAAATTTCCCTCTCCTAGCAGATATAAGTGACAGTTACATCGTTAACCTTTATATTAGTAGTAATGTTTTCATTCACTCCCTTTTTTAAAATATATAAAAATTATAAGAAAAGAAAACAAAAACTATGTCATTGAAGCTGAACAATATGGCATGTCACAACCAACTCTAAGTACATTTATAACTCCAGTTCTAGGAGTTTCAACAATCTTCTTTTGGTCATGGAAGTATGCATATGGTACAAATGCATATATCAGAAAAATGTGTATACCTATGAAAGAATAAATAAATAAAAATAAAATCAAGCGACTAAGAGTATCAACTTTTTCTGTATTACATCTGTTGAGAGCCATAGGCTATGTATAGTATAAACGATGTCTTGTAAACTCATGAGATAATGGAATCAAGACAGTAGTGACTTGATATTATTGTGATATTTGAAACATCCAATAAATCTGGAATTGTTTGAAAGAAACAAATCTAAGAATAATAGAAATAGAAGACAGAGAAGAAGCAAAGCTTACTGGTCCAGAAAATATTTTCAACAAAATCAATGAAGAAAAATTTCCTAACCTAAAAACAGAGATGCCCATAAAGACACAGGAAGGACACAGACTAGCAAATAGATTGGAATATATAAGGAAGTCCCTTAGGAACATAATAATCAAAACGGTAAACATATAATGTATAAAAATAATATTTAAAGCTACAAATAGAAAAGAGCAAGTAACATATAAATGCTAACATTTTAGAATTTTACCTGACTTCTCAATGGAGAGTCTAAAATACAAAATATTTTGGAGAGATGTACTGAATATTCTTAGAGACTACACATGCCAGGCCAGACTATTATACCTAGCAAACTCTTCAATCACTGTAAATGGAGAAAATAAATTATTCCATGATAAAACCAAAGTTAAACAATACTTATCTGCAAATACAGACCAACACACAGTCCTAGAAGTAAGATTCCCTCCTAAGACCATTGACTACAAATATGAAAAATGAGAAAAAATAATACAAACAAAATCAAACAAAGGAAAACACAGTTATATGCACACATACAACTTCATCACAACCAACACCACCAACAACAACAATAACAACAAAGCAACCAACAACAACTGGTTAAAGATATTTCTTATTATTAGTGATATCAATTCCCAGATAAAATGTAAAAGACCAGAAGAATGAAAAAGAAAATAGGATCCATCTCTGTGTTTCACCAAAAAAAAAACCTCAACAACAAAGGTAAATATTAAATCAGAGGTAAGGGTTCAGGAATAAAAGCATAACACTCAAATGCACCTAAAAATCAAACCAATGTATCCATTTTAATATCTAAAATATATTTCAAACAAAAACAAATCAAAAGAGATAGGGAAGGAGACTGTATACTCATCAAAGAAAAATCCACTAGTATTACAATTTAATATTTAATCCCCAAATAGAAGGTCCCCAAAATTTACACAAGAATATTATTACAGCTAAAATTACATATTGATCCTCACACACTGATAGTGGGAGATTCAATACTCCACTCTCACCAATGAACAGGACATCCAGAGAAAACTTAAC